>NC_137889.1:184601025-185801025 GCF_963455335.1 Martes martes | reverse complement strand
TTGATATACATATGATTTTGTAGTTTATATCATTTATGTCTTCTCATTTAGAAATAAGAGGTCAAAAAAAGTTTTACGTGCTCTAGAAATAATATTATTTGAAAATGGTCATCAACTACCTGGAACAAAACTGTTAATTCAGAATTTTTACATGATCATCATAATCAATTATGTATTTTGCCAAATCTGTTATTAGAAGAAATAACAATGAATTGGAGCAAATATTTGTTATACAAGTCAAGCCTGCAAACGTTTTTAAATGTCATATTTTGTTAAAACTTGTTTAGGATATGATCTAGGATGCAGAAGAATACTTATTTAAGATCTCAAATTGCACAGAGATCATGTTTCTCTCATTTTTCTCTCATTTAAATGTGAATGGTTGGTATTGGTCCATGTTATTTTAGAACTAAATCTTTTTTTCCATAAGTATTGGACTCAAGTTTAACCACAATTATGCAAAATACAATTTTAGTAGAATATTTAGTCATATTAGGGAGCTTGAAAAAAAGTGATGTGTTTGAAGTACAAGTTTTCTTACACTGCTATAATTAACTTTAATAGAAAAGCAGTATAAAGCAACAAAAGTCTAAAAATAAAGTTTTATAAATATAAATAAATAAATACAGAGTGAAACATAAAAAAAAAAAAAAAAATAAAGTTTTATAGACTTACATCTCATGTTTTTCCCTTAAAGGACTGCTATCTTGTATAGACACACACACACACACACACACACACACACACACATATTACAAAATACAATGCACTTAGTTTTGCCATTGGTACATTAAGCTTGACAAGAAACATACTAAAACGTGGGCATTAATATCCCATGGGGACTCAGTAAAAAGACTTTTAGAATAAAATATATATGCACTCTTTTTAAAATCAAAACTCCATTAGATGAATCTTTATTTTTAAAGCCTTTAGAAAATCACTTTATCAAGTACATCTGAAAATATACTCATTTTGAAATATAACAGTAGAGACATTAGTTTTCAGAAATCAGCACAAAATCTACTTAGAATAAATATGTACACATACATAAATTACTTTTGTTCCATTCACAACTATGCCAAAGCTATATTTAAATAGTATTTGTAATTAATCAAGATTTATCAAAAAACTTTATATTCATTTTTTTCTCAGAATTCGAGAGATAAAAATGAGATGAATGATGAAAATCCATGTGAATAAAAAGAGTAATGGCACAAAATTTAATGTATTGTGAGAATTCAGTAAGCTGGCTTACCTTGATAAGCCAGACAAAGGGTGTACTTTCCCTCTAAATCCCATCCATCTAAACTATTGGAAGAAACAAGATTATCAGCAGGTCCATTACTCTCTTATACTTTAAAAGCCCTTCATGCTGAAGAATAGCTATTCATTAAAATTTCTACTACCTAGAAAGAGAGGAAAACCTTCTGTCATACTTGCAAGGAATATGTCTCTGGTGACACCAGGATCATAATTTAAGAGAGATTGTCACCTACATGCAACAATTGACTACACTGAAGATGAGGGTTGAGAAGGAGAGAAATACAGAAAGGGTTTCCAGTATCTTTTCTTGGTTAAGTCTCCTTAACCTTGAGTATCTTAAAAATAAATTGTGTGTTGATTACTTTAAATCCATAAAAACAAATGAAAATATTATTTACAGAGTTAAAGAAATACATGAGGAACTTTGAAATATTATATGAATCTCTAAAATAGTAAAGTATAATGTAAATATGTTTATAATTCATATTTGTCACCTATAAGATTGACTGATTTACTGACATGTTTTATAAAGTATCTACAATAGTCTGAACATCACTGCTAACTAAACTTGCATCTTACTGTTTCTATATTTAATCAAAATTTAAATGGGTTTATGTCTCCATATTATACTACACATGAGTACGACACTTCTGTATTTAAAAAAGGCATATCCTTACTTACAGTCAAATGAAGTTGTTTTAATCAAAATAGTATTTTTAAAAATTTATTATGGTGTAGTCTATATATCAAATTAAAGTCTATATATCAGATCTATTTCAGACCTATACTTACATATCAGATCAATATGAAAAATATACAGCTCTATGTGTGCTCCTTGGGGAAAAAAGAATTTAAGTGGTTCTTTCTTTCTTTCTTTCTTTTTTTTTTTTTAGATTATTTATTTATTTGACAGAGAGAGAGACAGAGAGAGAGATCACAAGTAGGCAGAGAGGCTGGCAGAGAGAGACAGGGAAGCAGGCTCCCCACTGAGCAGAGAGCCCAACATGGGGCTTGATCCCAGGACCCTGAGATCAGGACCTGAGAGAAGGCAGAGGCTTTAACCCACTGAGCCAGCCAAGCACTCCTTAAGTGGTTCAAAGGTATCCAGTAGCATTTTGGTCAATAGTGACATTGCACACAGTTGGTATTAGAAGTTTCTAACTCACATGAATGTTTGTGCTGGGATGTTTGCATTCCGTATGGAACCAGTCTTCCAAGGGCAGTCTCGCTTAAGTTCTATCAGAGAATAAACAGAGAAAAAGGCATTCAATTTCTTTAAAAATTCTATAAGTTTGATTGTTTTAATCCCTTAAGATATTTTTAAAAATGTGGAGTTGAATATGTCTGTTTCACTCTGCTTTAAGATGTATACTAAAGTTAACCTGGCAGTATTTGTGTTAGACCAGTCCCCAAGTAAGCTTTCCAAACCAACCAAGAAAAAATATCCATTTCATAATATCAATTACTTTTCGTAGATTGAGCTTTAGTGCTATTTTATTGATGATTGGAGAGTCACTCACTTCCACATTGAAAAGAAACCCTGAAATTTCTAAAGATAACTATTTCCATCATATTTATGTTTTATGATTCATACAACATTTATCTTTGATTTGTTGTATGACTATATTACATAAAAGTAATTAATAAAAACATGAGGGAGACTCTTTTGTAAAATTACTATGCACATAACCCAATTTCATAACAGCTTTTTCAATCACTAGTAACTGCTTACTCAGAGGCCATACATGGCCTAAGTTAATATCAAAGAACCTCAAGTGTGCTCCTCTTTTCAATCTAATGTTAAAGTCTTTAATCAGGTTCATTTACCTGAACCCTCCTACCAATTACTATGTGTTTATCTCTATCCCTACTCCAAGACTTCCTGTTTTGACATAGATCCCTTTATCAAGCTGCTACAATTATACATTTCAAATCATCTCATCAACTTTTAATAAAGTCAGTGACTGATAAATCTGACCATATTAAAATTAAGAACTTCTATTCATCAAAAGAGAATATTAAAATCAAAGTAAAGCAAGTGTTGAGTCAAATAATTGTGACCTATAAACCAAGAAAGACATATTCAGAATATATAAATACCATTTATTTTTGTGTATATATATATATGTATGTATTTGTGTGTGTGTGTGTGTGTGTGTGTGTGTATAGTTTCTCTGGAGGACCCTAACTAATACAGTTAGTTTTCTACTTAATCTCTTACCTTGCCTCCCTGCTTATCATCCCCCTTTTCTCCAATCCTTTCTCTCAAACTGTGGCCTAAGTTTTTTTCCTATTTACATCTCTGAATATTTTATTCCCTTGCTTATATTTTTAGCTTTTTAAATAATCATATATTGATATTATAACAATAATATTTGGATATTGAACATTTGGATATTATAACAGGATAATATCTCCTTTGCTTTAATTTACTAATTTATTCATTCATTCATTCAACAAATGTTTATTGCATGTTTACAGTGCATTGTGCTGGACAAATAGGTTATAGCAATGTACAAGGCAAGGCAAAATCCCTTTCCTCATTGAATTTACATGTAGAGAGATAAATAGTAACCTGATTAATAAGAAAATATGTACTATAATTTCAAGTACTAACTAATATTATAAAGGAAAAGAAAATGTATAAGTGGATTGAATCTAACAGAGGATTGCCATTTTAGATGCAGTGGTCAGGAGGGACCTGTGCAAGGAAATAATAAGTAAACAAAGACAGAATATAGTCAGATCACTATATAATAAGGAAAGAATTCTAAGTAGAGGTACAAGTAGTAAAATGTCTTTTTGATTTATGATAATACTGAAGAGCAGTGGGAAATTATGATCATTACAATACTTAGAAATAGCTCTTTTGGGGTTCTATATGGAAAACCAAAATGAAAGTGGGTCCATATTATATTTGATATCCCCATATCAATTTTAGGTATAATACACAGTTAAATCAGCAAGGCCATACATAAAAGAAAACACAGGCGGGGTGCCTGGGTGGATCATTTGGTTAAGCGTATGACTCTTGGTTTCAGCTCAGGTCACTATTGTGAGATCAAACCCCATGTAGAACTCTACACTGGGCATAGAGCCCACTTACGATTTCCCCCCCAGCCCCTCCCCACCAACACACTCTCTCTAAAAAAAAAAAGAAAAAAAAAAGAAAAACACAGACAAATATCTTCATGATGTTATTACAGCAAATACTTCTTTTTAAAAAGACACAAAGGACATGAAATATAAAGTCAATGACTGATAAATCTGACCACATTAAAATTAAGGACTTCTATTCAACAAAAGAGAATATCAAAATCAAAGAAAAATGAGTGTTGAGTCTAATAATTGTGACCCATAAACCAACAAAGGTTCATATTCAGAATATATAAATACAGCTATAAATCAATTAAAAACAAGTCACCCAGTAGAAAAATGGGAAAATTCCTTAAAAGAGCATTTCACAATGGAGAAAATCCAAATATCAAATAGCATATAAAAAGTACTTAGTTTCCCTTGTAATTAGGGGAATGAAAATTAAAATCAGAATGTTAGATACCACTCTATACTCACAAACATTAAATGTCTAACAAAACCAAGTGTTAGAGAAAATGTGGATTGATATAATGCTGTTGGAGTAGAGAATGGTAATTTTTATTTGCAAAACAGTTGGGCCCATTTCCTCAAATTGAATATCTCTAGTTGAATACGATTAATTTAATACTTTGTTATATAACCTATAGTATTGCATGCTTATGTGTGGTAAGTTAAATGTATAGAATATTTATAATAGCATTATTCATAATTACCCCAGCTGGACATACCAAGTATTTGGTAGGAGTATGGATTAATAAATTGTGCTATATCTATACAATGTTATAGCTACAGTGAGAGAAGTTAGAGAAAATAATATGTATATCTAGCCTCAATATAGATAAAATTTAGAAACATGATTTAGCCACCCAAAGCCAGAAAAAAGAGCAAAGCAAAACTGCACATGGGTGGTATGAGTGTACGAATTTACATACATTGTAAAAAAGCACTAAATTTCATTTATTGATACATAATTACACAAATGTAAGAGTATAAAGAAAAACATAGAAGTAATTATCACAGATATCAGAGCTGAGGTAACCTCTATGAAAGAAGAAAGAAATTATGACCAGGAAAACACACATGGGAGCTTTCTAGGGGTATTGGCAATATTCTATTTCCTTAACTAAATAATGGTTACATGAATTAGTTTTATATATTATTTAAGATGTACATTTATGTTTCATAGATTTTATGTTATAGTCCATAATAAAAATATTATAGCTTGAGTGTAAATGTCTCATTCTGAGTGAAATGGGGTGCTATTAGATGGCTAAGAGGAGAGGAATAATATGACTTTCCATTAATTTAAGTAATATTTATTGACAAACTTAAATATTCTAGTTGTTTGTTAAAAGTCCATAGAGAAAACCATCAAAATATCTGCTTTGATGGTATTTATACACATGCGTGCTTGTGTAACCAATATGATACATATGTAAGTTATATATTACAAAATTTGTTTGTTATGATTCAAGATAGGATGATGAGAGTAAATACAAGGTGGGAGTTGCCAGGTTAAATGGGATGGTCATGAAAAAACTTAATGTGTTAGCAAACACTTGTACAAAGTGAGGGGAGTTAGACATATGCTGCTTATAGCCAATGCAGACCCTAATGCAGAATAGAATAGTGGCCCCTGAAAATATGTTCAAGTCCTAACCCCCAGTAGCTATGAATGTGAAGTTATTTAGAAATAGATCTTTTAGGGGTGCCTGGGTGGCTCAGTGGGTTAAGCCTCTGCCTTCAGCTCAGGTCATGATCTCAGGGTTCTGGGATTGAGCTCCACATCAGGCTCCCTGCTCAGCAGAGAGCATGCGTCCCCCTCCTCTCTGTCTGCCTCTCTGCCTACTTGTGATCTCTCTCTCTGTCACATAAATAAATTTTTAAAAAATGTTTAAAAAAAGAGAAATAGATCTTTTATAGTAGCAATTGAATTACCAATTTCAAAATGAGATAATCCTGGATTTAGAGTGGGTCCAACTTTAATGATTTTTTTTATAAGAGAAAGGAAGGGAGATTTGGGGCACAGAGATACCCAGGACAGGAAACCATGTGAAAATAGAGCAAACACTGGAATTATGCAGTACCAAACTGAAATATGCCTGGAATTACCTAATGCTGAAAGAGGCATGGAAGGATTTTCCCCTGGAGTCCTCAGTAGGACCTAAGCACCTAGACACCTTGATTGCAGAATTCTGGCCTTTACAACTGTGAAAGAATTGTCGTTTTAAGCCACCAAGCTTGTGTTGCTTTTGTTTTGTTTTGTTTTGTTTTTTTAAGATTCATTTATTCAAGAGAGAGAAAACATGAGCAGGGGGAAGGGCAGAGAGAGAGTGAGAGACTGTCAAGCAGATTCCTCGCTGAATGTGGAGCCTGACTCAGGACTTGATCTCACAACCCTAAAATCATGACCTGAGCCAAAACCAAGAGTTGGACATACAACCAACTGAGCTACTCAGGCACCCTTTGTGGTAATCCTTTATAGCATCCCAAAGAAATTAATACAAGCAGCATTTGGGGAATGAGAATATTATTCTTCATTCATTTGCTTGGTTTTTAATATTTGCTCATCTCTCTAGATATTGAGGGTGGAAAGCCACTAGCCTGTGAACATCTTAAGTTTTCACATTACATTGAATATTTTTCTGTATATGTCTACTTAATTCAATAAAATATGACATTTTAGAATACACAGGAATAGTTTCTCATTTATTCATTTATTTAATAACTGAACATAATGTCATATAAAATTGAAAATTGAAGAAAACATACCAAATTTTTAAGTTTTTAGAATCTAACCCTATGGAAATAATAATTCTGGTATATTCTATTTCAAACATTATATCCAAATATTCAATAAGATGATAGTAAACATAAACTTTTAGTATCTTCCTTTTTAACTTAACTATGAACATTTTATCATACAATTAAGCAATTTATAAAACATGATTTTTAAGTGGAAGCATTGTGTTTCATTCTTTGAATATAAAATAATTTATTTAGCTAATCCTCTAGTTCTGAAGTTCAGTTTTTTTCCTGGCACTTTACTATTGTAAAAACTACTGTGATGATACCCTTATATATATAACCCTGTATATAGTCTTTATCATTTCCATGCAATGAATTCTTAGATTTAGAATTATTCTGTCGAAAGTTATGATCCTTTAAAAGATCCTGTTTCATCTCATCAAAAAGCTGTGCAAGAAGTCTGTTTCAACAGAAACCAACTCCAGAAGTAGTGCTTGATGGGGCAGCATGAAGGGTTTCAAGAATAGCTTTATAGTCCATTCGAATCCCAGTTGTGTCACATAGTCTTTCATTTGGGGAAGATAATTGACTATTCATTTTTTTTTTTTAATTTGGAAATTGGGGAAATAATACAACTGATCATGTAGAATGGTTTTGAGGCTTAAGGGTAGTTTATGTAAAGTATTTTAACTCAATGCCCAAAATATGAGTAATCTCTCAATAAGGGATTATAGGATATGTCTGAAAAAACTGTTGCTCTCTGACACATATTACTGTAAGTACCTGTGCCCTGGTTGTCTGCTGTCTAGCCCTTGGCTCTACATCACATCTTTCCACAGTATACACTGAGAGTGATATTCTACTGGAAACTTTTCTAGTTACTCTCAAGTGCCACTGCTGCTTTTTGGTTGGTAAACTTGCCCAGGTCTCAGCAATACAGCAAGTCTCATTGCCCATTCCATTGTTACCTCACATTACTCTTTTCTGTGTGGGTCAGGTAATATCATGCATACCAATCCCACTTTTTTTTTTTTTTTAAGATTTTACTTATCTGCTTTAGAATGGTATAGAGAGAAAGGGAGAGGGAAATTTCAGCAGACTCTATGCTCTATCCTGCCTAACACAGGACTCAATCTCATGACCCTGAGATCATAAACTGAGCTGAAATTAAGAGCCAGACATTCATCTGACTGAGCCACCCAGGTGCCCCTAATCCTACCATTTTCAGAGAATTTTCATATAATTTCTATTCTTTAATCTAGTAACTTTCACAGAGTAGATAACATTCAGTACTTATTACACAAATGAATGCCAGGAAGTATTTTCATATATTTGGAAAACTATGGCTAATGTCTTTTTTTTCAATACTGCATGCCTTATATGCCAAATAACTCGATATTTAGTATATATAAACATAAGTAATTTATACTACACTGTTAAAAGGAGGTACATTTTTTTCCTGATAAATACGTTATTAATGGAATAAATGTACTAAGGCGAGTAGAAAGCATTCATATTTCAAACAAAATTCAAAATAGTGTTTTCTACATCCTTGAAACATTTTCCAAAAAGGTAGGAAAAAGCAATATCTAATTTTAATCACCATATAATCACAGATACTTCCTCAATTCTTATGGTTTTACCAGGACTGTGTTAGATATCAAACACTAAAATCCAAAAGAAGACAAGACCTTTGCCTACTTTATGATGATGCTCTAAACTCAAGCACATTAAAACAAATCCAAAGCAATCTATTCATTTTCAAAACAAGTACACAAACTAAAATCCATATGGTAACCAAAGATATTTGTGATTGATTTGAAGGTAGTAACAAAGCAGATTAAGTATATATAGAAATACTGACCATTATACATTTATTGAAATCTTAGCAGAATGATGGCTTTCATGTTCTCAGCAAAATGAAAGACCCACTTAGCATTATAAACTAATCACTGCAGAATTGTTACCAGAAACTTAAAGCATTGCCCTCATAATTACTAAGGTGATACCAAAGGAAAGAGAACTAAAGAAAAGAGAACTGGAAAAAAGTGATCAAAATCAAAATGGCTTCTATGGATTTATTTTTTTTTAAGGGAATAGAGAGAAGCAAGTGGAAATAAAGCCTTGATAATCCTGAAGTATATTCTACACAGTCCCCAGTGGAACCATGCCCTAATTGAATACAGAATGAACATTCATTAACACATTCTTCATGGCTTTCCCTCCCTTGACTGACTCACTCTCCTCGCTCACTCATTTTTGCTCCTCCTCGGTATTAACCTCCAGAAAAGTACTCACAGGCAGCATCCTCTCTCCCCACATGCCACAGACAAGAAAATGTATTAAATTAATATGTGGACACAATAAATAAATAAATAAACAACTCTCAAGGAAGATAAGCTTGGAACTCATTCATTCTCTCCTTACCCAAATATTGAAACCCATATACAAATGACATATACATACATGCATACATATATTTATCTCCATAAACTAAATAGTACCTGGGTATCAGAATTATGATTCTTCATTTGCATGCACTCTCTTCCTATATGTCTTTCTTCTTGAATATCTTTACTCATGCCAATCTGTCTCAGTCTGGTCCAGTTTTTAAGCCCATTCTCAAATGCTATTTTCCTCATCCTGTCAACTAGATGTTAAACACCAACACTTTGTGTTGTATCTCTTTAGAATACATTTACTTGTCTGTGGTATGTGGAGGGAGAGGATGCTGCCTCTGAGTATTTTTCTGGAGGTTAATACTGAGGAGGAGTAGAAATGAGTGAGCGAAGAGAGTGAGTCAAACAAGGGAGGGAAAGCCATGAAGAATGTGTGAATGGATGTTCATTCTGTATTCAAGTAGGGCATGGTTCCACTGGGGACTGTGTAGAATACACTTCAGGATTATCAAAACACTTCAGCACTGTATTGCAAACTTGTATCATCCATTCATTCAAGAAATATTTACAATATCTTGACATCTGACAAGGATTAAGCCAGACTATGCAGATTAAGAATAAGCAAAGCAGACAAAACACAGGTTGTCATGGAATTTATAGATTAATGAGGAAATAGATATCACTGGCCATATCATAAGTGTCATTTTTGAATATAAAGTTATATGGTATTAAGTAGGGGACCAACTTTGTACACCATTACATAATCAGTTCTTTCTCATTAGGGACTCTGTTTTACGCATCAACATCAAGCAACTACCATAGCATCATGTATACAGTAGTTAATCTCTAAGTATTTGAAATAAAAGAAGTTGAAGAGTTAAGAAACTATCAAGTAAGGTAAAGGACTTACTGCACACAAAGGCATTATTTGCTGACATATCAGATAAAGGGCTAGTATCCAAAATCTATAAAGAATTTATGAATCTCAAGACCCAAAGAACAAAGAATCCAACCAAGAAATGGGCAGAAGACATAAACAGACATTTCTGCAAAGAAGACAACCAAATGGCCAACAGACACATGAAAAAGTACTCAATATCACTCAGCACCAGGGAAATATAAATCAAAACCACAGTGAGATACCACCTCATACCAGTCAGAATGGCTAAAATTAACCAGTCGGGAAACTGACAGGTGTTGGCGAGGATGCAGAGAAAGGGGAATCCTCATACACTGTTGGTGGGAACACAAGCTGGTGTAGCCACTCTGGAAAACATATGGGGGTTCCTCAAAAAGTTGAAAATAGAGGTACCCTATGACCCAGCAATCACACTACTGGGTATTTACCCTAAAGATACAAATATAGGGATCAGAAGGGGCATATGCACCCGAATGTTTATAGCAGCAATGTCCACAATAGCCAAACTATGGAAAGAGCCTAGACGTCCATCAATAGAAGAATGGATAAAGAAGAGGTGACTATATATATATATATATATACATACATATATACACACACACACACACACACACACACACACACACATACTACGCAGCAAATCTTGACATTTGCAAAGACGTGGATGGAACTAGAGGGTATTATGTTAAGTGAAATAAGTCAATCAGAGAAAGACAGTTATCTTGTCTTGCTCTCTCTGATATGAGGAATTTGAGAAATAAGACAGAGGATGGTAGGGGAAGGGAGGGAAAAATGAAACAAGATGAAACCAGAGAGGGAGACAAACCATAAGAGACTCTTAATTTCAGGAAACAGACTGAGGATTGCTGGAGGGGAGGGGGGATGGGAGGGATGGTGCAGCTGGGTGATGGACATTGGGGAGAGTATGTGCTATGAGGAGTGCTGTGAATTGTCTAAGACTGATGAATCACAGATCTGTACCCCTAAAACAAATAATACATTACATGTTAATTTTTAAAAAGGTATTATTTGCTTTCTTTGATCCTATCAATGAAAAAATGTAAGCAGTTTTGGGTGATTAGTTTAAGTGTGTTTTTGCTGTGTTTTTACTGTCAGCTGAGGTGGCATAGCAGAAATAGTTTTTTGATTCTTAAGGTACGTTTATGTGTAAATGCACATTTTTGTGTGTGCTCCACTTAAAATTTAGTATAGATTTTGTCATTGATTTTTGAAAAATGGGCTACAGGAATTTCTATTTAAAAAGCTAAACCACACATGTAATTGAAAATGTTGCAGAACCTCTACTGTATTCCTCGTTAGATCATCCTTTGAATTAAAATTGAGTTTATAGCACTAAGTCAATACCTCCCATACTAGTAATTAGAATTGTTTGGGCAAAAGGTCAAAGTTCTAGACTCCAGATGATATCATCCATAAAAATTATGTTTTCAATTTTTTATGTGTTACTAGAAATATGAGAATCAAATTTTATATTGAGATCTCCACATATTAAAACCAACAAACAGAAAAAAACCTGTTAGAAAATCTTCTCTGAGACCTTTTTGTTCATTGTCATGTTTTATATTTTCTAAGCTACAATATTCAGAAATGAACAAAAGTAATGCATTTCTCCTTCGAGTCTGGAAGGCAAATCATATGGCTATTGCTAGAGTACAATCACAGGGTAGTAAAGGCCTGAACTAATTGTTAATACCAAAAGTTCCAGCACTTCAACTTTACTTATTGTGAGCCAATGCTTTCGCCAAGTGTTTAAGACCTATATGACACGACGCTAGTGCCATCTTTTATGGTACTTTCAAGAGTATAAAATGTGTGACTCATGGATGGATATTTCCATGTTACAAAAATTTCCAATGTTCCACTTTATGTTCTCTCCCTTTTGATCCAACCACCTCTAAATCTATTCCATGCATATTCCCCCGTTATACTTGTATTTGTGAGCAAGATCCTTCAGCTCCTTTAATGTGTAGTCTCTATTCCCCTTTAACAAGTCAGTCCATCCCTCCACTGTGATACTGGGATTCATATATGCTTTTCCTCTGGTTGCCAGGGGAGGAGGTAGCCGTAAAAACTAAGGACAAGCATTGCCTTATGACACTTCTGCAGGATTGCAAATCAAGGGAGGTCAATATCTTTTAAGATACTGATTTTAAGTGGGCCATTTTTGTTGGCACAGTGGGTTCAGGAGAATCTGGGATTCTAAAAGTCTTAACTGTTTCTATCCAGTCGCATACATCCCAACTCATACAGTCTCATTCCTTACTTATCTTTACCCTGACTTTGGTGTAAAAGAATGCAACCTTACCTAAAGTTCCAACACTCTTATAATTACCCTGAGCTTTGTCTATCCTGTCTGATCACTAATTGTAGGAAATCAGTTTCCTTAAATGCTGCCAAGGAAACAACCTCTCATATTTTGCTTGAATTGTTGATTAATTACACTGTGCCTCTCATTATTTCTCTTTGTTGAACCAATAACATTAAGTAACTGCCACTTAATTCCACAGTTCTTACAGTCACTATTTCTTGATACTTGTCTAATAACATCTGTATTATGCAAGACAGTATTTTTTCTTTTTCCTCAAAAAGTATCCCAACCAAACTCCTCACAGCTAAACATTTCAACAATGTCACTATTACAGCATCCTAGGAGCTAGTGATACTCTACCTTCTACCAGTAATAGGGTCTTCATTGCTAGTTGACTTATTGCTAGCCAACTGACAAATGAACCACATCTTAAATCTCATTTTTGAGTGTTTCTAGGACAACTTCTGGTGTCAGCTCTCTTAGATTCATTTTGTTGAGACAATGAAGCTGGTTCTGTGCAAAGAGGTTCACTGGTGTAAGTTCTTGAGTAACACACTTGTGAGAAAGTGATGAACAGCAGAAGTTGATATACAACATGTCAACTGAGGTCTCAAGTGATCCGTTTTGGGAATTGTCCGAAACTGAGGCAAGAAAATGAGGTTTTTTGAATTTCTACATCAACCGGGCCCTTTCTGTGAGCCTTCCATGAAGGAAACTGTTTCCTATATTGGGGATATTGGTCACACCTCTGAGCCATCAGCAGGTGATAATCCCAATACCTGCAGGGTGAATGAGTTTCCCTATAGAGGGGATGTGAACAAGGAGGAAAGAGAATGTCTTAGTCCATTCAGATTGGTATAACACAATACCAGAGACTTGATAGCTTATAAACAACAGAACTTTACCTCTCACAGTTGTGGAAGCTGGAAGTCTGAGATCAGGGTATCACCTTTCTTGGGTGTGTGCCCTCCCATGTCACAGATTCTCCATATCCTCCAATAGTGGCAAAGCCTAGGGAGTTCTGAGTGATCTTTTTCATAAGAGAAGTAATCTTATTAATGAGGATTGAGCATCCCCCAATGACCCCATCTTCTATACCAGCATGGCAAAGGAAACAACAGAGTAAAAACGTAAGTTACAGAATGGGAGAAAATATTTTAAACCATTTATCTGGTAGGCAGTAAATCTCCAAAATATGTAAGAAACTCCTAAAACTCAATAGTAAAAAATAAATAACCTAATTTAAAAATGGGCAAAAAATTTGAATAGACATTTCTCAAACAATATATACAAATATGGAAAAGTATATGGAATATGGAATATATGGAAAAGACACTTGTCATTAATAATCCAGGAAATGCAAAACAAATCAACAATGAGGTATCATCTCACAGCTATCAGAATGTCATTTATTTTAAAAAAATGTAACATTTTGTGTCAACTATACTCAGAAATAAAAACGACCCGCAAATGTTGACAGGAATGTAGAGAAACTTAAACACCTGCAGATTGTTGGTGGGAAAACAAAATGGTGCAGCCGGAGTGAAAACTGTACAGAGGTTCCTCAAAAATTTTTAAGTAAAATTACCATATGATTCACCAATCCCAGGTTTAGATACTAATTCAAAACAACTGAAATCAGGATCTTGAAGATATATTAGCATTCTTATGTTCACTGCAGTATTATTCACAGCAGTCGAGATACGGCAACAACATTCATTTCCATTGGTAGATGAACAGATAAAGAAAATGTGATATATACATATGATGAAATACTTTTTAGCCTTTAAAAGGAACAAATTCTATAGTAAGCAATGACATGGATGAACTTTAAGGACATTACTCCCAGTGAAATAAGCCAGCTACATAAAGATAAATACATCAAGATTTTACTTACACAAGGCATCTAAATCATCAAATTCATAGAATCAAAGAGTAGAATGGTGGTTGCCAAGGGTTGGAGGGAGAGGGTAATAGGACATTTCTAATGGAAGGCCATGACAGTTTAGTTAAGCAAGATGAATAAGCTCTACAAATAAGCTGTATAATGTTGTACCTATATTCAACAAAAATGAATACTTAAAAATAACAGACTAGATCTCATGTGTTATCACAATAAATATAGAAAAAGACATTAACTAATATAGATTGTATGTATCAAGATCCATAAAAATGTATTTTTGCCTAATAATTCAACCTTTAATCACAAATAATTTACCCTAACTAGAGAAGAAGTTTTATGGCTAAATATTTAAGCAGGTGAACATCCATATAAAATCATTTTGTAGAATTATAAAAGGGCTGCCAGAACAAACGCTTCCTCCCTTCCAATTAAAAAAAAAAAAAAAAGACAGTATTCATATTCGACACTTGTGCATTAGATTCCTTTGGTTGAATAGAAAAGAAGTAAGGCTTTGGTGTAATTCCTGATGGGGTATGTTACCTTTCATGCCATAGTTTGTAAAATGTAATTGTGATTTCCCTTTCAATTGTCATAGTTAGGCAGAAATTAAAAAAAAAAAGAATCAATTAAAATACAAAGACTAAGTTAAGCAAAAAAAAAAAAAAAAAGTATATATTTAAAAAAAAACCAAAAATTTGAGGGACACCTGGATGACTCTGTCAGTTAAGCAACCAACTCTTGATTTCTGCTCAGGACATCATCTCAGGGATATGTGATAGAGCCCTATGTCAGGCTCTGCACTCAAGGTGGAGCCTGCTTGAGATTCTCTCTCTCCCTCTCCCTTGGTCCCCACCCCTGTTTGTGCTCTTTCTCTCTCAAACAAAACAAAACATTACTCTAAATTTGTAAAACCTCTTATTTATATAGAATTCTAAATAAAAAAATATTATTTTGCTTAATCCTTTTAACAACAATGTAAGGCAGACAAACTAAACTGCATTAGCCCCATTTTGCAAGCAAGAATGGAAACATTATTCCCATATTTAGTAAAAGACAGACATCGTTTTAAAATAATCTGATTTCGCAATGCTTTAGTAAAAATGTTGAATTTATTAAATTGATATGTGGTTCCTATGAATTCTCAATTTTCCTAATGAAACTTTCCACAATGTTCACATATTGAAATATTGGTAAAAATTGAAACCTGCTTTTTATTTTAATATTAAGCATCAAAGTCACAGTTAACATTTTATATTAACATTTTAAAAACTTGTGGTAAATGGGAATGGATTACCAAAGAAATTTTTCCTGTCAATGTCCTATCTTCTCATGTCTAGATTCATTTTTTATTAAGTTTATGTACAGAGTATGGTAGCCATACTATAGTATGTTAGACTATAAGATAAGGAGATGATAGACACTTAAATCATTTGTATTTGAAACAATAAATATTCAAACTAACATCTTCTTTCTGGATCCTCCAGAAACTGATAAAGTTATCTGTTATAGAAGATGTTTTATCCTAACCATGGCACCAGGAAGGATATTAAAACTTATTTAGTGACATTGTCTGATGACAGTATACTTGAACAATACTGCATTATGAAAAACAGCACATTCATTTTGGGGGCACTTTTTATTGCATTTTCTTACAGTGCATTTATTTTCACTTTCGCTTAGCAGTTAGCAAGAGCAAAGAAAAACAAAATGTTCTATATTACCTACACATACAGTGGCGCCCCCCAAAAGACTTTCCTTTGGAATAAAATTCTGATGTCATTGGAACTCATTTTTTGAAAATGGAAAATATGAAAAATTACATATGTATAGGATTACATTTTTTAAAGAGAGATCATTTACTTACCTGTTATCTTTTAGCTTAATTAAAGAGGAATTACACAGTTTTCACAAAGAGACATATTTCGAATACAGGGCATGGGAGAAATCTAATATAGGTAAAAATACTAAGAAAATTTACTTTTTAAATTAATTTTTAGGGGTGCCTAGGTGACTCAGTTGGTTGAGCAACTGCCTTCAGCTCAGGTCATGATCCTGGAGTTCCAAGAATCCAGCCCCGCATTAGGCTCCTTCTCAGCGGGTGTTTGCTTCTCCCACTGCCCTTCCACCTCTCATGCTCTCCCTCCCTCTCTCTCCCTTAATCTCTCTCTCAAATAAATAAAATCTTTTAAAAAATTAATTTTTATTGATATTTTGTGATCTAAGAGACAAACAAACAACTTTAATTTCTTCTCTTGTTTCAGAGAAACATTTTAAAGTTTTGTTCTCCCCCACCCCAGGAAATTCTTCACTGTGCTAAAATCTAAAGTGTAAGTGTAGGGGATAGTATAACAAGGCTCTTGAATATCGGAGCACATCAAATTAGATTCTAACTGGTAATCTGGAAACACAGGTGGTTCCGAACTCTAGAGACTTAGAGGAACCAAATCTGGGACAAGGCAAACAAACTCACAAACTCAAGCAGATGCACTTCATTGCAACCATACTTAAATAAGAATCCTTGAGAGTGTGAAAAATGACTAAAATAGATAACCCAACTTTTCTATTTTATGGGATCCAAACCAAGTCTCCCCTCTCACTTCCTCTAACAATTCATGGAGGTGTTTGGGTAAAAGCTGGGAAATAAAGAAGCAGGGGATAGAGTTAAAAAGAAATCTAGAAGTACCAAGTCATCTTTAATTTGAGGAATACACCAATTTTTGTGGTGCATATTTTGACATCAAAATTAATCTTTCTAATTCCACAAAACAAATCCTTCTGCTTCCCCTGGACTTCTACTTGTTCATTCACTCTCTTTAGATAATTTGAGACAAAATTTATTAACTTCAGTTAATGTAGGTGAGAAATTTTGGAGAGACTTACCTGGGTGATCCTGACTTAGGGTATTTTTGACAGGTTTCAGTCAAAATATCAGCCAAGGCTATGGTCAGCTGAATCCTGACTGGAGCAAGAGATTTACTTCTAAGGTGACTTACTCACATGGATGAATAATTGATGATGACTATTGGTGGGAGGTCTTAGTTTCTCTCAAGTAAACTGCTTGATTATCTTTGTAACCTGGCAGCTGGCTTTCCCAAAATAAGCAATAAGAGCAAAAACCAGGCAGAGCTACAATGTTCATAACCTGGCTTTCAAAATAACATTGCTTCACCTTTCCGAGATTATGATCATTAAAAGAGAGTCATTAAATCTAAGCATATTCAAGGGAAGGGAAAGCAACCTTCATCTTTTAAAGAGTGGAATATCAAAGAATTTGTGAACAAATTTTAAAACCATCACATTCACTCATTCAGCACTGGGTCTGTCCATTTATGCATTCAACAAACATTAACAAACCATTCCATACCTTCAGGTGATGGAATGAATTTTCTAAAAATAGCAGTACAACATTGATACTTTCCTCCTGGTCTAATAAGGAAATGAGAGTTTGCAATGAGGATTAATAGTATTGCCCTTCAATTTGTCTCCCCAAAGTAAGATAATCCTACCCAGCAGAAATCCAATTCAACAATTCATTTGGATTCATTATGTCCTGACATTAAATTACAAAAATTAACAGTTTCTTATGCTCTAGTTTTGATCAAGAGATGACCAAACAAGGTATAAGACCATATATTTGTTAATGGGAATTATAAGAAAAGTCCTTTATGGGCTTCTATCCAAACTTCATGTTAATCTTATACTTACATAATTTCTCTCATTTTATACTAAGTCCTGGAATCAGATTCTAAAATATTAAATAATCATAATCATAAGAATTTACTAATCTAAAAAAAAAATTACCCATTTGAAATCTAACCAAAGTTGGGTTCCAAAGTTTATGTTCTTTTCACTTCTCAGTGGACATAAGTTGACCAAAAAAAAAAAAAAAAAAAAAAGTTGGAACACCTTCAGCTAATAAATTATTTAGCCAAATATTTATTTTAAAACTTTGCTTCTTACTTACTGAAAGAATTTTTGAAACCAAATCTTGCCCCCTCCCTTAATTGAGGCATTTTTATAAAATACTGTTATCCAAAACTTATAAAATGCACTCTTACCATCCTAAGTATCAATAGATTTTAACACTTGATGAAATTTATCTGTAATTTATCTCTGAGTAAAGACAGACAGAGAGATCAAAAATAAAGTGAAGCAGTGAAACATTAACAGAGATTAAGTGAGGACTGTCTTAAATAGTAAATTGTCCTGAATTCTATTTAATCATCTCTGATCAAATTTTAAAAATCATGGTGGCCCATGATCTCTCTAGTTCTTAGATGATTCTTTTTTAAATGTTTTATTTTATTTTATTTTATTTTATTTTTTTATTTGTCAGAGAGAGAGAGAGCACAAGCAGGGGGAGCTGCAGGCAGAGGGAGAAGCAGGCTTCCTACTGAGCAAGGAGTCCGATGTGGGATTTTATTCCAGGACCCCAGGATAATGACCTGAGTCAAAGGCAGACACCCAACTGACTGAGCCACCCATGCACCCCTTTTTTTTTTTTTAAACATGAAGATGTCTCTATGGAGATGGGCCAATTTATCATGGCAAAAGCAGAATTCTAAAAATTTTGTATAACTGATTAAATCTTTCTATTTAGAAGATGTCTAAATCATTAAAATAATCCATTTTATTCTATCTTATAATATCCATTCAGTGTTATTTGTGGGAGTGCAATCTCATGTATGTATACCTAAAATGTTTGTAACCAGATTACTCCAAATACATCAAGAAAAAAAAAAAATGGAGTCTCCAAACTGTTTGTATAATTCTTTTTCTTTTCTTTCTTTTTTTAAAAAGATTTTATTTATTTATTTGACAGAGAGAGACATAGCGAGATAGGAAACACAAACAGGGGGAGTGGGAGAAGGAAAAAGTAGGCTTCCTGCCAAGCAGGGAGCCTGATGTGGGGCTTGATCCCAGGACCATGGGATCATGACCTGAGCCAAAGGCAAATGTTTGATGACTGAGCCACCCAGGTGCCTGAAGTTTGTATAATTCTAAGAGAGTCTGAATTTGTAGGTTTCCAGAAAATGCAAGCATTTAGGAACATATATGAACACATATGAACATGTAAATCATGTTAAAACAAGTGCTTAAAATTATAAGAAGTAATAAAATTAGTAAAAAATATTCATTGTATATTAATTTTAAATTCCTCAACTTAGAACATTTATCACTTTTATTTATCAAAACAATGAATGACAACATATTTCTCTCCACAGACAATTGAAAAATATTTTTTTCTTTATGGATATGAAAGCTTTTGTTATTTATTGTTATAGTTAGCATAATAAAGACAATTATTTATATTTTAATGCTTAAATGAAATGGATTATGCATGACAATAATTGCCAATTGAACAATAACTGCAAAACACAGTTTTTATTCTCTCTTAAGGAAATGATCTACTCTAATTCTTGGAGCTCATTCCATAGAACAAAGAATATACAGCATTCTTATAGTTTACTGACCTTTGATCTTTCTCCAGAAATCTAAAATATCAGCCAAATAGCCATTAAAATTAAACATGTGGAGGTAACCAATGGAAGCAAACTTCTCTTCATCTAACCACTCATTTATTCATTCATTCTTCACATGTAGGAATATTTTTGGTAAGTGTAATGAATAGGTGCTCAGTGTTTGGGGGCATAAAATCTAGGAAAACCCACATCTCAAAAATTTAAGTAATTTATCAAATATTTACGCTGAAGCAGAATTTTTTTTTTCCTGAAGCAGTTCTGATAAAAATTATAAATACAAAAACCACTATCAACAGAAGAGAAAAACAGAGGTTACTTTAAAAAAAAATGAAGAAAAAATATCAACTTTAATTTTTAACCCTGTCATTTTAAAAAATATATATGTGAAGTCTACATCGAGATAAACATATCAGCTCCTGCAACAATTTTTAAGTAAGTTACAGTTTCAATTAGCTTTAAAATGTCTGGGTCAAAGACTCCATGATTATTAGGTAGTGTAAAATATTTTCTCTATTCTTATAACTTAATCTTTGGTCTTCTAAACTGAGTATATATCCTCACTTTGTGAAACTGAACAGTAGGCTGAAGGAAATGTATTGTAAGTAAAATGAGGGACAGGGAGGATGATGTATCACATAAATGACAAAAAAATGAGAACTCAAATTTAGAAACACATAAGATTCAAGGCAACTACAGGGTTTTGAAGGAATAACTGTAATAATGGCTCCATGGCCACCAGTACACCATCCAGATACTGTCACAATTTTTTAAAAATAATTTAATTTATTTGTCTGTGTATGTTCCAAAATTCATTGTTTATGCACCACACCCAGTGCTCCATGCACTACATGCCCTCCTTAATACCCACCATCAGGCTCACTCAATGCTCCACTCCCCCCTCCAAAACCATCAGTTTGTTCGTCAGAGTCCACAGTCTCTCATGGTTTGTCTCCCCCTCTGATTTCCCCCAACTCACTTCTCTCCATCTCCCAATGTCTTCCATGTTATTCCTTATGCTCCACAAGTAAATGAAACCATATGATAATTGACTCTCTATGGTTTCTTATTTTACTCAACATAATCTCCAGTCCTGTCCATGTTGATACAAAAGTTGGGTATTCACCCTTTCTGATGGAGGCATGATACTCCATTGCATATATGGACCGTATCTTCTTTATCCATTTGTCCATTGAAGGGCATATGGTTCTTTCCACAGTTTGGCGACTGTGGCCATTGCTTCTATGAACACTGGGGTACAGATGGCCCTTTTTCACTACATCTGTACCTAAATACCCACTAGTGCAATTGCAGGGTCATAGGGTAGCTCTATTTTTGATTACTTAAGGAATCTCCACACTGTTTTCCAAAGTGGCAGAACCAACAGTGTAAGAGGGTTCCCCTTTCTCCACATCCTCTCCAACACTTGTTTACTGTCTTGTTGATTTTGGCCATTCTAAATAGTGTAAGGTGGTATCTCAATGTGGTTTTGATTTGAATCTCCCTGATGGCTAATGATGATGAACATTTTTTCATGTGTCTGTTAGCCATTTGTATGTCTTCTTTGGAGAAGTGTCTGTTCATGTCTTCCGCCCATTTTTTGACATGATTATTGTTTTGTGTGTGTTGAGTTTGAGGAGTTCTTTATAGATCTTGGATATCAGCCCTTTGTCTGTGGTGTCATTGGCAAATATCTTTTCCCATTCTGTGGGTTGCTTCTTTCTTTTGTTGGTTAATTCCTTTGCTATGCAGAAACATTTGATCTTGATGAAGTTCCCAAAGTTCATTTTCACTTTTGTTTCCATTGCCTTTGGATACATGTCTTGAAAGAAGTTGCTATGGCCAAAGTCAAAGAGGCTACTGCCTATGTTCTCCTCTAGGATTGTGATAGATTCCTGTCTCACATTGAGGCATTTTATCCATTTCAAGTTTATCTTTGTGTATGGTGTAAGAGAATTGTCAAGTTTCATTCTTCTATACATAGCTGTCAATTTTCCCAGCACTATTTATTAAAGAGGCTGTCTTTTTTCCACTGTATATTTTTTCCTGCTTTGTTGACAATTATCTGACCATAGAGGTGAGGGTCCATTCTGGGCTCTCTACTCTGTTCCACTGGTCTATGTGTCTGTTTTTGTGCCAGTACCATGCTGTCTTGGTGATCACAGCTTTGTAGTAAAGCTTGAAATCAGTCAACATGATGTCCCCAGTTTTCTTTTTCTTTTTCAACATTTCCTTAGCAATTCGGGGTCTCTTCTGGTTCTGCACAAATTTTAGGACTGTTTGTTCCATCTCTTTGAATAATGCCAGTGGAATTTTGATCAGGATTGAAAGTGTAGATTGCTCTAGGCAGTATAGACATTTTAACAATGTTTATTCTCCTGATCCATGGTCATGGAGTGCTCTTCCATCTTTTTGTGTCTTCTTCAATTTCTTTCATGAGTGTTCTGTAGTTCCTTGAGTACAGATTCTTTACCTCTTTGGTTAGGTTTATTCCCAGGTATCTTAGGGTTGTTGGTGCTATAATAAATTGAATCAGTTCTCTCATTTCCCTTTCTATGTTTTCATTGTTAGTGTATAAGAAAGCAACTGATTTCTGTACATTGATTCTGTGTCCTGCCGTATTACTGAATTGCTGTATGAGTTCCAGTAGTTTGGGGGTAGAGTCTTTTGGGTTTTTCATATAAAGTATCATGTCATCTGCAAAGAGAGAGAGTTTTACTTCTTCATTCCCAATTTCAATACCTTTTATTTCTTTTTGTTGTCTGATTGCTGTTGCTAGGACTTCTAGTACTATGTTGAACAAGAGTGGTGAGAGTGGGCATCTTTGTCGTGTTCCTGATCTCAAAGGGAAGGCTGTCCCTCTCTTTTCCCCATTGAGGATGATATTCACTGTCGGTTTTTCATGGATAGATTTTACGAATTTGAGGAATGTTCCTTCTCTCCCTATACTTTGAATTGTTTTAATCAGGAACAGATGCTGTATCTTGTCAAATGCTTTTACTGCATCAATTGAGAGGACCATGTGGTTCTTCTTTCTTCTCTTATTGATTTGTTCTATCACATTGATTGATTTGTGAATGTTGAACTACCCTTACATCCCATGGATAAATCCGACCTGGTCATGGTGGATAATCTTTTTAATGTACTTTGGATCCTTTTAGCTAAGATCTTGTTGAGAATCTTGGCATCCATATTCATCAGGTATATTAGTCTGAAATTCTCTTTTTGGTGGGGTCCTTGCCTGGTTTGGGGATCAGGGTAATGCTGGTTTGGTAAAAATATTCTGGAAGTTTTCCTTCTGTTTCTTTTTTTTTTTTTTTTCAAACTGCTTCAGGAGAATAGTTATTATTTCTTCTTTGAATGTTTGATAGAATTCCCCAGGGAATCAATCAGGTC
Source organism: Martes martes (assembly GCF_963455335.1). NCBI lineage: Eukaryota > Metazoa > Chordata > Mammalia > Carnivora > Mustelidae > Martes > Martes martes. The sequence goes on along the minus strand of NC_137889.1, from coordinate 185,777,492 downwards.
CTGGGCTCTTGTTTTTTGGGAAGTTTTTGATCACTGCTTCAATCTCGTTACCAGATATTGGTTTGTTCAGGTTGTCAATTTCTTCCTGGATTCAGTGTTGGAAGTTTATAGGTTTCCAGGAATGCATCCTCTCATCTAGGTTGCTTAACTTATTAGCATATAACTGTTGATAATAATTTCTGATGATTGTTTCTATTTCCATGGTGTTAGTCATGATCTCTCCCTTTTCATTCATAATTTTATTAATTGGGTCCTCTCTATTTCTTTTGGATTAGCTTGGCCAGTGGCTTATCAATCTTATTGATTCTTTCAAAAAACCAGCTTCTGCTTTCATTGATGTGTTCTACTATATCTCTAGTTTCTATCTCATTGATCTCTGCTCTAATCTTGATTATTTCCCTTCTTGTGTGTGGGGTTGGCCCAATTTGTTGTTGATTCTCCAGTTCGTTAAGGTGTAAAGAGAGCTGGTGTATTCGGGATTTTTCAGTTTTTTTGAGGGAGGTTTGGATGGCTTTGTATTTCCCTCTTAGGAACGCCTTTGCTGTATCTCATAGGTTTTATACCAATGTGTCTTCATTCTCATTTGTTTCCATGAATTGTTTAAGTTCTTTGATTTCCTGGTTGATTCAAACATTCTTAAGCAGGGTGGTCTTTAGCTTCCAAGTGTTTGAATTCCTTCCAAACTTTTTCTTGTGGTTGAGTTCCAGTTTCAAAACATTGTGGTCTGAGAATATGCAGGGAATTATCTCAATCTTTTGATATAGGTTGAGCCCTGATTTGTGACCCAAAATGTGGTCTACTCTGGAGAAAGTTCCACGTGCACTGGAGAAGAATGAGTATTTTGTTGTTTTAGGGTGGAATGTTGTGTATATAACTATGAGGTCCATCTGCTCCAATGTGTCATTCAATGCTCTTGTTTCTTTACTGATTTTCTGCTTTGATCACTGTCTATTACTGAGAGTGGTGTGTTAAGATCCCCTACTATTAAGATCCCCTACTATTAATGTATTCATATCAATATGACTCTTTATCTTGATTAATTGTTTTATGTAGTTGACTGCTCCCATATGGGGGCATAAATATTTACAATTATTAGATCTTCTTGGTGGGTAGGCCCTTTAAGAATGATATAGTGTCCTTCTTTATCGCTGACTACAGTCTTTAGTTTAAAATCTAATTTATCTGATATGAGAATCACTAGCCAACTTTCTTTTGAGGCCCATTGGCATGAAAGATGCTTCTCCATCCCTTCACTTTCAGTTTGGATGTATCTTTAGATTCCAAATGGTTCTCTGGTAGACAGCATATGGATGTATCATATTGTTTTATGCAATCTGCAATCCTGTGTCATTTTATGGGAGCATTTAGGTCATTCACATTGAGAATAAATTCTGAAAGATATATTTTTATTGATATCATGTTGCCTGTGAAGTCCTTGTTTCTATAGATTGTCTCTGTAAATTTCAGTTCTATGACACTCTTGGGTTCTTCCTTCTTTTATAGAACCTCCCTCAATATTTCTTGTAGGACCAGCTTGGTGGTCACATACTCTTTTAAACCTTGCCAGTCTTGGAAGATCTTTAACTCACCATCCATTTTGAATGTCAGCCTTGCTGGATAAAGTATTCTTGGCTGCATGTTCTTCTCATTAAGTGCCTTGGATATGTCTTTCCAGCCCTTTCTGGCTTGCCAGGTTCCTGTGGACAGGTCTGATGTTATTCTGATGGAGCTTCCTCTGTATGTAAGTAATCTCTTCCTCCTAGCTGCCCTCAGGAGCTCTTGTCTAAAATTATGATTCATCAGTCTCACAATCAAGTGTCTCATGGTCTTTCTAGATTCATTGGTCTTAGGGGGTGATATTTCTGCCTCTAGGACATGAATGCTGGTTCCATTCCCCAGATTGGGAAATTTTCATCGAGAATTTTTCAACTCTGTCTTCTAGTTTTCTTTCTTTCTCCTCCCCCTCAGGGATCCCAATAATTCTGATGTTGGAATGTTTCATGGTGTCATTTATTTCCCTAATTCTGTTTTCATAGTGTCTAAGCTGTTTCTTCCAGGTCTCCCCCTGATCCTTTTTCCCTGTCAGTTTTTCCTCTAGATCACTAATTCTATCTTCTGCCTCCTTACTCTAGCTATTAGAGAATTTAGATTAGATTGGAACTCATTGATAGCATTTTTAACTCTGACCTTAGAGATTGTATGTTTTCACTAATGGTTTTCTCCAACCTAGTTATTGCCTGGATAATTGTTATCCTGAATTTCCTTTCCAACAGAATGTTTATGTCCATATTCAATAGTTCTGATGGAGAAGGCACTGTCTCTGAATTTTTCCTCTGTTGGGCATTCCTCCTCCTAGTCATTTTGGTGAAAGGTGGTTGAGGGGATGTGTAGCTGAATATACCATGTGTGATCCAGGCAAAGTGCACCCTGGAATGCTTCTGAGCAAATGGAAGTCACCACTAAAAAGAAAGAAAAAAAGAGGGAAAGACAAAGAGAGAGAAAAAAAGAGAGAGAGAGAGAGAGGGAGAAGATCCAGTCATAATGTGCCCCAGAGGTACGATTTATAAGGTATTCAAACAAAAACAGTCAAACAAAAAGATTGACAAAAAATGACAATAAAGAAATAGAACCTAGGCAAAATGAACCCCAAGGATAAGATTTATATACTACCAGAACAAAAACAAATACACAGGAACACTGACAGAAGACAAAGATGGGAGGGTGGTTGTAAATCCTTGATGTGGGTGAGGAAGGTTATTTTGATTCTTCCTAGGTGTATCTTGATATCTTTGTTAAAGGACTCAACTTTCTGGAGATAAAGGGAGATTAAAACTGGTTTATATATAGGGGTAGTATTGATTAGGGAAAGAGAATTACCTTGAAGCTTATATCTATATGTATATTTAAAAAAATAGAAAAAGCAAAAGAAAAATACAGGTATAAGTATGAAAAAAGTTCAAGTTAAAAGGTTATTATGGAATATGTTGTATTGAACCTCTCATTGTAATGGTAAGTAGTTTAAAAATTCAAAAGAACAAGAATAGTGAGAACAAATTAAAAATAAAAGTTGTATCTATGAAATATACAGGTTTTAGGATAATACTGGGAGCTTAATATCTTATTTTCCCCTGATATTGGGGCTTTACATTTTTATGGGGCCCTGTGGTGGTTGTCTTCTCATTCTTTTGGCTGGCTTTCTGGGATAGGGGCCTTCCACACTGTTTTTCTGTCATTCTTGTTTGGGTTGAGTCCTTCTGCCCCCTATTAAGGGACTGGGCTCTGTGGAAACCTGTTTTTCAGGCTTTTGTTCCCTGGAGGTTTTTGTTCTTTGCTGCATTTTGTGGCTTTTTGGAGGTTTAGTGGAAAGCAAACTGCACCCAAACCTCTGCCTCAGAGAGACGCCTCAGTCTACTCCCCTCTGGGTGGTCCAGAACACACAAACTCCCCCCCTGCAAACTTTGCTGAGCTGCGCAACCTTCCACAGGCAGTGCATGTCCCCAGTCACCATCTCAGGGGTCACCCAAAGCATCTGCTTATCTCTGCACCCCCATGCCACTAAAACTGCAAGTGGTCTTGGTCCAGAGAGCCTATTTCCAGTGGCTGCCTTTGCCGGAACTGCTGTCTGGGGTCTAGACCTCAGGGTTTCGCAGGTTGCTGCCCACCTGGGAGAGATCCCAACCAGAGATAGCATGCTGAGTTTTTTAAGCCTGGGCTGGGAGTGTTCAGACTCTCTGCCAGTCCTAGAGACCATGGGCTAGCGCCCGCACGGACCTCTCTCAGGCATGGGTAGGGAGCAGTGTTCAGACCCTGGTCATGCAGTTCATGCAAAGCATAAAAGGCTGTGGTTCTAGAAAGCGCTGCCTGGTGCACACATCTGAATACCTCATGCATGCTAGCGGGAGTGCGCCTAGCTGAGCGCTGGTGCAAGCAGCAGAAAGTGGGGGGCTCAGGGACCAGGAACTGGAGGCTCCTCCACTGCACTCTCTCTAGCACAGGTGATCACTGGTTCACTGGTGGTGGCCATCCTGGGTCCGTGGGCTTACACCTGGCCTGTGACCACCTAATTTCACCAGTTGCCCCTTAAGACCTTTGGTTCTTTTTGAGTACTTTTAACCAGACTCCAGGTTAATGCTGGTCCCCAATCACAGGGCACTCTCATACTGGGGTACTATTTTCCAATGAGTCAGTTCTGGTGGCTCCCCGCTTCTGTTTATCTTTCGATATCAGTCCAATCCTTCCCACTCTGCTTTATCTCTCCGCTGGAGTCTTCTGCCCCTGTAGAGATCCAGAAGTGTATAATCCTACATCTCAGGCTGATTTCATGGGTGTTCAGAGTGTTCTGGTAGATAATTAGGTCACTATAGGGGACAAGTTGAAACAGGGTCTCCTACTTCTCTGCCAACTTGGCCCTCCAGCTGTCACGATTTTTTTTTTTTTTTTGGTCTAATTTTCTTTGTCCATTAGTGATGAATCAAAATCCAAGAATGGAGTATAAATTTGACAATTTTGGGGTGATGTGTCTGTCTACTAACTTGGAAAATATATTTTCCTGATCTACACTTTCCAGAAAACCTTTAGTTGGGTTACTCAGTTTACCGAATTATCCATGAACTTTATAACTATACATTTACTGCTTGTTTAATAAAGATTTTATTTATTCATTTGACAGAGAGACACAGAGAGAGCATAAGTAGAGCAGCAAGCAGAGGGTGAGGGAGAAGCAGGCTCTCCGCTGAGCTGATGTGGGGCTTGATCCCAGGATCCTGGAATCATGACCTGAGCCGAAGGCAGCCAATTAACTGAGCCACCCAGGTGCACCCATTTACTGCCTTTCTTACATGATTCTGCCATCTATTTCATCCCTCTGTCTCCTACAGATGTTCCTATAATTCTGTTTTGACCAGGATAAGTTTGTCTTTTTCCCCCCTTAATATATCTCCCCAATCTTTGCAACTACATCAATAAATTCTCTGTGTTGACAACTCTCATTATCTCACTATCAGTTGCTGCATCCAACCTCTCAGTCTTATTGAATGACAATAAATAACTCTAGAAAATGGTAATGTTTGTTACCACATTATTACTTATGTCTGGCACACAATTAAGACTAAAAAATTTTTAAATATTCTGAAACAAAATATATTTGAATGTTTTGTTACATTGTGTTTCACTTGCTGCCTAATAAAATTGTTTCCATTTCTAAAAGATGAATATGCTTATATATACTCTGTCTCACTGTTCTCTACTTGACCAACATTCCCTTTAATTTTTGATTCAGGAACAAATAGAGTTCTCCAAGAGTAGAGCTGTTTATCAAAGAAGTTCTAAATCAAAGTTGCTGATGAACTACTTCATTAACAAAAATAACTTAGTTCTGGTTGGCATACCCCCAAAACAAATATTCACTTGAATGAATTACAAAAAAGAAAAAAAAAAAAAGGAACAAGATAAGGAACAAAAATAATGTATTTCTTAGGAGAAATATTTCACCGAAGGCCACAGTTCTTTGCTTGGATATGAAAGAGGCAACCTTTGGAAACCCAGGTATTTCACTTTGGTTGCAATACTCATTCATATATTTGCTATTTTTATAGGCATACACAAGGTTCTAAATTATAACTGGCCATTAGTTTAAGCCAAGTCTAACGTGAGAATTCTACTTAACTTTTTAAGAAACTATCCCTGGTGTAAAGGTATTCCAAACTGGTTTTTAAAACTCACAGGAATGAGAAATAATCTCTCAATAATTCTCATAAAACTACAAAAGTTCTTTTCTTAGTTCTTTAAGAAAGCATGATATTGGGAAAGTAAATGAAGGACGTGGCAAGTTAAGTTAAGAATAACATTGCCCGGGACTGTTTGTGCTAATCAAGAAACTTGCCATTCTGAACACATGGATCTGATTTGTAAAAAGAAAGTACTTTTTCCAGACCATAGAAATTTCAGTCATATTTTTTTTATTTTTTTTTATTTGTATTTATTTATTTATTTGACACAGAGAGAGAGATCACAATCAGGCAGAGAGGCAGGTAGAGAGACAGGGGGAAGCAGGCTCCCCGCTGAGCAGAGAGCCTGATGTGGGGCTCAATCCCAGGACCCTGAGACCATGACCTGAGCCAAAGGCAGAGGCTTAACCCACTGAGCCACCCAGGTGTCCCCAGTCATATTTTTTTACATAATTACTTTCTCTAACCCTAGTTTGTACAAACTAGGAAACACATGTACTTGATTAGACAGAGCAGATGTGAGGATCACTGTTCACCTTTATAAGTATGTCCTAAAATTTATACATCTCAAAGCCTGGTGTGCTCAGATTGTTGCAAAAGTCTAGATTCCCATTCCCAACTGAAAAGATGAAAGAAGAAGAACAATAAAAGCAAAATCTCAAATAATCACATAATCATGTTAAGAGAGATTCTCAGTCAGATCTAATCCTGACAAAACTGGCCAGGAGGCATTAGTCACTTAAAATCATATAAATTCAGTCTCCCTTGAGGTGTGTGAAATGATCTGTACAGAAGTTTTTAACCTCTCCTTTTGCCACCCCTCATATATGAATAGAGTTTATTAGAATTAGTTAAAATTAGAACGCCACAGCGATCTCTTTAACTTCCTTTTTACTTAGGAAGTTTTGTAGTTGCACAGAGCTGAGCAGAGAACTTAAAGGAACAAGAGCAATCGCAGAGAAAATCACTTCGGAGAGAGGCACCTAGCTTAAACCCACTGAAGAACCCAGCGTAAAGGTAGGTCAGAAGTACAGACAGATCAGTAGAACAGCAAATCGGTTAAGTCAATGGATAAATAGATATATATAGATTTAAGTACCTAGGTTTGCAGTGTTTTCCAGATAATATGCAGGTATCCATCATCACATCTTCCTTATTATAAAGCAGGAAGAGAGTACACCAAAAATGCATTAATTTAATGACTTATTTAGTACTCATAAATCAAATAAATACTCATTAATTTCTAGGTACATGCAATGCCTTTTACTAGATAAAGAAATGCAGTGTTGAACCAAAAGCACTAAATGTATTCTTCCATGGACATTACATTTTCATGACAAAAGACTGAGGGAAAACAAATGGTACACAGGCACTGGTGCATACACACACACAACAGGTAGTGAAATACAAATACTAAATATATGATACGCATAAATAGAAGTATACTCGGATATAAAACATACAATTGTATTAGGTATGTTTGTATATGTATATATGTGATACTGTATGCATAGGTACATATACTTGCATGTGTGTACGCACGTGTACTTAATGTATATACCCGAGCATATGTGTCTATATCACAGTATGCATCAGGTAGTAACAATTCCAGTGATGAAAAATAAAGCAGATTAAAGGGGACTTTGAGTTTTCTTTGGGCTGGGGGTTTGTTATTTTACATACAAAAGTCAGAGAAAACCTTTTTGCTGTGATGTGATTCGATCACAGAATTGGGTGGGAGATGTTTCAGATCCTATGTATATAATGTTAAGAGCTTTTGATTTTTGTCTTGAACGAGATAGGAAGTTATTGGAGAGTTCTGAGAAGAAAAATGACACAGACTGTAGAAGCCTTCTGGCTGCCTGTGGAGAATAGACTATACGGGTGAATGTGCAAACAGGGAAATCAATTGGGGACCACTGTGACAAATAGTTCAGCCAAAGGTGCTGGTGATTGGGGAAGGCAGGAACCTTATGAATTGTGTACCTGTGTATTTTTTTTTTAAAGTTCTGAACATTCACTGTACACTACTGTGGTATAACGTATCATTTTACATCATATGCCTTTCCCTTCTTCCCTGGTTCAAATCTATATGCTAAAATATTTCAGCCTCTCTATACAATTCCTTAAATATCTAATGCTGAGATACATTATCTTATAAACTATTACATAAACCAAGTCACATTTAGCCTATACTTTATTAATATTATTTCTAGATGTTAAATATGTAATAATAGCATGATCTTCGAGGGTAGAAATAAAAGAAAAATAAAATCTTATTTAATTCTACCAGATCTAGGCATTAGCACTCTTTTGTTCTATGTACATACATACATATATGTGTGAATGATTTTCATCACTATATAGAATGTTGTATTCTTATTTCTCACCTACATATGTATATATTTACACAAACCTATATATAAATAACTATTTTAGCTTGAAAAACAAAATTCATGGTTTGTAATATTTCACTACATTTATATAGCATTTTTATATTTTTATATTAATTATTTTATTCACTAAATATTTACTGAGTGTCTGTTTTAGACAGGGCTATTGGCACTTGCAATACATCAGTCAAAAAAGCTTAAAAAAACAAAAACTCTGCACACATACAACTTTTATTCCCATGCTAGGAGATAGCTGATGAATAATAAACATAGCAAATGAATAAATTAGAAAAAATATGTTAGGTGGTGATAAATACCCTAGAAAAAAATGGTACTGGTAACAATGAGACTGAAGGAAGATGTGGTGGCCAGAGTTGTTCTCATTGAGAAGGAATTTTTACTTTTTTTCATTATAAAAAGGCGTGCACACCTTTTGTTCATAAAGTGTTATCTAAAATTCGAAGTTTTTCCTGGATACATTCCTAGAAATAGAATTAATGGGTTTAAGAGAAAGACTTTTTAAACCAACTTATGCACATATCAGCAGAGTTCAAGTTATTATTTGAATGTTCCTTGATAACTATTAATCCTTAATCACTTAAAGTACTTTGTTAATATTTAACCACTTTGTCTTTGGATTGTTAATTCTGGCATTTTCATTTGCATTCCTTGAATAATTTGGTTGTTCCCCCAAAGATGTCAAGTATTCCAATTTATTATTCGGTAAAATGACAATTTCAGTATCCTTTGCTTGCTTTTCTATCATATTTTATTTTTCTAATTTTGGTGTTCATCTGTGTACCCCACCCCCTTTTGTTTTTTTGCAGGGGGTCTCTTTAAGAGTAGAATCAAGAATTAAAATTTTGAGACTTTTTTAAAACAGGTTTAGGTTTACAACAAAACTAATGAGAAGGTGCATAGATTTCCCATGTATTCGTCCACTTTTGTTAGAAGGGTATTAAAGTTTCCATTATGTCCGTAGAGTCTTCCATGTCTTGCAGTTGTGTCTGTTTTTGCTTCCTGTATTTTAGATGCTGTTCCTAGGTACATACTCAATTTCCCTGCTCCGAAGTCTGCTGTGTCTGCAGTAGAGCAACGCCTACCTCCTCTGATTAGTGTTAGCATGGTGCATCTTTCAGCACTCCTTTATTTTAATCTGTAGGTGTCTCTGTATTTAAAGTGGGTTCCATGTAGAAAACACATAGATGATTCTCGTTTTTCAATTCACTCTGAGTTTTGATGGGTGTATTTAGATCATTGATATTTCAAGTGACCACTGATATAGACAAATTAATGACTACTATATTTATTGCTGTGTTATTATTTCTTGCCCTTCCTCTTGTTCACATTTTTGTCTTCCACCTTTTTTATGCTTCTTGTAGTTTTGAGCATTTTATATGATTCTATTTCCTCTACTTCCTTAGTATATCAATATATTTCCTTTTTTTAGTATTTTTTTGTTGTTTGTTTTTAGTATTTGTCCTAGAGTATGCAATATACATTTACAGCTAATCCAAGTTCACTTTTAAATAACTTACGCTGCATCATGGGTAGTGCAAATTACTTATAATAATAAAATATTCCTAATTCTTCCCTCTTGTCCCTTACATTATTACTATCATTCATTTCATTTATACACAAGCATAAATATGTGCACAAATATACATAATTGAATATAATCTCACTATTATTATTATAAACACATTGTTAACTATTAGATTAATTGATAAGGTGAAGTTTCTATCTTACTTTCACTATTTCTTCTAGCATATGACTTACACAATTTTCTTTCTCTTTAAATAAATTCTTTTAACATTTTTTTCAAGATAAATGTACCAGCAAAAAATTCCTTTATTCATTTATTTATTTATTTATTTATTTATTTTTCTGAGAAAGTCTTTATTTCTCTTTCAGTTTTGAAGAATAATTTCACAGGTACAGAATTCTAGGTTGGTGTTTTTCTTCTCTTAATCCTTTAAATATTTCACTCAACTCTTCTTGCTTGCATGATTTCTGAGGAGAGGTCAGACATAAATCTTATCTTTGCCTCTTTACTCAGAAGGTGATTCTCATTTTTCTTCTTTCATATTTTTCTCTATCTCCGATTTTCTAAAGTTTTGAGTACAAAATGTCTAGGTTTTGCTTCATGTAATTTTGAAAATCCACTTTACACTTTTAATAATTTATCCGTAAATATTTTTTTGAGATCTAACCTGAAACTTTTTTGTAGAAAAGAGTTCAAATGAATTCAAGAAAGACAATGTCTAAAGAAAATGACAGCTAGGGAGGAAGAAATCTATATGTTGATATCTACCCTATTTTGCTTCCCACTAAAAGCCTACGTTTGAAAGTAAATTAGGAAGCATACAGGAAAGTATTATTTTACTTTATTTACCAGAGATGTAAGATAACAATTTCACAAATAGCCAAAGACTCCTTGACTATTCTAGAAATAAACCTTAATCATCAATCTGTTAGTGCATTTAAAGAAAAGCTTGCAATACTATTCCATGTCATTCAGAAAACTGATTTGGTTTTATTGACATACATTATCTTTGTACTCACAAATATTGGAGGCATTAGTAGGTAACATCTTCATGAAAAAAATACTGAGAAAACATTGTATTTATATTGCTAATTTTCAAAATATAACAGATAACCAGAATTGCAATTCATCCCTTGATTATGTGTAACCACACATATTCTTTAAGGGGTAATGCCCATATGATTTGTCTCCTAAAGCGTACTGCATTTCTTTTAGCATAGAGAATATCTGAAACAGTATGAACTACCCGACATTTGTGTATAAATCTCCTTGGGTGACTAAATGCTTTTGTTATTCCTGTCATCATTATAAATTGTAAAATTTAATATGCCCTGACATATTTAGCTCATCAAAATGGGGCTTCAATTGATTTTAAAATATATAATTTATGTTTGTATTTAATTCTAAATCTTCCAGAATTAAAAGTGCCACCTTCTTTATTTTCCTTTAAGGTATTGAGTTGTGTCTGCTTTTTGGGTACAAATATAAACGATAAGCTATTTTCTCAAAACTCTTTATCAATATAAGGTCTACCTGCTGAGATAATTTCAGACTGGCATGAAGAATAGAATGGTTACCAGCAACACTTACCTTTTATGATATGTGTTGTAACTATTCTTTGGTTTAAGATAATTTGGAAATGTGAGGCTTACTTATTTGTGTGGCTCCTTTTAGCAAAGGAGAAAAACTTGGAAGACAGTTTCCATTTGTAAAAGCAGTGGGAAGTACAGAGAATTTTTATTTTTCTTAAGATTTTACTTATTTTACAGAAAGAGAGAGCACAAGCAGGGGGCGGGCATGGTAGGCAGAGGGAGAAGCAGACTCCCCACTGAAAAGAGAGCCCAACATGGGGCTCAATCCCAGGACCCTGGGATCATGACACGAGCTGAAGGCAGATGCTTAACTGAATAAGCCACCCAGGCGCCCCATGAAAATTTTTAGTAAACATTCTTAGTCTGAAGAATGAATTGGTACTTAATTGATGAAATACTTGTGTGCATGTATAAAGAGAAAAAGCATACATGTTACATAGTTATATATATTATATATTAGGTAGCAAGATAAAGTTTTATATATAGTTACATAATTAATTAGTGTATGTGTGTATATATGTGTTTGTGTTTGTGTTTGTGTGTGTGTGTGTGTGTGTGTGCAAAGATGGGAAAATAATTTCTTATGTTTCCTCTGAATCAAGTGTATGCAGGAGGGGACAAATTTTTATTTTATGGCACATTTACATACACATGATTGGCCTATTTACTAGCTTTGATTTCTTTGTTCTTTAACTTATTATGCTCACTTTAATTTAAATGAAGCGGTTTTTAAGGTTTAGCCAATCAAAGCAGAACATCCTTGATAACTTTAGGGTTAGAAACTCAATATTGATGTTTGAACCGAGCACACTGGCAAACCTTCCAAGGAATTTTATGTCTCCAAAGAATGCCATTGGAAACACAAAGTAATAGTGGAAATAATCAGAAACAGCCACACCTTATGTTTTAGAGAGGGTACCATATTTATGGTTCAGGTACTGTTCCAAAAACTTGATGTAAATTGAGTCATTTCATCCTCATAAGAATGCCATGATATACTCACTATCAATATCTTATAGGTAAAGATACCAAAGCAGAGGGCCAAATAACTTGCCTAAGATCTCACAGCAGGCAAGCTCTAGAACTTGAGTTTGGCTCCCATCTGAATCCCCAGCCACCACACTACATCAATGTGGTACCTTCTACCATTTCTGCATTCACAGCTATAGAAATGTGATCAAATGTATCTCATTTATAGCTAGATGAGAACAACTGCTTCATGGGCAGTGATAGATGTTAAAGATTTGATAACAGGACTCTTGAAGATACTGCTTTCTTATGACCGTAGAAGTCACTGATAGTAAGAGGAGTTATATTTTTAGAAGGACTAAAATATAAATAAAAATAAATATCTGCTCACATTTTAATGGCTAGATAAAAATTATGGGTGATATGTACATAGGATTTTTTTTTTAATCCAAAGTGACCAGTTCTCTGGTTTCCTTTTAACATTTTTTGATATGTGAAAATTTGGCCTGAAGAGGAAAGGACAAAAATATCTCAACAACTATTTCCCCAGCTTACATCTCCTTTCAAAATACCTTCAGTCCTACAGGGGCAGACCTTTCTTTTCTTCCACAACATCTTGATTTACTTGCCCATTTTTGACACACAATTAAACTACTATAGCTCATTATAGACTATATAGGTAACCTGAAGTGTCCATTATGGATTAATAAAATTGAATTATAGTTGAAATACTTTTCTCAAAAATTCCAAGGCAACATAGTAGCAGTGGTATAAATCTATCAAACATATAGGAAAGAAATAGTATCATTTTTTTTATTAGTAAGGGACATTTTGTAGCTCATTTTATAGATACCAAAACCAAATAAAGCTAAGCAAGAAAAGGGGTGCCTGGGTGGCACAGAAAGTGTCCAAATGGTCAACATTTTTATTGTTTTATTCTGGAAGTGTGTCTTCCAAGAAGAAGAAAAGGAGTACCCTAGTGGACAGGTTTACTTCTCTTTTTTTTTTTCTTTCTTTTTTTTTTTTTTTTTTTGGTTATAATTTATTTATTTGACAGAGAGAGAGAAAGAGATCACAAGTAGGCAGAGAGGCAGGCAGAGAGAGGGGGGAAGCAGGCTCCCTGTTGAGCAGAGAGCCCGATGCAGGGCTTGATCCCAGGACCCTGGGATCATGACCTGAGCCGAAGGCAGAGGCTTAACCCACTGAGCCACTCAGGTGCCCCTAGGTTTACTTTTCTAAGTAATTCCACTGATAGTGGGAAAGCAAGTGCTACGTTATATTAACTATACAGAAAATAAAGTAGCCATATTTTCATGAAAGACCTGACTATAGTGTGTTATGTTTTAATCTCACAAGGCACAGTTTGTGTTAAAAAATATAGAAATGTAGAATGAAAAAAAGTGTTTAAAAAGCTCAATCTGGGGTGGGGACAGTCAATAGTTGATATATTTTCTTCAAGAAAGTACACAATTGTACCACAAAATTCAGGTCATGCTGTCACAGGTGCTCCACATGACTAATCATCAGGGAAATCAAAACCAACCATGAGCTATCTCCACACCTGTTAGAATGGCTCTTAATAAGAAGACAATGTTGGTAAAAGGAAAACTTGTGCACTGTTTGTGGAGTGCGAACCGGTCCAGCCACTCAGAAAAACAGCATGAGAGTTCCTCAAAAATTAAAAATAGAATACTTATGGTCCAGTAATTACGCATTTGGGTATATATTCAAAAGACACAAAATCCCAGTATGAAAGAGAAATCACCACTACCATGTTCATTGCAGCAGTATTCACGGTAGCCAAGACACAGAAACCACCTAAGCGTCCGTGGACAGATGAACAGCGAAGAAAATGTCATACGCACACACAAACACACACACACAATGTAATGTTATTCAGACCTTCATGACAACACAGGGGGACCGTGAGTGAAGTGAGTCAGACAAGCATTGTATAATCTCACAGACGGAATCGAGAAAACAAAAACAAAAACAAAACAAAAAAAAGGAAAAAAAAATCAAACTCACCATATTTTCGGAGGTTCAGGCCCTGGAAAGACCATGCGACACAGGCCCCACTGGGTGAGAGCAGGAATAGACTGAGAGAGCAGGAGACAGAAATACATGGAAACAGAAGCAAGCGCTCAGCCTCCCCTGCGCCCCTGTCTAGGAAGCGGTGCGTGGCCCCAGGCAGCGCTAATTGCGCAAGATAGGCTGGAAGAAGCAAGGTCAGCTCCAGGTTTGCTCAGGCCCTTAGAAGATACCTGGAAAGTGTCTCATTTGCCTCAGGGATACGGATGCAGCCCAGCAGCTGCCCGGTGAGTTTCTGACAGCTGCCCAGTGAGTTTCTGAGGACCTAGAACTAGAGAAGCCAAGGCACAGCAGGTGAGGCTGGACCGGGTGTGTGGCACCTGCTGAGCTCTGCAGAGACCAACGCCCACCCCCGCCCCCCGCGAGTGGGAGAGGGAAGAGAAACCTTAAACAATCATCTGTTAGCCCAAAGTGGCCACAGGTATCTGGAAGTTACTGTTTTATTCTGGAAGTGTGTCTTCCAACAAGAAGAAAAGGAGTACTCTAATGGACAGGTTTACTTTTCTAAGCAATTCCACTGACAGTGGGAAAGTGAGTGCCACATTATATTAATTATATGGAAAATAAAGAAGCCATATTTTCACGAAAGGCCTGACTATAGTGGGTTACGTTTTCATCTCACAAGGCACAGTTTGTGTTAAAAAATATAAAAATGTAGAATGAAAAATATGTTTAAAAAGCCTAATCTGGGGTGAGGGCAGTCAATATTTGGTATATTTTCTTAAAGAAAGTACACAATTGTATCACAAAATTTGGGTCATGCTGTGTATACAATTTCCGATCTCAGTTTTTATATTGAATGCTTTATTCTGAGTATTTTTCCAGTTCCTTAAATATCCACTGGCTATACCTTGACAGTTATTTCCTCTTCCCCGACACAATAAATAAATAAATAAATAAATAAATAAGGACCTCATGTGTTGAAGTCTCATCCCTTAGTACCTCAGAATGTGAGGTGCATTCTCTGTATTTGGAGATAGGGTCTTTATAGAGGTAATTAAGTTGAAATGAGGTAATTGAGGTGGGCCTAAACTGACTTGTGTCCTACTAAGGAAAGGATATGTGGACACAGAGAACTGTGCATAGAAAAGACAGTGAAATGACACAGGGTAAATACAGCCATATAAACCATGGAGAAAGTCGGGGACAGATTTTTCCCTCAGTGACCCCCAGAAGGAGATGACCATGTGGACACTGAGAACTTGGATTTTTTTTACCCTCCAAAACTGTGAGAAAGTAAATTTCTATCATTTAAGCTATTCAGGAAGTGGTACACTCTTATACCAGCCTTAGCAAACTAACATAGGCATTTATGAAAAACCTACAATTAGCATCACACTCAATGGTGACATACTAATTTTTCTGTAAAATTTGGAATAAGACAAAGATGCCTACTTCTACTTAACAATTATATAATTATAATTATATGTTAATAATTATAAGGGAGACAAAGATGTCTATTCTACTTAACAATTATATAATTATAATTATAATTAACAATTATAATGTAGCCCCCAGCTAGTGCAATTAAAGCGACAAAAAGATATAAAAGTCATACAAGTAAAAAGAGAAGAATAATCTCTTTATTAATAGATGACTTCACTGTGTATGCAGGCAACTCTGAAAAATCTACAAAAGAGCTATTAGACCTAATTCATGAATATAATAAGGTCAATATAGAAAATCAATTATATTTGCCTATACCAGCAATAAATATTTGAAAACTATATCATTTATAATAACATATAATGTTATAATATGTGTGGATAAATTGACCTAAGTATGGGCAAGACACTGTTGAATCTGCAAAACACTACAAGAGTAAAAAACATATAGCTATAAATGAAGTGATATGCTATATTAAAGGACTAAAAGATTGTACAGTGCTAAGATTTCAATTCTCCGGGAATTGATAGAGATTTAACTAAATTCTGATTAAAATTGAATTATACTTTTGTAGAAAGTATAAAATATTTTCTGAGATGTATGTGAAAATAAAAAGGAACTAGGATAGCTAAAAATAAGCATAAAAGAAGTATATAGTTAGATGATTTACACTTCAAAGGTCACTGTAAAAATACAGTCATTAAAACAGTGTGGGATTCAATGAGGATAAATATACAGAGTAGTGAGACAAAATAGAGAGTTGAAAAATTAACATATACCTATTAAGTCAAATGATTTTTACCAGAAGTGCCAAAGTCATTCAATAGAAAAATGATCATTTTTCAACAAATGATACTGGAAATAACTGAAGAAAAGAAGAAATGCATACATGGTGGACTTCAAAAATTGCAGCAGAGGGCTGCCTGGGGGGCTCAGTTGGTTAAGTGATGGCTCTTGATTTGGGCTCAGGTCATGAACTCTAGGTTGTGAGTCTGAGACCCTGTCGGGCTCTGCAGTCAATGTGGAGTCCGCTTATTCTCTCCTTCTCCCTCTGCCCCTTCCCCTGATCATGCTTGTTCTCTCTCAAATAAATAAATAAATAAAAGTCTCTTAAAAAATTTGCAGAAAAACACTTGGGGAAAAACAAGCCAGTGTTTTGACACTGAATTAGAAAAGATTAAAATGAGGTGCCAAGAGAATAAGCTATAATTTAAAACAAAGATGAACTGAACTCCACCAATTTTAATTTTTTTTTTTTTTTTTGGTTTTCAAAAGATCACCTTAAGGAATTGAAGATCCAAACACAGCCATGAAATTATATTTACAAATGTAAACAGATAAGTAAATGACATCCAGAAGAAGAAAAACACTTAAAACTCAACAAAAAGGAGATTTACCCATAAAAATGACTGATATTTAACAAAGAAATACATAAACAATAAATACATAAATATGTAATTAAAATGTTTAATAATTAGAGAAATTCTAATTGAAATGCTTATGAGATACACCTACATGTATCAAATAATAGTTCAAGTTTTAAAAACTGATAGTAGTAAGTGATGGAAAGGATGCAAAGCAAAAGAAATAGTCACATACTGAAAAAGTTTCAGAAAAAAATGTGTTAAGTTCCACAATTGCTGGGAAAATATTTGAAAAACAAATAAACAATTATAGTGTATTCTATGCCGTCTATAACTCATATATTTTAAAAATTGAATCAAATAAAGTTCTCAGCACATATTTCATACTACAGAGAGTTGAATACTTGGGTGCCTCCCAACTATATTTGAGAAGAACCAATTTGGGAAATAATAAAGCATATAAATAAAATAGAATTACATTAATAATTATAAAAATATAATCATTAGTTTATAATTATGTTGTCCCATATAAGCATGGGATACAGGTGTACCAAAAACTCAGATATGATACAAGGATTTTTGTAAATACTCTGCTGTTTGGTAGGCTTCTGAAAAATGGTAGGCTGAAGATTTCCTACATATTATAAGAATCAAATGGTTTAAATTACTCAAATAGACTATCTCTGCATTGAATTGTCTTCAGATAGCAACATATAGCATTTAATAATTCAGGGAAAGTTAGCTTTCACCATTTACACTTACAAAATACTCAAGTAGTGGATAGCCAGGGTCAAACAGTAACATGAGATATTTCATACAAAATCTATGAACCCATTAATATATGAGGTCTTAGGAAGTAATGGGGACAGAGGTTAGAACGACTTTTATAACAAACTAGCATTTTGTGTCATGAAGTTATAGAGCAAATATAAACAATGCTTTACTGAATTCTAAAAACCAGACTTCCTTCCAATTTTCATTCTCCACCATGCTTTAGAAACATCCATTCAAATACTTAATGCTTTTTTGTAAGTTAAATGTCTTCCCAATATTCATGAAATGAGCTTTAGCAGCATAAACTAGAATGCATAAATTAGTTTGTGATTTATGTAAAGTACAAAATAGCAAATGTTTTCTAAATTAGGCCACTAGTCTCTAATGTAAACATATTAAAATGCTGAAAAAAACATCCATTTTATTCATTGTAATGAAAAGAACATTGTTACTATATTTTGTATACAATTTATTATAACTCAAATAATAAATAATTCCTTAGAAAGAGACGTCATCTGAAAAGACAGTAAATTATGCTTCTAATTTTTTTATATATTGCAATTAAGCATGAGTAAAAAATGTCTGCTTTGCTCAAAATAGGGTAGAAATTATTGTAGCAAGTTAAAGTACATGTGTAGCTGAAGAAGTTATCTCTATTTTTTTTCTTCATGAATGCATAACATAGGTGTTACTATCTACCAGAAACACAGTAGCTAATCTTTTTTCTGTTAAAACATCTTGAACAAAAAATCAAGAAACCTAGCATTTATGAACCATTTTCTATTTATCAGGCACTGAATATAATTAAATGTTGTTTATCCCATGTAACAATCTTACAATGAGAAACAGATATTCAGGGAAAAGAAGTTACAATGCAGATATCATGCAGCTGGAAATTGATAGAGCTGAGTTGTGCAACCATTGTCTGTCTGATTAAAAATTTCACATTTTTCCCCAGGATGGCATTCTAAATTCCTACACTAAGCCCCCACTAAGCTAAAACTCATTCATGTTAGGGTGTTGGCTTAAAGTTAGACAGCAGTGTACTGGCCTAACAATAGACATCCAAGTCAAAAAAAGTTCAAAAATAGATTCACATAAACAATCAATTGATTTAAAGAAAGACGTCAATTCAAAAGGAAAGAATTGTCTTTCGAGCTTATAATGTTGAAAAAATTGGATATACATAAGCAATAAAATATATTTCAAAATTAATCAGACACCTAAAGTAAGAATTACAATTAAAAAACTTCTGAAAGAAAATGTAGAAGAAAATCTTTGAAATCTTGGGTTTGGGAAACAATTTCTTATACTGTACATAGAAATTATAAAACTAAAAGAAAATTGAACTTCACCAAAATAGAAAAAGTTTTTTCTTAAAGGACAATATTAAGAAGGTGAGAAGGAGAACCGCAAATTGAGAGAAAATACTTGCAAAGCATAGAGATAAATTACTCCTGCTGGTTATATAAAGAAGTATCACAAAAAAGTATCACAACACTAATGGTGGTATGACAAAATAATTTCATGCACACTATATCCAAGACAAACCAAAAGTCAATAAACATGTAAAATCTGCTTAAAATAATTTGTCATTAGAAACATGAAAATTAAAACCACACTGAGCTACTTACTTCATATATACTGTAGTGACAAGGAAAGAAAACAAAACAAAAAGACAAAAACTTAACAATACCAATTATTAGCCATGGTTTGAAGCTATTTTTTTAATTAATTTGTTTATTTTAATAAACATATAATGTATTTTTATCCCCAGGGGTACAGGTCTATGAATTGCCAGGTTTACACATTTCACAGCACTCGTCATAGCACATACCCTCCCCAATGTCCATTTCCCCACCACCCTCTCCCGTCCCCCCTCCCTCCAGCAACCCTCAGTCTGTTTTTTGAGATTGAGTCTTTTATGGTTTGTCTCCCTCCCAATCCCATCTTCTTTCACTTTTTCTTTTCCCCCAACCCTCCCCCACATTGCATCTCCACTTTCTCATATCAAAGAGATCATATGATAGTTGTCTTTCTCCGATTGACTTATTTCGCTAAGCATAATACCCTCTAGTTCCATCCACGTTGTTGCAAATGGCAAGATTTCATTTCTTTTGATGGCTGCATAGTATTCCATTGTGTATATATACCACATCTTCTTTATCCACTCATCTTTGAAGCTATTTAAACTCTTATACATTTCTTGTTTTTTAATTGAATAAATCTGACATGTAACATTGTATAAATTCAAGATGTACAGCAGGTTACTTCAATATATTTATATATTGTAATATGATGGCCAATGTAGAGATACTTATATTACATAATTATAGTACAATATTATTGCCTATATTCATTATATTGTGCATTAGCTCTTTGTTGTTTGCTACTCATTTTTTAATACATTCTGATGAGAATTCAAAGTGGTACAGCCACTTTGGAAAACTGAATGGCATTTTCTTATAAAGCTAAACATATTTTCCTCTAGCAATCTTAAAAATCCTTTCATTAGAAAGGAATACATATGATCACACAAAAATTTGCACTTTATTGTGCATAATAGCTTTATAATAGCCAAAAATTGGAATCAGCCAAATGTCTATCAATTTGTGATCAGATATTTGTATTTAATAGTGTATTACTTACCAATAAAAAGGAACAAGCTGCTGATATATGTACCAACTTAAAATAATTTCAGATGCTGAATACACGGAATTATATATTATGCAACTTCACTTAGATGAAATTTTTAAAATGATAAACCTATAGTAGAAGAAAGCAAAACAATGGTCAGGAGCTGAATATGTGGAGAGAAAATTTATGATAAATGAGCATGAGGGAATTTCATGGAGTGAAGATAATGTTTTACATAATGATTGCCATGGTGTTTATACAACTGTACACATTTATCAAACTCATTGAATTATGTACTTGAAATTGGTTAAGTTTTGCTAAATGTAAAGTTATGCCTCTATAATACTAATCAAAAAAAAAAAAAGTGAGGATGACTATTGCTCATAGCTAATGACAGTGTCATGAGAGTTTGGATAAGGTAAATTCAACTTCCTACAAGAGATTTGAATTTTCAGAAAGGTCCAAGTCATGGAAAACAGAAGACAAAATCCAAGAATACTTTCTCTTTTAGAAATCAGAGACTGACATACAAATTTTATTTTATACATAAAGTCTCTACATACAGGAAAAATCAGATAAATAAAAGCCATTTTAAGTGAAGTATAAAGAGAGATTTAAAAACATGTTCCTGGGGCACCTCAGTGGCTTAGTCAGTTAAGCATCTGACTCTTGATCTTGGTTTGGGTCTTGATCATGGGGTCATGAGTTCAAACCCTGCACTGGGCTTCACAATGGGTGTGGAGCCTACTTAAAAAAAAAAACAAATACATAAAAATAAAATAAGGATATGTCCCAAGGCACCAGGGTGGATCAGTCAGTTAAGTGTCTGTCTTCAGCTCAGGTCATGATCCCAGGGTCCTGGGATTGAGCCCTTCATTAGACACCCTATTCAGCAGAGAGTCTCCTTCTCCCTTTCTCTCTCCCTCAGACTCTCTCTCTGCTTGTACTCGTTCTCTCTCTCAAATAAATAAATAAAACCTTAAAAAAAATGTCCCTAATTTGATGTCTACATAAATGATGGAGACAGGGAAATTTCAAACCTAAGAAACTGTTGTTATGAAGTTGTTTCAAATTGAAAGAAAACTTGGAAAGTTTCAGAGAATATCACCGTTCTCAAATTTGTTCCTGTGATTCTTTAATCATCTACTCTATTCTATTCTAAGGAGTAATGACTGCATTGCTTCCAGTTTTGCCTCTAGCAGGATACTGGACTAGATATCATAAAAATATCTCCATTTGCCATACAATTAGAATATGGATACTCTATAGCACAATTGCACATATATTGTGACAGGAAAGTGAAGACAATGTTACGAAAAGACAGACAGTGTTCTGAAGAAAGAGGAGGCAGGTAAGAAAAAGGTAGAGACAGAGAAGGAATCTGCAAAGAAGAAAAAAACAAGGAGAGGAAAGAGGAGGGGGGACGGAGAAGAAAGATGAAGAGAAAAAACATTGACTCAAAATAAGAATGAAGGGAGCAGTAAACAAACACTCAGTTTGAGACTGTGCCCAGGCAGAAATCCTGAAACCCATAACCGGAGCTTCAGAGTATTACGGGTAGCCTAGAATTGGCCATCCAGAGGAAAATAGAAATCTAAGGCCACGTTGCATGCCTAAGCATAGCACCAAAGACATGAAAGAAGCTGGCTATTTAGTCCTCCCTCACACTTACTGAGATCACTTATTTGGCCTATGCAGAAATTGGACAGCTTTGGTGAATAGCATTGGATTATCAAAACAGGTGGTGACTCCAATTACAGCTGCTGTTCCAGATTTTGTCTCTTTTATCGAGCCAATCGACATAGCCCTAGCACATGGTATGCAGCTAATGAGCTGGCAATGCTGTTTCCTTTATGTCATTTAACACAGACTACCAGACGCAGTTTGGACAGCAGGAACCCTGTGTTACATGCGCCGCATCAACCCTTTCTATGTCACCATCCAGACTGGAGTGAATCTGATTGTTTTTTGTTGTTTTTTAAAGATTTTATTTATCCACTTGAGAGAGAGAGAGAGCGAGAGGAGAGAGAGGCAGAGCAGGAGGGAAAAAATCTCAAGCAGACTCCCTGCTGAATGTGGAGCCCAACATGGGGTTCAATCTCATGACCCTGAGATCATGACCTGAGCTGAAAGCCAGACAGCTAACTGACTGAGTCATCCAGGCAGCCCAAATCTGATTGTTTTATTATTTTACAGGACATCTTGGCTTCATGGATGATCTCATGCTAAATGAACCTAGTGAAGTGGAGGTAGCAAAAAGTCTTCATATACTGCATGTATGACAGAAAATGAAATGTACCTTACCCAATCCAGACTTCCATCTCAGTAGAGTTTCTACAGATTCAGTGTTTAAGTCATATTAAGATACCCCTCATGATGAAAAGGGATGATAACTATGAAGAAAACTATGATAATGGTTTCAGAATTTAGTAAACTAACTTAAAAATCATTGAGTGTATGTTTCAAATGGATCGGTAATGTGATACAAAAATTGTACCACAATGAATTTTTTTTTTTAATTATCCTTTCCGAGCAAAAGATAAACACTGTGATACCTATGGCTAATAAAGAGTTACTACATTTATTGGGCCCCTAGGGAATTTGTAGGTAATACATAGAATGTCATTTCAATATGCTGTGTTGAACCATTTTTAAAGTAGCTCATAAGGCAACCAGTTTGGCTTGGGACTCAGAAACAGTTTTGAAGAGGATTCAAATCACAATGCAAGATGTTCTATAAGTTGGGCCTATGACCTTGAAGATACAAGTGTCTGAAGCTGAAGCAGATAGTGATGTAATATAGAGCCTTTGCTAATGTCAATAAGAAAATCACAGCACAGAGCCTTATGGCATTCTTCTCCAGACAAGTATTCCTTGGAAAGCCATCTAGAGTTGCTAATGTTCTCTTATGGAAATCATGGAACCCAGAATGATGATTGATGATGATGTTTGTCATCTATGAATTGGGTGGTTGCTAAGCCACCAAGCTGTACAGTTGAGCATACATAGGAGCATTTCCTGCTTGAGGTTTATTATGCATGATAGAGTTTGAATAGACCTTGAGGACACAAGTAAGTTCCATCAACAGAACACAGGCTCTCAGAACATGCACCTTTTCTTTATCACTTTTCCTTTATACATGTATTTGCATATTGTTAAGAATATGTAGGTTGTACTCTAATAAGAGCAGCAGCTGTTATTAGCAACTGTAGTGGCTTATGATAACAAATACCATAAAGTAAGATGGTAGGAGTAAGACCAAGTGTATTATTCATCGAAATAGAGGTAAATGGTCTAAATTCACCATCTTAGAAATGCAGATTTTCATATTGGATATGTGAAATAAATAAACCCAGCTAAATATTTTTTAAAACTTGCATACTACAAACATAAAAACACAGGAAGATTAAAAGTAAAAGAAATGGAAATAAGTTTTAAAACTCAGGATTATATATACCACCAGGCTAATAACAATAAAAATACTGAGCTGCCATATTAATAGCAGACAAAATATATTATAATATTTATGTTATTAAAGATAAGAAACAGTATGTAATGATAAAAGTCTCAATTTTCCAGGAAATTTTAGACATTCTAAATTATTATATTCTGATAATACAACCTAAAAATAAATACTGTAATAATTTATGAAAATGCAATGAAGAATTGACAATTTGCTGCCATGATTTCATATCAGAACCTACCTTTCTCACTTAATGTAAATAATATAAGTTCCGTAGAAGCAGAGGCTTTTGTTTTTCAGTTCACTACCATATCCTCATTCTTTGTGAAAAATGCATCCTTACCTTCTATGATATACAAAAACACATTTAGTATAAACATATTTAATTCAAACAAAAGATATGAAAACCAAAATGTCAAAACCTTATAATAAATTATAAAAGAATAGTGTAGAAATGATTAAGATATTTTTTTAATTTATTTATTGGACAGAGAGAGATCACAAGTAGGCAGAGAGGCAGGCAGAGAGAGAGGAGGAAGCAGACTCCCCGCTGAGCAGAGAGCCCAATGCGGGGCTAGATCCCAGGACCCCGGGATCTTGACCCGAGCCGAAGGCAGAGGCTTTAACCCACTGAGCCACCCAGGCGCCCCAGAAATGATTAAGATTTTTTAAAAGTTCCTCTAATGAGTGAAAGGTTGATAAACTGATATTAAAAATAAATAAATGCATACATATATCAATATAAACTTCTGTTCAATCCATTAGATTGTCACAGGTCACGTGTTATCCAAAATTGTAGTTTATCTAAACATGGTCAGCATCCCAAATGGCAAAATAACCAATACAGAGAGCAAAAATCAAAGAATGCATGGAACCACAGTATATTATAAACTTTAGGAGGACTACATACTGGCTGCATGCCTTACTCACCTTAATGTAATTTGTAGAATCAGGGAAGAAAAGATAAAGGATAAGCACCACGATAGGGAAGCTGGCTCATAAATGGGGTGTTCAGAGCAATGCCAAAGTAAAACCAGACCAATCTGGGATTGACAGCTAACCAGGATATCTTTTGTTCTTTGGCATTTTACAGGATGCTCATCCCTTAAGGGTAAATATGTTTAAATGTAAATAACATCAACATATGGTGAATCTCAAGAAACAGAACAGCGTAAATATTTCACAGCCAAATCTATAAGTAATGACTAGCAATATCTAAATCAAAATTATTTTCATATCTGAATTTTTCCTAGATTGCTTTCCTAATAAATGACACTTCTTTTACAAAATAGCTTTTGTTTGCTAATATACTTCTAATATATAGCACACATTTTATGCAGTGTTACAGAAGAAGAAAAATCCTATTACCTGAATGCAGTCCTCATGTTTAAGAAAGAATATGGGGATCAATTTTTATTTTATTTTTTCCACTTTTTGGTCTCAAAATCATGATATATTGAGCTTCTTTTTTATTTTATTTATTTATTTATTTATTTATTTATTTTTTAATTTATTCATTTGACAGACAGAGATCACAAGTAGGCCGAGAGGCAGGCAGAGAGAGAGAGGAGGAAGCAGGCTCCCTGCTGAGCAGAGAGCCCCATGTGGGGCTCGATCCCAGGACTCTGGGATCATGACCTGAGCCGAAGGCAGAGGCTTTAACTCACTGACCCACCCAGGCACCCCGTGAGCTTCTTTTTTAAGAGAAATAAATAATCTAAAATACAAAATCATGTTAGTAATTTTACAGATACATGACAATTAAACACATACAAACACACCAAACACAAGTTAGATGACAAAGCATGTGACTATAAAATACCTCTATATTATACATTAAGTTCTAGATTAACTATTCAATGTGTTTGAGATTAAACACAGGGAGATTTAAAAAACAACTTATTTGTAGGATACGTATCAACTATTAAAAATGAAAACCTTAATTTTAAAGTCCTATTATCCATTTTAAAAGTACGTTAACAAGAAGAGCTACCAATGAACTGTATTCTGCATTGATACCTAGTTTCTTTTTGCCAGTGATCATTAAAGGTCCCCTCTCATACCATTTTTTTATAGATGTAGAAATGGTTTGTTTTCAGCAGGCATATCCAAGATACACTGAACACTTCAAATTTTAATTCTCCTTTTGATTATTTGGTATAACTCTACAGTCATTGTAATGTGCTCATTAGACATTCATGCAGGATCTCTGTGATAAACAGAACCATGAAGTGATGAGAGTCCCTTTTTTTTTTGGATATGTGCATATATATGTGTGTATTTGTGTGTGTGTGTGTCTTGAGATAGATAATAATATCCCACTTTGGAAAGGAAATATCCAAGGTCATTAAGATGATATTTGAATAAGTACTCTTCCTGGATGATCTAAGTCTTATTACAGATTTCAGTTGAGTTAGTGATGGGTCCTTTACAGACTTCTCACTAAATGATATAATGATAGAACTATAATGACTTATGATGGTATAATATATGTGCTTTTAATTTGGTGTTGGAAACTTCATGTGAAATTAAATGAATTGAGACACAGACCTTACGCCTTTTATAAAAATTGACTCAAAATGGATCATAGACCTAAATATAAAACACAGACCATAAAATTTCTAAATTCTAAATTTCTAAAAAAATAACATAGGAGAATGAAGCACTGGGTGTTATATATAAACATGAATCTTGGAAAACTACATCAAAAACTAATGACGTACTATATGGTGACTAACATAACATAATAAAAAATAACGTAAAAGAAAATCTAAATAACATTGGTTTTGACAATGACTTTTAGAATACAACACCAAAGTGCAAACAATAAAAGAAAAAAAATGGTAAATAGGACTTTATTTAAATTGCATACTTCTGCTCTGCAAATGACACTTTTGAGATAATGAAAAGACAAGTCACAGATTGGGAGAAGATACTTGCAAAAGACACACCTGATAAAGAATTTATATCTCAAATAGGCCAAAAAACCAAACAAACAACAACAACAACAACAAAAACAAACTCTTAAAACTCACCAGTAAGAAAATAACCCAATTAAAAATGGGCTACAGGTCTGAACAGACACCTCACCAAAGAAGATATAGGAATGACAAATAAACATTTGAAGAGGAGGTCCACATATATCAACAGGGAAACACAGACTAAAAGGACCATGAATTACTACTACACACCTATTAGAATGTTAAAATACAAAACACTGACAATATCAAATGCTGATGAAGATATAGAGCCAAAGGAACTCTCATTTACTGCTGCTACAATGATAAAGTCACTTTAGCAGTTTCTCACAAAGCTAAGCATAGTCTTGTCAGGCAATACCGAAACCATGTTTCCTGACAGATATATCCAAATGATTCGACAACTTATTTCCACACAATACCTGAACATGAATGTTTATAGTAGTGTTATTTATAATTATCGAAACTTTGAAGAAACCAAGATGTCTTTCAATAGGTGAATGATAATTAAACTGTAGTACATCCATATAATGGAATATCGTGTATATATACAACATCTTTAACCATTTGTCTATCGATGGACACTTGGGTTGCATCCATAATTTGGCTATTTTAAATAAAGCTTCAATAAACATAGCAGTAAATGCATCTTTTTGATTTAGTGTTTTTGTATTATTTGGGTAAATACCCAGTAGTGGAATTACTGGATCATATGGTAATTCTAAGTTTAATTTTTTGAGGCACCTCCATACTGTTTTTCACGGTGACTGCTCTAGTTTGCATTCCCACCTGCAGTGCATGAGAGTGAACTTAGGGTCCTCTTACTCTGCCATCTTCCCCAGAAGTCCTAACTTTTTTTTAATACTTTTGTCTTCCACTAGACAACATAGATTCTTTGACTCCAGTAATTTTCTCAGAACTTCTTTCTACTGTCATGAGAAAACTTTAGATGATTAAGAGTACTTTCCTGTCACTTTTTAGTTTTCACAATGAGATTTGAGGAAGTATGTGAAGCTCTAGGGTTTATACTTCTCAGTCCAAATAAATGATCCCCATGTATCTAGTCTGAACAATATGGAATTATTTTCATATGGATTGATCTAAGTATGCTTTCTTAATGGTACTGATCTCCAAATCTATTACACATACTATTTATGTATGTGTAAATCCCTCAACAAATATTGACAATATCAATCGAGAGTCTGGAATTTTCCAAATATCAAATATTTGTTATTATATATATAACAAGCAAAGAATAATCTACATATGTATAAAATAAAAAAAACTTAAAATACATAAAGATGTCCAGTTAATACAGATAATGTACAATGATGAATTGTATTAGAGAATTATCTACCCATTCAATGTGCTCCTGCTATAAATCATGAGCATGTGGAAAACAGGTAAAACAGTTTTAATTGTTGTCTCAGTTGCTGATGATCCTTTTCCACTTGCTGATATTTAGAAATTAAAATACAATTGTCTCCTCAAAGCACATGAGGTTTCTACTATTATTGTTAAATTATTACATTTAAGATGATTTAATGTACAATTTATTGTCAATTTCCCATATTCTCTCTCATCATCTGGTTTGAGTCTTGCCTCAAATGAATCAGTCTAATTTTTAATATTCACATTTCTTTTTTCAATCCACCTATCTTACCCCTATTCAACTTCTTAGATCCCTTTTGGTGTCTTGAAAAACCACTAAAATCTGAGCTCAAAATCTATACATGCTGGGGCGCCTGGGTGGCTCAGTGGGTTAAAGCCTCTGTCTTCAGTTCAGGTCATGATCCCAGGGTCCTGGGATCGAGCCCCGCATCGGACTCTTTGCTCAGCAGGGAGCCTGCTTCCTCCTCTCTCTGCCTGTCTCTCTGCCTACTTGTGATCTCTGTCAAATAAATAAAATAAAAAATCTTAAATAAAAAAAAAAAATCTACACATGCTCCTGCTTTTATTAGGGATTTTTTTTCCAATTTGTACTATATGAAAAGACATTTTAACCTACTTTGCTGTATTTAAAAAAAAATCATTTAAAGCAGGAATTGGAACAAGAGTAACTACTGAGAATTAGCCTAAATTCATGGAAACACTTAATTTTTCTGGATCTGACTTTAGCCCTAGGGCAATGCTTTTGACAGCATATGGTTTAGATTTGGCATAAGAGTGGAAGCATGCTGAAATCATCGCCTTGGGATTCACAGTCCTTTAATACAGAAGTGTTCCAGTTAGATTTGGTCAGAGATCACAGAAGCATATTTCCAGAGAATGCTACAAGGCGTGAAATGTACTAAAGAATACAGCACTGAAACCCCAGGATCGCAATTCAGCAACCATTATTAGGCAGCCTACTATATTCCAGGTAATGTATTACACATTGGAGACATGACGATTTTTAGGTTTTTGTCCCCTATTATAATAACAACTTTGACCTAATTCTTTCCTCAAACAGCCTATATTATAAAGGGACAAGAGATACCTAATAACAGAATGCGAAAGTACAAGCCAGACAATTTTGCTAAAAAGGCTATGAGAATCAAGGGAAATAAGCTATTTGCTCAGACAGTGGGGGAGAAGGAAGGTATTACAGAGTAGTTGACATTTAATTTGTGACATTAAAAAAATGAGCATGATGTTTCTAGGAGTAGGCGATGACATTTCAGGTAAATGGAGAGATAGGTGCCAAAGAAGGGAGATGGGAAATTGCACGGTCAGACAACATCATTCAGATGTACTAAAAATTATGTGTAGGCATGCAATCAAGGATATGGGAGTTAAAAAGACAGATTTGTATCAGTTCACTAGTAATACATTATAAGGATTGATGCCTACCTTCAAAATCCTTTAAGCCCTGATCAGATAAAGGTGATTTTTGGTTGCAAGTAACCCTAACTACTTTATACTCACAAAAATGCATTCTCTAAGGAGATAACACTATCCAAGGCCTCAGTTTATCTTTATAATATCACTGTCAGCATACAATGCAAAATAAACAGGCATACAAAGAGATGAGATATCCTAATTGGATAGCAAGAATAGATAGAAGATGGACTTATCAGGTATGGAGTCTAAAAAATTATATGTTAGAAGGAAAAAAAAAGACAAGAGAGAGAATTCTCACAGTTAAATGGAAACTATTTTAAAGATTTAATGAAAATTCTAAATTAAAAAAATTTATAGGTGAATTTATTCATCTAATAGATGGGTCTAATGTAGATTAGACATAGCAAAAAGATTTTTGGCAACTGAAATACAGATAAGAGATAGTATGCAAAACAAAGGACAAAAAGGCAAGTTAGGAAACCAGAAAAAAATTGAGAGAGGCATAGCCAATACAACTAGCATAACATACTGATAATCTGTCTTTGAAAAGAAAAAAAGAGAAAAGATTGAAAAAGAAATATTTGAAGAGATGATGGCTCAGAGTTTTCAAAAACACAAATGACAGCAAATTATAAAATCAAGAATTATTACAAACTTAAGAAGTATAAGGAAAACCATATTTAGAGAGGTTATTAGCACTCAAATGTAAAAACAAAGAACATCTTCAAAGCAGCTAGAAAAAAAAAAAAGACATATCTGCAGAGGAAAAAAAAAAATAAATTGAAGTGAGAATTAACTTCTCAATAAATAGAGCAATCACAGGTGCCTGGCTGGCTCAGTTGATGGAACAGGCAATTCTTAACCTCAGGATTGTGAGTTTGAGCCCCACACTGGGTGTAGAGAATATTTGAAAGAAAAGAAAGAATTCAATTTCAAGAGCTAGAAACATATATAATAAAATGCTGAAAGAAAGTAACTGTCAGGGTGCCTGGGTGGCTCAGTGGGTTAAGCCTCTGCCTTCAGCTCAGGTCATGATCTCAGGGTCCTGGGATCAAGCCCCATCTCAGGCTTCCTGCTCAGCAGGGAGCCTGCTTCCCCCCCCCCCCACCGCCGCCCTCTCTGCCTCCTGCTCTGCCTACTTCTGATTTCTCTCTCTGCCAAATAAATAAATAAAATCTTAAAAAAAAAAAAAAAAAGAAAGAAAGAAAGTAACTGTCAACCTAGGACTCTCTACCCAGTGAAAAGTATTCTTAAAACCAAACCAGACTTCTGCTTCCAGCTAAACTGGTATTTACTTGGACTGCAATTTCTCTGACATAAGAAATGACCAGAAAAACAAAACCAAATTTATGAAACAGTTGTCAAGATCTAGACATCATGCAACAAAGGAGAGACATTCCAGAGAGAGAGAAAACAAATAAGGTTAGTCCTATGATTGGTCCAGAGTACTGCTTTGAGACATTTCCAGGTTGCGGCATAGGAGGTGAACACATGCAGATATAGGCAGACTCTCAGAATTTAGAAGATAGAGTTTAGGTGCACCGGGGTGGCCCAGTGGCTAAGTGCCTGCCTTTGGTTCATCAAGCTACCACTTGGTGAGAGTCTGCTTCTCTCTGTCCCCCTGACCCCCACCCACACTCATCCACACTCATGTTCTCTCTCTGGTTCTCATTCACTCTCTTCTCTCTCACAGATAAATAAAATCTTAAAAAAAAAAAAAAAAAAAAAAGGAGATAGAGTTTAGGATTCTGGGAAAATAATGTAACTACAGAAAACTAGACAGAGTGCCAGAGATTGGAAAGCTCATAGAGAACACCAAAGATCTGTAGAGGATCCTCCTCAAATTTACAAAAGAGAATCATTAGTGCATGCAGGTGAGAAAACTACTTGTGGAAAAAAAAAAATCCAAAAGGATTAGAAGAAACATACCTGACATTTACACATGGTGGGTGTGCCTATTTTCTCCAGCCAGATGGGAAAAATCTCATAATTCATTTGGCACTGGTTAGAGTGCACAGAAAAGTCTTGCTTCAGTATTAAGAAATAATTAGGTCAAGATTAAACACTGATTGTCTTCTGCCAAATTAATCATAAAAGCAGGACATGAAAAGATCCTAATGATTCTAAGTAAATTAACTGTAAATTAACTCAAGAATATTTATAAGAGGGGCGCCTGGGTGGCTCAGTGGGTTAAAGCCTCTGCCTTCGGCTCAGGTCATGATCCCAGGGTCCTGGGATCGAGCCCCGTATCGGGCTCTCTGCTCCATGGAGAGCCTGCTTTCTCCTCTCTCTCTGCCTGCCTCTCTGCCTACTTGTGATCTCTGTCTGTCAAATAAATAAATAAAATCTTTAAAAAAAAAAAAAAAAGAATATTTATAAGAATACAGAAGTATCTAGCTCCCTAGTTCCTAGCAAGGTGAAATTCACAACCAAATCAAAGATTATCAGGTTTAGGAAGAAGCAAAAAAATTATTTAAATTTAAGAGAAAAATCAATCAATCAAAGTTGATTAAGAACTAACACACATGTTAGCTTTAGCAGATAAAGATATTAAGGCAGTTATTACAACATACTCAATATGTTAAAAAGTAAAGTTGGAAACACTGAAAATATTTTTTAAAGACCCAAAATAAAACTGAGAGACAAAAAATTCAATAACTAAAAAGAAAAATGCCTTGAATATATTGAAGATTCGGAAGAAAAAAAGGAAATGATGATACAGTAAAAGAAACTATCTAAATTAAACAAAGAGAGAAAAAAAAATAAAAATGAAGAGTATCAGAGACCTGCAGGGCAATTTCAGGGACCTGACCTATGGGTAATTGAATTCCCCCACAGGATAGGATAGAAGAAAGGGACAATAAAACATGCACTAAAGAAAAAATGGCCCATGATTATCCAAATTTGATGAAAACTGTAATTTCAGATCTAAGGAGTTCAATGGAACCAAGTATATCACTTGAAATGATATGATGTTAAATATAAACAACAAACCTTAAAGCTACCAATTAAAAATATTTATAGTTTATAAGCCAAAAATGGAAATTAATTAGAATTATGAAAAACAAACATCTCAATTTAAAACCTAAAAAGCAAAAACAAAAAAAAATCTTTTAAAAAGAAGACAGGTAAAAAGGAAAAATAAGTAATAAAGAACAGATGGGGCAAAGAGAAAACTAGTAGCAAGATTTAACGGTATCAATAGTCACACTAAATATAAACATATAATATATAATATAAAGGCACAGGTAATTTAAAAGTAAAATAATTTAAAAGTAAAATATATACCTTGTGAACTTCAATTAAAAAGAAAACTGGAATAACTACAATTAATGTAAAAAACTAGGTTGTAAGACAATATTGCCAGGGATAAACAGAGATGCTCTATAGAGGTGAAGGGATCCATTAATCATTTCTGTCATAGGCACAGGTATC
Source organism: Martes martes (assembly GCF_963455335.1). Classification (NCBI taxonomy): domain Eukaryota; kingdom Metazoa; phylum Chordata; class Mammalia; order Carnivora; family Mustelidae; genus Martes; species Martes martes. The sequence goes on along the minus strand of NC_137889.1, from coordinate 185,744,315 downwards.
TGGTTAATTCGTAGTATTAAATATGGCTATATATTAACATGTCATGTTACATATGAACCTAGTTATATAAATTAATTTTATTTCTACATTAAATTAAGGACATATCTATAGATCATTTTATTATAGAAATGGAGCATTATAAAATATTTGTTACTAAATATTCATGTTGGTGCAACAACATAGATGAACTTTAAAAACATTACAGAAGTAAAAGCAGCCAGATCAAAAAACAAACACACACACACATATTGTGTGGTTGCAATTATAAAAAAAATTTTAAAAAGGTAAAATTAATCATCGTGAAAGAAAGTAAATCACAGGTAGTCGGGAAAAGACATGTCAGGATTGACTGCAGTGAAACATAGGAATAAATATTTAGGTGCCGCTGTATAGATATAGATATTCTATATCTTACATCATGGTAGTTGGAGATACACACACACACACACACACACACACACATATATATATTCACTAAAATTCATTGTATTGTATGGTTAGAGTATTCTCATTTTATTTTAGGTAAACTATATCTCAATAAAATGTATTAAGACATTTATGATATTATAAAAAGAAGGTGTTGGTTTAACAAGGTTGAAAGCTCTTGACTTCCATCTTCTTATTCTCAAGCACTTTTTTAGCTCATTTCTTTCTCTCGTTTATGTCCACCTCTTTTTTTTCATCACTAGCATTTGGTGGAAAAAATTATTTTTACAACATCATCTATTTCCTTCCCTACCAAGCTACAACCAAACAACAAAGTGCACATCAAGGTGTTGTGTTAAACAAATGCAATTTTCTGGGCAAAGAAAACTTCTGCCACATGCATTAAAATTGAAATATTTTGCCCCCAATGATATAAAATAAATTAAAAAAGAAAATCAAAGCTGTCTTAAGAAGTTTTGGTTTCTACTTCTTTATATATACATAAAGAGAAGAAGGTTTTATTACTGTCATTTTTAGAAGCAGGTGATGACAGAACGTTGGTAATTTATACAATGCGAGGAGTTTTGTGTTTAATGATGAGAGATGTACTCGTGCCCCACCCCCATTGTGATTAGTAACATTAATTTTCAAAATGGTTTTCAGAACAAGAAGGAAAGCCTGCATATGCAGAGAAGAGCACACATGTTTAATAGAAATCTCCATTCACTCATTCACAGACACTTTCAGCTCAGCAGTGTTCCTTTCTAGATTGAGCTTCTCAAGGAGATGATTATCAAATCAGAAAATGATGTCCCAGGTTTTAGCCTGGCATTTACAAGAACTGTTGAATATCTGTGATTGAAAATAATTGCAAAATATCTCAGAATGATTGCTGAGTCAAGCTGTGCGGTATCTGTCACCAAGTTACCACACATTCCAGATTAGTTTATACTTAGACTTTTCTCAAATTATGCTTGTGGGAAATGGAGTAATATATATTTGATTAATGTTATCATGAGTGAAAATTCTGACATTCCAAATAAAATGAAACATTTATTAAAAATAATATAAAATATTAGCTACATTCTTTTCTAACAGCCAATGGGTCAAATGAACAAACTGATCGCAATGAACCTCATTTTAGTTGAAAATCTAATGCGATCTCATTGGCGGCTAGCATTGTTTTGGAAAATACCATGTGCTTGGAGAACAGAACATCTCCATGCTTTTCATCTTAACTACTTTTCATCTTAACTACTTCCTAACAGAACTTAAGAGATTCTGGGATGCAACTTCTAGTAGGAAAAGAAATTATCATTCTCACTTACCTGTCTTAGGTTTTATTTGTTGGTAGCATAAACCACTGAGTGGAAAGGCAGAAATGTTTAACATATGTGTGCTGAAATCTTTGTATGTTGATAGTATCAAAAGATATATGTCGTGCATATGTGCTTAAATCTGTGATATATATTTATTACATGTAATGCCAGTACCATTAATATCAGATGCATATGATATATTTATATCATATATGTAATTAAACATATCATAGCATATGTTTTATATGTATATGTGTGTGTGTTAAAATGTATCTTATATAAGTTTTCAATTCTTTTTATTCCATTGCATAAAAGTTTAGCTTAAAGGCAAAAAATCAATAAAAGGGGTAATGAGAATGAAAAATTAAGACTCATTTATTTTATATTAGTTGTTTTCTTTAATCTTCTTAAAAACACTGGGAAATAGGTACTAGACTATCTATTTTTCAGGTAAAGAAAAGAATATTATAAAACAGTAAGTAGAATAGAGGGCTTTATACTTATGCTTATAGATTTCTATTAATTCTGAGCTATGTAAGTACAAAGAGAGTATAGTATATTGATTAAATAGGCTTGTCATCCAAGCCAAGTGCCTCGTTCTTATAAATTTCAAACAATTGAAATCATCATGGCACTTCTTTCCAACTCTGAGATAATCAGAGCCAAAGAAGTTTAGTCAGGATGCTTAATACATCTAAAGATCCATTAACAAAAATAAAATGTACCAATGCCAATATCAGGAAGTCATGATCAAAAGGCCAAATTAGATACTACTGAATGTGTCAGCATTCTAGTGAGATTAAGGAGATTTAAAACAAACAAACAAACAAACAAACAAAAAAACTCTGTTATTCCAATAAACCATTAAAACTAACATTATGTCTTTAAGTGACTGACCTAAATTTATACTGTATGAAGGCTATCAATGGGATAAATTAGTACTGAAAATCAAATGCATATCCATTTAATTACTGGATCAATTACTTAATTTTAAAAAATGATATATTGTCTTGTTCCCGAATACTCAGAAGCTTCTGTTTCTCAATTACATCTTGTTCTCTCAACTGATATCATTAACATGATGAAGCCCCTTCTTCTTTTCACAAATAGTAATATAATGGGCTCTATTTGAAAATTCCCTGAATTGAAAAGCCACAAAGAAGATAATACAGCAGCCACCTAAACTTCTGTTGTCTGTGTCCTTGGAGATTGTTTCAATTCATTATATAATGATTCCAGAGGTTAGCCTATTGTTTGATACTTTACTGGATTAAAGAAATTAGGTCATCTATGGGATGCCTGGGTGGCTCAGTTAGTTGAGAGTCTGCCTTCAGGTCAGGTCATGATCCCAGGGTGCTGGGATCGGGTCTCACATCAGGCTCCTTATCCAGGGACAGTAGCTTCCCCCTCTGCCTGTGCTCTCTCTCTCTCTGACAAATAAATACATTAAATATTTTTAAAAAATAGGTCATCTATGATATCCACCCTGTTTTTTATGTGTCATTTTAAGAGATGAAGTAGCATGTGATCCCTCCTAGATTATGGTTTGGTGCCCATATAAGTCTGTATTTCCTGTACTTATCAAAATGACAATGTTTGTCAACTGATTATATACCAAAGATCATAAAATAGTTCTTAAAAGAACTAAGGAGCACATGACAAAAAAATAAGTCAAGAGGAACTCAGAAATGTACACAATTACATAAACATATATATCTATTTTATTCATTGTATTGCTTTTATGGGTTTGAGTTGTTAGTTGTGGTAATTTTATGAAATTATTTTATAAGATCTTAGCTCATGGCTATCAGAATTTATTTAAAAAAAAAAGAGTTAATACCTTTAAAAAAGACACCATCAGGGGTACCTAGATGAGACTCTGTCAGTTAAGTGCCCAACTTTTGGTTTCAGCTCCAGTCATGATCCTGGGGTCCTGAGACTGAGCCCCACATGGGGCTCCATGCTCAGTGGGAAGTCTGCCAGCTACTCTCTGCTATTCTCCCTCCACTCACCACTCACTCCCTCTCCTTATCTCTAAAATAAAAAAAAAAATTAATAAATCTTTAAAAAAACATATTTTAGAAAAATCAGTCTTAGGAAAGTTCATTTCATATGTGTTCTATGAACGTTGTCAAATCTTTCACATAATAGTTATTGTTACACTCATTTTACAGATAAGAAACCTGAGGCTAAGAGACTGTGTGTTCTCTTTGGTCCAGTGTAACTGAAATGTTGAGTTGAACTTGAATCCACGTTTTACTTCTCTACAGTCAGCACCTTATCCAAGGTAACATAAATAAAAATAGAAACTTATCTTTTCCTTTCCTTCCTTTCACCTTTCCTCCTGCCCTCCTCCCTCTTTCCTACCCTCCCTTCCTTCCTTCTTTCCTTGCATCAATCCTTTTACTGATGACATTTTTGCATCCTTAGAATAATACAAATAGGTAAACTATATTCTATATTATAGTCTTTATTTACTGGGAAATAACTCTTCTATTATAATGGTTGTTCTCTATTTGGAATCTGAAATACTCGTAAGTTTAATTTTAAAAGCCTTAAAATTCCTAACTATGTTTACTATAAATTTATTCAACTGGAAGTTGCAATCAGAAGATGCTCCAATTATTTAAGTCACCAAAAGTGGTACTTGCATTCGCTGGCACATAGCAGGTACTCAATAAAATACAATTTAGATTTTTGAACTCACTAGAGCTGCTTAAACATAACAAGTCAGCTTCAGCTACCATTCCCTGATTGATATAGCGATGACAATGGAATATAAACTAGAAAGCATTAACTGCCTCTTAAAAAACATAAATTAGCTGTAACAAAGGATCAAGCTAAGGAGCAAATACTATCAAAATACAAAAGAGAGATACCAAAAGCCATTGATTTATTATATAGGCCTTACATTTATGTCAGTGAGAAAAAAGTAAAGATTAATAGCTATATATATTCTCAAGTAAAGGATGCTACAAAAATGCACTACCCCTATTGTCATTGATGAACAATATGCTTGACAACTTATTGAGTTTAGTGAAATATCAATTTCTATCACTAGTAAGGAATGAAAGTTTTCAGCCAGGGGCAAAATCAAATCATGCCTTGATTACGAAAATATTTACACAAGAGAAAAAAAAAAGTTAACTATAAACTTGTCATCATTATGAGTTTGTTCTTAGCATTCTATAAATCTGTCTCAAAGGAGAAATGAAAGATAAACTACACACACAAAGAAATTCTATCCAAATGATTTTGGAAAGTTAAAAAAGAGAAGCTGTTTTTTAGATGTTAAATTCAAATATATTGTGATTTAAAATAAAGTTATACTTCTCTGATTTGGTTTTTATTTGATTATAATAAAAAACTCCTACTCAATATTCTATGTATAGAAATGAAATTGGTCTATGTACCTCCAGAGATACATTTTTGCTAGATTAAAATATTTCTATAAATTTTTCCTTCAAAATTTAACACTTTCTGGCAAGTAAAGGGGAAAAATGAGAGTTGGCTTACTTTTGGTCAGTTGGTAAGATAACATAATTTTTTTTATATTGAAACATAAAATATTGATTACTTAACCATATCACTGATATTTCAGTGATTCATGGCATACTAGTAATGTATGAGTCCTTGATCTCTTTATTCACTTTTAAATGACAAATGTGAAATAAAAAGACTCAAATCACCATTTTGATCTTAGCAGGTTCTGTTACTTTAGAACACTCCACGTACAGATTGTATGAGCATGATCATGAATTAGTGTTGGGGTGGAATAAATACCTCAGTACAACATACAGTCTTTAGAGAATAAGAGAAAATACACAGGCCAGTCCTTTTCAAATTGTCCTCTGGGGAGACCCTAGTGGATACGCCTTACAGATACCTGTCCTCACTTACCAATGCACAATGGGAGTAAGGTAGAGGGTCAGGGCTCCTTTCTCCTACTTCCACTTCAGTCAGAAAAGGTGCCCTCTACCTTTTTTGTATATTTACATTTTATATATATTTAAAAGTTTTTAGAAATATACCTATATATAGTTTTCCAGCAAATTTTTGAATATTTAAAATATTCACATATTCAATTAAATATCTGAATCTGAAATCTGAAAAATACATATTTAGCTAAATTATAATTATTATAAATGATATATTAGTAATTCTCATTCCTTAAGTTCTTTTCAAATACCAGGAATATACCTATATTCTCTTATCTAATTTTGTCACAACAATGAAAAAAGACATTATTTTTTTCAATTTTCTTAGTGAAAAAAAATTGAGGATTAAAGAGTTTTAATAATTTGTTGAAAATTTTACTGCAATTCCAATGCATGTCTCTCTGATACTATTTTTTAATATTATTAACCATTCTCCTATTACATATCATAACCCAATAGTAATATGACTAAGAATTACTATCTGGTTATGAATGAGAAATTCATAGTAATATATAATAGTGTTTATATGATAGAGAAAATCTAATTATAGTACAAACAGATGGAGCCTAGTGGCTCTGGAACTTAATTGCTTAAGATTGAAACCCATCTTTGCCACTTAAAGCTGTACCATAAGTTAACATACATAAAACCTTTAAAGAGTATATAGTATAGAACAAGTGTTCCAAAAATATTAACTATTATTAAGAAAATTTTTGTGATGATTGTTGCATTATGCTTAATTTATTTAATTATTCCATATATTTTTTAAAGATTTTATTTTATTTATTTGTCAGAGAGAGAGAGAGAGAGCATAAGCAGGGGGAGCAGCAGGCAGAGGGAGAAGCAGGATTCCCCCCAAGCAAGGAGCCCAATACCAGACTCCATGCCAGGACCTCAGGACCATGATCAGAGCCAAAGGCAGACGCTTAAACTATTGAGCCATCCAGGCATCCCCATTATACTTACTTTAATAGGTTTCCAAGTATCCATGGGTAGGAATACTACAAGAACAAATTTTTCCTCCTAGTCTTTTATATGCACTGCATAGACATTTTATGAATACTGAAAAATAAAAACAGCCTCAAAAAGTCTTTAAATTGAGCTTGAATTTCTATAGCTCTGAAGTTGTCACTCTTATACCTTTAAAAAAACATTTATTATGGAAGACTTCATTTAGCCAGTATTTACTTTGAGTGCGACTCTAAAACACCAATGAAATCAGAATCCTCCTAACGTTTCCTTCAATTGATTCATTAAGTATCGATTCACAAAGTTTTACATAAATAGAAATCATTAATTTTATAGAAATCACTGGATTTTTATTTTTTTATTTTTTTTTAAGATTTTATTTATTTGACAGACAGATCACAAGTAGGCAGAGAGGCAGGCAGAGAAAGAAGGGAGAAAGCAGGCTCCCCGCTGAGCAGAGAGCCCAATGCGGGGTTCGATCCCAGGACCCTGAGATCATGACCTGAGTCGAAGGCAGAGGCATAACCCACTGAGCCACCCAGGCACCCCTGGATTGTTAATTGCTTATTTTATTTTTTGTAGTTTCAAGTATTTATTTATTTATTTGTTCATTTATATATTTTTGTAGTTTCAAGTTTTTATTTAAATTCCAGTTAGTGGGGCACCTGGGTGGCTCAGTAGGTTAAGCCTCTGCCTTCAGCTCAGGTCATGATCTCAGGGTCCTGGGATCGAGCCCCACATCCAGCTCTCTGCTCAGCGGGGAGTCTGCTTCGCCCTCTTTCTCCGCCTGCCTCTCTGCCTATTTGTGCTCTCTCTGTCAAATAAATAAAATCTTAAAAAAAAAAAAAAATTCCAGTTAGTCAACATATGGTGTAATATTAGTTTCAGGAGTAGAATTCAGTGATTCATCACTTACATATGACACTCAGTGCTCATCACAAGTGTCCTCCTAATACCCATCACCAACTTAACCCATCTCCCCACCCACCTCCCCTCCAACAAACCTATTTGTTCTCTATGGTTGAGTCTCTTTTATGGTTTGCTTCTTTCATTTTTCTTTTCCCCTTTGTTCATCTGTTTCATTTCTTAAATTCCACATATGAGTGAAATCATACAATATTTGTCTTTCTCTGACTGATTTCATTTAGCATAATACACTCTAGCTCCATCCACATTTTTACAAATGGCCAGATTTCATTTCTTTTTTAAAGCTGAGTAATATTCCATTATATATAATATATGGAATATGTATATCATATCTATATCTATACCTACATCTATATATCTACATTTATATCTATATCTATATCTATATCTATATCTTTATCTATAGATATATATACCAACCACATCTTCTTTATCCATTCATCAGTCAATGGACATTTGGGCTCTTACCATAATTTGGTTATTGTTGATAATGTTGCTATAAACATTGGGGGGCATGTATCCCTACCAATCACTATGCTTGTGTCCTTTGTGATAATATCTAGTAGTGAAATGGTGGACCATAAGGTAGTTCTATTTTTAACTTTTTGAGGAAACTCTATACTGTTTTCCACAGTGGCTCCATCAGTTTGCATTCCCACAAATAATGTAAGGGTTCCCTTTTCTCCACATCCTAACACACAGTTGTTCCCTGTGTTTTAATTTTAGCCATTTTGACAGGTATGGGGTGATATCTCACTGAAGTTTTGGCTTGTATTTCCCTGATGATGTTGAGTATATTTTCATGTGTCTGCTCATTGGCTGTGTGTATCCTTTGGGAAAATGTCTATTCATGTCTTCTGCCCATTTTTTAACTGGGTTATTTATTTTTTGGCTGTTGAGTTTGATAAGCTCTTTATAGATTTTTAGATACTAACCCATTAACAGATATGCCATTTTATATTCTCCCATTCCAAAGGTTGCCTTTTAGTTTTGTTGATTGTTTCCTTCACTGTGCAGAAGGTTTTTATCTTGAAGTGATCCCAACAGTTCATTTTTGCTTTTGTTTGCCTCTGGAGACATATCTAGTAAGAAGCTGCTATGGCTAATGTCAGAGAGATTACTATCTCTGTTCTCCTCTAGAAATTTGATAGTTTCCTGTCTCAGGTTTAGGTCTGTCATCCATTTTGAATATTTTTGTGTTTGATGTAAAAAAGTGGTCCAATTTCATTGTTTTGCATGTTTGTCCAGTTTTCCCAACACCATTTGTTGAAGAGACTGTCCTTTTTTCTGTTGGATTTCCTTTCTTGCCTTGTTGAATATTAGTTGACCATAGAGTTGAGAGTCCATTTCTGGGTTCTCTACTCTGTCCCATTGATCTATGTGTCTGTTTTTGTGCCAGTACCATATTGTCTTGATTACTAAAGCTTTGTAATATAAACCTGAAGTCTGGAATTGTGATGCTTCCACCTTAAGATCAAGTGTGGTATCTCTTCTTATCAGTTTAATTGCTAATTTTAGTTCTCAGCATAACTAATTCTTAGGATAAAGAATCTAGAGATAATACCTGAATAACACTGTTCTGGATATAAGAAATTTTAACCCTACAAGTTTCCCTAAGATATGTTGAGTTATGATTTCTCCTTTGCTCAAACTAATACTTGATGCATTTCTAAATGTTTTGAATCACCTACATCCAGGTTTAGGTATAGAAGTGAAGGGAAACAGGGATGAGTAAGTTCAAGTGTTATTCACATGGACAGATGCCGAAGCTACTACATGTCTATAACATCATGAAAGTTTATCAGAAAAAGAGGCAGCTCCATGTAGGTGAAATTTAGTAGAACATTAGTTACGTACAATCAGTGGGAGTAATGAGAAGACGTGGGCAGAGGACAAATACAAGCCCAAATCATGGATAAAGAAAGACTGCACTAACCTCTTGATTATTGGGGAAAGATTAATTGGTTAAACCCCAGCAGGCAGCTGATTCTAAAACAATAATGAGGCTTCAGTTGATTGCTGCTCTTTGCCAGCCATGCAGTCCAACACCTTTGGCCTGATCCATACTTGTATCTGATGAGAGTGGAGGAGGGGAAGTAAGAGGTAGGAGGGAAGTGAAAAGGAAGAACAGGCAAGTTATAATCAGCTCTAATCAGATGCTGCCTAATCATGGAAGAACCCCTCTGTGTCTTAGCATAGCCAGTTTGCATTCCTTAAGTGTTCTGTGGGTAGAGAGTTTGCCCTGTATAAGAATGCAAAATAATGAATTATTAACGTATAGGACAAGGTAAGTTGTAGTCTTCTGAATTCCCAGGTATTCACACATGTATGTATCCTACTTTCAAATATAGACTTCACTGGTAAATTTATTGACTTTAAAGTAACTCATCTCAAATTCCCTTTTTGTACATCATATTTGCTATGCTAATACACTACAGGCAATTATAAATAATATGTAAAATACAAGGTTCTCCTGAGCCAATAATAAAGTTTTATATTTGTCCCTTTAAATTCTTAATAAATTGGCAAGTCATTAAATCATGCATCAAAGAAGACACTTATTGAGCCATTCAACAAATAGCAATCATCTCTCTACTCTGTTGCCAGGATCTATGTTACAAGGCAGAAACTGGGATAAATAAAAGAACTATGACCATAATTTTATATAGATTAATTTTCTGGAAGAGATGATAATATCAACAATACATGTGAACAGACATGTAAATTAATTACAAACTGTAATAAATGAATTATGGGAAATATCCTGGAAATAGTTTGAAAAAAATGTGAAGATTTACTTTGGACAGATTAGGAAAAGACTATCTGAGAAGGTTTCACTGTGGTGGAGACCGAGAGTATGAGATGGAGCTCTCATGAGAAAGATCAAAGGAAGGAAAAGCATATGCAAAAGTTCTGAGGATCTAAAATGCTTTACACTTCTAAAATCTTAAAAAATACCAGTGAGTCTGAAGTACAGATAAATAGGCTGAAATTTTGCCCAATATCAAGTTCAGAGTGTCAAAAACTAGATTCAAGTGCAATCAACAGACATTTAAGGATTTTAAGCAGGGATTAACTCAGTCAGATTTATATTTTAAAGAAATAATTATAGCTGCTGTGGCAAAGGCAAGCTAAAGAAGGGGAGATAGAGTTTAAGTAGGAGATTAGTTAGAAAGCTATTATGGAGAGACATGATGACTTCTGCTTCTAAGCACATGGCAAGAGGGATAGGCCATTATGAAGTCCACATTGTTTTCAGTTAGAATCAATATAAGCTACTGATTGGTTACAAAATGAGGCAAAAGGACTCTTCTATTTCCAGCTTGAACCCTGAAGAGGTAGTGGTGTCATTTCCTGGGATGACACAGGCTTAGGGATAAACAGGTATGTCTTTATCTATGCATGTGTTGTACTTCATGGGTATGTGTGTTGTTTAAGAATGAAGAGTTTAATTTGGAACATACATTTTGACTTTTATAAGAGATAAGCGAAGATATGTAGAGATCTGAAGTTGAGTTTCTGGAATTGAGATAATGGTGGAACATAGGTATTTTGGAATAGTCATCTATTATGAGCATGGATGAGATCACCTATGGAAGCAGTGGAGAATATGGAATAAATGATAAATCTATCTTTCTTTCTTGGCAATGATAAAAGTCAGTCACTGCTCAGAGACATAAAGGGAATTCAGGATTGCTATGTGCAATAATTTTTTATTGACTTAAATACCTCTCCACACTTTCCCATGTATACACAAGCATTGATGCTTCCTAAAACCCTTGCTTCTGATTTAGGGCAAAGTTAAAGGGTACAAATAGTACATATTAGGGGCGCCTGGGTGGCTCAGTGGGTTAGAGCCTCTGCCTTTGGCTCGGATCATGGTCCCGGGGTCCTGGGATCGAGCCCCGCATCAGGCTCTCTGCTCAGCGGAGAGCCTGCTTCCCTCTCTCTCTGCCTGTTTCTCTGCCTGCTTGTGATCTCTGTCAAATAGATAAATAAAATCTTTAAAAAAGAAAAAAAAACAAAAAAAAAAACAATAGTACATATTAAATATGCACCCAAAGTCTAAGCCCAGAAATTTCTCCCCCACTAATCTTTTCACATACCTATACATGTGCTGAAATGTATCATTTGTCCATATGAAGTTAAACATCTTTCAAAGAAAAAATAAAAATGGATCTCAAATAGTAATATCAATGATCACTGTAAGTGGTTTTTTGTGTGTTTTCTCAATTTATTTGAAGGGAAAAACTAATAAAAATATATATATTAGGTTATGACTTATCTATATATTATGAATTTTTATTTCACATATGTTATATTTTAAAATGTTTTGTAAGGTATCTAATGTTTACAATGCTCTTCAATTCTTCAATTTTTCTGTTGCAGATGATTTTATATGTGCTATGGTGAGTTCTGTGAAATGTGTAAGCCTGATGATTCACAGACCTGTACCCCTGGGACAAATAATAAATTATACATTATAAAAAATGAATTATAACTACCTCTATGTAACCACTTTTACATAAAGTCTTTAAGAATCAAAACTTTTGTGTACAAGACAAAAAAAGATACATATTTTTTAAATTTTAGAATGAGGGTGTGGATCTAGTTCTCAAACATTGCTGATCACAGGATTTATATGGTAAACAGTTTTAAAAAGAGTGATTTCAGATGCAGGGATCAGTATCTCCTACGAAGAAAAGACTTCGTAGAATTTTTAGCATACTATTCAGGTTTTAATCTCAACAAAAACAGATTTCTCCTATAAGACTCTCTGGTTTCCAAGGGCTTTATAGATATACTACCAAAGGGGGAGGGCTCATCTCCTTAGAGTATCCATAGCCATGTTCCAACATATTCATTAATTGTTTGATTAAAATTGTTCTTGTTATTGACCGATCAGGCCTACAGATATAAGACAAACATAAATGTTTAATAAATATTCCTGAAGTTATATCCAAAATCTTAGACAGAAGTTCTTGGAGGCATAAATTTGCCCTGCTGTTTACTTTACTAAAACTAGAGAGGACCACTTTGAAGGGATTATGTTAAACTGCTTTTGTAAAAAGTTGTATAATGTCTGTGTGTGTGTGAGAGAGAAAGAGACAGAGCGCACACATATGCTCTTAGTTTATAAATCCACAGAATAGAGTAGGTCTCCCAGTACTTTCTTCTAATCTTTCCTCCCTAACATTTATGTTTGTCCAAACACAATTCCTTTTTGTCTTTGCCATATGTGCATAATCACCTCTGGAGTTTGATAGAGAAAAGAAGGGAAAAATTTAAACTGGTAAGTAAATGCAGTAATTTTCCCCCCTAATACTCTGTTTGCTCAAGTTGTCAAGTGTAAAACTTGAAATGTGTAAGAGTTCATGATTATCTGGTATCTTCACACTTGGCCTGAAATGAAACTATTTTCACCTAATTGCAGTCACAGCCCACCTCCTTAAATGTGCTCCATACATCACTTCTACTGCTGATTATTCCCTAGGCAGTAACATAGAGTATCACTAAATTTTCTGTCTCTAAAAATATATATGCCCAGTGTAATTCCCAAAACTGTTAGAAAACAAATAGTGGGTTATTCAGCTGTCACCCTGACTTCTATGCTCTTCTCTAAGAGAATAATTTTCTATTATTTGTCACAAGTATCTTACTCCCAAGAAATAAAAATTTTCCTTAGAGTGTGAGTCTATGCTCCCTCTTGAAGTCAATAGGATTTAAAATTTTGTTTTGAAGGGCATAACTTAAGTGGTGAATGCCATGTCACTTTGCTAATACTATTAGTCTTCCCCCTGTCTTTATTGCATTCCTATTTTCTAACTTGTTTTTAAATTTTTTTTTAACTTTTTTTATTTTTTATAAACATATAATGTATTATTAGCCCCAGGAGTACAGGTCTGTGAATTGCCAGGTTTACACACTTCACAGCACTCACCATAGCACATACTCTCCCAATATCCATAACCCCACCACCCTCTCCCGAGCACCCTCCCCCCAGCAACCCTCAGTATTTTTTGTGAGATTAAGAGTCTTTTATGGTTTGTCTTCCTCCTGATCCCATCTTGTTTCATTTATTCTTTTCCTATGCCCCAAATCCCCCATGTTGCATCTCCACTTCCTCATATCAGGGAGATCGTATGATAATTGTCCTCCTTCAATTGACTTATTTCGCTAAGGATAATACCCTCTAGTTCCATCCACATCATTGCAAATGGCAAGATTCCATTTCTTTTGATGGCTGTATAGTATTCCATCGTATATATGTATGACCTCTTCTTTAACCACTCATCTGTTGATGCACATCTAGGTTCTTTCCATAGTTTGACTATTGTACACATTGCTGCTATAAACATTCAGGTGCACGTGCCCCTTCAGATCATTATGTTTGTATCTTTAGGGTAAATACCCAGTAGTGCAATTGCTGGGTCATAGGATAGCTCTATTTTCAACTTTTTGAGGAACGTCCATGCTGTTTTCCAGAGTGGTTGCACCAGCTTGCATTCCCACCAACTGTGTAGGAGAGCTCCCCTTTCTCCACATCTTCACCAGCATCTGTCATTTCCTGACTTGTTAATTTTAGCCATTCTGACAGATGTGAGGTGGTATCTCATTGTGGTTTTGATTTGTATTTCTCTGATGCCAAGTGATGTGGAGCATTTTTTCATGTGTCTATTGGCCATCTGGATGTTTTCTTTGCAGAAATATCTGTTCATGTCCTCTGCCCATTTCTTGATTGGATTCTTTGTTCTTTGGGTGTTGAGTTTGCTAAGCTCTTTATAGATTTTGGATACTAGCCCTTTATCTGATATGTCATTTGCAAATATCTTTTCCCATTCTGTCAGGTGTCTTTTGGTTTTGTTAACTGTTTCCTTTGCTGTGCAAAAGCTTTTGATCTTGATGAAATCCCAATAGTTCATTTTTGCCCTTCCTTCCATTGCCTTTGGCGATGTTCCTAGGAAGATGTTGCTGCAGCTGAGGTCGAAGAGGTTGCTGCCTGTGTTCTCCTCAAGGATTTTAATGGATTCCTTTCTCACATTGAAGTCCTTCATCCATTTTGAGTCTATTTTCATGTGTGGTGTAAGGAAATGGTCCAGTTTCATTTTTCTGCATGTGGCTGTCCAACTTTCCCAAAACCATTTGTTGAAGAGGTTGTCTTTTTTCCATTGGACAATCTTTCTTGCTTTTTCAAAGATTACTTGACCACAGAGTTGAGGGTCTATTTTTGGGCTCTCTATTCTGTTCCATTGATCTATGTGTCTGTTTTTGTGCCAGTACCATACTGTCTTGATGATGACAGCTTTGTAATAGAGCTTGAAGTCCGGAATTGCAATGCCACCAACTTTGGCTTTCTTTTTCAATATTCCTTTGGCTATTCGAGGTCTTTTCTGGTTCCATATAAGTTTTAGGATTATTTGTCCCATTTCTTTGAAAAAAATGGATGGGATTTTGGTAGGGATTGCATTAAATGTGTAGATTGCTTTAGGTAGAATAGACATTTTCACAATATTTGTTCTTCCAATCCAGGAGCGTGGAACTTTGTTCCATTTCTTTGTGTCTTCCTCAATTTTTTTATGAGTACTTTATAGTTTTTGGAGTATAGATTATTTGCCTCTTTGGTTAGGTTTATTCCTAGGTATCTTATGGTTTTGGGTGCAATTGTAAATAGGGTTGACTCCTCAATTTCTCTTTCTTCTGTCTTGTTGGTGGTGTAAAGAAATGCAACTGATTTCTGTGTATTGATTTTATATCCTGACACTTTACTGAATTCCTGTACAAGTTCTAGCAGTTTTGGAGTGGAGTCTTTTGGGTTTTCCACATATAGTATCATATCAAAGAGTGATAGTTTGACTTCTTCCTTACCGATTTGGATTCTTTTAATTTCTTTTTGTTGTCTGAGTGCTGAGGCTAGGGCTTCTAGTACTCTGTTGAATAGCAGTGGTGATAATGGCTATCCCTGCCGTGTTCCTGACCTTAGCGGAAAAGCTTTCAGTTTTTCTCCATTGAGAATGATATTTGTGGTGGGTTTTTCATAGATGGCTTTGATAATATTGAGGTATGTGCCCTCTATCCCTACACTTTGAAGAGTTTTGATCAGGAAGGGATGCTGCACTTTGTCAAATGCTTTTGCAGCATCTATTGAGAGTATCATATGGTTCTTGTCCTTTCTTTTATTAATGTATTGTATCACATTGATGGATTTGTGGATGTTGAACCAACCTTGCAGCCCTGGAATAAATCCCACTCTTTCGTGGTGAATAATCCTTTTAATGTACTGTTGGATCCTATGAGCTAGTGTTTTGGTAAGAATTTTCGCATCTGTGTTCATCAAGGATATTGGTCTGTAATTCTCTTTTTTGATGGGATCCTTGTCTGGTTTTGGGATCAGGGTGATGATGGCCTCAGAAAATAAGTTTGGAAGTTTTCCTTCCATTTGGATTTTTTGGAACAGTTTCAGGAGAATAGGTATTAGTTCTTCTTTAAATGTTCGGTAGAATTCCCCTGGGAAGCCATCTGGCCCTGGGCTTTTGTTTGTTTGGAGATTTTTGATGACTGTTTCAATCTCCTTAGTGGTTATGGGTCTCTTCAGGTTTTCTATTTCTTCCTGGTTCAGCTATGGTAGTTTATATATCTCTAGGAATGCACCTATTTCTTCCAGATTGTCAAATTTGTTGACGTAGAGTTGCGCATAATATGTTCTTATAATTGTTTGTATTTCTTTGGTGTTGGTTTTGATATCTCATCTTTCGTTCATGATTTTATTTATTCGTTTATTTATTTATTTATTTATTATTATTATTTCTCTTTTCTTTTTGATAAGTCTGGCCAGGGGTTTATCAATCTTATTAATTCTTTCAAAGAACCAGCTCCTAATTTCATTGATTTGTTCTACTGTTTTTTTGGTTTCTATTTCATTGATTTCTGCTCTGATCTTTATGATTTCTCTTCTCCTGTTGGGTTTAGGCTTTCTTTGTTGCTCTTTCTCCAGTTCCTTTATGTGTAGGGTTAGGTTGTGTATTTGAGACCTTTCTTGTTTCTTGAGAAAGGCTTGTATCGCTATACATTTTCCTCTCAAGACTGCCTTTGCTGTGTCCCACAGATTTTGAACCATTGTGTTTTCATTATCATTTGTTTCCGTGAATTTTTTCAATTCTTCTTTAATTTCCTGGTTGACCCATTCATTCTTTAGAAGGATGCTGTTTAGTCTCCATGTGTTTGGGTTCTTTCCAAATTTCCTCTTGTGATTGAGTTCTAGCTTCAGAGCATTGTGGTCTGAAAATATGCAGGGAATGATCCTAATCTTTGGATACTGGTTGAGACCTGATTTGTGACCCAGGATGTGATCTATTCTGGAGAATGTTCCATGTGCACTGAAGAAGAATGTGTGTTCTGTTGCTTTGGGATAGAATGTTCTGAATATATCTGTGATGTCCATCTGGTCCAGTGTGTCATTTAAGGCCTTTAATTCCTTGTTGAGTTTTTGCTTGGATGATCTGTCCATTTCAGTGAGGGGAGTGTTAAAGTCCCCTACTATTATTGTATTATTGTCGATGTGTTTCTTTAATGTTGTTATTAATTGGTTTATATAGTTTGCTGCTCCCATGTTAGGGACATAGATATTTAAAATTGTTAGATCTTCTTGTTGGACAGACCCTTTGAGTAGGATATAGTGTCCTTCCTCATCTCTTATTATAGTGGATATAAAGATTGCCACCCCAGCTTTCTTCTGATGTTCATTAGCATGGTAAATTGTTTTCCACACCCTCACTTTAAATCTGGAGGTGTCTTCGGGTCTAAAATGAGTTTCTTATAGGCAGCATATTGATGGGTTTTGTTTTTTTATCCATTCTGATACCCTGTGTCTTTGATTGGGGCATTTAGCCCATTTACATTCAGGGTAACTATTGAGAGATATGAATTTAGTGCCATTGTATTGCTTGTAATGTGACTGTTACTCTATATTGTCTGTTCTTTTCTGATCTACTACTTTTAGGGTCTCTCTTTGCTTAGAGGACCCCTTTCAATATTTCCTGTAGAGCTGGTTTGGTGTTTGCAAATTATTTCAGTTTTTGTTTGTCCTGGAAGCTTTTTATCTCTCCTTCTATTTTCAATGATAGCCTAGCTGGATATAGTATTCTTGGCTGCATGTTTTTCTCATTTAATGCTCTGAATATATCATGCCAGTTCTTTCTGGCCTGCCAGGTCTCTGTGGATAAGTCTGCTGCCAATCTAATATTTTTACCATTTTATGTTACAGACTTCTTGTCCCAGGCTGCTTTCAGGATTTTCTCTTTGTTGCTAAGACTTGTAAATTTTACTATTAGATGATGGGGTGTGGACCTACTCTTGTTGATTTTGAGGGTGGTTCTCTGCGCCTCCTGGATGTTGATGCTTGTTCCATTTGCCATATAAAGGAAATTCTCTACAATAATTCTCTCTAATATACCTTCTGCTCTCCTCTTTCTTTTTTCTTCTTCTGGAATCCCAATTATACTAATGTTGTTTCATCTTATGGTGTCACTTATCTCTCGAGTTCTCCCCTCATGGTCCAGTATTTGTTCGTCTCTCTTTTGCTCAGCTTCTTTATTCTCTCTCATTTGGTCTTCTATATCACTAATTCTTTCTTCTGCCTCATTTATCCTAGCAGTAAGAGCCTCCATTCTTTATTGCACATCATTAATAGCTTTTTTTATTTCAACTTGGTTAGATTTTGTGCTTTTATTTCTCCAGAGAGTGTTTCTCTAATATCCTCCATGCCTTTTTCAAGCCCAGCTAGAACCTCGAGAATCATCATTCTGAACTCTAGATCTGACATATTACCAATGTCCATATTGATTAGGTCCCTAGCTCTCAGTACTGCCTCTTGTTCTTTTTTTGTGGTGAGTTTTCCTGCCTTGTCATTTTGTCCAGATAAGAGTATATGAAGGAGCAAATAAAATACTAAAAGTTTGGCAAAGACCCCAGGAAAATGTGCTTTAACCAAATCAGAAGAGACCCCCCAAATCATGGGGGAGGGGAGAGAAAGGGGATAAAAAGAAGTTCAAAAAAAAAAATTAAAAAAAAAACAAATAAAGAAAAAATATAAAAAAGAAAGAAAAAAATATATATATATATTAGACTGGTGACTAGAAAAGGGTCACCCACTTAATTTTGGGAGCATTTTGGTCTCATAGAAGAGACTACCTCCCAAAATTTTAAAGAATGAAAAACATATATAAGGGTAAACATAATGAAGGGATTGAATATGCCTATAAAGATGATTTTTTTTTTTTTAATTTCTAAAAAAGGAGTTGATAAAGTATGTTGGTTGGGAGAATAAAGAAAAAGGAAGTGGAGAGAATTTGCTCAGGCTGGAGACTAGAACAAGTCCGGAGCTAGATTTAGGGTATATTTTGTTCTATTAGAAGATGTTGTACCCCTAATTTTTTAGAAGAAAAAACCCTTTCAGAAAGTGGTCAATTTTCTGTTTCTAGAATTGTTGTTCTTCTTCTCTTTGATATCCTGTTGGATTTGTAGGTGTTTGCAATGGTGTGATAAGCTATCTAGCTGATCTCCTGCTACCTGATGTCATCTCAGCCTGCTACTTCTCTGCCATCTTCCTAACATTTTTAAATGAAATATTTCAGGCAAAAACACCACAAAATATAATATAATCAATGTACAATAACACCTAAGTCTGTCAAATGTGTTTTCATGTTTTAGTTTCCTTTGTTTTTAAAGAAATAATGGATAACAGAATCAGTGGAAGTCTTCTCTATATCCTTTCTAATCCCATTCCTACTCATTTCCCCTAAGTAGATTACTAATATGAATTTAGTATTTTTTTTTTTATTTGACAGAGAGAGAACACAAGTAGGCAGAGAGGCAGGCAGAGAGAGAGAGAGGAGGAAGCAGGCTCCCTGCCTAGCAGAGAGCCCGATGCGGGACTCAATCCCAGGTCCCTGAGATCATGACCTGAGCTGAAGGCAGAGACTTAACCCACTGAGCCACTCAGGTGTCCCGAATTTCATATTTAATATCCCAAATTCCACATTTATATTTATATATATACATACATGTATGCAATATATAGAATTATAATATGTATGTTATATTTTATTTAAATAGGAAGATGGCACAGTTGGAAGACACTATACTCAGTTTGTCCTGCAGGTACAACTAAGTAATACCCACATCAGTGTAAATGACCCAGAAAACAACCCAAAGGCTTACAAAACAGAGTCTCCACAGCTAACTGTAAAAAGGCCACGTGAGGAGGGTAGGAAGGGCAGAGATACTGTAAGGAGCTAAACATACCTGTGAGCCTATCTGTAGGAGGGAAGGATGTTGCAGGTGCAGAATGGGGAAAGAAACAGACACCCCAGGAGCAGGAAAGACAAATCTCCATAACATTTGGCTGTTAAAATCAGAGGGGCATAATTCTGACCATGACCTATAATAAAAACAATATAAACTATACTATAATCTCTCTAAAATATACAAACACTCCTATGCACAAACTAAAACAAAATATTCATGGTATAAAATTATCCTTCTTATTTGTGATATATCCTGATATGTTCTTATGTATTTTATTTTTATTTCAGGTAACTTAATATAATTACCTGACGTGCTGGTCAAGACCTATTAATTTGATTTTATAACCCAGCAATGAGGTTTTAAGTTACAGTTGGAAAAACACTACCCAAGAGTAAACTTAGAAGAGAAATTGCCTGTTCTTGTGGTATAGTTCAAATTCTTCTAATGTAAGGCAAGGTAAGGAATTTTACCACCAAATAAGACTAAGCTAGAGATGGAATATGAGAGGGAGAGAAAGAGAACACGAGAGAGACCTTAATGCTAACTATGTGACTTATACAACCCAAATGAATGGGTCTGCTGTTCATTTTCTGATTGAGTTGAAGTAAGTCTTTTTCTTTCATTAAACAATTTCTTACCAAATTTTGAGAACTGATTGCAAACAGACCTCTTTTGTTCCACCTGTCCTTGAAAATAGCCTTCTTATCTAAAGCTGAAGCCTACCCTATATATTATATAACCTATCCTATTTCAAATGTTTTCCATTGAACAGCACTTTCTTTCTCTTCGACTTAGCAGAAACATACTTTGTTTTGCTGCTTTTTTTTTTTTTCTGAACACCACACTTGATCAGAATTCTAAGTTCTCCAGGTGTCATTTTTCTTGCCAGATAATATTAATGCAGGCATTTCCATTGTATTCTACAATAAAACTAAGAACATATTGCCCAGAACAGTAACATTTTCATTAGATTAGTAGTTTTGCACTTGAAATGGAACACACAGTAACATTTGGCTTTGTCAGGAGGCAATACAACATACAGCTCCAGTCACATTTTCTCCCTGTGAACTTAAATCTCCACCGATTACAGACACAAGAAGTATAATAGTCTACATTCTGACAAATAGGTATTATGTAAAGTCTCTATATATCAACCCTGTGCAGAATTACTTTGATTAATTTACATTCACCTCCAGTAAATAGTAATTCCCAATCCCATAAACAGGGATTTACATGTACAATAGAGCAATAGAAAGGTATTGTCAACATGTTGATCTCATAGCTCTGCAATTCGTGGGTTTTCTCAGGCAATTATTTTAGCATGTCTATCATATTGTGATTATACTTCTGGAGAACAGGTGGCATGTTGTGAAAAACTATATACCATACAGAAATACATCAGTTCAGATAAAACAATGAATCATTTTCTTTAAATTTCTCAGTCCTTCTTATTTTAATTTGAAACAATTTAAATGAATACCACATTAGTTTTCCAGTTACACTGCACTAAAAATGTACCATATTTCTCACCTGAAGGCATAAACTTTAGTGACATCCTAATCATTTTCACTGCAACCAATGCTTGTGCTATAAACTGAGGATTGAATAGTAGGTGGAAAATAAACAGCGGGAGCAGATGAATTCCTAAAAACAAATGATCTCTATTTGAATGCAAATATCCCCATTAATAAAGAATGAGAGAGGAAGCATTTTAAAAATCAGTAATATATTAAAGTGAGTTATTTCTGAGCAGGTTATTTTCCAGCAGCTCTTTAATGAGCTGTTTCTTCATATGTTGGTAACTAATTATTACATATATTTTGTATGTATTTTTAATATCCATAAACTATGGATTTGATCTTTATTTCTTGTCAGTGGATTTGAAAATAATTTGCAGAAACACATTTAAACTGCTGAGTTTCATGCTAAATAGGAAACAATGGATTGAAGACTTAATTTACTCTTCAAACTAGAAGATACATGACAGTCTTTAATATAATATAATGAAAATGAGATTTGAAAAGCCCATATGTGGCCTTCTTTAAAAATCCAAGAAGGTACTAAGTTTTACATTGGTAATTGATGATGGACATCAATCTTGCTGATCAAAATATAATATCTGTTTGATTTTTTTTAAGATTTTATCTATTTATTTGACACAGAGAGAGAGAGCACAAGTAGGTAGAGCAGCAGGCAGAGCAAGAGAGAGAAGCAGGCTCTCTACTGAGCAGGGAGCCCCACACAAGACTGGATCCCAGGACCCTGGGATCATGACCTGAGCCAAAGGCAGACGCTTAACTGACTGAGCCACTGAGGTGTCCCTCTGTTTGATATTTTGAAGGTACTACATTCTGAATGAAGTGTGGATCTTAAAAAAAAAAAAATGCAAGAAAACTGGAATCATCACTTTGTTAATTGCATATATTAAGTAGGTGACAAAGAAGGAAATATTCATATTAAATGTTAATATTGTCTTTATTTTGGTGATGATGTTATAGTAATTCTGCTGGCTTCATCACTCTTTATTACCTAACTCCAAACCACATCTCTTACCCTTGATCTGTGTCTTGTCGTCTTCCAGTTTGTTTTTTGCCCATGTGGCTCTTTCTTTGGAAAATGCTTTTTCACCTTTTCTCATACCAGCAGACTGCTGTTCATCTTTAACACCCAGGGTCAAAGGTAACCTTATACCGGATTCCCTGCCTCTACTGGCACAGTTATTTCCACTGATTCAGTGATCAGTAGATGATTCAGTGATCATTGCTTCAACCATGCCTTTATTAGAAGATTCACTTCTCACTTTACATCTATTTTTATTTCTGCCACATAGTTTTGAATTCTTGAAGTATCTCTTTCTTCTTTAGTTATTTGGCTACTCTAAAGGCTATAAGACATTAATGAAAGAAATTGAAGAAGGCACATAAATGGAAAAGGTATCTGTGTTCAAGGAGTGGAAGGCAGTATGTATATATGAAAATACTACCAAAAGCCATCTATAGATAGATCCAATGCAATCTATATTACAACTCCAATGGCATTTTTTACAGAAGTAGAAATCTTGATCTTACAACTGCCTATTTCACTCCTCGCTTATAGGTTTACTCCCTGATCATCTCTTTAATCTAGACATATCTTGTCTTTTCTACTGCCATAATCATAGCTCAATTTATCATCATCTCTTAACTGGACTAGTTTAATAGTCTCTTAACTAGTGTTCACCCAGGTAATCTTGCCTTGTGTAGTTTTTCTTAACACAGAGTAGCTGGACTGAAATGTTAAACTCTAAATCTGATATGAAGACATCACAATCAGGAGTATTTTAATTTAGTTTAATAGAGCTATTTCTTTGCTATGCAAATATTTCTTCAATGGCCAAATTGTCTTCCTAAGGAAAAGTATTCAAGAGGGAAAAGAGTTTTATTTTACTGAATTAAAGAAATGTAATAACTATTCAAGTAAATGATTCTCTATAATGTGTTCATATATCCATCTCTTATAACTATACTTGATGAATCTTTCACATGCACATTTGAGATTTTATATTCTAAACACCCACGAATGCTCTAAGAGCCCTCATTTCTTATCCTGTAAATAAGTGGGATTTTTTCTTTGGAAAAAATATTGCACTGTAGTCACATCAATATCATTAATACTTAAAATGTCATTTACATTTGTAAGCAACCTGAATAATTAAAAAAATGCAAATTTAGCCTACTTAGGAGTAATAACTTTATATGTAAGTTTTATGAGCTGAATTTCATTACTTATTCATAATATACTAACAATTAAAAAAACAAAGTACTGTAACAAAAAAGTAAAAGTCAATACATAAATAAGTGGCCCTATGGCAATTTAAGCAGAAGGAAATACTTTCTTCTTATCTATTGGGGAAAAGAATTTTATCTGGGAAATATTCACTGTTTCCAACCAAAAGAAATTATCTTCAAATACAAATAAACTGCTGAATAATTTTAACTTACTATTAACTAACACTCAATTACTAGCTATGCTATAAACCATAAAAATATCAAATTTTACAAAGTTGCTCTTAGAGTTAGATGATAGTCTTTCTTTTTTACTAACTTCAATCTAAATTTTATGTATTGTTGTAACCTATTATTTGATTAACATACTACCAGACTGAAGCTAAATAAGGAACGACAAATACAGTCCCTTATGTTTTTAAACCAATTGGGTTTCATTATTAAGGTTAAAAACCACTTTAAACATAAAACAGAAATGCATAGTCAGTTTAAAACCTTATCAAGTTGTAACAGTTATGTGTTCATTTTTAGTGCAATTCAAAAAAAAATTCCCTTTATTCTTTAAATTGTTTCCTAGAAACTCCACCAGGTTACATAAGAAACCCTATCACTTCTATGTTCTAGACTTTTTTGTTAACACTCGTTATATTTAAAATTGTAACATTTTTACCACTTAATAAATTATTTCTATCTCCCATCTGCCTTCTTCTTCTCACCAGCAAACATTTTTTGTCAGAAATAATACCTCCAAGGGGCACCTGGGTGGCTCAGTCTATTCAGCATCTGACTCTTGATCTGAGCTCAGGTCTCAGTCTCACCATTGTGAGTTAAAGCCAACTTGGGCTCTGTGTTGAGTGTGTAGCCAACTTTAAAAAAAATGTTTTCAATTTCTTCTCTACACAAACCTCCCTTGAACCATGAGTTTGATCAAAAAATAAAAATTCCAGAGGATCATGATTAATAGTGCACACATTTAACTATCTGTTTTTAAATTTAAAACTAGAGTTTGACTGATTGTCTCAATTTCACCTAGTTATTAGATATTAGAAGAACTGGGTCTAGAATCCAGGTCATCTATTTCCTAGGACAATGTGCACAAACCCTACAGATACCTGACACTTAAAGACAGTGACTCTATTAGTGTTCCTCTAAAATTGTGCCCAATATGAAATTAACCTACTCTTTTCCGTCACTGATTGGAAAAAACTTCATCACAGCCAAGACGTGGATTTTAAAATCTGTAGTAGATTACTTTTCGAGTTCTTTTTGTCAGGTGCAGAGTATTACACATTGTAGAATTTTCAATAATAAGTCAGAATAAGAAAACAATGAATTAATAGTGACAAAATTATATTTTATAAATATTTAAAATACATGTCATTGATATAAATCAATTATACTTAGATTAATTAAATAATATAATGTCTTGGGCATACTTTGTTTATCTTTTAACTTGTCTTGGAACAAATACAGGAAGAATAAGGAAAAGTGGTAATGTTATATATTCCCTTATTACTCCCTATGTTTACTGCTTTTAGGATCTTGGAAACTGTTTATAGAGAGTGGGGGAGGGTGGAGGAGGATAATCCAGTACGTATGCCTATTTTGATAGCATTAAAAGGATCTATAAGTTCTTTTTTTAAGTTTCATTGATGAACTACTGATACACACAATATGGACATTTCTCAAAAGACATTCTGCTTTGAAAAATAAACAGACTAAAAATAATGCATATTATAGAACCTTATTGTCTAAAACAGAAAAACTAGTGAATAGTAATATAAAATTTATCAGTGATTGCTTATGTTGTAGTCAATCATCGTGCTGATGATTGACTGCAACGATATACTCAGTGTGATGGAAATAGTCTATGCAGCATCTCAGTTATAGTTGCATGACTATATATTTTTCAAAAGTCATCAAACTATAAACTTGAATGTGTACATTTTAATGTATTTAACTTATATACCTCAATTAGTGATTATATAAAAAGGGATTCTAATTTTCAATATATTTTGGGAAGATAGCAGGTAGATGAGTGATAATTATAATACAATGCAAGATGCTAAGATAAAACTTCCTCCCAGGGAAGATATTTACTGAAGTGAGCAGATGAAACTTCATAGAACTTGAACAATGACAAGGGTCTGAGAGCAATACTTATTACAGAAGCCAGGAATGTGGTTTAGAGCTATCACAACAAGATTCCTGGAGAGCTTGATTAAAGAATGTCTAGAAATTCATATTCCTCACCCATTTCTCCTCTCCTCCTCAGATGTTTACCAAAGAGCAGATGACATAACTATAAGCATACCTCATTTTATTGTGTTTCACTTTATCATGCTTCACAGATACTACAGATTTTACAAATTGAAGTCTTGTTGGGGACCCTGAATCTGAGCAAGTCTATCAGTGTCATTTCCAACAGCATTTGCTCACTGCATGTCTTTGTGTCATTGGTAATTCTCACAATATTTCAAACTTTTTCATCATTGTTATATTTTTATGGTTATATGTGATCAGTGATCTTTGATATTACTATTGTAATTGTTTTGAGGCACCATGACCCACGCCCATAAGACAGAAAACTTAATTCTTAAAGGTTGTGTGTGTGTGTTGTGTGTGTTCTGACTGCTCCACTGACCATTGATTCCCTTCCCCATCTTTCTCTGTCTCCTTAGCCTTCTTATTCCCTGACACACATTAACAATATTTGAATTAGGCCAGTTAATAACCCTGCATGGTCTCTAAGTACTTATTCAAGTAAAAGGAAGAGTTGCACATCTCTCACTTTAACCCAAAAGTGAGAAGCAATTGAGTTTAGTGAGGAAGACATGTTGAAAGCCAAGATAGGCTGAAAGCTAGGCATCTTATGCCAAAAAAAGTAGCCAAGTTATGAA
Source organism: Martes martes (assembly GCF_963455335.1). NCBI lineage: Eukaryota > Metazoa > Chordata > Mammalia > Carnivora > Mustelidae > Martes > Martes martes. The sequence continues at coordinate 185,717,769 of NC_137889.1, read as the reverse complement.
TGCAAAGGAAAAGTTCTCAAGGGAAATTAAAAAGTGCTACTCCAGCAAACACAACTAGTAAGAATGTTCATGAAACGGCCTTATTACTGATATGGATAAAGTTTGAGAGCTCTGGAGAGATCGAAACAGCCACAATATTCCCTTATGCCAAAGCCTAAACCAGGGACGGCCCTAACTCCCTTCAATTCTATGAAGACTGAGAGAGGTGACGAAGCTATACAAGAAAAGGTTGAAACTAGCAAACATTGGCTCATGAGGTTTAAGGGAATAAGCCAGGTCCAGAACATAAAGTACAAGTTGACACATCAAGGGCTGATGAAGAAGCTGCAGCAAGTTCACCAGAAGATCCAGCTGAGAGAATTCATAAAGGTGGCTACCCTAAATAACAGATTTTCAATGTAGGCAATCTTTTGGAAGGAGATGCCATCTCAGGTTTTCATATCTAGAGAGAAGCCAGTTTCTGGCTTCAAAGCTTCAAAGACAGGCTGAGTCTTTTATTAGGGATTAATGTATCTGGTGACTTTCAGTTGAAGCCAGTGCTTATTTACCATTCAGAAAGTCTTGGTGCATTTAAGAATTATGCCAAATGTACTCTAGGTTGGAACAACACCTCTAGATGCAGAAATGTACATCTCTGGATGTGCTCTAGAAATGGAAGAAAGCCTGAATGAAAGTATATCTATTTATAACATGGTTTACTGAACATTTTAAGCCCATTATTGGGACCTACTGTCAGATTCAGTAAAAAAGATTCCATTTAAAATATTAATGCTCATTGATAATGCACCTGGTCACTCAAGAGCTCTGATGGATATGTACAATGAGATCAATGTAGTTTTCATGGGTGTTAACACAACATCCATTCTGTAGTCCATGGATCAAAGGAGTCATTTCAACTTTCAAGTTTTATTATTTAAGAGATATATTTCTTAAAGTTATTGCTTTCATATATAATGATTCCTCTGATGGATTAAGGCAAAGTAAACTGAAAACCTTCTAGAAAGGATTCATCATTCTAGATGCTATTAAGAACATTTGTGATTTACAGAAAGAAGTTCAAATATCAACATGAACAGCGGTTTGAAAGAAGTTGATTCCAACCTCCATAGATGATTTTGAGGGATTCAAGACTTCAGTAGAGGAAATAACTGCAGAAGTGGTGGAAACCCCTATTTGGAACTATCTGAGGTTCTTTCTGGATACTTCAGATTCTACTAGTTTCTATCATATGGAAATGTTATTTCTGAAAGTCAAAAAATTTTAACCATAACAATTGTACAAGGCTTCACCTATTTTTTTCAGATTCTAAAATTTCAGATTTACCCTAAGTAATTGGAACCTATAGGGCCACATTTTCACCTTTTCATTAGACACAAAAACATTTTTCATTAATTCTGTAATTTCAAAAAGCTGAAATTCAATTACATATGTATATGGTGTTTAATCATGTTTACAACTTACTGCAAACATTTTGGTATATTTTATTTTTGTTTGTATTTAGGTTATTTATTGACTTATATAACACTTAGAAAATTAAGATCACAATTTCTGATTGATGGAATTTACAAAACTACTTATTTAAAGAGGAAATTTTATTTTTAGATTATGAAATTTTCTCAGAATATTTTATGATTATTATATATTTTACCAAAATGTCAATACTGGTTCTCCATTTGTCTGAAATGTTTTTAATATCTGTTCATTATAGAATCTACAAAAAGGGCATTTTGAGGATGGACTTTTCTGAATAACTCAGAGCTTCCATTTTTTCCAGCTTCTTATTATTCCAAATTTCTGTGATCATATGCACATACATGCAAAATATTCCAATGTGCTAGTGTCCTAAAATGTCTTCTCCTACGATGACTTTTCTATATGACCATGGCCTATGGTAAAAACAAATATTTAGGTAGCATTCCACAACAAGACAAATATTCTGTCTATAGATTAAAGAGAAGAAAAGTAATTATTGAAAATTTTGTTAAGTAATTGTTTCAATCCACTGTCATCTCTACTATCAATTCCAAACCACCAGTACAAAAGGTCTACAGACATAATTGGTACTAACCTGACTTAAAGTTTTTTGTTTTGTTTTGTTTTTTAATTAAACAGTAATGATTTAAATGAGAATGAAATTTATGCATCAAATAAGGAATGTTTTGCTAGAAGTTGTATTTGTTTGTTTGTGGCACCATTGATAGAAAATAGAATTTCTAAAATATCTGCATTTGATTAAAAGTCCTAAGACAGGATTTAAGTCAATTTCCCCTTAAAAGCATTTATCCTCGGGGCGCCTGGGTGGCTCAGTGGATTAAAGCCTCTGCCTTCGGCTCAGGTCATGATCTCAGGGTCCTGGGATCGAGCCCCGCATCGGGCTCTCTGCTCAGCGGGGAGCCTGCTTCCTCCTCTCTCTCTCTGCCTACTTGTGATCTCTATCTGTCAAATAAATAAATAAAATCTTAAAAAAAAAAAAAAAAAGCATTTATCCTCTCATGACAAGGTTTTGGAATTTTTTCCTGTTTTTTTTAAGTGTTTTTTTTTTTTCCCCTTTTTCCCCACAAACAATTGTGCTATAGTGTTATTTATATTTCAGTCATTGTGTTTTGAAGGCAGTCTTGGGCTTGCATCCAATATTGATAACTGACTAGGTCTAATGACCTCTGTGAACCTCTGTTTCCTCACTTATAAAGCAGTGATAATATTACCCTCTCAAGACGTTCTTATGAGCATGAAAAGAGGTTTTATACATAAATATCTAGCACATATAATATACAATGTATACACATGTATATCTAAATATATCTACCCATCTGTCTATTCATTTATCTATCCATCATCTATCTGGCACAAATTATGTGATCAATAATAGAAGTTATTATAACCTAATTCCCATCATTCTCTTAGTTATTTGAAGTATCAGAGTAGGAAAGAAATTCCTACTTAGTGGCTATTGTTATCCCTTGAATAGAAGAAAAGTTGTCCTATGATAAAGTAAAATGTCAAAATGATAAGCAAATCTGGTTTTTTAAGATTTAACTTTATCCTGTCAATGGCATTTCTGAAAACAAAGTAAAGACTCTATTCCTCCCCATAGAACCAATGACATGGGGATGTTCCAAAATGACTAAGCAATCCACAGATAAGTGGAATATCATGTATTCTAAATTGAATCACTGACACATGCTGTGTCTATTCTAAGGTACCACTTAAAGGTAGGTTAAGGGGTGCCTGGGTTCAGTCAGTCAAGCATCTGCCTTTGGCTCAGGTGATGATCCCAGGATTCTGGGATCAAGCCCCTCATCAGGCTCCTTGTTCAGTGAGAGCCTGCTTCTCTCTCTCCCCACCGCTTGTGCTTTCTCTCACGATCTCTATCACTATCTGTCTCTCTCAAATAAATAAAGTCTTTAAAAAATAAAATAAAAAAATAAGGTGTAGGTTAACTCTTTAATACAGTTAGAAAAAAAATTTTTTTAAAAATTTTTAAAGACTTTATTTGACAGAGATCACAAGTAGGCAGAGAGGCAGGCAGAGTTGGGGGGAATCAGGCTCCCTGCTAAGCAGAGAGCCTGATGTGGGGCTTAATACCAGGACCTGAGATCATGACCTGAGCCAAAGGCAGAGGCTTAATCCACTGAACCATCCAGGTGCCCTTACAGTTAGAAAATTAATCAAAGATTTTAGATTACTGAGTTACTGTAGAACTAAGATACATACACTTTCATATTTTAAGCATTGCTAATATTATAAGAGGCAACATAAAAATACTAACTCAAAATTGTCTGTATAGAAGAAAATATGCAAGCAAATATTGTCATATAATATTAAGCAAAGGTAATGGAGGCATGTACAATGTGAAATTATCACAAAAGATTCTAATACCTTCCATCTTTCATTTGGCGGGATAAGGACATTGCTATGTGGCACAGGGCATGCCTTACAGCAAGTAATACTGTATATTTGAGTCAGAATAACATTTTAATTGTATGTTTTAAAATAGTACCTTCTTTCTGGTGGCTAAGTAATAAATTCCATTGTATATATGAACCACATCTTCTTTATCCATTCATCTGCTGAAGGACATCTCATCTCTTTCCATAGTTTGGCTATTGTGGACATTGCTGCTATGAACGTTGGGGTGCATGTGGCCCTTCTTTTCACTACATCTGTTTCTTTGGACAAACTGAGGGTTTTGGGGGGGAAAGGGATGGGTTAGTCCAGTGATGGGTATTAAGGACAGCACGTGTTGCATGGAGCACTGGGTGTTACACACAAACAATGAGTCATGGAACACTACGTCAAAAACTAATGAGGTACTGCATGGTGACTAACAACATAATAAAAATAATAACAATTTAAAAATTTTTAAAAAAATTAAATAGTCTCTCTGCAGCAGTGGGGAAGATGAATGAAAAAGGGTCAAAATTTTACTAGTGACCTATTTAAAGACTACCAAATAATGAATCATTTTATTTGAAGTTTATAATATATTTCAATTTGAATTCCAAGTATACTGTTTTGTCTACCAGCCACTTCTCGACTTCCAAAACTACTGATCCATGCTTCAACATGGCACACCAAAGTCTGCATACTGCCCATATCCTCAGAGACTTTGCTAGGAAAATAAGAAAATGGAGGAGAATATGAGAGAGGAAGAAACAGAAGAGGACAGAAGAAAAGGGAAGGATAGAAAGATAGATAGGGAGGGTGTCTGGGTGACTCAGTTGGCTAACATTTGAACTCTTGATTTTGGCTCAGGTCATGATCTCAGAGTCTGAGATGGAGCCCTGCACAGGGCTCTGCTCTGGGCATGGATTCTGCTTAAGATTCTTTCTCTCTCCCTCTTCCTCTGCCCTTCCCCCATCCCCACCCCAGCTCATGTATGTTCTCTCAAGAAAGAAAGAAAGAAAGAAAGAAAGAAAGAAAGAAAGAAAGAAAGAAAAGAAGGATAGAGAGATGGAAAAAGGAAGGAAATGACAAAGAAGGAAAGAAGTTGAAAAAGGAAAATAGAGAGAGAGAGAGAAGGAAAAGTAAGGTGGGAGAGAGGTAAAGATATAAAGGGGACAGCCCAATAACTTTTGGAAAACCTAAAGTATTTTGGAAACTTGATATTTTGCACCCAAGACTTTGAAATAACAGCAATCATTTTAGTGAAAAAACAACTCTTCTGCAGTTGCTAAAAATCACAAACTGACCTAGGCATTGAGAATACATCTGATTGACACTGAGAATATGAATAACTTAAAGAAATATTTTGAAATTAAGTAAGAATTTTAGACTTTGAACTCATAATAGGAAAAAAAATGGGATTTTAATTCTTTAAACATTAGTGTCACAGTTAAACTCAGGGGGATGTATTTTTAGTTTTAATTTCTTCTTTAGAAGTTCGTATTAGGAACACATTTTCAACATCTTTCTCTTTTCACTCATTATTGGAGTGCCTTTAACTCTTTGTTTGTATGTCTTACAACCTTATTGCAGAATGTCTCATATGTTATTATGGACAATGTGTCTGTACATAATTTGACATAAAAAACAGAAGTGGGCTTACATGTATATTGTGGAAAGTAAGCATGGTTTGTACTTGAGCAAATGAATATACTGTTCTGACTCACATTTGAATTTTATAGGGCAGCATCTAAATTCCTATTATTAGCTTTAGAAGGATGTCTATGAGAGGAATAAGGAATATTGAAGTGTATGAGTGTGCAAGCTGGGCTGGTTCCCTAGACTACTAGCCTTAACCTCAAAAAAATAGTGTCACATCCTTGGTCATGAAGGTTATGCCCATGAGTTAAGAACAAAATTTTGGCAAAATTATTAGGTAACATTTCTTCTGAATAGCTGCTAGTTCTTTTCTGTCAAGGGAGCTTCATGGGAGGGTGGAGTGGCAGGCTTTTTTGAGAAATATAGGAAAATAGCTTGCGTGGCTCAACTCCATCATTTTTTTTTCTTCCTCTGAGGAAACAGTCTGTCCAGTGATAGCGTACATCGTGTGCTTGTTTTTCACAAGGTTAACGTGAATATGTACATAATTTGTTGTAGTCTAGGGTGCTGCTAGCTGACTTATGTGGTTTTCTCACCAAATTATATCCTAAATTAATTCTATTAATAATGTAGCTAATGTTGTGGCCGTCATCAAATTTAAAAAAAGGGAAAAAAAAGCATTAACGGTTAAATTGCAATCGAGTCCAAAATTAAAAAACAAACAAAAATACCTAAAACCATGCATGCATTTAAGAATTAGTGGTATGTCTCAAATGGTTCATGTACTTAATAATTAAAAGCAAATTTAATTACTAATGGATAAAGGAAGCTATAATTAAACTTTAAGAATACCTCTATTTGAACAATAAGTCAAATTTAATGTATCAATAGTTGTGGGATAAACGTACCTTACATTTGTAGAGTCCAGTGATTACTTCATATGATTATAGTAGTTTAAAAAAGAAGCTAAAATTTAATGAATTCAACAGCCAACTCAATGCTGGAAAAGAATAAGAAAATATGAAGAAAGTAGTAATAAGAAGATAACTTGAGAACAGAAGTCAATTAAATAAGGTATATTTTCTAGTACAGACGATCAATAAAGCAAAACATATTGTATTGGGAAGACTAATAAAGTAGATAAACCTTTAAAGATATTTTGGGGGGTGTCTACGTAGTACTTTTTATAAGTTCCTTAGGCAACACTAATTTGAAAGCAGTTTTCAAGCCCACTGCCTAAAAATAAAACATTTCTGAATACTATATAAAAATTAAACATCTATATCTATCAAAGAAAAAATTAAAATGAAAATTAAGAGATATGTTATAAATTGGGAGAACATAACTGTAGCACATTAATATCCAGATGATATAACAAACTTCTAAAATTTAGTAAAAGCTATCGATCAAGCAATACCAAAATGGATGTGATACATGCATAAGCCTTTCACAAAAGAGGTAACACAAATTATGCATTCAACACAAATAATTTGGAAAAAACATTCAATATCCTTATGTGTCCAAAACGCAAATAGATGTCCTAATGCAGTATCATTTATACCCACCATATACCGTTAAATAAAATATTAAAAATTGGGACATAATAAATATTGACAAGGACCAGGTATAAGGGCAACTTTTAAAAAGTTGATAGGAGTACAAACTGGTAAATCTGCTTAGAAAATTTATTGGCAATAAATAAGTTTGAATACAACCTTATCTCATTACCCTACAAAATATATTTTCAAAATATATTTGATCTATATGCATTCCATTTAATATCTATCCTTTTCAGAAAAAAATAAAGATACAAAAATAAAATTTAATCTGAGAAGAGACGCTTCACCTACTCTTCTGTCTATTCTTCCTTTTGACTTTGCTAAGGCTTTATCAGAATACAATAATGACATCTTTCAACATGTCTTAGGGTACATTTTCAATCAGGAAGCAAGAGAGATTTTTAAATTTCATCAAACATAGATATTGTGTCACTGATGAATGATTACACAAAATGAATGATTTCTGACCATTCTTCATGGCTAGCAGTTCTAGAAATGAAAATCTAAACTGATTTATCACAGAAATACTTCGTAGTGATTGATGCTTCTAATTCAATTCTTCCATCTCCCCAAAACTTCACCTATAGGAAATGTAATAAGCGTATTCGTTCCTATTTAAAAATTTCTCTTCTAATTTCAACAATAATGTATTTTCCCCTAAACTTTTAACTTGATACATGTTATTGTATGCTTGTAACTCTTTAAATAAATCAGTATAGTGAAAACAAATCAGACCACATAGAAGTTCTGAGAATTAAATGTCAGAATGAATGGTGTTAAAAATAATTTTTAAATATATAAAATTCTCTTTAAGTCCTTAAGACCGTTGTAAATGTCCTCAATTTAGTAGATGAATATATCTCCTACTTTTTTATAGAAAACAATCTATCAGGTATATAATTATCTTTTTTCATGTCATATACTTAGCTACATCAAACCACCCATCTTAAAAATCAGTTTCAAAGCCCATGTTTTACTCTATCACTCTACATATCTCCTTTGAATAAGATATCCAGAAGAATAAACCTTATAGGCTTTGGATATTTCTCATTTACTTCTCATTTTGTGGCAGTTGTACTTCTGTTTGCTTCATCTACCAAAACTCGTGTAGGTGTTATTACAAATAACAGTTTCATTGACAAACACAGTGGACTCTTTCAAGTCCTTAATTAACCTCCCTGGAATAGTTGAAGCCTTTTCAAATATTTTTCCCTGACATACTCTTCTACTTTGGCTTTTTAGAAAGGTTAGCCTTTGTTATTTGACTTCGTGTATTCCTATTCCGTATTTCCCAAAATGTTTCTTTTCCCCGTGATAGTCAATTAAACATCGTTGTTTTAAGATTATGAACTCCTTTACTATTAATTCACTGTAACACTGAGTATGATATTGGATGCAGATTTTTTTTTTTAATTTACTTATTTATTTGAGAGAGAGAGAGAGATGAGAGAGCATGAAAGGGGAGAAGTAGACTCCTTGCAGAGCTGGGAGTCCGATGTGGGTCTCAATCCCAGGACTCCAAGATCATGACCTGAGCCGAAGGCAGTGGCTTAACCAACTGAGCAACCCAGGTGCCCCTGGATGCAGATTTTTTTAATAAGTGCTATTTATCAGGTTGAGAAATGCTTTGCATCCAATATAGCTCTCTGAAAACCTACCAAATACCACTTTAAAGTGCCTAGAATATTAAAAAAAAAAAAATCCCAAATAAACTTAAGTTACCTCCACCCACCACATTTTATGACTTTTTTTCTTTCATTTATAATCAGCTGTGATGAAAAAAAAAAAATAACAGAGCAAATATTGTTTAGGAAATATATTTAAATCATATTTTATCTAATGAAATATACATTATATCAGTGAACTATGAGCAAAATATATTGCCCTTCTGCAATATCTAAATATCCCCCCTATTGCATCTATGGGTATTTTTGTAGAATTCTTCCACACTCAACACTTTGTCAAATAGATAAAAATTTCCAAGACTGTTCCTGTGCTGATAAAACTCAAATGCCAAGGGAACAAATGCAATCACAGTATTTAATTCAAATAATTTAAATTCTGTGGCTTCAAGCCATTAGTCCAATCATGAGTGACATCATTGTCATGTAAGTAGGACAGGATAAGAAACAAAATGAGGCAATCTTAGTGGGACACAATATCAACCACTGACATCAAAAAAAAGTGTAAGTATATATTCTTAATATTTATGACAGTAGCTCATCTTAAATATATGCATTTTTTTTTCAGATTTTATTTATTTATTTGTCAGAGAGAGTGAGCCCAGGCAGACAGTGGCAGACAGAGGCAGAGGGAGAAGCAGGCTCCCTGCTGAGCAAGGAGCCTGATGTGGGACTGGATCCCAGCACCCTAGGATCATGACCTGAGCCAAAGGCAGCCGCTTAACCAACTGAGCCACCCAGGTGTCCCAATATATCCATTTCTTTAAAAACAAATTTGTTTAATACTTGAATATTCTTTCAAGTAATTAGAATTTTGTAATATGCTTTTAAAATCTTTATTTTTACTGCTATTACTAAAAGAAGACCCCTTAGGCTAATGAGAATTCTGAATGCCCCAGGTGCTATTCCTATCTTATAATGTTACTTGATAAAAGCAGTGTAATGAATAAATTCCCTGAGTAAATATGCCAATTTTTGTCCTCATGGAGGGAAAATTAAATTTTGTACCCCATAACATAATCTTTGGCCACTGGCTGACATTTAGATCCTACACCTTCATATCCTTCCCAATTACACTTTTCCCCAACTCATGATATCACTAAGGAGAAGAACCGGTAGGCGTTATGATCAGTGATAAGGACATAATTAACTGAAGGTGATAGCTTCTGGCGTACAGAAGAAAGGGGTTTCAAACTGTTGAGTCTAGGTGACATACTAGGATGGGTTTATTCAATAATGTTGTAGTTATAAAATCACCCAGCATCTACCACCCTAATCTTGCCCTGGGATGGCTTGGCTGTTATGCTGTAAACAGATTTTCTCTCAGATTTAGAGAGAATTATGTTCTTTGGGAATTCTTGGAGTGCCCTTTCTTTCCCCCTATTTTAGCAGTGGAGTATTAAAAGACAAAGTCAAAATATTAAACTGTGTCCTTTGAAAGGAGGAGGGAAAGTGCTGATTAGGCTCTGCTGTGTGACTAGAAGGAAACTTTAAACTCTGTATCATTCATGTAAGGTAGAAAATCTACCCAAGAGTTTACAAGTAAAAGAATACTAAAATGCTTGCTTGTGGAGTATGTCTTTGGGCACCTACCTCAGGAATTTATGGCAACAAAAAAATAGGACAGAAGGCAAACAAGCAAAGGGAAAGGGAAAAAAGAGAGAGAGATAGAGAGACCAAGAATCAGACTCTTAACCCTAGAGAACAAACTGATGGTTACCAGAGGGAAGGTGGTGGGGGATGGGTGTAATATGTGATGAGGATTAAGGAGTGCACTTGTGATGAGCACTGGGTGTTGTATGAAAGTATTAAATCACTATATGTACACTTGAAACCAGTATAATACTGTATGCTAACTGGAATTAAAATAAAAACTTTTTTTTTTACTTTTTATTTATTTTTTAAGATTTTATTTATTTACTTGTTAGAGAGAGTGAGAGAGAGAGCATAAGCAGCAGGAGCAGCAGGCAGAGGGAGAAACACGCTCACCACTGAAGGAGGAGCCCAGTGTGAGACTCGATCCTAGGACCCTGGGATCATGACCTGAGCCAAAGGCGGACACTTAACTTACTGAACCACCCAGGCATCCCTAAAATAAAAACATTTTTAAGAAAACATTTAGGAATAGCTGCATGCTTAAGTCATTGAAATTATGTTGTGAATAAATTTTCCTTGAGATAAAAAAAGATTTCTGAACACTGGGTCTTGGTATATTTTCTACATCTCTTTCAAAATCCAAAGATGTCATATTGTCCACATGTTAAATGCATGTTGTTTCAGTTCCTGGTTTGCTTGTCACAAATCCATCACATAAAATATATTTTCTGAATGTAGCTCTTTTTCTGAATGTAGATATTAACAAAACTATTTTCTTGTGGTATTTGAAAGGTAAGGTTGAAAGATAAATTAAAGTTGAAAGACAAATTTAAATATAGTCATTATGTATGTAATGTTAGAAAAGTCCCCATTAGTAATACCGCTAATAGTATGATAGTTAATAAAGTGTCCTTGAATTCATCTTCTTACTTAATTGTATTTATATCCCTACATAATGAGGTTATATGGATAAATTCAGAGATGAAACTTCAACCCAGTCTTTCCATTCAAAACATTTTTCTGGGCTCACAGCCATACCATAACCTAATAGCCAATTTAGATATAAAAATATATTGTCAGATATTCGGGCACAAAAATCCAAGCTAGATAGGATTCAAAAGCTGTGACACAATGAAGAGAGACAGAAGGTCAGGTATATGTATTTGTAGTGTAGCTACAGTGTGTGTGTGTGAGAGAGAGAGAGAGAGAGAGCGCGAGCGATCAAGGGCAGATGAATGTCAGCCTAAGGAGAAGAAACAAAAAACAAAGACAAACTATTAGATACACTTTAAAAGAATTATTTAGTTATAAGTCATTTTCTTTTATTTTTTCTTCATTCACTTGAATCATTGTCTATCCCATATCTATTAAAGATTAGAAAATCAGAAAAATCATACCAATTCCAAGTAAAGATGAAAGGGTAGTATCATATCAGTTCTCAAATTTGGGTAATAGGAATTTTGCAATAGATTGAAATAAAACTCCAGGTTTTTAAAAAAAATATATTTTATTTATTTATTTGACAGATAGAGCACAAGTAGAAGGTGCAGCAGAGGAAGAAGAGAATCAGGCTCCCCACTGATCAGGGAACCTGATGCGGGGCTCAATCCCATGATCCTGGGATCATGACCTGAGCTAAAGACAGATGTTTAACTGACTGAGCCACCCAGGTGCCCCTGTTTCCAGTTTTGATGGTACTTAATGAAACCTCTATAGATAATAATATACAGGGTTTTGTAGTTACATAAATTTTCATTTTTCTTGGACAATACTTAGGACTGGGATTAGCATGGTAAATTTATGATTACATTTTTAAGAAACTGGCAAACTGGGGCTGTACCATTTGGCATGTCTACCAGCAATGCAAGAGGGGTCAGTTTCTCTGCATCCTCACAGCAGGTGGTTTACTAGTGCTGCTGCTGCTACTACTACTACTACTACTACTACTACTACTACTACTACTACACTGTCATTTTAATTTTGGTTTTGAAACCTTGTAATAAATGTGTAGTGGTATCTCATTGTGGCTTCAATTTGCCTATCTCTGTTTCTTTATATAGGCTTATTTGCCACCAATATAATTCCTTCGGTGATGTGTCTAATCATTTTTTTTTTTTTTGTCAATTTTAAAAATGTGGTTTACAGGGGTGCCTGGGTGTCTCAGTCAGTTAGGCATCCAACTGTTGAGCTTGACTAAGGTCATGATATCAGGGTTATGAGATCTAGCCCCACATCACTGTGTTGGGCTCCACACTCAGGGGGATCCTGCTTCTCTCCTTCTCCCTCTGTCTCTTTCTCACACTCATGTACATGCACTCTCTCTCTCTCTCTCTAAAATAAATAAATCTTCAAAAAAATTTTGGTTTCCAATAGCCAAGATACAGAAGAAGCCCAAGTATCCATTGAGTGATGAATGGATAAAGAATACACACACACACACACACACACACACACACACACACACACAGGAATATTATTCGGCCACAAAGAAGAATGAAATCTTGCTATTTGCAACAACATGGATGGAACTAGAGAGTATTATGCTAAGTGAACTAAGTAAGTCAGAGAAAGACAAATACCGTATTATTTCACTTCTATGTGAATCTAAGAAACAAAACAAGCAAGAAAAGGGAGGAAAAGAGAGAAAGAGACAAATCAGGAAAGACTCCTAATTATAGAGAACAAACTGATGGTTACCAGAGGGGAGGTTGTGGGGGGGTGGATGAAATAGGTGATGGGGATTAAGGAGTCCATTTGTTTTTAGGACCTCTGGGTGATGTATGGAAGTACCGAATCACTATATTATACACCTGAAACTAGTATTACACTGTATGTTAACTAACTGGAATTGCAAAAGATAAAAGAAAAAAAAATTGAAGAAAAAAATTTGGTTGTTTCTTTTCTCTATATTGAGCATTTTAGGGTGTTTTATTTATCTGAAAGACAAATATTCTACCAGATATATATTTTGAAAATATGGTATGTCTTCAACCTCTTAAGAATGTTGCTTGAAGACCAAGTGATTTTAATTTATCATTTTTTGTAGAGTATGCTTTTGATATCATCTAAGACATATTTGCTTATAGAAAGATTACAGAGATTTTTCTCCTATATTTTCTTCTCTTTCTTCTCTTGCACGTGCTTCTGATCCTTTTCCTCTTTCTCTTTTTTCCCTTCTCTTTCCCTCTCCCTCTGCCACTTTTTCCCCTCTTCTCTATTTCCTCTTTTACTTCCTCCTCCTTTAGTTTTAAATTTATATTTAGATCCAAGACTTATTTTGAATTAATTTTTGTATATAAGTTAATACATAAACAAAATAAATAAAAATAAAGTCAAACTTTAATTTATATGTGGATGTCTGAATGTCTGAGCACTGTTTATTGAAAAGGCTACCTGTTTTTCACTGAGTTGTCTATACAACTCTGTTAAAAATCAACTGGCCAAATATATGTAGTTCTATCTCTAGACTCTATTCTGTTCAGTTGTTCTATGTCTATCCTTTTGCAGATACCACACTATGATTACTTCAGGTTTATAGTGAGTCTTAAATAAAGGAATGTGTCTTCCCACTTTGTTCTTCTCTTCTGGAAAAAATTGCCTTTCAACATAAATTTAAGAATCAAATTGCTAATTTCTAAATATTCTTGTTGGGAATTATATTGAATGTATAGGTTGATTGGAAAGAACAGTTTTATTAGCAGTATTTACTATTTTGGTACATGAAAATAATGTATCTCTCAATTTATTTCTATTCTTTAATGTCTTTTATTTATGTTTTATATTTTGGACCAAAGAGGTCTTGTGTATTGTATTTAATATTTTAACCCTATATTAAATGGTACTTTAAATTTTTTCAATCTAAAAAATTCAATTTATATAAATACAGTATAAAAATACAAATCAAATTCCAAGTACATTTTATAACATTTTATATATTTACTTTTTTGCATGTATTTATTTATTTATTTTTAATTTTATTTCATTTTTTCTGTGTTCCAAGATTCATTGTTGATGCACCACACCCAGTGCTCCATGCATATATATTTACTTTTTATCCTACAAACCTGCTAAATTAATTTATCAGCTCTAATAATAATTTAGTCATTTTTGATATTTTTTACAAAGACAATCAAATAATAGGCTAGTAGAGACAATTTTACTTCTTCCTTCAAATCCATATAACTTTTGTTGAAGTTATTGTAAGCTTATTGTAAGTGCCTTTTATTAAACTGAGGAAGTTCTACTCTATTTTCTGTTTACTGAGATATTGTGTATGTGTGTGCATGTGAATGTAAGAATGTAAAAATTTATCAAATGTACTTTTTGCATTTATGGAGATGTTAAAATCGTTATTCTTTTTTAGTGTGTTGATGTGGTGAATTACCTTAATTGGTTTTCAAATGTTAAACCAACCTTGCAATCTCAGTATAATCTGTGATGTCTTATCCTTTTAACAAATTGTTGGAATTATTATGAATATTTTGTTGAGGATTTTTACATTTATATTAATTTAAAATATCAATCTGTGTTAAGTATTAGGGAAATGCTGGTAAAATAAAAAGTGTTATCTTTCTTTTTTTTATAGAGGAGTTTTTTCTAGAATTGGTATTATTTCTTAAGTGTTTGGGACATGAGCATCTGGGCCTAAGTCTCTTATTTGGAAGACATCTAAATACAAATTCATTTTTAAAATAGATATAGGAATATTCAGCTTATCTAATTTCTAAAATAACCATTGGTAGTTTGTGTCTTTCAAGAATTGTGTCCATTTCACATAAGTCTTACATTTATGACCATTAAGTCATTTTTAATATTCTGTTATTATCCTGATAATGTTTTTAGGATTTTCAGTGATATTCTTGGTTTCATTTTAGAGAGTGATAATATATATCTTCTTTCATTTTCCCTTGGTCATTCTATTACTATTTTATCAATTAAAAAATTAAGTCAGGGCACCTGGTTGGCTCAGTGGGTTAAAGCCTCTGCCTTCGGGCTCAGGTCGTGATCCCAGGGTCCCCTGGGATCAAGCCCTGCATCTCCTCGGGCTCTCTGCTCAGCAGGGAGCCTGCTTCCCTTCCTCTCTCTCTGCCTGCCTCTCTGCCTACTTGTAATCTCTGTCTGTCAAATAAATAAATAAAATCTTTTTAAAAATTGTCACTGTTCATTAACTTTCAAAAAATGTTCTCTGATTTTAATTGCCTTGGTTTCTGCTCTCTTTCATTTATTTCCTTCTGATTTTGTTGAGTTTAACTTGTCCCTTTCCTTATAGCTTCTTACTGTGTAAGTCTGTATCATTTATTTGAGACCTTTCTTCTTTTCCAATGTAAGCACTGGATGCTCATACATTATATTTGAAATCTCTATTGATTTTTAAAAATATTGGATTATATGAAGATATGTAATGAGAATTCAAAAATAAGACAATATCATATTATAACAAGTACTTTTCACGAAATTAAGCTATAAATTCAGAAATATGTACAACTTTACAATCTATGGTAGAACTTGATGATAAGCTTATAAAAAACTTGAGTGGAACTAAATAGCTAAGTTTTAGGAATAACTATAATGCACTATTAAAGTAGAAACATCTAAGCAGCATAGAGGATCCAGAATACACTTGTGTAGAAATGGGATTCTGATTTACAGCAGAGATATGTTTATAGTTTATTGAAGAGAGAAAGAAATATTATAGTAAAATTGGGAAAAGTAGCTCATTATTTTGTGAAAATATATCTATAACATTTACTTACACTAAATAAAACCTGAAAAGGAAGTATTTCTAGTTGTTCAAAAATGCAACTGTGAACTTTGCTTCTATTTTTCCTTTGGTTTGGAATTATTTTCTGCTGGATAGTCAGGTGAAGTATATCTTCTCTATTTTTGGTTTTCTGCTTAAATATCACTTTCTTTGATCTCCCTTTATAAAGTGCCACTCTCTACTATAGCTCTTTATGTAACTACCATGCATATTTCATTCTTATAACTTTTATAAACACCTTGCATATTTTAAGTTTATATGTTTGATGATTGCCCATATCTCCACAATATATATGTTTCACTGAAAATAAGGGTTGATTATTTTTTATTTGTTTGTTTATTTGTTCATCTATTCATCTCTTTTACTTAAATTCTTAAAATTGAGCCCAGTCAGGATAGCACTCAAAAACATTATCTGTAGTTGTAATTAATAAATTATGATGTACAGGAGAGGAGTCAAGATGGCGGAGAAGTAGCAGGCTGAGACGACATCGGGTAGCAGGAGATCAGCTAGACAGCTTATCTAACAATTGTGAACACCTACAAATCCAACGGGAAATCGAAGAGAAGAGCAACAATTCTAGAAACAGAAAATCGATCACTTTCTGAAAGGTAGGACCTGCGGAGAAGTGAATCCAAAGCGACGGGAAGATAGACCCCAGGGGGAGGGGCCGGCTCCCGGCAAGCGGCGGAGCGACGGAGCACAAAATCGGGACTTTTAAAAGTCGGCTCCACTGGGAGACATCGCTCCAGAGGCTAAACTGGGGGGAAACCCAGGCGGGGTCAGCATAACCCCAGGTCCCGCGGGGTCACAGAAGGACTGGGGGTGTCTGAGTGACGCAGAGCTCGCAGATATTAGAGCGGGGAAGCCGGCTACAGCGACAAAGCCGAGGAGTGAGCTCTAAGCCCGGGGTTACCTTGTGCCGGTCGCAGGCTGGGTGGGCTTGGAGCGCAGCCGGAGGCCACGGAGACGGAAGCGACCCAGCGCTTTTCTCCAGCTCCAGCAATTGACTGCTTTCCTCGAGGCGCGACCGCAGGCCAGGGAGGCGGGGCAGTTGGGCGCTTTGCTCTGAGAGCGCACTGAGGAGCGGAACCCCAAGCTCTCGGCTCCTCCGGGCCAAGAGATTGGGAGGCCGCCATCTTCATTCCCGTCCTCCGGAACTCTACAGAAAGCGCTCAGGGAACAAAAGCTCCCGAAAGCAAACCCGAGCGGATTACTTAGCCCGGCCCCTGGCAAGGGCGGTGCAATTCCGCCTGTGGCAAAGACACTTGAGAATCACTACAACAGGCCCCTCCCCCAGAAGATCAACAAGAAACCCAGCCAAAACCAACTTCAGTCACCAAGAACAGCGGAATTCCACAGCAGGAGAAAGCAAATCTTATCTGGACAAAATGACAAGGCGGAAAAACTCACCTCAAAAAAAAGAACAAGAGGCCGTACCGAAGGCTGGAGACCTAATCAATACGGACCTAGGTAACATGACAGATCTAGAGTTCAGAATGACAATTCTCAAGGTTCTAGCCGGGCTCGAAAAAGGCATAGAAGATATTAGAGAAACCCTCTCCGGAGAGATAAAAGCCCTTTCTGGAGAAATAAAAGAACTAAAATCTAACCAAGTTGAAATCAAAAAAGCTATTCATGAGGTGCAATCAAAAATGGAAGACCTCACTGCTAGGATAAATGAGGCAGAAGAAAGAATTAGTGACATAGAAGACCAAATGACAAAGAATAAAGAAGCTGAGCAAAAGAGAGACAAACAAATACTGGACCACGAGGAGAGAATTCGAGAGATAAGTGACACCATAAGACGACACAACATTAGAATAATTGGGATTCCAGAAGAAGAGGAAAGAGAAAGGGGAGCAGAAGGTATATTGGAGACAATTATTGGAGAGAATTTCCCTAATATGGCAAAGGGAACAAACATCAAATTCCAGGAGATTCTAAGAACGCCCCTCAAAATCAATAAAAATAGGTCCACACCTCGTCACCGGACAGTAAAATTTACAAGTCTTAGCGACAAAGAGAAAATCCTGAAAGCAGCCCAGGAAAAGAAGTCTGTAATATACAAGGGTAAAAACATTAGATTGGCAGTGGACCTATCCACAGAGACCTGGCAGGCCAGAAAGAACTGGCATGATATATTCAGAGCACTAAATGAGAAGAACATGCAGCCAAGAATACTATATCCGGCTAGGCTATCATTGAAAATAGAAGGAGAGATAAAGAGCTTCCAGGACAAACAAAAGCTGAAAGAATTTGCAAACACCAAACCAGCTCTACAGGAAATATTGAAAGGGGTCCTCTAAGCAAAGAGAGACCCTAAAAGTAGTAGATCAGAAAGGAACAGAGAGAGAGCTTTGTGCAGTGGCAGTATCGTAGCCAATGAGGTTTATCCGAGGTGCAATTATTGCTAATAGAAAGGAACAGAGATAATATACAGTAACAGTCACCGTACAGGCAATACAATGGCAATTAATTCATATCTCTCAATAGTTACCCTGAATGTTAATGGGCTCAATGCCCCAATCAAAAGACACAGGGTATCAGAATGGATAAAAAAACAAAACCCATCAATATGCTGCCTACAAGAAACTCATTTTAGACCCAAAGACACCTCCAGATTTAAAGTGAGGTGTGGAAAACAATTTACCATGCTAATGGACATCAGAAGAAGGCTGGGGTGGCAATCCTTATATCAGATCAATTAGATTTTAAGCCAAAGACTATAATAAGAGATGAGGAAGGACACTATATCATACTCAAAGGGTCTGTCCAACAAGAAGATCTAACAATCTTAAATATCTGTGCCCCTAACATGGGAGCAGCCAAATATATAAACCAATTAATAACAAAATCAAAGAAATACATCGACAGTAATACAATAATAGCAGGGGACTTTAACACTCCCCTCACTGAAATGGACAGATCATCTAAGCAAAAGATCAACAAGGAAATAAAGGCCTTAAATGACACACTGGACCAGATGGACATCACAGATATATTCAGAACATTCCATCCCAAAGCAATAGAATATACATTCTTCTCTAGTGCACATGGAACATTCTCCAGAATAGACCACATCCTGGGTCATAAATCAGGTCTCAATCGGTACCAAAAGATTGAGATCATTCCCTGCATATTTTCAGACCACAATGCTCTGAAGCTCGAACTCAATCACAAGAGGAAATTTGGAAAGAACCCAAATACATGGAGACTAAACAGCATCCTTCTAAAGAATGAATGGGTCAACTAGGAAATTAAAGAAGAATTGAAAAAATTCATGGAAACAAATGATAATGAAAACACAATGGTTCAAAATCTGTGGGACACAACAAAGGCAGTCCTGAGAGGAAAATATATAGCGGTGCAAGCCTTTCTCAAGAAACAAGAAAGGTCTCAAATACACAACCTAACCCTACACATAAAGGAGCTGGAGAGAGAACAAGAAAGAAAGCCTAAACCCAGCAGGAGAAGAGAAATCATAAAGATCAGAGCAGAAATCAATGAAATAGAAACTAAAAAAACAATAGAACAAATCAACAAAACTAGGAGCTGGTTCTTTGAAAGAATTAATAAGATTGATAAGCCCCTGGCCAGACTTATCAAAAAGAAAAGAGAAAGGACGCAAATAAATAAAATCATGAATGAAAGAGGAGAGATCACAACCAACACCAAAGAAATACAAACAATTATAAGAACATACTATGAGCAACTCTACGCCAACAAATTTGACAATCTGGAAGAAATGGATACATTTCTAGAGACGTATAAACTACCACAACTGAACCAGGAAGAAATAGATAACCTGAACAGAACCATAACCAGTTAGGAGATTGAAACAGTCATCAAAAATCTCCAAACAAACAAAAGTCCAGGACCAGATGGCTTCCCAGGGGAATTCTACCAAACATTTAAAGAAGAATTAATTCCTATTCTCCTGAAACTGTTCCAAAAAATAGAAATGGAAGGAAAACTTCCAAACTCATTTTATGAGGCCAGCATCACCTTGATCCCAAAACCAGACAAGGATCCCACCAAAAAAGAGAATTACAGACCAATATCCTTGATGAACACAGATGCGAAAATTCTCACCAAAATACTGGCCAATAGGATCCAACAGTACATTCAAAGGATTATTCACCACGACCAAGTGGGATTTATTCCAGGGCTGCAAGGTTGGTTCAACATCTGCAAATCCATTAATGTGATACAATACATTAATAAAAGAAAGGACAAGAACCATATGATACTCTCAATAGATGCTGAAAAAGCATTTGACAAAGTGCAGCATCCCTTCCTGATTAAAACTCTTCAAAGTGTAGGGATAGAAGGCACATACTTCAATATTATCAAAGCAATCTATGAAAAACCCACCGCAAATATCATTCTCAATGGAGAAAAACTGAAAGCTTTTCCGCTAAGGTCAGGAACACGGCAGGGATGTCCGTTATCACCACTGCTGTTCAACATAGTACTAGAAGTCCTAGCCTCAGCAATCAGACAACAAAAAGAAATTAAAGGCATCCAAATCGGCAAAGAAGTCAAACTATCACTCTTTGCAGATGATATGATACTATATGTGGAAAACCCAAAAGACTCCACTCCAAAACTGCTAGAACTTATACAGGAATTCAGTAAAGTGTCAGGATATAAAGTCAATGCACAGAAATCAGTCGCATTTCTTTACACAAACAACAAGACAGAAGAAAGAGAAATTGAGGAATCAGTCCCATTTACAATCGTACCCAAAACCATAAGATACCTAGGAATAAATCTAACCAAAGAGGCAAAGAATCTATACTCAGAAAACTATAAAGTACTCATGAAAGAAATTGAGGAAGACACAAAGAAATGGAAAAATATCCCATGCTCATGGATTGGAAGAACAAATATTGTGAAAATGTCTATTCTACCTAAAGCAATCTACACATTTAATGCAATCCCTATCAAAATCCCATCCATTTTTTTAAAAGAAATAGAACAAATAATCCTAAAATTTATATGGAAGCAGAAAAGACCTCGAATAGCCAAAGGAATATTGAAAAAGAAAGCCAAAGTCAGTGGCATCACAATTCCAGACTTCAAGCTCTATTACAAAGCTGTCATCATCAAGACAGTATGGTTCTGGCACAAAAACAGACATATAGACCAATGGAACAGAATAGAGAGCCCAGAAATAGACCCTCAACTCTATGGTCAACTAATCTTCAACAAAGCAGGAAAGAATATCCAATGGAATAAAGACAGCCTCTTCAACAAATGGTGCTGGGAAAATTGGACAGCCACATGCAGAAAAATGAAATTGGACTATTTCCTTAAACCACACACGAAAATAGACTCAAAATGGATGAAGGACCTCAATGTGAGAAAGGAATCTATCAAAATCCTTGGGGAGAATACAGGCAGCAACTTCTTTGACCTCAATCGCAGCAACTTCTTCCTAGGAACATCGCCAAAGGCAACAGAAGCAAGGGCAAAAATGAACTATTGGGATTTCATCAAGATCTAAAGCTTTTGCACAGCCAAGGAAACAGTTAACAAAACCAAAAGACAACTGACAGAATGGGGGAAGATATTTGCAAACGACATATCAGATAAAGGGCTAGTACCCAAAATCTATAAAGAGCTTATCAAACTCAATACCCAAAGAACAAATAATCCAGTCAAGAAATGGGCAGAGGACATGAACAGACATTTCTGCAAAGAAGACATCCAGATGGCCAACAGACACATGAAAAAATGCTCCACATCACTTGGCACCAGGGAAATACAAATCAAAACCACAATGAGATACCACCTCACACCAGTCAGAATGGCTAAAATGAACAAGTCAAGAAATGACAGATGCTGGCAAGGATGCGGAGAGAGGGGAACCCTCCTACACTGCTGGTGGGAATGCAAGCTGGTGCAACCACTCTGGAAAACAGTGTGGAGGTTCCTCAAAAAACTGAAAATAGAGCTACCCTATGACCCAGCAATTGCACTACTGGGTATATATCTTAAAGATACAAATGTGGTGCTCCGAAGGGGCACGTGCACCCGAATGTTTATAGCAGCAATGTCCGCAATAGCCAAACTGTGGAAAGAGCCTAGATGTCCATCAACAGATGAATGGATAAAGAAGAAGTGTTATATATACACAATGGAATACTATGCAGCCATCAAAAGACATGAAATCTTGCCATTTGCGACGACGTGGATGGAACTAGAGGGTATCATGCTTAGCGAAATTAGTCAATCGGAGAAAGACAACTATCATATGATCTCTTTGATATGAGGAAGTGGAGATGTAAGGCGGGGGGGTTGGGGGGAGGTAGGAAGAGAAAAAATGAAAAGATGGGATTGGGAGGGAAACAAACCATAAAAGACTCAATCTCAAGAAACAGACTGAGGGTTGCGGGGGTGAGGGGGGACGGGAGAGGGTGGTGGGGAAATGGACATTGGGGAGGGTATGGGCTGTGATGAGTGCTGTGAAATGTGTAAACCTGGCGATTCACAGACCTGTACCCCTGGGGATAAAAATACATTATATGTTTATTAAAATAAAAAAATTAAAAAAAATTATGATGTACAAACTTGTGAAACCATAGGGGAAAAGATTAATTATTTAACATGGAAAATTTGTTATGATGTTATAACAATAACTGGTAATGCTCCAGCAAATAAGAATTGCAATATCTAGAATAACAATACATTAATATAATACACATTTAATCCTGAAAACAAATTTTAAAAAGATAAGAAATATATTAGAAAAATGAGCAAAAGATATGAGTGGCCTTAAATGGAAGATAAGTACAAGAAAAATCATTTAATAGTGTTCCTAAAGTTATAAAAAATACAATTTAAAGCAACACAAATAAAATTTCAGTTCCATAAGATTAGAATAAAGTTTGGTAATTCTAAATATTTGCAATGAGTTGGGTATTTGAGAATACTTTTCCTTTCCTGATGTGAGTAGAATCACCTGCAGATAAATTTGGAAATATCTGTTGACATTATTATGAATTCTACACATTCTAGCTGTGTTCAATTGCATTTAAATCCTGAAGAAACTTAAAAACTTATCTCCTATTGAAATGTTTATCACAGCATTGAAAGAGTTAGCATGAATTTGAAGAGAACAACATACCACGTTTATCAATAGAAGTAAGGATAAAATAGTGTTCTGGGTAAGTAAAATGGAATATCCTTTCAACAACCAAAAACAACTAACTAGATGTGCATAAAAAAATAAAGAGCAAATTTATTGTTAAATATAAACAAAATATGATTCATAATATAATACTGGTTATGAAATTAAAATGTAATTCAATACTACATCTTAGAAGATATTTAAATATCTAGGCCATATCTTACTAAAATAGATTATACGTGGATGGGGATGGAATTGGGTCTATGGACGGAAGAAACAAAACAAAATTTTTAAGTGAATAAATGAGGGTCTTTGTCTACACAAATGATAGCTGATAACCTGAGGTTTAGTTTGATTCAGCATTTTGCATTTATGGTTTTACGATTTTTAAGGAGAGTTTATATATCCAAGGCAAAGAGAGACAAGCTCACAATGATAACATACCACAGAGTGATTTAGGTGAGAGCTTGTGATGTGTTGTGTTTGATCATTGTGGGAGAAAGATCACTACATTGAAGATGAACATATCAGTCCATGTTAGATTTATGACTCAACCCATCAAGCCACTTTCAAGCTATTTCAATCATCACTGAGCAAAATTCTGATTATAATTGGCTAAGCAGTTAGACTGGAATATAACAGGAATTGCTAATGGGAGCACAAGTGTCTTATGTGCTTATTATCCTTCTTTTTAAATAAGAAACATGACATTCATATTTTAAATACTTCTGTTTCTATTAAATATACCCACCATTAAGGCCTGGAGAAGCTTATTTTTCTCTGGGTGAAATAACCACTGGTTGTCCAGGCTTGCAATGATAAAGAACAGACCCTGGAATTTTGGCCATCTTTTGGGCAAAGCTGCCTTTTTCCAAGTGAGATGTTCCCTTTGATTTCAATATCTCTGTTCCACTTAGGACACCATTCTCCTCTCTGGTTTGTGAGGGTGAGGTGGGGGTAATGTAGTCATTACCAGAATCAACATTAATTAACACTTTAGTAGCCACTTTACACCTCATTGGGAAGGGGGAGGGATATTAAAATGAGAAAAAAAATATGAGAGAACAAATACGTTCCTATATTTCATAATTATATTTTGCACAAAGCTTGCCCAATAATTTTATCTTTATATAAGGGCTACACTCCACATATCCTCATTTAACATGAAAATTTCAATTTATTTACATTATTCCAATATTACAAAATATAGGGAAAAAAAGTTACTAGACACATGTGAAAAAAATGGAAAACTTGCTGTACTGGCCCAAATTCCTGTGTGGACATAATTACAGAAAATTATTTTTAGAAGGGATAGTCACTCTTCAGTTTGCTGAAATAGTTACGGGATACATTTAAATAACTTAAATTACCTGTTGGATCCCTGTGGGTATTCGAATCTGTGACTCGTATTCAGACCATTCTTTTAATTTCACAGGTGAGAAAGTAGAGTTTAATTGTGATTAGAGACAGGTGAGTTCACAGACGATGGTAGAGATGGAGGGTGGCTAGGAAAGAAGTCTTCAGAGTTGATTTATTTTTGCACTGAGCATGGTGATTTCCCCCATTACAACAGCTTGAAAAATATAAGCAGTATCTTTTAATTATTCTAACACATAAACTATATTTTTTAAAAAAATTAAATCTTCCCAACATTGTCATTCACCTTTTTTTTTTTTTTAATATAGTGAATTGCCTTGGCCTGGGCACAAGTACCAATTGCATTCAAATAATTTAATGAGCAGTAGAATGACATTCTGAATTTCTAAAATTCACAAAGATTTCTAACAGTAACATGATGAGAAATAAATTATTCTAGTGTTTAATGATCAATGAAATTAATTTTTTAAAAGCTTGCTTCATGTCCAGAAATATATCAATGAGATCTAGAACTCAGGTTTTGTATTTTGTTTAGTTTTGCAGATAAAGGATTATGCTGTTCCTTTTTATGGACATTAATCTTATTTTTTAAAGTTTTGACTATAATTATTCCTACTTGAGCCTTAGTGCCCAGGAAAAGGTAAAAAGCATTCTTCCCAAAACATAGCAATTCACTTTCTTTTAATAGAGGCAGTCGTCTTTCCTAAACCTGTGCTCTGTCCTAATTTAACGGCTAGGCAAACCTAGGTTACAGATAATTAAGTATCTTACCCAAGTTCACAAAGCAATTCAGAGTGCATGAAGCAAATAAACACACACTAAAACCTTTCTCATAAAGCTCCCAGCCATGGCTCCCAGGCTTCTCAAGGATTATATTCTTTTTGCTTCCTCTGGAGTATCTCCCCACCCCCTGAAGTACATCTCCCATAAACCTTTCTTTTGACTGGTTTGCAGATATGTTCATTTCTCTCTCAGCTCTTATTTCTTAGTAAATGATATAATGAGATGATACTTAACTCTATAATGATGTCATTTAGCTTTGAAATATGTTTGAGATGAATTCTGTATTAAAAATGGTCTAAAAAGTAACATTTTATTGTATTGCATTATGACCAGTCATTAGGTTTGGTGAATTGGTCCTTTTGCTAATGTTTGTATTAAATTAAAAACACTAAATTGAGATAATCAAGCATGAATCCTGCATGAGACATTAACAATAGAATGCAGGAAACAAAGCTGATATCACTGCACTATAACCATTCAAAGGGGGAAAAAAAGGCTGCAAGCAATGTATGATAATTTCAGTTCCTCGGAAAGAAAAATGTATTGGCTCTATTCTAACTATATTAATGCAGTATAGTATAATTAGGAAAAAAACAGAAAGGTAAGTAATTATGTTCAAGTGAACAGAAAACCAATGTTCTTATAGAACCATTATTTTCAAATAATGAAAGGTGTGTTAACTATGAAGCTCTGCTACTTCAACTTCTTAAAAATAGAAGATGAAAAAAAAAATAGAGTAAAGATAAACCCATAATAGCTTAATCCCATGGCATGCTCCTAATAGATACAAATCTACTAATAATGCATTTGCCCTTGGGAGCTTTGAAAAAGTTTATAGTACATGTTCATGCCAACAGAGTCATTTCATTCATCTGTTACCGTTTTGGTTGTTTTCCTGTCTACTGACTTTTAATAATTGAGATTGTATATTGTGCCCACTCCTTCCTCTGCAAACATTGACCCTTAGCTTCTATGGCACTAGCCATCTGGAACTGTCTGCCCTCCTCTCTTCACATCACTGGAAACCTAATTCACTGCTTGCTAAAGTACAAAACTCCCATTTAGCTCAGTAGGAGTTTAAAGAGAGATGAGTGGTAGAAGGAACACTCATGATCTCTTGCCAGTTTTGAAACAGAGCCAAAATATTACCACTCTTGTTTGCCATGTTAAGAATAAGCACCCTGTCAAAGGAAGTATCAAATCAATAATATCATATATTCCTATCATATATCACTTTCATATCAGCCAATTGGAAACACACCCATCTAGACAGCATTTATCTGAGAAGTAAGAATTTTATATTTAAGCCAGAGTTGCAATGTCTCCATCCTATGATCAAGGCTAGCTCCAAAAAACCACTACATCACAGAGCAAAGTATTAGAAATTGTGTAGGTCAAAAGGGGAGTCCCTTGTAATTTACTAATCACCATTATGTTTTTTAAATTATTTTGGATTTGGGGAAGGGAGACATTCTCATGTAATAAGACATTTTATAACTATTTAGAAATAATTTTTGACAATACAGTTAGGTTTTTTCAGTAATCCACAGTAAGAAATAAAATCAGGCCTCAAAGGAAGAAATAATCTTCAGTTCATCTAAGAGTTTCAGGGGGTATATCTTAAAGGGTACTTAGAATTCATAGCAGCTCTATAACATCAGTCTCTTTACCTAGCACACAAATATGTTATTAATTATAAATTATGAAATAAACTAATTCATTGTGTTTCACACTTCTTGTTCTCCCTACTCCCCCTTTTTCTTTCTTCCTTTCTCTCTCTTTCCCCCTCCCTTCCTCCCATGCTCTCTTGCTCTGTTTCTCTCTGTGTAGCCAACCATAGAATGTAAGAGGTCAGGAAAAAAAATTTTTTTTTTCCAAAATGTCTTTCTATATCCATGGGCTTATGTGGAGTAGAGTGATTAATCAGTGAAAATTTAGAATAATTGGAGGGGGAGACATTCTTATGTATTCAATTATCTTCCGATCAATGAAGGTGAAGATTCTTTATCATGTTGAGATATCTTCTCTTCTGGATATTTATTGGAAAATAAAAATTACCACAGGTTCCTGGCTAACTTCATGTAGCCCTCCATAATGACAAAGAAACAATACAATTACTATTAATAATGTTGTGGCTCTTTGGTACTTATTTGCACTGAAACTATATAGATCTTGTCCCTGTTTCCTGAGGAGTACCATTTAATGCTGGTTACGTAATTATTTGTATGCTGCGCCAATCACTGTGCCACCTATGAGTTCTGCCTTCCACTGAGTCTCTCAAGGGTTGTTGCTGTTCTTTGTTGATGATAAGCACAAATTCAAATCTTACCCAGAGTATGCAGGAAAATATGGATGATTATTTTCTGTTTATGTATGTCTACTATTTGGATTTTTTTTTTTATCACAAATGTAGAATAGCACATCTTCTAACCATTTTTTCTCTTGAAATCCTTAGACTGTAATCACTGCATTATATAGTGATAATATAATTTCTCAATATTGGTAGAATCATAATTCCATCACCACTTAGGAAAATAGGTGAGGAGATTGTTGGAAAATGTAAAAAGAACAGTCCTGTTTCCTCAGCATGTCCACTTACTCAGCGTAAATGGAGATTCTCCAAGGATAGTTCACCATCACTGCATGAATCAAAAGCAAACATCAAGCAAACATCAAGCAAAGGGTTCATTGGCTTTGGAAAGCTATGTTCTTGAAAGTCCTCTGAGGAAACAGATATGACTTGAATGAGTGTAGAGTCTATTGAAGGACTGGAGTAATTTTTCTGGGTGTCAACAGTAGAAGACTTGCAGAATCAACATGGCCTTTCACCATCTTTGCTTCTTTGGGCAGTCATAGAATTGAGGCAGGATTGCAGTCAGAACACAGATGAGAAAGATCCAATGCACGGGCCCACATACATGACTACATAACTCAAACCCAAAGGTTGGCAGTGGACTTTTGGCAGCCAGATGTAATGTCCTCTTTTTTGGCCCCTACCTCAGCATAATGAGAAGCAATAACCTAGGAATGGAAATCTTTCTCAGGGGGATGGCCACTTTAAGGAACTTAAGAGTTACTTCCTGTCAGGCTAGAATTATGGCCAGGTTTCACCCAGCTTTCAATTTTATTACATATTTTTTTCCTAACATATTTATTTTTTCTTCATCCATTTTTATATTTTAATTTTTATATATTTTTAAGTAATCTCTTCTTCCATTGTGGACTCAGACTCACAACCCTGAGAACAAGAGTCTTGTGTTCTTCTGACTGAGCCATCCAGACTCCCCTTTCCATCCATTTTTAGACTGAAATGCTGTAAAATTCATCATTAGAAGACTCTATTCCAATGAATTACACTGAGATTGTCAGTGGAACATTAGTAAAGCTGTTTGTTTTCCCTCTGCTTTCACATGGGCCAGGCTCAAAGTTTTTCTGTATTCTGGTAAAGGTCACTTAAAGACAATTGGCAAAGAAACTTCAGCAATCTAATATTTACTTGATAAATACCTTAAGAATATAAGGTCCTGGATACAACAGGTACAAAAAGTTACTCTGCCAGTTTGCTCCCATGTAAAATATACTGCCATTCTCACAATTTGGAATCTCTGGACTTACACTGTCTTCTACCTACCTAATTTAGACAATTCCACGTATAGAAAGTTGTGAATGACATCTTCACCTTTCACTACCTCTATATTGGGATCCCTCTGGTTGAAGATGTAGAAGCACAAGTTAAAAGAGTTGGCTGCCTCAGACATTGCTTGAGATCTAGAAGTTCAGTGTCATCAGAAATAATTTTCTTGGTCCCTACTTTCATCTGTGTTGGTTTGATTATCAGACATTTGAGGACTTCTGGCAACTGTGAGCTTATATTATCTTTACAGTTAGCAAACTCATTATCAGAGAATGAGAACTTCTTTTTTCTCATTGTTGACACGTGATTCTCCACATATATTCATCCTGACAACCTTGGACATTGGTCCTATTTGGCCCAATTGCCACAACCTTTGAAATGAAAACAAAAATCTTAATGATAGAGAGCTATGTCATGTACCCAAACATGAACATATGTCTGTTTGTGGAGGGAAGGTGTTAATACTTAATGAATCACATGAATGAACTAATTGAAGAAATGATGGTCTTGCACAAAAGACCCCAAATAGCCAAAACAGTCTTGAGAAAGAACAAAGCTGCAGTTTCAAATTCCAGATTTCAAGATATATTACAAAACTGTCGTAATCAAAACACCAGCATAGAATAGACACATAGATCACTGGTATAGAATAGAGAGCCCAGAAAGAAGGCTACACTTAAGTGGTCACTTAATCTCCAACAAAGAAGGCAAGAATATAATATGGGGAAAAGGCAGTCTCTTCAAAAAATGGTGCTGGAAAAACTAGACAGCTCTGCACAGAAGAGTAAAACTGGAATACTTTCTTACCTCATACACTAAAAGTTTACAAAAGTAAACTCAAAATGAATAAAGATCTAAATGTGAGACCTGAAACCATAAAACCCCTAGAAGAAAACATAGGTAGTAATTTCTTTGACATCAGCCATAGAAACATTTTTCTAGATATGTCTCCTCTGGCAAGGGAAACAAAAACAAAAATAAACTATTGGATTTACACCAAAATAAAAAGCTTTTGTACAGTGAACAAAACCATTGTTGAAACTAAAAGGTAACCTACTGAATGGGAGAAGATATTTGCAAATTATATGTTCAAGAAGAGGTTAGTTTTCATACAGAAAGATCTTATACAACTAGATACCAAAAAACCCCAAAATATATTTACCCTAAAGATACAAATGTAGTTATCCAAAGGGGCACGTGCACCCAAATGTTTATAGCAGCATTGTCCACAATAGCCAAACTACAGAAAGAGCCTAGATGTCCATCAACAGATGAATGAATAAAGAAAAGAGGTATATATACACAATGGAATACTATGCAGCCATCAAAAAATCCACAAAATCTTGCCATTTGCAATGACATGGATGGAACTAGAGGGTATTACACTAAGTGAAATAAGTCAAGCAGAGAAAGACAATTATCACATGATCTCTCTGATATAAGGATTTTGAGAGGCAGGACAGGAGGTTGTGGGGGGAAGGGAGGGAAAAATGAAACAAGATGGAACCATAAAGGGACACAAACCATAAGAGAGACTCTTAATCTCAGGAAACAAACTGAGGGTTGCTGGAGGGGAGGGGGGTCGGAGGGACAGGGAGGCTGGGTGGTGGACATTGGAGAGGGTATGTGCTATGGTGAGTGCTGTGAATTGTGTAAGACTGATGATTCACAGACCTATACCTGTGAAACAAATAACACATTATATGCTAATGAAAAAAAGACCAAACTCAAAAACAAGCAAACAAACAAAATAATCTCATTAAAATGAGCAGAGGACCTGAATAGATATTTTCCCAAAAAAGACATACAGATAGCCAACAGACACATGAAAAGATGCTCAACATCAGTAATCATCAGGGAAATAGAAATTAAAACCACAATTTCAGAATGTCTAGAAGAAAAAAGAAAATAAATAACAAGTGTTGGTGAGGAAGTGAAGAAAAAAAGAACTCTAGGCACTCTAGGGAAAAATACAAATTGGCACATCTACTATGGAAAACAGTATGAAGATTCTTCAAAAATTTAAAAATAGAAGTACCATATGATTCAGTAATTCCACTATTGGGTATTTACCCAAAGAATATGCAAACACCAATTTAAAAAGATATATACACCCTATGTTTATTGAAGCATTATTTATAATAGCCAAGATATGAAAGCAACCCAAGTGTCCATCCATAGATGAATGGATATAGAAGATGTATATACTTCAGTAATATTTAATAAGATTTTAAAAGAATAAGATCTTGTCATTTGCAACAACACTGATGAATGTTGAGGGTATAACACTAAGCAAAATAAGTCAGACAGAGACAAACACTATGTGATCTCACTGATGTATAAAATTTTAGAGACAAAACAAATGAACAAATACAGAAAAAAATAGACAGACTGACTCTTAAATTCAGGGAATGGAATGGTGGTTTCCAGAGAAGATATGGGTAAGGGATGGGTGAGATAGATAAAAGGGATTAAGAGTACACTTATCACAATGAGCACTGAGAAATGTATAGAACTGTTGAATCATTATATTAGACACCTGAAACTAATATAATACTATATGTTAATTATATATCAATAAAAAAGGAAATGATGATCTCAAGGAGGAAATCAAATACCATTTGCAGAGAAATTGAATAGATACTAGGTTTTTTTATTGCAACAAATCTCCATTGTAAGAACTTAAAGTGTATTATGATAAGTCATGTGAAATTCTAAGCAATATATGTGAAGATTAAGGATTAGGATGAGCAGTGTAAAAAGACCTTCTAAGTTCTATTTCTTACTGCATTGGTCTACTAGTATTAAAAGTTCCTATATTATTTACTTAGTTTTCAAACTCCCTTCAGAAGTGAATTATAGAGCCTGTGAAAAGTAGAGAAAGCGCTTTACTTCACTTCTGAGAATTTGTGGAATTAGCTCTATGATGTACTAATAGTATATGTGCTGCCGAAGCGAGCACTCTATGATGTACTAATAAACCCTCAAGGGAACACAGGGAGCGGCTCTCCATAAGTCAGTCAAGATATTCTTAGGACTGATATGCAGGACATGGATAGCACATTGTCACATACCAAAATTTTGTTATGATTTTTTGTGCTATCCATGATGACCAATCCCAGATTCTATAATTTATTATCAGATTGAAGAAAGTTATTCTAGTAAATCAAGTATTTCACACATGAAATATCATATTTTTATATTTGAATATTTATCAGTTAAAAGATGATAAAAGATATTTAATGATATAAATATAAAGAGCACTTAATGTGATAATTCATATGGGGATTTTTTTATGCAAGCTGGACATTATTTCCAGTAAATTATTATTATTTGTTTGGAAATATGACCTCTCCATCTCACTAATCCACACATGTCTCTTGAGAAGTCATTCCATTGTTTCAAAATGTTGATATCTAATCTAGAAAAATACCAATGATGATATCTAAACTAAAGAAATACTGTTTATGTCTGTTTGCTTTATCTTTGAATATATCTTCTTTTTCTGTAAGTAACTGCAAGCTTTCAAAGTGTACTTTTAATAAAATGTAGTGACTCTTATTGATGGGGGATACATTCTAAGACTCCCAATAGATGCCTAAAGCTATGGATAGTACCCAGCCCTATATATACTGTTTTTCTTTTTCCCTATACATGCATACCTAACATAAAGTTTAATTTATAAATTAGGCACAGTAAGAGATTAACAATAATTCATAATAAAATAGAGTAGTTATTATAATATCCTATAATATACTGTAATAAAAGTTATATGAATGTGGTCTCTCTCTCTTTCAAAATATATTACTGTGTGTTATTCACCCTTATTGTGATGATATAAAATGATTAAATGCCTATGGGATGAAATGAAGTGAAGTGAATGATTTAATAAGCATTGTAATGTAGTATTGGGCTACTGTTGACCTTCTGACAATACATCAGAAGGAGGATCCTCTGCTTCTGGATCACAGTTGGCTGTTAAGTAACTGAAAGTATGGAAAACAAAACTTCAAAAAGAGGAAACCTACTATATACCCAAAGTTTACAGAACACTAGAACCATTATCATGAAAATCAGATTTCTTTCCTAGTACAGTAGTGTAGAGATGTCAGTTAATAAAGAATGCTTCATGATAAAATGAGATAAATGAGTTTCATCTTACTAAAGTTGCACACTGTTTTCTTTAATTATACAACCATTAGTATCTTTCCCTAATCTTGTGAATTCCTCAGTATAAAATTAGATGCTGCTAAGGATGCAAAATAAGCTATTAAATTTCTCCACAGAAAACAAACAAATGGAAATATTGTAAGAAAATAAGGGCAGATACAGTAACATAATAATTTTCACTAAGGGAAATGCTAATCTTCAAATCTTTTCTTCCTCAGCATCTTCCCTCTTCTCCTTAGAATTCACACACAGAATGCCTATAGCAGAATTTTAACTAGTTGCATATTATGATCTGCTCCTCAGAGCAGTAGTAAGGACACATGTGTGTATACTTCTTGGGATTCTCCAATTTTCATGCATTTGGATGGCCAGATTTCAATTTTATGAGAACTACCTTTTAATGTTTTTGCTTTGGCTTTTCAGTTACTTTTTTTTTTCCTCTTATGAGAACCAGTTTAGCTTTCCCATACTCTCAGAAGTGAAGGTCACTTGTGTGGTTGGCTCTACAGCGTAAGTCTCTACTACTTCACTCCATAGTTGGATCATTTGCATTATTTTCATAACCTCACATGTCTTCAATCTTCTTTTTAAGTTAAAGACTCAGTCATATTAATATTGGCTAACAAATATATGTATATGTCTATTGTGTGCCATTACTTTAAAAAAATGATTTTATTTCAAATTGGGAGAATTTGTCTTCTGAGAAGTTTTGAGGGACTATACTCTGTGGTCTTCCTCCCCTAAACTGGCAACACCAAACAAATCATGAGAAAAACATCAGATAAGTGCAAGTGAAGGGACATTCTACAAAATACCTGACAAGAACTCTTCAAAACTGTCAAGGCCATCCAAAAAACAATACAAAACAAAACTCAAAAAACAAAAAAAAAAACAAAAAAGGAAAGTCTGAGAAACTGCTATAGCCAAGAGAAACCTATAGAGATATAATAACTAAACATATTATGTTACCTGAAATGGGATCTTAGAACACAAAAAGGAGATCAAGGAAAAAGTAAGGAAAAGTAAATGAAATACAGACTTTAGTTAGTAATATATATCCTTACTGGTTCATTACTTGTAACAAATACACCATACTGATAGAAAATGTTCATAGGAGAAACTATGGAGAAGACCTGGAAACTTTCTGTACTGTTTTTATAAATTTTCTGTAATTCCAAAACTGTCCTAAAAATTAGTGATGGGTATTAAGGAAGGCACTTGTTGAGATGAGCACTGAGTATTGTATGTAAGTGATAATCACTAAATTCTATTTCTGAAAGTAACGTAACACTGTGTGTTAACTAGTTGGAATTTAAATAAAAACTTGAAAAAAATTTAAAGTGTATTAAATGTAATAGTAATAAAACAGTCTAAAAATTCAACATTATAAGAGAATAATAATGATGTAAAATGTCAAAGCAAATGTTAAGAACCTTCTTATTGTATCATTAACCAAAATAAGATGTAAAGGGGGTGCCTGTCTGGCTCATGCAGACAGAACATGTGACTCTTGATCTCAGTGGTAAGTTTGAGCCCCACGTTGAATGTGGAAATTATTTAAAAATAAAATCGTAGAGAAAAAAAAGGTGTAAGGATAAAACTACAATGATTTTTTAATTATTTTTTAAAATTATTTATTTGTCAGGGAGAGAGAGAGATCACAAGCAGGGGGAGTGGCAAGGAGAGGAAGAGGGAGAAGCAGGCTTCCCGCTAAGCAGGAACCCCAATACCGGGCTCAATCCCGGGACCCTGGGATCACGAGCCAAAGGCAACTGACTGAGCTACCCAGGGGTCCCTACAATGATTTGTCTGAAGTTTAAACTTGCAAAATATCTGGATTCAAAAACAAAATAATCATATCTAATAAAAATCTAATAATCACAAAAGAAGTAATAAAAATAAATGATGGCTGGCATATGCAAAATGCAAAATTCAAAACAATATAAACATAAAAGCTATGCTTTGGGCTGAAGCTGAAAGTGCAGGGTGAAAATGTTGCTTCCTTCATGGGGTCCCTGGGAGCAGAGATGGTCAAACAGGTATTTCCAGAGTAAAATGCCAGAAAGAGAGATTTGGAGACAGTCTTTAGTTGATGCCAATTTATTTTGCAGTGAAAGAATTTAGCTTTCTAATGGTAAGTTTTTTAAGTAAATGAGCATTATGGGTGAAGTTTATACCTCAGCCTTAACCAGCGGAGAAATCTGTTTGTTGTGGAACGTCAAAGGAGGAAAGCACTTAGTTTATGAACATGCACTGTAGAAGCTTTGCAGCTTTCTCACAAGTAAGCACATCCTCAGTGGGGAAACTAATGATGGATTTTTCAAACTTCCCCCTAAAAATACATACATAACATCTATGAAACGTTTACAGCCTCACTTGTATCCATCAACTTAGTGATCTTATCACCACAAGGAAGTGAATTTAAATGAAAAAAATTGCTGAATTGTTCCACTACTGACTGCTTTTTAAAAAAAAATTTTTTTAAATATTTGTTTATTTCAATGTGAGAGAGAACGCACGGGGGAGGGGGAGAGGAAGAGAGAAACTCAACTGAGTCCATGCTGGGCTCAGAGCTCACACGGGGCTCCATGTGGGGCTTGATCTCACCACCCTGACATCAGACCTCTGCCAGAACTCAAGAGTTGGACACTAAACTGACTGTGTTACCCAGGCACCCCCTGACTGCTTTTAAGAGCCTATATATATGTGTATGTGTATTATATTACATTATTATAGTCTATGTGTGTGTGTGTATATATATTATTATTTTATAATATATTATTATTATATGTTATATAATGTATTATATATACTATATTATGGTAGTATATAATTATATATCATAATAAAATATGTGCAAAATAAATATATAATTATAATAATCTTGTAAGTGTATTGAGAATCAAGAGAGTTATATGTCTTTGCCTGAATATGATATTTGAGTCATTTCCAGACAAAAGAAAAAGCTTCTAGTACAGCCAGCTTCCATCATTCTACTCTGATGAGAGTTCATATGCAGATTTAAATTCTTTCCAATCAGTTTAAGTTTGCTTTATGACAAAGTATAACACTTACTAGGCACAGCTACATAGTCTTTACAACTTTCAAAACATATATATAAAAAGTATTAGTCATAAGGAATTAATAATAAATGGTAAGTCAACAACATAAGAAAAAAGTGATATATTTTTTAAAAAGTGAGAATTATACTTAAGCTTTGTTTTATATTCTGTTTTATTCTTTCTTTAAGAATATATTAATATTTCTCTCTAGTGTCATCTAGGGTGGATATTATAAATTCACTCTATGATTACTTATTTCAGTAGCATGTAGCTGATAACTATGCTGACTCATCCCTATAACATTCTTCTAATCTAGTGTAATGAATGCTTAATTTTTAGAGATGTCTTAATGACAAATGCCCATTCCCTGGAAACTGAATTAAATAATAGAACTCTTATATTAAATATAAGAACTCTTGAAAATTATCATCCAATAATGATGATGAATTCTATTGAGGGTATGTGCAATATCCAACACTTATAGTTAGTTATTGACACAATTGTATGGAACCCAGGCTTCTAGCTATATATATTCATTAGAACATCAGTTTTATTTGTAGTTTATACATAACCAATAAATATCCTGCATATTTATAAGCATCTCAGTTTCATACATAAGTCATCTAATAAATGAAAACTCACCAAAAAAATGGAGAATTTATATTCTATTCTTCCTATAAGTGATACGGCAGAGATCAGAAAATAACTATGAGCAGCCATAGAGAGCAGAATTTCTCTCTAGCATCATCTAGGGACTTAAAGAAAGAGAAAAAGGGAATTAAGAATGAAACTGGATCAGGGTGCCTGGATGGCTCAGTCTGTTAAACATTCAATTCTTGATCTCACCTCAGGTCATGATCTCAGGGTCAAGAGTTCAAGCCCCGCATTAAGCAACATGCTGTGTGTGGGGCCTGCCTAAAAAAATAAATAAATAAACAAATAAATAAACAATTTAACTAAATAGAAAGAAAGAAATTGGACCAATATCTTACATGATACACAAATATCAACTGAAAGTGAATTAAATGTAAGACTTGCAACTATAAAACTCCCTCTTTCAAGTGAAAAAGTGAATTAAATGTAAGACTTGCAACTATAAAACTCCCTCTTTCAAGTGAAAGTAAATTAAATGTATGACTTGCAACTATAAAATTCCCAGAAGAAAACACAGGCAAAAATCTCCTTGACATCAGTCTTGGCAATGGTTTTTTGTATATCACACCAAAAGTACTGGTAACAAAAGCGCAAATAAAGGAGTGAGATTATCAAACTAACAAGATTCTACACAGGAAAGGAGACAATCCACAAGATGAAAAGGCAACTGGAGTGCCTGGGTGGCTCAGTCAGCTAAGCACCTGACACTTGATTTTGACTCAGGTCATGATCTTAGGGTTGTGGGATCAAGCCCCACCTTGGGCTCTGCACTCAACACAGGGCCTAAATGTCCCTCCCCCTCTTTTCTCTTCTTGATCTCAAATAAGTAAATAAAATCTTAAAAAGGAAAAAATGAAAAAACAACCTACAGAAAAAGAAAAAAATATATATGTATGAACCATGTATCCGACAAGGGGTTAGTATCCAACATATAAAAGGAATGCATACAACTCAAAAGCAAACAAACAACCCAATTAAAAGTGAGTAAAGGTCTGAATAGACTTTTTTCCAAAGAAGACATACAAATGGTCAAATGATATATAAAATGGTGTTCAATATAAGTACTTAGGAATATGTAAATCAAAAGCACAATGTGATATCACCTCACAATGGTTGATGGTTATTATAAAAAAAAAAAAAAAGACAAAAAATAAGAATTATCCAGGAGGTAGAGAAAAGGAACACTGTGTGCCAATCGTGGGAATGTAAATTAGTATAGCCATTAGGAAAACAGTATAGAAGTTCCTTTAAAAAACCTAAAAATATATCTATAATATAATCCAGCAATCTCTTTCCTGGTGTATATCCAAATGAAATGAAATCAGCACCTCAAAGAAATAGCTATGCTCCCATATTTACTGCAACATTATTCACAACAGCCAAGATAAAGAAACAATTCAGTGACTGTCAACAGATGAATGGATAACGAAATTTTGGTTTATATATACAATAGGATATTATTCAGCCTTAAAAAAAGAAAGAGATCCTACCATTTACAACATGCATGAATCTGGAGGACATTATACTAAGTGATATAAGCCAAATATAGCAAAAACCTACATGATCTCCCTTATTTGTAAGAATCTAAATAACTCAAATATGTAGAAGCAAAGAGTAGTATGGTGGCTACCAGGGGTGGGGAGAAATAGGAAATGGTGCTTGGTCAAAGGTACAAAATTGCAGTTATATAAAACAAATACTTGTCGAGATCTAATGTAGCACAATGACTATAGTTAATAATACTACACTGAATACTAGAAATTTACTACAGAACATATTCAGGTACTCTCATCACACAGAAAAAATGACTAAATGTGGGGAGATGATATGTTAATTAGCTTGACTGCAGTTTTCATTTCACTATGTATATGTATATCAAATCAACATGTTATATCCTTAAATATATATAGTTTTTATTAAAAACAAAATTTAAAAGGAAAAATGAGTAATTTTCAAAGAAAAAAGTAAAAAAAATCAGGAAGATAACATTTTAATTAATTAATATTTATCACTTAAAGAGCAGCACAAGTATGAAATGGAATAAGTGAGTTCTTATGCATTAAATTATATTAAAATTATTATGGGAAATTGGCTTTTAGCTCTATAAAATTTGAACAAAAACATTAAAAAAATACTCCAGAATTCTTAATACCTTAATACCTTTAACCCACTAAGTAACTTAGATGATTTAGCATCAACGTCAGCAAACCATTTCATACTCGTGAATACATTTTACTCCTCAGGACAGCTATTCACTGCAGAAATTTAAGCTAACAGAACCAGAGAGAGTAACATCAAAATTTAACTTTTGAAAAATGAAGATTATCATAAGAAAAACTCAGTAAGAAAACCATTTAGGATCACACAGGAATCTTAATGAACAAGTGGAACATTTTGTACAACTTGAACAAATTGCTTCTTGGGTCAAAAAAATCAGATGGGATAAATGAAAAGGCATACTAGACATTGCTTTAATTACTGAGAAAGAAAAAATTCTAAATTTAAACTTTTTCATTTCTTGTAACTTTCCCACAGAATTGAGACACAATCTCCAAAGACCAGGCATAAAATGAAAAAAGTTGAAAACAGGTTATTTATTCTCGCATCAGTATTAGCCTAGCTGTACAGCTTACAAAATAGAGGTAAATGTTTCTGAGGCTTGTTATGAGCATCTGAGAAATTCTGCTCTTTGTGTCCTGCCCACAGTTATTTTCTGATCTCTGTCAGATCATTTACTCTGGAAGGGCATATATAAATCTCTCCTGGTTATTTTTTTGCCCAGGTATATCACCCAGCAAAATACTATGTATTTTGGTCGTAAATTTTCTTTGATTCCATATAAGAAAGAGTTCTTCTGGTGTTTATGCAATCCTGTCCAATGCTTAGATATTACTCTATCCACTTAGCTTCAGACCAAAGTCT
Organism: Martes martes; assembly: GCF_963455335.1. Classification (NCBI taxonomy): domain Eukaryota; kingdom Metazoa; phylum Chordata; class Mammalia; order Carnivora; family Mustelidae; genus Martes; species Martes martes. The sequence goes on along the minus strand of NC_137889.1, from coordinate 185,677,947 downwards.
CTTTGAGCTTTTAATATACTCGTCCCTCAACTACATCAAAATAAACCAAATAAATTATGTATTTGGGACAAATGAGCTTATGAGCAATATCATTTACCAAAAGAAAATAATGATAAAGAGTTGAATCAGCAACACAAATAAGTTAGTGTAACTAATACATGATTCAAATTATAATCATTGTTTCCGAGTAAAATACTGAGAGATATTAACCAATAACAAAATTTAAGATGTATAATTTCTTTTGATAGGTTAAAAATCAGTTTAATATAATTTAATGTAACAAGCCACGTGCCACCAGGTATGTGATGTCTTTATGAATATCCTGAGTCCTTTTATAGTGAATTGATTACAAGAATGTTCCATTTCCTAACGGATCATGCACTAGATATAATGATATATTTATGTCTAGAAAGAATTGAAAAATATTTGAAAAAACTTTTCAAGGGAAATTATTCAATAGTTTATAGGTTCTTATTTAAGAACAATTAATAATGAGTAATATATATTCAAGATAACTAATCACAGACCAATGCTTTGATGGGCAATAACAATTTCTAGTATTTCAAGCTACAATATCTGACTCTGATTCTAATTGTTACATCTAGCCATGATTTTTGATATTTATAACTATAACATCATTTTTCTACATGTTTGGGGCACATGAAAACTATTTCCCAATTTCATGCAGTTGGAAGTTGCAGTGTAACTAGTGTTGGCCCGTGGGTTGCGATCAGAGGTCGTGTTTATTGTCTCTTAGATAAAGTATTTAATTGTCAGTTGAATGCCTTCTGGAATTCTGTAATCTGTCACACTGAATGGAACTTGATTCAATGATAGGATAATAAAAGCTTTCCTAGGTTCCATCATTGTTACATGGAAGATAAGTATCTAGGAGTTTGCCTAGAATTTCATGAGTGAGAAGCAGTCTTCAGTGTGCTATGGCTGAGATTTGTGAACTGCTATATAACAAGCTATATTCTAACTTATCCTGATAAACATAACAGACAAAGAGTAATTCAACTCAGTTGTCACTTAGTCAACATTATGGTATGGTAACTGTAAATCAATTTATAACAATGTCATTATATATCTTTGGGTACAGACATATTATGTGTTATGGTACAGACATATTATGTGTTAAAATTAAACTTACATTTTAAATATATTCATTTAAAATACAAGCTATGGGGCTCCTGTCTGGCTCAGTTGGTAGAGCATGCAACTTTTGACCTCGGGTTGTGAGTTCAAGTCCTACGTGTGGTGTGGGGTTTACTTAAAATTGAAAAAAATTTCTTAAGGAATCTGTACACTGTTTTCCAAAGTCAGATGAATTGATAAAGAAGATATGGTCCATATATACAATGGAGTATTATGCCTCCATCAGAAAGGATGAATACCCAACTTTTGTATCAGCATGGACTGGACTGGAGGAGATTGTGTTGCGTGAAATAAGTCAAGCAGAGAGAGTTAATTACCATATGGTTTCTCTTACTTGTGGAGCATAAGGAATAACATGGAGGACATTGGGAGGTGGAGAGGAGAAGTGAGTTGGGGGAATCTGAGGGGGAAACAAACCATGAGAGACTATGGACTCTGAGAAACAAACTGAAGATTTTGGAGGGGAGGGGATGAGGGGCTTGGGTGAGCCTGGTGGTGGATATCAAGGAGGGCACGTATTGCATGGAGCACTGGGTGTGATGCACAAACAATGAATTTCGGAACACTGAAAAAATAAAATTAAATTAAATTGAAAAAATTTGAAAAAAGAGAACCATATTTATAAATAAGTAAATAGATAAATAAAATACAAGTTATGAAATCACCACAAAGTGATTTATATAGAAAAAATCCATAAGTAAAATGGAAAAACTGTGTTTCTCAACTTTTACTGACAATTTTGACTTATTTGTCAGTATCATCATATGTTTTTGTGAAGGGTACTTGCGTTTTACATAAAACATGCTTTAAAGCTGGAAATGCATGAATATCAAAGCATTGCATTGAGGCTTTTATATAACATATCTTATTTTTTGTTTGTTTGTTTGTTTGTTTGCAGTATTAGCAGAACATAAAATATTCCAAAAGATTGTGAAAAAAGAAACCTTAAAAAAATAATTCTAACAATACGAAATATTTCAAAGTTCATAACTAGCAATATCTTTGCTTAAAAAAAGAAATCCTCACAACTTTAGGGGGTCAGAAAAGTCTGTGAGTCACTGTGACGTTGAATTAAAATATACCCTGAATGCAAACTTAAGTTGTGAGATTAGAGTATTCAAGATAACTGTTATTTTCCTACAGTGAAATTACTTGTGCCATGGAACATTATGGCACAAATACTGTTCATTAATGTCACTATAAAGTGAACTTTACTGTGGAACAATCAGTACTACTTCTTATAATATCTAGGCTTTACATTACTAATTGTGTCACTATAAACCAATTTTACAGTGAAATAAACAGTAGAGATAATGCTATCAGGCTTTGCTATTAAAGCCTCAAATAAAAACACTAATATATTGTCTGACTATATCTCTTACAAACTGATATGCAAAAACCAGGTGGGAAAAAAGCCAGGATAGCCTCGTATAGCTCCTTACAAAACAATATAGTCAGTGTCTGTCTCTTTTAAATGTTTTGTATCACTTCATTTAACAAATATCTGAGTTTATTTAACATGAAATGATGGCATACAGCAATCACAGCATTCTTTCCCAGAAATAGAGAAAAAGCATATGTCTTCCCCTAAGTCAATATTTATTTGATTGGAAAGAACCATGATAATTACTTATTGATTTAGAAATTGTTTAGAGTAATCCTTTAAAAAATCTATGTCAAAAGAGAATGTAAGCCTTCAAGAAGATGTCCAAAGCTCACACTCTTTCTAAAATCCTCTCCACATGGAAACAAAATTTAATTTAAGACACATGCATGAGCATCTGCAACACATTGGTCATTTATTAAAAACAGAACTCCTTACTTATAATGTAAAATATTGATTTACAGTTACTCATATTTTCATCATTTGTGAGATGCAGCTATATTTCAATTATAAAATGAAAAAGCACACTATTAAATACTACTTAGCTTGCAAAACTCTTGAAGGCAGAAAAGAATTAAAATAGCTCGACAAAAATTATGGCAAGTTTTGCTCGATACTGGCTATTCTCGGGGAAAGGCAAGGCAATCACCATACCTACATGGACTAAAATGTTATGAAAGAGCAAGACATAACTCTTAAAAGGTGAAGTCTATTAAAAAGAAAGCAAACAAAAAGCAAGGCATGTCACATTATAGCCTCCCTGGGATGCTTTGATGTTCCTCATGCATTCCCACCTTTAAGTGTGTTTTATTTAAAAGCCAAAGTACTCTTCACAAAAACACATCACATAATCCTGACAAGGAAAACAAAACTGTCAGTCAGAGAAGTTGAGAGAATCCCTAGTGGTCAACTTGGCTTAGGCTTTATAAAATGAGCAAAACTCATCCATTCTTTTTTTATTTTATTTTATTTTTTAAAGATTGTATTTATTTGGCCGAGAGATGGAGAGAACACAAGTAGGCAAAGCGGCAGGCAGAGGGAGAGGGAGAAGCAGGCTCCCCACTGAGCAGAGAGCCAAAAGCAGGACTCCATCCCGGGACCCGGGGATCATGACCTGAGCTGAAGGAAGCCACTTAACTGACTGTACCACCCAGGCGCCCCAATCCATTCTTTTTTAATGGTAAACTACCAGTCATACAACGGACAACTGCAACTACTGTCTGAGGACAGAGGAGAAAATAATTCCGGAACAATTGCAGTGAAAGAACATTCAAACATAGTCCTATACTCGTGGGGATTACAGATTATTAATTTGATATCGTTCTTCTTTAATAGAGGTGTTTACAGCCAAAAATATCCTGCTAAGTATTGCTTTTGCTGTATCGCAATAGTTTTGCTATGTTGTACTTTCATTTTCATTCATCTCAAAGTATTTTCTAATTTTCTTCATGATTTCTTCTTGGACCAATTGATTATTTAAGTTAATTGCCACATTATGGTGAACCCCCCAAATTTATTTTTATTATTAATTTCTAATTTTATTCTGTTGAGATAGAAGAACATACTTTGTACAATTTCAATACTTCCAAATTGCTGAAATATACTTTATGACCTAAAATAACGCCCACCCTGGAGAATGTTCCATGTGCACTTGAAACGAATGTCTAGTTTATTATTGTTGGAGAGTGTCCAATAAGAATCCTGTTAGGGCTACTTGCCTTATAATATCATATAGTATTATGTTGTGTATATTATGAGTCACATCTCTCTTCTACAATCTGTTTTATGTGTTATCTATTTTATATTTTTTCAAAATTGTTTGAAAAGTTGAAACACTGTGTGTTTTTTGTTTGTTTGCTTTCGTAATTGTTTTTCCTTTGGGGCAGTCACTCAGACCTTTGAACACTTACATAAGAGTTCAGTGTCACAATGTCTACAGAAAGAGTTGAACTTGTATCACATGACCTGTATGAATAAAGCCATTTTTCTCACTCCAAATATTTTGATTATAAGAAATCAAAATTCTAATTATGTATATATTTTTTAAAGTTGTATTTATTTGAGAGAGAGAGAGGGCACAGGTAGCAGGTGGGGCAAAGGGAGAATCTCAAGCAGCCTCCTAGCTGAGCAGGGAGCCCAACATGGGGCTTGATCTCACAACCCTGAGATCATGACCTGATCCAAAATCAAAAGCCCGGTGCTTAACCAACTGAGCCACCACGTCTCCCTCTAATTACATTTTAATTGTAATGAAGATTTTCCATCTTATAACAATAAAATAATAAAATTCTGTAAAATTAAATGTTTTAAAGTCACAATAACTAAACCAAGAAAGTATCACAATATGCCTTCTATTATCACTCAGAGCCTTCTTCCAACCTGGTATACTATTTTCTTTTCTCTTATCATAATAAACTTCTAGTCTGATTTATCTTTTTTTATGATTTTATTTATTTGACAAAGAGAGACACCGTGAGGGAGGGAACACACAGAGGGGGAGTGAGAGAGGAAAAAACAATCTTCCCACCGAGTGGAGAGCCTGATGCAGGGCTTGAGTCCAGGACCCTGAGATCATGACCTGAGCCAAAGGCAGACACTTAATAATTGAGCCACCCAAGAGCCCCTGATTTATCATTTCTTTGTCCCTAAAATTTCCAACACATTCTCCTTTGCATATAGATTCTGATAATGAAATATCTGTCCTATAATGTCTACTCTTAACTGAAAACCCCTATCTCTTACTCAATAGGCATTTCAATCCCGACTTCTCTGAAGCCTCTCCTAATTTCACCGGAGCACACATGAGCTCTCGCTTCTAAACCTCCACGATGCTTTTATACTTGAGACTTGTTACTGTTACTTTAAAGGGAAAAAGAAACACAAGGAATTAAAGCTAACAATTAGTTCTGTGAGTTTCAGAAAACCAAGTAACTCATGTATTTCTGACTGATAAAATGACTATATTAATAACTACATTTGGCTGTCAAAAATTTAGAATGAAAGTATGTGAATAAATATGATATTTAAACAATTAATAATGAAAATATATTAAGTTAGTAATAGAATGTGATATATGATCTATCTGACCACATTTTATATTTGTCTATCTGTTTTACCTATCACTGTGAATTACATAAATATTTGTTGACTTATTAGATGATAAATGTTATTTTTATAAGTAAATAAAGTGAAACATTTGTCTAAAGTTCCATTATAAGTTGAATCCCTTAGGACTTATAATTGAATAAGTTTATTCTCTTAAAATTTACATATGTGAATACACACACACACACACACACACACACACACATATATATATTATATACATATAAGAATAAAATAGTATTCCCGTTTAGATTTCCTACCTCGTGTTATATAAGTTAAAAGTCAGTCAGAGGGACACCTGGGTGGCTGAGTTGGTTAAGCGGCTGCCTTCAGCTCGGGTCATGATCCCAGCGTCCTGGGATCGAGTCCCACATCAGGCTCCTTGCTCAGCGGGGAGCCTGCTTCTCCCTCTGCCCCTCTGTTTGCCTGTGCACTCGCTCTCTCTCTCTCTGATAAATAAATAAAAAACAAAATCTTTAATAAAAAAAAAAAGTCAGAAATTTCCATTTGTAGCCATCAATACAGTTATAGATGGTCCTATGTTCTAGTTCAGTATGATAAGACATACAAGAAAGATGGCCTATAAGCATCAATGGGATTTCTCATGAACAAAAGAAAAGGAGAAAGGCATTGTTGACATCACATTTTGTCCTTCTTACTGTCCTGCACATGGACGTGAAGCCAAAGCCATGACACCCATCTTGCAAACATGAGGTAACAATCATAGAACCAGGAAGAGGAAAAGGAATGCATAGCAGAATTGAAGGAGTTTGGATTATTGATGGTATCATAAAGCTGCTGCCAAATCAGAAACTATCTACCTGGATATATCCTGCAATATGAGCTAATTAAAAATATACTTTATTAGTGATCCCATCGTTATTTTGTTACATGGAGCCTCAAGAATTTCTAACACATACAGGATCTATCACAGTAATGTGAACTGAACAATGATAATATCTTATGATATATACAACTTTTAGCCAAGAACAAGTTACAGAGATTACATATGCCAGTCCAAAGATGTCTTGTATGAAATATACTACAATGTCAGGAAAATAACCATAATCTTGAGGGAGGTCTATGTTGAAGAGATCAGTCACACTGGAAGGTGAGATGATTGTGTACATTATTGTAAAAGCCAGAGCACTTTGGAGTGAAGAGGTCCTCTCAATAATTACACAGTATAAAAAGTGAATCAAACTGTAGGGGGGAAACCAGGATATACAGTCTCATTAGTTTAGGTCTAGGGTTCTTATTCTCCCAGGATACCTTCAATGAAAAATATAGATTGTTATCTGAGAAGTAAATATACATATTTTTTATCTGGGCCATAAATAAGCCTTTTTAAGAATAAGAAGACATCAACAAACTAGAGGATTCTGCAAATCCTTGTGCAATGTCCAGCCCTGCTTTTTACCTGTTATCAGTTTGTGATCCAGGTACTCTTGGTCGTTTCCATGATGCATATATTGACATATATCTTTGTTGTGCTAAAGATTTGAGTTCTCATGATAATTGTGTTTATTGGTGGATACTGCCCTCAACAATTGAGGAAAGTGAATATTTCTGAAAAAACAAGCATAACAGAAAAAGCAAACTATTAAGCAGATGACAATTATAGGCAATTCAGTAACTTTATATAACAAACACCCATTATCCAAATGTTGTTCCATATTCAAAAGTCGCATGGAAAATAGAAGACAAGGAAAAAAAGTAATTGCTAACAGTTCATGTTGATTGCTCAGCCCTGATTTAGCACAGACTGACAAGACTAAAGATTCTAAATTACTATTGAAACGTACCTTCACCCCAAATCCATTGATTATGTAATTTCAACTTGATTTTATTATCCTGATGTATGCCGCTAAAATTTTAGAAATTAGGTGAACATTTTGAAATTAATAATGCTTTCAAATCCCTTACATAAGAATGTACATCAGTATTTTCCACAGATTAACACTGACTCTATAATTCAAAAATAGAGTGCTTATTTTATTGTACAAAGATCTTCAATATATCACCAAGTTATAGTTACAAAATTTGAATACCTAAACAGTCACAATGTAGGTCTTGTAAATTATACCTTGATTTTCCCCCCACCAATTCTGGGAAAGCCTCCTTGCATTAAATTATTTTCCCCATTTTCAAAAATGTCTTGAATACTCTTTCCTAATTTTCATGAACCTTAAATGTTTAGTTTTTATTCATCTGTATTACAGCTATTTATATTGTCTCCAAAATATTATTCTAAAAGTGCAAATATTTAAAAATAATGCAAACATTTTTAAAATGTCCATTTTTCTATTCCTAAGATAGAAGGACCTCCATCAGTATATTTTTTAAAAGTGATGGGTTTTTAGTGGAGTTGTATCTATGTTCTTATTAAAGAGATACAGTTTGGTCAAGTAGTATTTTATTTATTTATTTGTTAATCTTGATCAGACTTTGAAATGTTTATCAACACTCTTGTCACATTAAGATAAGATTATTACGGCTCCCTCAGCTGGCTTGCCTGATAAGAGTTTGTTTGAATTCCAGTTGGCAAGGATTCTTTTTGTAAAAGGGTAATTCTTTCTTACCCATATTTCTGTCTGTTCAGAAGCTTTGCTTTCTTTGTCATTTGCTAGTGCCACAAAGCAGCCACTTCAGAATTATCTCTCCAGCTTAAATCCTTTTAGGGCTCCAGTCCAGTATATTTAAGAAACTCCCAGCTTCCTGCTATGAAGAAAGAATTTTCTGTTTCTGTTAACGTGCAGAGTTTGAAGAAACAAACCTTTTTCGGTCTTATGCATGCAATCTTTGGGAACTTCTATTACTTCAAGTACGTACACCATAGGATTTATCTGCACTACAGAGGGTCTCTATGTCTCTGTGTTAGCTCAGAGCTGTGAGTGCTAGCTGAAGTGCTATTCACTTCCACTCCACAAAGAACTTTGGAGAAGATAAATACAAATTTTTGTCATAAGATTCCTAAGAAAAAATTAAATAGAAAATCAGGTTAAAGGTAATAACTACTCATAATTTCAAGTTTTTATGTTCAGTTTCACGTTCGGCTAAGTAATATATTAACAAAATGCATCTCTATGGGACAGTATAAAGAATAGAGGCCTGAGAACTAGATTTAAGATAATTTATTATTCTCCTTTGCCACTTCCTGGTTATAACTTTACTCAGAAGCCCCATTTCAATTTCATCTGAGTGTTAGAATGCAAAAGTTTCAAAAGCCCTTAATTCTACTAGTGTCATCATTTGTCTCATCCCTAATAAGCTGCCATCCAATGTGTGACACACTTGGACATAGGGGGACACTTGTGAAAACCTGAAATATAACCTATCCTACAGACAGGTTATTAAAAAAAAATTGACTTCAAATTAGGTGAAATAATAGCTTTCTCTCTCATGTGGGAATGTCCTCAAATTTTACTTAGTATATCACCCAAAGAGTCCACCTAATCTGGTCTTTAACAGTTTTCGTTTTTATTTTGTTCGAAGTCTTCTTTATTAATATCCTGTCTTTATTTGTGTTCCTCAAATCAGTCAGACTCGTAACTCCCTTATGATCCAGTACCAGGTCCCAGATTTCAGACCCTTATAATCACCAAAACTCTAATTTCTGCACCTTTTCCCTCTACTCAGAGAATCATCCCATATACTAAAAATAAATTCCACGTTTATGGTTAGCTAATATCAGTTTCTGCTGTCTACAATCATTGCAACTCGAGCTAAGGTAAAAATTGGCATTTCACATAAAGTGTTTTTATGAAAGACTCTTAAATGGAAAACCAACCAAATTGAGTGGGTGGGGGTAGATAAATAAGGATTTCTCCATCTGTAGATAGGAAGACAATTGTGCTTGTTATATTGTTACATTGTGTGTGTGTGTATATATATGTGTGTGTATATATACACATATATATACTTGTGTACATATATACACATATACATTTATTAATTTAGTGACATAAGCAAATACAATTTTATTGATTTGTGATGAAATGAATATATATAAATATATATTATTTATATATATATAAATGTATATATGTATAAATAAAATTATATTTGCTTATGTCACTTAATTAATATCCTAAAGAAGGCCAGGGACTGGCCCAGAGAATCCACAGTTCCATGCCACCTGAGGACTGAGGGAATAAACATCTCAGCATACATGTCCTAATTCCAGAACACTGTTGGAGAACTTTGCTATAGAAACCTGATAGAAAAATATTAGGATACTGGAATGCTGGCCTGCTTCTTATACCTTCTACAAGATTTTTCTACAAAAGGGCTGCTTTCCTCACTGGCCTACCTGAGAACAGAAAGGAAGAACAAAGGGAACCATTCATGTGTTTGACTCCACTAAAAAATGTCATTTCTGCTGAAACCAGTTATTTATGAATGCAGGGGCGAAAGAATCCTACATCTTTGAATTATAAAAGCTAAAGCCAGTGCTCCCTGGTAAGATCAGAATGAGACAAGGCAGAGACGTAGAAAACTCAGTAGGATGTAAGACGAGCACTCCGGCAGACCCACAGAAACAGAACTAGCCTGAATATTCCTGCCCTTTCAAATTAATACTCTAGACAACCAAGACCCCCACTTCTTCCTCACTTCTCCCCCTCCAAAAAAAAAAAAAAAAATCCTTAGGAATATTATTCCCTAAAAAGTATATTAATGGAAATACAGCCATGAAAAGGGCAAAGTAGATCTTCCAATCAGTTGGGTTTGCTTATAGTTTCACTTTGCTTCACAGCAGAGGTGAAAACAGAATCCTGTCACTAAAGGTGACAACCCCTGTCACTAAAGTCCAGGGGTTGTAGAGAGCCCCAATTGCTTTCTGAAACAGAAATCCCATAGGTAGGGCTTAGGTTCAAACAATCAACAGACAACTGTTTTTATGGTATTGCATTGCCATAGAAACCATAAAAAATGTAAACATAAACTTTATTATTACTCTATTATTAGAGCAAATTTCAGGCTGTCATAAACATGACAAAAGTAATATTGGCTGCTAAAGCCGTATAGTATCTGTTAGGGAAATGCTCCCCAGTGCCCACTCTCATGTGTCCACTGAGAACCCCAATGGAAAGGGTACCTCTGCAGTCACAAAGCCTGACCAGGGGTCTTTCACTCAACAATATATGAAACACAAAATCTTGTTCAACAAGCTATATATTTTTTTTTGATTGATAGAAATTATAAAATAGGACCCTTTCTTGTTTGATCTAAACAGGAGATTTTGATATACTTACAGTTTCTATAATATATATGCATACATGTCTTTTTGACATAGGCTATAGTAACATGATAGGGCCACTTCTAGATAGAACTGGAAGGAATTCATATAGAACAGATACATTGTTTTTTTGGTCTTCAATGCAGTTGTTAAATATTACTGTGAAAGCCTATCTTTGGGGCTCATTCATGACTGTATATTAGATAGTTTCATTGAAAGTGGGGGGATGACCTTCTTTAAAAATATACTAAGAGAAAAATATGTTTATGTATGTTGGTCATATGAGTTGTGCACTCAAGAAGTAATATGTGACTGCTATTTTTTCTGCCAGCATCTCTATCCACCAGTTTCTATTCATAGAACTTACTCTCCTGACCTCTTAGAGTTTGTAATGTGATCAGTATTGGGAAAATCATAGCATCCAAGGCCCAGGACAAAATGATCAAAGATGTGCCTGTACCTTGAGTCATGACAACAGAAATTTATCCATGGAATTTTCTTCTTTCCTTCCTTAGATACCCAAGAAAGTACTCTTCTTTCTCTCTGATATAAAGCTTCAAGATAATAATTCAACAACTCCCAGGAACTCTGCCAAAAAATACATACACAAAAGTCATGAATATCAAGAATTAAAAATCAGGAAAAAGATTCCAATAATCCAAGTATTCAGTCCCTGACTGTCTTAAGGCTGCCCCACTTCCTGAAGCTCTGTCCTTAATTCTCCGAGTTATCCAGTGCTCTTCAAATAAATTGTGTGTGTGTTTAAATCATTCTTTCTTCAGTTGAATTGGGTTTCTGTCACTGAATAATGAAGGTAACTTCCAACTCTGACATGCTTAGATTCTAAGATACTGTGTTTGTCACTAGAGACATACCCAAGACTATTTCAGTATTCAATAAATATGAAAAGGTTAATAATCAAAAGCAGTCCTTTTATAATTAAATTTTTCATTGATCTTTCAGGCTGTACAATATTTAATGATTCAGTCATAACAACCATCTGAAATAGCTATCTGTAAAAATGAAAGTGATGAAAACATATGATTAAAAAATGATTTCCTGTCTTTATTCATCTTCCTTAATCCACTTAAAATAATTTATGAGATTGAGCTTCATTGGAATAATATAGTTGACTATAATATTAATTTTCACTAAACTAATCTATATGAAGGACAAGATCACATCTGTTTTGTTTAACCCTGTATCATGTAAAAGACATCCTATTAACATTTCTAGAACTCAAAAATTATTTTAACTCTGCTACTTGCTTTCTTGTCATTCTGTGTTTTGACCTCTCTTTTCTGAGCCTCAGTTTTCTCTTCTATAAAAATAGCTATGGAATAATGACATGTTTTAAGTATTCAATGATGTTTTCAATCTCAGAGTACAGACAGTTGGCAAAGATAAGCTAATAAGGATTCACAGACCCATCTACCACTGAATATGTGACCTAGAACATGTTACTTGACTTTGTCTGTACTTCATAAGAAGGTTGTGGTGATTCCCTTTTATATTCCCCATCTCCATCAGCCTTGACGTCAAAGGTTTGTTTCTTTGCCTCATGCATCTCCTCAAGAAAATAATTTCAAGTAGTGAATATGAAAGCATAGAAACTTAAATTACTATATATCCTGTGTAATTTTATACATTTTTACTTTTATAAAAATAGTTTAAAAAGAATTGCTATGTGATTATGTGTTATAAATTATATGTAAAACTTTATATTCCTAAAATTAGTATTACTGATTTCTTTTTACCTGTATAAATGTAAGTTGATATACCCATATAATATATGTAATATATATACCCATAAACCATAATATACCCATATACCTATAATAAGGATAAGATAATATTGACAAAAAAAGTCTTTGGAAGAGTGTTTAAGAAGATGAAAAATAAGATGGTATGAATAAATAAGAACAACCTCCATTTTTAAAACTGCAGAATTATTTGTGTGCATCTTTTTAAATTATTATTTCAGTAGAGGAGATATAACTAGAACACAATTCCTGTGTAATCTACATACTGAAAAATTCTGAAAGATTGGAAGTAGAATGAATTATCAGTGAACAAACAAAAGCAAATGTAGCAGAGCTAGAAAAGCTGGATAAATTTTCTTTTCTCTTCATCTTGAATTGTTGAGTGGAGACCAAACATAGAAGAAATGAAGACTGGAAATGGAGAGACAATTTACGAAGGCATAATGTTAGTCTGGCCTATACAGAGATGGCAGGGCCTGGGACTGACTGGAAGGTAAGAGTGAAAGTGTTGAAAAGTAAATAAATAAATGTTTTTAGAGATACATTTTTAATGTAGATCAAAACAGAACTTGCCACTGGATTTTGAGTTAGAGATGATGGAAAGTGAAGAATAAAGATTCATTCTACGATCATGGCTTCATCAAATATGTAGGAAGCATGTATGAGCAAGACTGGGAAAACAGGTTGGGATGGGAAAAGGATATATAAACTCCATTTTAGCTATCCTCTAGTGAAAAATTTAAACAAAGAGATATATTACGTCCGGGATTCAGGGGGCAAAAATGAGAGTTGACCTATGAACTGGAAATTACCAGTATATGTAGTATTTGAAGCCAGGGAACAAATGTTATTACTAATCAGAGAGCACTGTCCAGGAAGAGAGAAAGGATTAATCCTTGGGTTACTCATATACTAAGAGATCTGTAGGAGAAAAAACCCCCGAGAGAAACTTCAAGTGTCCAGGGAGATCGGAGAAAAATTAGGATAGTGGCTTTTCCCAGAAATCAAGTAAAGAAATTGTGTCATGGATAGTGTGTTCAAAATCTTTTAGAAGTCAAGTCATGACACAATGACATATAATTTGCCACTGGATTTGAAAATAAATCCTTGGGAAAATTGACAAGAACATTTTCAATAGTGTGGTGTGAATGTTATCTTTATTTAGAAGGTAAAGGGGAGAAGAATGATATATAACAGAAGTCAGTAGATACAGAAAACTTTCTTGAGAAAAAAACTTTAATATGGACAAGATAAATAGGGTAGGAATTTGTTTTATGGGAAGGGTTTATAAATTTTAACGTTAAGTGTGAGATAGTTTTGTGTGTATATATGAATACACATATGCATATAAACACACACATGTGAACAAACATGCATGTGTAAACAACATATAATAAATATGTTTATGTAAACATATAATACAATAAACATATATATGTAAATGCATATATAAACACACATATATAAACATACATGTTGAATAAATCTCACCTCATTGCTAAACAATTTTGTTCCTCATTTGTTTGTGCGTGTATACACACACACACACACATACACACACACTAGCTGCTGAGGTGAGATTTATTCAACATATAACAGTCCCTGCCCTTGGCTAGACTGCCAAAGAAATTTCTCTTCACAACATTAAAAAAAAAGGCAAATAGATGGAAATATACAATTGAAGTCCCATTTTGAAGCATTCCTAAAGTAAGCCAAACAATTGGAAAAGCGTGTCTTGAATAAAATACATGATAGCTTTTCTCATACTTACGTAAATGCTCAACAAACTGTTTCACTTCTGGATGTAACATTAATTATGTAAGCCTACAAGAGCAAATGATTTACAAGGCTTTTTTTTTAAGAATCTTACTATTTCCTTCTTGAAATAGTAAGATTTTTGCTCTAAATTAGCTCTGGATATTACTGTTATTTTTCCTAAGTAGATATGGGAAATATACACTGGACAAAAATGTAAAAATAAAAATATATGAAATATTTAGTTTATCAAAATAACTGGAAGTAGCACTGTCTCTTGTTTTCATTAAATTAATACTGGACATGCCCATATGTTGAAACCTTGCCTTTATACTGCAATCTATTCAAATAATTGACTTCACTGAGATTCTGTGTTTATCAAATATATTCACAAGATAGAATCATATGCCAATTATATTTAAGCATCATTCTCATTTTAAAATGTTATAATGTTTATAAACATGATTCGTATCAGGTAGAATTCTTATAAGAGGTGAAAATTTTGCATCGGAAAAGTATTTTAAGTGGCAAGTAAATTACCATTTAGCTTTCAAAAACCTAATTAACCAATATCTTTGGCTGAAAGTACATATTAATTAGGTTGACTTATCTTCTGACATTTAAGTCCGAAATATTTTGTTCTTTTTCCTCCTTAAAATACAAATAATTATAAGTTCCAAAAAATTTTATTCTTTTTATAACCTCATCACTGTTTATAGCTGATCTATATTAAATAATATAGTTTCTAGACAAGTGAAATCCGTATTTTCTTTGTTTTAGAGATGAATAGTGATCACCATATACTACAAAAAATGAATATCACTTAGTTAGAAAAAGGTCTCCCTCTTTACTCAAATTTGCAATGTATTTAGTCAAAGGATACTGCAAGATAAACAATTTAAGCCAAGAACAATTTAACTTCTGCAGTCATCTAGATTTGAAACATAGAAAAGATTTTAGGAAATGGGAAATACTGTTTTCTCTCTGATATTTTGTATTGATACTCTTTTTTACATGTAAACACAATTTACAAAGTTACTGAGAGTTTAATTTCCCTCCAGTATATTTAACATAAACATACTTATTTTGATGTCTTCTTTGTCAAAGAAACAAACTTATGGAGGAACTTTCTCAACCTAATAAAAGGTGTCTATGAGAAACTTATAACTAAAATCATGCTTTATGGTGAAAGACTAAAAGCTGCCCCTCTAAGATCAGATATAAGGCAAGGATAACTGCTCTGATATCTCAGATAGTCTATTCAAAGTAGAACTGGAGAATGTAGCTAATATAAGAAAGCAAGAAAAGAAAGTATTATATCCCATAAATTTTGATGGTGGTTTGCCAGTTCCTATTTAGTTTTAAGTATTTTCTTAACTTCTTTTGTGAGTTCTCCTTTGACTCAGAATACTAATTATATAGTTTAATTTCCAAATATTTGGGAATTTTCCCTAATTCATTTGTGCTTGATTCTTTTTAAATTGAATCTTTTTAAATTAACTGTATCTTGTTCAGAAAACATTTTGAACTATTTCAATCTTTTTACATTTTTTAAGACTTGTTTAATGGCCTTTCTTGTTCATGCGTGTTCATCTTGTTCATCTTGTTCATGCGTGTTCATCTTGTTCACGGTTCATGCGTGTTTGAAAGGAATTTTTATTCTGTGTCACTGGAATAAGTGTCCTTAAATTAGTTGAATCAAGTTAGTTGATAGTTTTACTTTAGTCTTAAGTATACTTAAGGATATTTTATCTAATCTATCAAGAATCAAGAGCAGAGTTACAATTGCAACCATAATCACTTATTTATTTTTCCTTTCAAAGATGTCACTTTTTGCTTCATGTAATGTGAAGCTCTATTGTCAAGTGCATGTATCTTTATATTTGTTATATCTTCCCAATATATTGACCTTTTTGTTATTGTAAAACATACCTTCATATCCCTAGAATATAGGGATAGAAGTGCTTGTTATCTTAAAGTTTATTTTGTATGATCAATTAATATAACCACTCCTACTCACTTACCATTCTAAAATGTGACATATTTTTTCCATTAAAATACTTTTAAACATATTTGGAAAAATAGTTGGATCCTATTTTTATTCTATATGACAACATCTGAGTTTTCATGGGAGTGTTTAGTCTAACCTCATTTAATATAATCATTCCTATGACTGTATTTATGTCTGATATTTTGCTATTTATTTGCTATCTTGTTTATATCTACTTTGTTTCAACTGTTTATATACTAAATTCACTGTGTTAAACAAATGTAATGGTATACAATTCTAATTCTTCTGCTGACATTTTACCTCTATTTTTTATTTGTTTTCTTAGTGGTTTCTCAAGAAATTACAATAAACCTTATAATTTATCACTAATTCAGGTAAATAATTAAAAAAAAAAAAACAGTAATCCGGGGCCCTTAGGTGGCTCAGTGGGTTGAGAATTTGACTCAAGTCATAATCTCAGGGTCATGAGATGGAGCCCCACATTGGGCTCAGCACTCAGCACAGAGTCAGCTTGAGATTCTCTCCTTCACCCTCTTTCCATGCTCCCACACCATGCTCACACACTCTCACTCTCTCTCTCTCAAATAAATAAATAAATCTTTTTAAAAAATACAGCAACTGGGGGCACCTGGGTGGCTCAGTGGGTTAAAGCCTCTGCCTTCGGCTGGGGAAATGATCCCAGGGTCTTGGGATCGAGCCACATTGGGCTCTCTGCTCAGCGGTGAGCCTGCTTCCCTTCCTCTCTGTCTGCCTACTTGTGATCTCTGTCAGATAAATAAATAAAATCTTTGAAAAAAATAATAAAATAAAAAATACAGCAATCTTGCTCAAATACACTACTACTTCTTTCCCTACTTTTGTTTTATTATAATTATACACAGTATTTATTTGTATTATAAACCCACCAAAACAGTGTGATAGTTATTGCTTTATATAATCTGTAACCTTAAAACATTAAGTTAAAAAAAATTTTTTTTTAAAGATTTTATTTATTTGACAGAGAGAGAGTAGGCAGAGAGGCAGGCAGAGAGAGAGGAGGAAGCAGGCTCCCTCTGAGCAGAGAGCCTGATGCGGGGCTCCATCCCAGAACTCTGGGATCATGACCTGAGCTGAAGGCAGAGGCTTTAACCCACTGAGCCACACAGGTGCCCCAAATTTTTGAAAATATTACATGAACTCTTTTATGTTTTCCAATATCTTACCATTCCCTTTGTTGTTTTATCTTTTCCTATGGATTAGAGTTACTGTCTGGTGACATGTCCTATTAGACTGAAGAAATCCCATTATTATTTATTGTACAACAAATCTCTTAGCAACAAATTCCCTCAGTGTTTTGTTTTGTTTTTTGTTTTTTGTTTTTAAATTTTGGGAATATATTTATCTTGTTTCTATTTCAAAAGGATTTTTTTGACTGATATAAAACTCTCGGGTAGCAATTATTTTCTTTCACAGCATAAAATGTGTTATTCTATTGCCTTCTGAATTAATTTAACAATGCTTTCCATGTATGGAAATAGAAAATGTATAGTTGTTCTTTTGAATATGATGCCATCTTCCCTATTAAAGTTTTACTTGTCTTTGAGAAATGATGTGTTTAGAGTGAATCATTTTGTGTCCATCCTACTTGGGATTCAGTGAACTTAGGTATTCATATTTTTTTAAGAAATTGAATTTGTGGGCGCCTGGGTGGCTCAGTGGGTTAAAGCCTCTGCCTTCAGCTCAGGTCCTGATCCCAGGGTCCTGGGATCGAGCCCCACATCGGGCTCTCTGCTCAGCAGGAAGCCTGCTTCCTCTCTCTCTCTGCCTGCCTCTCTGCCTACTTGTGATCTCTGTCTGTCAAATAAATAAATATAATCTTAAAAAAAAAAAAAAGAAATTGAATTTGTTGTATCAGTCATTACATCTTCTAATATGTTTTTTCTTCCCTTTTCTTCTCCTCTGAGAGTCCCACTACACAAATATTTGTGTGTTTTTTAATTTTATCCACAGATCTGAAGCTCTGCATATATGTCTTCAAATGTGCATTTCTTTCTGTTGTTCAGGTTTTGTAATTAATATTTATCAAAATTTAAGTTCACTGATTCTATTACCTGTCACTTTAAATGTGTTTAGCATGATTCATATTTATTATAATAATTTGAAAAGTGCTATCTGTAATTCAGAAAAAAAAACAAATATAAGGGAAAGTTTATCCATAACATCACAATCACAGGAGGATTTAATTGGGAAATTGTTACTTTCCCTTGAAATTGGAAAAGATAATGCTCAATTTTCCCAATGCTTCTAAAAATTTAGAATTTTGTCTCATAATGGAATAATCTTTCTGTTTTAAGATACTAATTATACACTTTACTTGGGTGGTAAAACCATACTTTAATAAACATTTACTAGTGAGTACATATATAGTTTAGAAAGACATTTATTCTCTTATTTGTAATAATTTTATCTTATTTTTTAAATAGATTTTGGGGAATCTTCAAAGATTCTGTATTTGGCCTATGATTAAATACTTCTGGTAGCAAGAGGCTAACTCTTAGAGTAATAAATCTCACTGCAGACATGAAATCGATTAGAAAGTCCTTACTGATACTGAACCAAAATATTAGTACTTTTGAATTTCACCTGTAAATCTTTACTTGAGCTTCTGTGACCATATATACTTAAAAAAAAAAAAAACTTGACTTTACAAAGTAGACAAAGATTTTGTGTGAGCAAGAAATCTTTTGTATCTCCTTTTCATTTCAAAATATTTGCTACTACATTAGTTCTTCTTTAAAAGATTTATATATTGCCAATAGCAAGGGAAAGGGAACATAATAATCCAGGAAGTGATTTTATCAACAAAGTGAAACAGAAGATTCAACTCCCTTTTTATGAAATTTATACTGTTGTTAATGTAGTCTATTATTACATTACCTGCTTTGGTAAACACAACTTCTTTCTTCATATAGATTCAAAATGAATCTAAGTACATTTGCTGGTTTCTAGAAGCATCTATGATAGTACTTTTGCAAATAGTGTCAAGAAATTCTTTTGTATTATCAAATGAATTGTTAGTGACATAAATCTTTCCATCTGTGTGTGTCTCGGTCTAAGTCTTGAATTATTTAGCAGAATAAGGACAGGAAAGATTATTCAAAGAGTGAATTATAGTAAAGAAATGCATACTTAACCATTCTCTATCTTATCTGCATTACAATTATATGCTTGTGAAAGGACCAGTCCACAAAAGAGACAAAATGAACAAAAGTAGATACAGAGCATATCTGAGTGTTGGCAAACATACCAAGCCTGTGGGCTTCCACCCACTGTATTTACAGCCAATATTTTTCAGATCATCTTCTGTCCTTAGCCCTCTGAAATATGTTCCTTTAAAAATTAACAAAAAATATGCCTTTGTTAAATCTGAAGAATAAATCAGCAATGTTTGAAACATGTTAATTTATTTTGATAATTTCTCTACAACCCACTTGTATTTTTACTTGGGTTAATTTACTATTTAATTATTCATAGCCTGATTGCTGTTGATTGGACTTCCATCAAGGTACTCATGAAAAAATATATATACATATTTTAGAGAGGCACCATTTCTTTAGAAGTGGCGAACAGTGTTTTAAATGTTTACTGTATAGTCATTACTCACAACAACCCTTAAGTGCAGGGATTATAATTATTTCTTTTTCATGGGTAGAAGAACTGTAGCTTTGAAAGGTCGTTAAATATGCAATTTTTTTTATTTTTTTATTTTATTAATTTACTCAATGACATTATTAAGTGATAGAACTAATTTGAAACCAATGTGCACTGACTCCAGAGCCTATGCTCCTAACCACTTTTGTTATTGAAAAACATGTGCCATTTTTCTATATGATTAATTAGACTTTTCAAATGGAAATAAACAAATCCAGTGGTATCTTTGGATTAAGACATATGTTGTATTACTGAAGCACCGGATCACTCA
Organism: Martes martes; assembly: GCF_963455335.1. Lineage (NCBI taxonomy): Eukaryota > Metazoa > Chordata > Mammalia > Carnivora > Mustelidae > Martes > Martes martes. Next base: position 185,657,571 of record NC_137889.1, on the reverse strand, counting down.
ATAAAGAGAAGAAACACATTTCTGTGTTTATTCTGTCTATAAGCAATTGTGGCTTTAAAGTGAATTCATGACACAAAATTTTCCTTTAAGATTGAAGGTTAAAGATATACAAAGTAACTCAAAACTGCTTTGACATACAATTTTATAAAACTATGTAATATTGGGCACTTGGGTGGTTCAGTGGGTTAAACCTCTACCTTCAGCTCAGGTCATGATCTCAGGGTCCTGGGATGGAGCCCCACATCGGGCTCTCTGCTCAGCAGGGAGCCTGCTTCACCCTCCCTCTCTGCCTACCTCTCTGCCTCCTTTTGATCCCTCTCTCTCTGTCAAATAAATAAATAAAATCTTAAAAAAAATGTAATATCACTTAAGAGAAACATGAATATATTTTAGAATTCATGAAATAGAGAAAATATAAAAATGAATATATGTAATGATACACAACAAACTATTAAATTTGTTATATATAGGACCAAGTTGGTGGGGAGTGATAGATAATGACTTTCCCTTTTATTTTCTATGCCTCAAATTTATTAAAGATTTTTCTGTGTGCCTCTAATCTTTTTAATATTAAAATTAAAAATTTAAATCAATGAATACAAATGACTCAAGGGAACATGTTAAATACCTATAATACCTAGAGGGAACAAACACATTTCTTAAGCGGACACTGTCATAGAACATGGTATTTCTCTCCATTTTTTTAAAGACTAGTTTTGTTAATTGTAAGATTTTTTTAAGAAATTAGTTAATTTTGTATAGATTTTTAAGTCAAGGCATGCAGAACAAATAAAAGCAAGAATTATATGAAATACACATAAAATAAACTTTTAAAAATATCTTACAAATGTATTTTTTCCAAATAGTTTCATTCAGTCTGTGAGTTGTCTTATGGGTTTCTTTTGCAGAGAAAAAGTTTCAATTTTAATGAAGTACAGCTTATCAATTATTTCCTTCACGGATTGCCCTTTGATGTACCTAAAAAGTAGCTGCCATAACTCAGATCATTTAGATTTTTTTCCTGTTTTATTCCAGGAGATTTAGAGTTTTGCAGTTTTCATTTAAATCTCTTCCATTATAAGTTAACATCTGTGAAGGGTGTACAGCCTGTGTCTAGATTCTTATTCTTATTTATTTTATTTTGTGTGTGTATGGATGTCCAGTTGTTCCAGCACCATTTGTTCCATTATACTGCCTTTCATCTTTGCCAAATGTCAGTTGACTGTGTGTATGTGGGCCTATTACTAGGTTTCCTGTTCTGTTCTATTGATCTGTTTGTCTGCTCTTTTCACCAATACTATGCTATTTTATTTCCTACAGCTTTATAGTAAGTCTTGAAGTTCGGTAGTGTCAGTCTTCCAACTTTGTTCCTTTCCTTTGATATCGTGTTGACTATTCTGGGTCTTTTGCCTTTCCAAATAAACTTTAGAATCAAGTTTATTGATACCCACAAAATAATCCCAAAATTTGTTGGGATTTTGATTGGGACTATGTGCATAATCTATAAATCAATTTGAGAAAAACGTGGATCTTGAAATTGAGTCTTCCTGTCTACGAACATGGAATATCTCTCCATTTATTCAGTTCTCCTTTGATATCTTTAGGGTTTTGTAATTTTCCTCATACTTGTGCTCATTTCCTCATATTTGAGTACTTGTACTCATTTTGTTAGATTTATATTGAAGTATTTCACGTTTTTTGGTTGATTATGTAAAACTTGCTGAATTTTTTTTTTTTAAGATTTTATTTACTTATTTGACAGAGAGAAAGATCACAAGTAGGCAGAGAGAGGCAGAGAGAGGAAGGGAAGCAGTCTCCTTGCCTAGCAGAGAGCCTGATGTAGGGCTCGATCCCAGAACCCTGGGATCATGACCTGAGCCGAAGGCAGAGGCTTTAACCCACTGAGCCACCCAGGTGCCCCCACTTGCTGAATTTTTAAATTAAAATTCTACTTGTTCATTGTTAGCACATAGGGATGTAATTCACTTTTTTATATTAACTTTGCATCCTGCAATTTTGCTATAGTTGCTCATTAGTTCCTGCAGTCAATTCTTTTTGATTTTCTGTATAGATAATAATGACACCTGCAAACAAAGACAGTTTTAGTTCTCTTTTCTTATTTAGTAAACTTTCTATTTTCTGTACTTACTGCATTACCTAGGATTTCCAGTATGTTGTTAAAAGGGAATAATGAGAAGGGACACTCTTTTTCCTGATCTTAGTGAGAAAACGGAGTTTCTCAGCTTTAAGCATGATATTAGCTATAGGTTTTTATAGATTGTCATCATTTTTTTAAGATTTTATTTATTTATTTGACAGAGAGAGATACAGCAAGAGAGGGAACTCAAGACAGGGGAGCGGGAGAGTGAGAAGCAGGCTTCCCCTATGCTGGACTTATCCCAGGATCCCGGGATCATGACCTGAGCCAAAGGCAAATGCTTAATGACTGAGTCACTCAAGTGTCCCTATAGATTGTCATTATTGAGTTGAAAAAATTCCCCTCAATTCTTAGTTTACTAAAAGGTATTTGCTCTTATTTTTTTCTTGTCACGAATAGGTGTTGGAATTTTGTCAGACGCCTTTTCTGCATCAATTTACGTGAACTTTCTTTAGTCTATTGATGTAATGGATTATATTAACTGATTTTTGAATGTTGAACCAGATTTGCATATCCAGAATAAATTCCAGGTAGTCATGGTTGATAATTTTTATTATATATTATTTGATCCAACTTCCTAATAATTTGTTTAAAAATTTTACATACACATTCATAAGAGACATTAGTCTGTAGTTTTCTTTTCTTGTAATGTCATTATTCAGGTTAGGTATTGGTATAATCAAGTCTTCTAGAACAAGTTAGGAAGTCTTCCCACTATCTTTATCTTATGGACAATATTATGGAGAAATGGCATAATTTCTTCCTTAAATGTTTGGTACAATTCACCAATAAACTCATCTTTACTTGGTCCTTTTTGTTTTGAAAGGTCTTTAATTATATATTCAATTTCCTTAATAAATAGAGACCTATTCAGAAAGTCTATTTCTTCCTCTGTGAGTTTTGGCAGATTGTATCTTTCAAGAAACTGGTCCATTTCACCTGGGTAATCAAATATGTGGAAATAGAGTACTTCATAATATTCACATATTGTCCTTTTAACGTCCATGGGAAACATACTGGTGTTCTCTCTTTCATATAACATTGGTAATTCGTGTCTTTTTTTTTTTTTTTCCCTTGGTTGAATTGGCTAGAAATTTGTTTATTTTATCAATCTTTCAAACAACCAGCTTTTGCTTTTCATTTTCTCTACTGATTTCCAGTTTTAATTTTGTTGATTTCTCCTGGAATTATTATCTCTTTTCTGCTGTTTACTTTTAATTTGCTCTTCTTTTTTTTTTTCCCTCCCTAAGGTGGGAAAGCACTACCCAAAGCACTACTTTTCCTGTATTCCACAAATTTGTAGGAGCTTATTTTCATCTTCATATAATAAAGAACATTTTAAATTTTTCTTGAGATTTATTTTTGACCCTGGTATTATTTAGAAATATGTTGATTAATCTCTGTGATAGTTAATTTATGTGCCACCTTGCCTGGTGTTGGTGAGCCCACACTATTATTTTTTTTTTTAGTTTGTCTATGGGAGTCTTCCAGATGAGATTAACATTTGGAATAGTGGACTCAGTAGATTATTCTCCCCAGTGTGCATTGGCATCATCCAGTCCATCGAGGGCCTGAATAAAACAAAAGCTGAGGCAAGGTGGAAATCACCTCCTTTTTCCACCCTAACTGACTGAGCTGGGACATCTCATCTTATCTTCTCCAGCCCTTGAACTGGGAATTATACACCATTGGCTCTCATGGTTCTCAGGACTTCAGACTTGGAGTGAATTATACCTCTGGATTTCCTGGTTTTCCAGCTTTCAGACATTAGATCATGGGATTTCTCAGCCTCTGTAATCACATTAGCCAAGTCCTCATAATAACTAAATAAATTTCCCCTGCTGGTCTGTTTCTTTGAAGAACCCCAATGAATACAATCTCCGAGTATTGGAGATTTCCTACCTATCTTCCTTGATTTCTCATTTGATTTCATTTTGTCTGGAAGCAGACACTGTATGATTTCTAATTCTTGAAAATTTGTTAAGTTATGCTTTATGGCCCCAGATGGGTTTTGTTTTGTTTTTGTTTTTTTGTTTTTGTTTTTCTCTGATATCCAGTTGACTGGTGGTACATTTGGGATAAACTATGTCCTCACTCATTTTCTGCCTACTGGATCTAGCTAGTATTTACAAAGAATTGTAATCTCCAGCTATGATCATAGAATTATCTATTCTGGCCATTCTATAAGCTTTTGTCTCACATATTCTGACACTTTGTTGTTAAATTTATACATACTGAGGATTGTTATGTCTTCTTGACCTCTTCTTCATTATCTAATGCCCCAGTTTGTCCTTGATAAATTTCTTTGCTCTGAAGCCCACTATGTCTGAAATGAACATAAATTCTCCCGCTTTCTTTTGATTATTGCTAGTATGATATATCTGTCTCTATCCATTTACTTTTAATCCATAGTTGTTTTTAAATTTAAAGTGGGTCTTTTGAAGATAACATATAATTAGATCTGGGTTTTTGATCTGCTCTGACATCTCTGTCTTTTAAATGGTACATTTAGGCTACTGAATTCAAAGTGATTATTCACATGGTTATATTAATATGTTTCATATTGGTTACCGTTTCCTACTTGTTGCCCTTTCTCTTTGTTCCTAATTTGTCTTCTACTGTTTATCTGCTTTATGGGGTATAATTGAACATTTAATATTTTTTCTCTCACTTTTTCTATTTTATCTTTCTCTTCCTCCCACTCCCCTCCCTCCCGCTTCTTCTTCTCCCCCACTTCCCCCTTCTCTTCCTTCTACTTCTTCCTTTTTCAGTGGTTCCCATAGAATTTACAACACAAATAATCCAAGCCCTCTTTCAAATAACGCTATACCATGGATATATGTGTGTATATGTGTATATATATATTTTTTTTTTACATGTCTGTGTATCAAGAAATTTCAAAATAATACTAATTCCTTGATCCATTCCTTGTACCATTGTTGTCATTCTTATCATAAATAGATATATGTATAGATACAAATCTATATATATAATACCATTTTATTGTTCTTTCTCTTATGCTATTTATGATGCTTCTTTTTCCTTTATACAGATATGAACTCCTCACCTCTACTATTTTCATTCTCTCTGAGGAACCTTTTATTTTTTTAATTTTTTTATTTTAATAAACATATAATGTATTTTTATCCCCAGGGGTACAGGTCTGTGAATCGTCAGGTTTACACATTTCACAGCACTCATCATAGCACATACCCTCCCCAATGTCCATTTCCCTACCACCCTCTCGCGGCCCCCCTCTCCCCTGCAACCCTCAGTCTGTTTCTTGAGATTGAGTCTTTTATGGTTTGTCTCCCTCCCAATCCCATCTTTTCATTTTTTCTTTTCCTACCTCCCCCCAACACCCCCCGCCTTGCATCTCCACTTCCTCATAGCAAAGAGATCATATGATAGTTGTCTTTCTCCGATTGACTTATTTCGCTAAGCATGATACCCTCTAGTTCCATCCATGTCGTCGCAAATGGCAAGATTTCATGTCTTTTGATGGCTGCATAGTATTCCATTGTGTATATATACCACCTCTTCTTTATCCATTCATCTGTTGATGGACACCTACGCTCTTTACACAGTTTGGCTATTGTGGACATTGCTGCTATAAACATTCGGGGGCATGTGCCCCTTCGGAGCACCACGTTTGTATCTTTAGGATATATACCCAGGAGTGCAATTGCTGGGTCGTAGGGTAGCTCTATTTTCAGTTTTTTGAGGAACCTCCACACTGTTTTCCAGAGTGGTTGCACCAGCTTGCATTCCCACCAGCAGTGTAGGAGGGTTCCCCTCTCTCCGCATCCTCGCCAGCATCTGTCATTTCTTGACTTGTTCATTTTAGCCATTCTGACTGGTGTGAGGTGGTATCTCATTGTGGTTTTGATTTGTATTTCCCTGATGCCGAGTGATGTGGAGCATTTTTTCATGTGTCTGTTGGCCATCTGGATGTCTTCTTTGCAGAAATGTCTGTTCATGTCCTCTGCCCATTTCTTGACTGGATTATTTGTTCTTTGGGTATTGAGTTTGATAAGCTCTTTATAGATTTTGGATACTAGCCCTTTATCTGATATGTCGTTTGAAAATATCTTCTCCCATTCTGTCAGTTGTCTTTTGGTTTTGTTAACTGTTTCCTTGGCTGTGCAAAAGCTTTTGATCTTGATGAAATCCCAATAGTTCATTTTTGCCCTTGCTTCTGTTGCCTTTGGCGATGTTCCTAGGAAGAAGTTGCTGCGGTTGAGGTCAAAGAGGTTGCTGTCTGCATTGTCCTCAAGGATTTTGATAGATTCCTTTCTCACATTGAGGTCCTTCATCCATTTTGAGTCTATTTTCGTGTGTGGTGTAAGGAAATAGTCCAATTTTCCCAGCACCATTTGTTGAAGAGGCTGTCTTTTTTCCATTGGATATTCTTTCCTGCTTTGTTGAAGATTAGTTGACCATAGAGTTGAGGGTCTATTTCTGGGCTCTCTATTCTGTTCCATTGGTCTATATGTCTGTTTTTGTGCCAGTACCATACTGTCTTGATGATGACAGCTTTGTAATAGAGCTTGAAGTCTGGAATTGTGATGCCACCGACTTTGGCTTTCTTTTTCAATATTTCTTTGGCTATTCGAGGTCTTTTCTGGTTCCATATAAATTTTAGGATTATTTGTTCTATTTCTTTAAAAAAAAATGGATGGGATTTTGATAGGGATTGCATTAAATGTGTAGATTGCTTTAGGTAGAATAGACATTTTCACAATATTTGTTCTTCCAATCCATGAGCATGGAATATTTTTCCACTTCTTTGTGTCTTCCTCAATTTCTTTCATGAGGACTTTATAGTTTTCTGAGTATAGATTCTTTGCCTCTTTGGTTAGGTTTATTCCTAGGTATCTTATGGTTTTGGGTACGATTGTAAATGGGACTGACTCCTCAATTTCTCTTTCTTCTGTCTTGTTGTTCGTGTAAAGAAATGCAACTGATTTCTGTGCATTGACTTTATAACCTGACACTTTACTGAATTCCTGTATAAGTTCTAGCAGTTTTGGAGTGGAGCCTTTTGGGTTTTCCACATATAGTATCATATCATCTGCAAAGAGTGATAGTTTGACTTCTTCTTTGCCGATTTGGATGCCTTTAATTTCTTTTTGTTGTCTGATTGCTGAGGCTAGGACTTCTAGTACTATATTGAACAGCAGTGGTGATAACGGACGTCCCTGCCGTGTTCCTGACCTTAGCGGAAAAGCTTCCAGTTTTTCTCCATTGAGAATGATATTTCAGGTGGGTTTTTCATAGATGGCTTTGATAATATTGAGGTATGTGCCTTCTATCCCTACACTTTAAAGAGTTTTGATCAGGAAGGGATGCTGCACTTTGTCAAACGCTTTTTCAGCATCTACTGAGAGTATCATATGGTTCTTACTCTTTCTTTTATTAATGTATTGTATCACATTGATGGATTTGCGGATGTTGAACCAACCTTGCAGCCCTGGAATAAATCCCACTTGGTCGTGGTGAATAATCCTTTTAATGTACTGTTGGATCCTATTGGCCAGTATTTTGGTGAGAATTGTCGCATCTGTGTTCATCAAGGATATTGGTCTGTAATTCTCTTTTTTGGTGGGATCCTTGTCTGGTTTTGGGATCAAGGTGATGCTGGCCTCATAGAATGAGTTTGGAAGTTTTCCTTCCATTTCTATTTTTTGGAACAGTTTCAGGAGAATAGGAATTAATTCTTCTTTAAATGTTTGGTAGGATTCCCCTGGGAAGCCGTCTGGTCCTGGACTTTTGTTTGTTTGGAGATTTTTGATGACTGTTTCAATCTCCTTACTGGTTATGGGTCTGTTCAGGTTATCTATTTCTTCCTGGTTCAGTTGCGGTAGTTTATACGTCTCTAGAAATGTATCCATTTCTTCCAGATTGTCAAATTTGTTGGCGTAGAATTGCTCATAGTATGTTCTTATAATTGTTTGTATTTCTTTGGTGTTGGTTGTGATCTCTCCTCTTTCATTCATGATTTTATTTATTTGGGTCCTTTCTCTTTTCTTTTTGATAAGTCTGGCCAGGGGCTTATCAATCTTATTAATTCTTTCAAAGAACCAGCTCCTAGTTTTGTTGATTTGTTCTATTGTTTTTTTAGTTTCTATTTCATTGATTTCTGCTCTGATCTTTATGATTTCTCTTCTCCTGCTGGGTTTAGGCTTTCTTTCTTGTTCTCTCTCCAGCTCCTTTAGGTGTAGGGTTAGGTTGTGTATTTGAGACTTTTCTTGTTTCTTGAGAAAGGCTTGCACTGCTATATATTTTCCTCTCAGGACTGCCTTTGTTGTGTCCCACAGATTTTGAGCCATTGTGTTTTCATTATCATTTGTTTCCGTGAATTTTTTCAATTCTTCTTTAATTTCCTGGTTGACCCATTCATTTTTTAGAAGGATGCTGTTTAGTCTCCATGTATTTGCGTTCTTTCCAAATTTCCTCTTGTGATTGAGTTCTAGCTTCAGAGCATTGTGGTCTGAAAATATGCAGGGAATGATCTCTATCTTTTGGTACTGATTGAGACCTGATTTATGACCCAGGATGTGGTCTATTCTGGAGAATGTTCCATGTGCACTAGAGAAGAATGTATATTCATTTGCTTTGGGATGGAATGTTCTGAATATATCTGTGATGTCCATCTGGTCCAGTGTGTCATTTAAGGCCTTTATTTCCTTGTTGATCTTTTGCTTAGATGATCTGTCCATTTCAGTGAGGGGAGTGTTAAAGTCCCCTGCTATTATTGTATTACGGTCGATGTATTTCTTTGATTTTGTTATTAATTGGTTTATATAGTTGGCAGCTCCCATGTTAGGGGCATAGATATTTAAGATTGTTAGATCTTCTTGTTGGACAGACCCTTTGAGTATGATATAGTGTCCTTCCTCATCTTTAATTATAGTCTTTGGCTTAAAATCTTATTGATCTGATATAAGGATTGCCACCCCAGCTTTCTTCTGATGTCCATTAGCATGGTACATTGTTTTCCACACCCTCACTTTAAATCTGGAGGTGTCTTCGGGTCTAAAATGAGTTTCTTGTAGGCAGCATATTGATGGGTTTTGTTTTTTTATCCATTCTGATACCCTGTGTCTTTTGATTGGGGCATTTAGCCCATTAACATTCAGGGTAACTATTGAGAGATATGAATTTAGTGCCATTGTATTGCCTGTAAGGTGACTGTTACTGTATATTGTCTCTGTTTCTTTCTGATCTACTACTTTTAGGGTCTCTCTTTGCTTAGAGGACCCCTTTCAATATTTCCTGTAGAGCTGGTTTGGTGTTTGCAAATTCTTTCAGCTTTTGTTTGTCCTGGAAGCTCTTTATCTCTCCTTCTATTTTCAATGATAGCCTAGCCGGATATAGTATTCTTGGCTGCATGTTTTTCTCATTTAGTGCTCTGAATATATCATGCCAGTTCTTTCTGGCCTGCCAGGTCTCTGTGGATAGGTCCGCTGCCAATCTAATGTTTTTACCCTTGTATATTACAGACTTCTTTTCCTGGGCTGCTTTCAGGATTTTCTCTTTGTCGCTAAGACTTGTAAATTTTACTATCAGGTGACGAGGTGTGGACCTATTTTTATTGATTTTGAGGGGCGTTCTTAGCATCTCCTGGATTTTGATGTTTGTTCCCTTTGCCATATTAGGGAAATTCTCTCCAATAATTGTCTCCAATATACCTTCTGCTCCCCTCTCTCTTTCTTCTTCTTCTGGAATCCCAATTATTCTAATGTTGTGTCGTCTTATGGTGTCACTTATCTCTCGAATTCTCTCCTCGTGGTCCAGTATTTGTTTGTGTCTCTTTTGCTCAGCTTCTTTATTCTCTGTCATTTGGTCTTCTATGTCACTAATTCTTTCTTCTGCCTCATTTATCCTGGCAGTGAGAGCCTCCATTTTTGATTGCACCTCATTAATAGCTTTTTTGATTTCAACTTGGTTAGATTTTAGTTCTTTTATTTCTCCAGAAAGGGCTTTTATCTCTCCGGAGAGGGTTTCTCTAATATCTTCTATGCCTTTTTCGAGCCTGGCTAGAACCTTGAGAATTGTCATTCTGAACTCTAGATCTGTCATGTTACCTAGGTCCGTATTGATTAGGTCTCCAACCTTCGGTACGGCCTCTTATTCTTTTTTTTGAGGTGAGTTTCTCCGCCTTGTCATTTTGTCCAGATAAGATTTGCTTTCTCCTGCTGTGGAATTCCGCTGTTCTTGGTGACTGAAGTTGGTTTCGGCTGGGTTTCTTGTTGATCTTCTGGGGGAGGGGCCTGTTGTAGTGATTCTCAAGTGTCTTTGCCGCAGGCGGAATTGCACCGCCCTTGCCAGGGGCCGGGCTAAGTAATCCACTCGGGTTTGCTTTCGGGAGCTTTTGTTCCCTGAGCGCTTTCCGTAGAGTTCTGGAGGACGGGAATGAAGATGGCGGCCTCCCAGTCTCCGGCCCAGAGGAGCCGAGAGCTTGGGGTTCTGCTCCTCACTGCGCTCTCAGAGCAAAGCGCCCACCGCCCCGCCTCCCTGGCCTGCGGTCACGCCTTGAGGAAAGCAGTCAATTGCTGGAGCTGGAGAAAAGCGCCGGGTCGCTTTCGTCTCCGTGGCCTCCGGCCGCGCTCCGAGCCCACCCAGCCTGCGACCGGCACAAGGTAACCCCGGGCTTAGAGCTCACTCCTCGGCTTTGTCGCTGTAGCCGACTTCCCCGCTCTAATATCTGCGAGCTCTGCGGCACTCAGACACCCCCAGTCCTTCTGTGACTCCGCGGGACCTGGGGTTATGCTGACCCCGCCTGGGTTTCCCCCTGGTTTAGCCTCCTGAGCGATGTCTCCCAGTGGAGCCGACTTTTAAAATTCCCGATTTTGTGCTCCGTCGCTCCGCCGCTTGCCGGGTGCCGGCCCCTCCCCCCGGGGTCTATCTTCCCGTCGCTTTGGATTCACTTCTCCGCAGGTCCTACCTTTCAGAAAGTGACCGATTTTCTGTTTCTGGAATTGTTGCTCTTCTTCTCTTCGATTTCCCATTGGATTTGTAGGTGTTCACAATGGTTAGATAAGCTGTCTAGCTGATCTCCTGCTACCCGATGTCGTCTCAGCCTGCTACTTCTCCGCCATCTTGACTCCTCCCCCTCTGAGTAACCCTTTTTAACATTTCTTTCCAGTCAGGTCTACTCTCTACTAGCAACAAATTCCCTATTTTTTGTTTTTCTGGAAGTTTTTATTTCTCCTTTACTTTTAAAGGATAGTTTTGCAGGATACAGAATTCTAAGTTGCTATTTTTTTTTTCCTTCCTAATACCTAAGATATTTCCCTTCAGTCTCTTATTGTTTGTATGGCTTTTAAGGAGAAGTAATCATTATCTTTGCTTCCCTATAGGTAACACATTTTCTTCCCCCTGGCTTCTTTCAAAATTTTTGATTTTCTGTAATTCAAATAAGATATGTCTAGAGATAGATTTTGTTTTTCTTTTTGTTTGTTTGTTTTATTTATCCTGTTTAGTGTTCTCTGAGCTTCCTTGCTCTATGTTTGCATGTTTGACATTAAGGAAATTCTCTGTCATAATTGCTTCAAATATATTTTTTTCTATTCTTTTCTCTCTTTTTTTCTGTTCCTGGTATTCCCATTAGATGTAAGATACACATTTTGTAGTTGTCCCACAGTTCTTGGTAACTCTGATGGGGTTTTTGGGGGGTTGTTTGTTTGTTTTTGTTTTTTCTTTCTAGGATTTTTCCTATTTATGTTTCAGTTTTCAAAATTTCTATTGCTACAACCTTGGGCTCAGAGTCTTTCTTCAGCCATATACAATCACTTCATAAGTCCACTAAAGGCATTCTTTGTTTCACTCACTCTTCTTTTAGTGTTTTTGGTCATTAGCACTTCATTTTTTTCTTCCTTAGAATTCCCATTTCTATGCCTATATTACCCATCTATTCTTGTATGTCATCTACTTTATCCATTAGCACACTTAACATATTAATCATAGTTGTTTTAAATTCTCAGTTTTAAAATCCCAATACTTCTGTCATATCTTGTTCTGATGCTTACACTGTCTTCTTTAATTGTTATTTATTTTTGCCTTTTGGTAAGCCTGGTAATTTTTTCTTGATACCCAGACATGTCATACTATTTAAAAAGAGCTGTGGTTAATAGGCCTTTAGTAACATGATGGTAAGGTGTGATGAGATGTATTCTATTGTCCTATGATTAAGTCTCAGTCTAGGTATTCAAAAAGTATCTCTGAATCCCAAACTTCATAAATGCTTCACAGTTTTGTTTTGTCTTGTTTTGTTTCCTCTCTTAGGATAGGATGGCTAGAGCAGGCTAGAGTAGTGTTTACTCCTTCTCAAAAGTCAGTCAGGCTCTGAAAAAGCCTGAATAGTTTAGGCTCTAAACTAGAGAAACTAGTAAAGTAGTTTCTCTTGGGGCCAATACATTTTACAAAAATTCTCTGGAGTATTTCAAAATGGTTCTTTTTCTCCTCCCTCTGCCAGAAGCAGGGGGGAATTTTGCTGATATTCACTTTGGAAACCTGATCAATTGTCTGGAGATAAAACTCACAAAAGTGAGGGCACTCCTCCCTCCCACGACTGGGTTTCCTGGAGTTTTTAACTCTCAGACTTGTCCACAATATGTCTTCAGCAGCATGTCAATTACAGTTTGGCTTTCTTATATCAATATTATTCCAACAGAGATTTTTGTTTTTATTTGTTGTTAGGACAGAACAAGGACTTCCAGGTTCTTTAAATAATGGACCAGAATTCAGAAACCTTTTTTTATTAGCTTTATTACATTCTACCTTGTTGTAAATCCTTAAGTTTTGAGTATATGTGACTAATAAATAAACTGTTGTTGATATCATCTGTCAAGTGTCTGGTGCCATGTGTTTATAAATCCTCATGAATCTAGAGTGGAAATCCCTCTAGTAACAAGGGTGACTTCTTTAAATATTATTCATAATATTTAAATATAAGTGTATTTATTCATAGTATCCTGAAAATAGACAAGAGATTAATGGGGCATGGTTAAATTGTTATCCCCATTCTCAGTAATAACCTCATTTTTCTCCATTTCCCCAATGTTATGAGAGATGGATGTCATCCTATATATGCTGGGATTTGTATGGTAGATGAGGATCCCCCAAAATTTAGGTTATTTTAGGAAATTTATTTTCAATTGTTTTTCTTTTCTTTTTTATTTTTTTTCTTTCTTTTTTCTTAATAATGCATACTTTAGATTGCCCTTTCCTATGATCTATATCTATGTTAACTTTAATTCATTATTTCTTTCTTTTTATATATATGTATCATTGTATCAATATTTTTTTATCTTCTGTGTTCTCATTGTAGTTTCTAACGTGTCTATTGTCTTTTGTGTTTCTTTGCATTTATTCTTTATTTATTAACTTTTCCTCCTTTCTTTTCATTTTATCAGAACTCATTTCACATTCCAATGTTCTTCTGTCATAAGATTCTCCTTCCAATTTAACTGTTATTTGAGTTTCTGGATGTTTACCCTTTGTGCTACTTCGTAAGTCTGACTGCTTCTTTTTAAACAAAAATATGTTGGAAATGTGTTATCATGTTTTTGTTGTTACTGAAGCCTTTTATTAATGAGATTATATCATCTTTAGAATTGTTCTACTGATTTCTTAAAATATATTGCCGAAGCCTACTTCTGTCGACTTTTGAGTTTTCCTTTTCTAGCACTAGTGTTGGACTGAATTAATTTCCCTGTACTAATAGCAGGAGGTTGAAGTGGAGTGTAGAAAGAGGGGAGCTTTCAGGCTTCACAGTTTCAGGTCTCCCTCTGTCTGTTATTACAGTGGTAATTCATGCCACCTCTGTGTAGCCACCCCTCCTGTGACCCTTAGAACCTTTTCTATTTCATGGGGACTTCTACTGATAAGTTGGGTTTTCTTTGATATTTTTTTACAGTCTGCTGTCACCAAGAGACACAGTCCTTTCTTCAAATGTGAAGCAGTCACTTTTAGAAGATGTATTTGGTAGAGAATATGAGATCAGTCACCTCAGGGCACTCCCACACACTTTTGCACCTTCTTTCTTCCCAATTCACAGTAAAAGAACTATACTTACTACAGATTTCTATCAGGAGGAGGCTTTTTGTTTTCTTCTGGAACTGAATATGTACTAGAGAGATCTGAAATATGCAACCACAAGACACTTTACCTCCTCAAAGTACTTCCTTGACTTCTATGTGGTCTCGATAGCTGGCTTTGCTTTTGGCCACATTTTTACCACATATGAAATTTGGAGGCATTTCTGTGTCCTAATTTAGCTGAGAATGTAGTTTTGAAAATCTTTTTTGTTATCCTTGATGAACTAGTTGGTTTTCTGAATGAGAAGTGAAGAAATTAAAACCAAATCACTGCCTATTCTTAACAAAGATGAGAGTTTTTGCTAAAAATGTCTCTAAAATATAAATTTTAATTTTGGTACACACTTTCATCTAATTTCAACCTTTTTATATATATTATTCAGAAGAAATTTGATATATCCTTATCTTTGGAATGGTTTAGAAAAAAATGAAACCAAAGGCCAGATATAGATAGATCCCAATTATTCTCAACAGTCTATTACCATGCATGTATATATGTATGTAAGAAAATTTTTAATTTCATTAAAAAGAAAATAGTCTACTTAGATCATATTTGTAATATTACACTTAAAATAAAATATCCAATTAAAATTATACTATTAGGATAAAAATTGGAAGGTACATAGTGGAATAAAGAGAGAAATCTAGTTATTAAACATTGGAATTTAGGGAACATGATAATTATCAATCAATCTGACTTATAGTAAATATTTTAATTCAAATAACTTGATCCCAGATAGTATTATAAAATAATTTATTTTGTTGAGGCTTTTCTTCTAACTTTATTTCTTTGCCTTTCTGTATTTCTCATATTACTATTCAAACCAATGTAGATTTTTATTATTAACTTCAACAATGCTCTCTCTCCCTCTGTCTCTCTCTCTCTCAGTACTATCCTAATATACTTTTAATGATAAACTGCAGTAATTTTCTCCAGATTTCAATATCATTGCCTCGCATAGCATATTGCCAAAAAATTGAAATCTGTTGTCTTCGAAGTTATTTATTCGAAGTTGTTGTATTCGAAGTTAAATGGCAGACATAGATAGAAATAAAAGTAAGTTATTAATACTTTGAATCATTACCATAATAGCTTGGAAAATTCTTCAATTCACTTTATGGAAGAATAGTGATAAAATCCATAGTATCTCCAGAGGTAGGCAGATATAACATTATTGGCAATACTAAAACTAAATATTAAAATGTAATTATATATATCTAAAATATAAATATATTAAGTTTTATATATGTGTGTGTGTATATATATGTATATATACATATATATAAAACCATAGTAAACATAGTACCTTGTGTTTATTTTGTGCTGTATGTTTTAGTAGTAGGGATTCTTTTTGTCTGTAACTCTCAACATTAGATTTTTTTTTTCATATTTTAAAAGACTTCACTGCTCATTCAGAGAATAGTAAATTGTTATTTATAAATTAATATTATTTTGATGTGTACAAAATATAGAGAGCTACCTGAATCAGCAATAACAAAAAAGAAATTCTATAAAACACCTAAGATGATGAGACAAAAACTATCATCATCTAAATATAAGTTAGGACTAAGAGAATTTCTAGAAAAATTATTTGTAATACTATGTACAAACCATCTGTCAGTGCAGAGGTGGAGCTTAGAAAAGATATGACAGGAGGCCTAAGAACAGGTGAATAATATTGAACTCCATCTGATTGTAGATACTGAAGTTTACTTAAAATGAGAAAAAGAACTGAGCTATTCTAAATTTAAAGCAACAAAGGCTTACCTTTCCTCATCCTTAGTGTCCATTCATCTGCTTATAAGCCTAGGAATTGGTTACAATTTGGTCTTGTCAAGAAGTATAGTTCCTTTCTTTCTGATCATTCAGCGTGTTTGGAGTTGGGAGAGATTCTATGTTCTTCTTTTTTACTCTTTATGAGGTGAAAATGTCTTGAATTTCATTTTATTTGAGTATAGTTGATACACAGTATTACATTAGTGTCAGCTGTACTGCTGTACAGTACAGTAGAGTGACTCGGCAAGTCTTCGTTATGGTATATTCACCATGAGTGTTCTCATCCTTCATTTCAACTTTATTTGTCCTTTTACTAATTAATTTAGATGAATGAGAGAAGCATCAATAATATTTTAAGAAGTTTAAAGAAGCCAGGAATTTAAAGAATATCTTTAAAACATTTAAAGAAGGCAGGAATTAATGAGTTTTTTCCAACTTTATCACTCCAAAATGGGATTAGATAAAAACTCACTACTGCTGATAAAATAAAAGAACCCCATTTTGATTTGAAATTAAATCTCACACAATTATTTAGAATGTTATTTAATATCCATATGAATATTTCATTCTCTCAGTTTGTCAGATAGGCATTGTTCAGGAGATAAAACACTTTCCCAGGAATTGCTGACTTACTTGCCTATTATCACACACAGTATAATAAGAAATGAATTGAAAAATGAACGTGACTTCAGAATTCTAGCTCAGAATTCAGATCACCTTAGTGATTCTTGAAATCATATTACTATAACATATGATTTGTTTTGGGTACTATAAAGTAGCACTATCTTAATTTGACAATAATCTGCCCAATGGGATTATACCACATGCATAAAGATTATAAATAACTTGAATATTCTGTTTACTTCATTTATCAAATAAATATAGTTTTACACATAATCTTCAGATAGTTTACAAGTACCTATTAGCATTTTTTTATAGTGGTGCTTTTAGTACCATCACAGTGTTACCCAGCACCAAACAAAAATCAAAGACTCTATTTTTCTTTGCTTTAGGATTGTCTGGAGAATAGAGGTGCATGGCAGCTATTAGTTGCACAGACCTTTTCAAAATTTGTCACATCTGACATAAGCATTACAGTAGGGATTGTAGCAGGGTGATGGGAATTCCATTGTTGTTACAGCTTTCCTGTCTCTTGGCAAAAGTAGTACTTCTCCCTAGAGTTTACAGGGTGAGGAAAGACAGAGCTTTCACTTCAGAAAGCACAGGATTTTTATCCAACTGATTCCACTCTAACTTTAATAAAGTTTTTAAGAATATCTACCAATTCTCTGCCTGCCATATCTTTTTCCAGAACAATGTGGAGAAAATGGTGAGATGTATAATATGATTATATATTTGTCATGTTTTAGTGATATGAAACATCTTTCAAACACATTTCATAATGTCAATTTATAGGAGTTCTTTAGATGGCAAAGAATTTTAAATTAGAAAAGATTTTAGAGATTGTTGGTAAACTCACCTACATGTTAAATAGTTTCCCTAAAGTTTTACAATGTATCAGTGACAGGGTTATGAAAGGAAACTTGGTGTCCTGACTCTAAGTTAGCTTTGTAATTATCCCACAGTCTGCTCATTTACTAGCTCCAAGTTGCAAAAACCGTTGAGGAAACCATTAACAAAATGAGAAAGTAAGTTAATGACAAGGACTTTTAACTTAAAGATAAAAGATAGGTAGAAAAATCTATCCTGGGAAATATTCTTTAAAACACATTTCATACCTTGCTTTAACCACAATGGATGGCAGAAGATTATCATAATATTGTAATTATAAGTATTACTATATAAGGTATGAAAGTAGAAACTTGTCATGCACAAGAAACCTCTTCCCAAACTAGCAAAGAAAATCCCAAAATATAATTACCCCTGTATAGCAGATAAATAAAGAAGAATTATTATGAGAATGAGCTAAGTGATCTATAATGCCATCTAATTTCTCATCATTAGATGTTAATGTACTTATGAAGTCACCTATAAATAATTAAAAACTGCACATGTTAAATCTTCAGAAAAGACTCCACTTACTCAAGTGTGTTCTTTAATGTGTTACTTAATGAAAGCAAAAATTGGGAAGTATTGAATTCACATTTTATATATTTTAACATCAAAAAGTAAAGACTATTCAGTGGATTTTCAATAAAATTTCTAGTTCCTTTTTATAAAATTATTTAAAACCCTAAAAGAAGGGGAGTCTGGGTGGCTCAGTCAGTTAAACATCTGCCTTTGGCTCAGATCATGATCCTGGGGTCCTGAGATTAAGGACACATCAGGCTCCCTGCTCAGTGGAGAGCCTGCTGTTGCCTCTATTCACCTGCTGCTCCCCCTGATTTTTTTTTTTTTATTTTTTCTTGCCTACCACCCTGTCCTTCCACTTCACCCTCTGCTTGAATGTTGATTCTTTTTTTAAGGCCTTATTATCAATTTTCTATGGTTTATTTAAGTAATTTATTTCTGAACAAGGTTTTAATCTATTGATACTAATGGAAGCTTACCACTTCCAAACTCTAATTTGTAGCTAGTTCAACTAGTTTTACTTTTAAAGTTTGACTTTTTTTTTTATGTTTACTTTACTTTTTAATATGTTCAGTTAGCTGCTGTATAGTACATAATTATTCCTTGATGCAGTGTTCAGTGATTCATTAGTTAAGTATAACACCCAGTGCTCATCATAGCACATGCTCTCTTCAATACCCTCCACCCTGTTATACCTTACCCCTCCTTTCCTTCCCTCTGAAACCCCCAGATTGTTTCTCAGGGTCCATAGTTTCTCATGGTTCATTTCCCTCTCTGATTTCTGCCCCCTTTGGATTTCCTGCCCTTCCCCTATGATCCTCCATGCTATTGCTTATGTTCCACATATGAATAAAACCATATAATTGTCTTTCTCTGTTTGACTTACTTCACTTGACATAATCCTCTCCAGTTCCATCCATGTTGATGCAAATGGTGGGTGCTCATCATTTCTGATGGCTGAATAATATTCCATATGTACCACATCTTTTTTTTTTTTTTGAAGGATTTTATTTATTTATTTGACAGACAGAGATCACAAGTAGGCAGAGAGGCAGGCAGAGAGAGAGGAGGAAGCAGACTCCCTGCTGAGCAGAGAGCCCAATGCAGGGCTTGATCCCAGGACCCTGGGATCATGACCTGAGCTGAAGGCAGAGGCCTTAACCCACTGAGCCACCCAGGTGCCCCTGTACCACATCTTTTTATCCATTTATCTGTTGAAAGGCATCTTGGCTCCTGCCACAGTTCGGCTATTGTGGACATTGTTGCTATGAACATTGGAATGGTTTCCCTTCTTTCCACTACGCCTGTATCTCTGGGGTAAATACCCAGTATTAAAATTGCTGGGTTGTAGGGTAGCTCTATTCTTAACATCTTGAGGAAACTCCATACTGTTTTCTAGAATGGCTGTAGCAACTTGCATTCCCATTAGTTTTTACTTTTTATAGTTTTGGCTCTACCACATAGATATGAATGGGAGTGGTTAAGAGTTTTATCATACTTTTGATAGGAAAACAGTTTCTCCCTCCTTAGAGAGGCAAGAGTCTTACCCATTTAGCAGCCTAAAGAGAGGATCAAGAGGTTGCCAAAGGAAAGGGATTTGAGAAACAGTAATATGAAAATAAGAATTCAAGAGCAGAAAGATGAAAAAACAGAAAGAAGGAAAATTGTCTAGAAAATATCTTATATGATTATTTATTTTTGAAGTTCATTTACTTTTTAAATTTTTAATCCAATAAGGACAGGCTTCCTGGTTTTGACTCAGTTTAAGGTATTGGGAAAATTTGAAAGATGGTAGGAATAAGGAAGGGGGAAAAAGGAGTGGGATGGAGAAAAAGAGAGAGAAATTTTGATTTAGCTTGAAATTTTCTATATTGGGCAGAAATGTCATCAATATATCATATTTTAAATAAAGATAAACATCCATCTGAATTCTAGCTTTATAACATTAGTGCTTTAATTTATGTATTTGACATTCTATACCATGAGATCTATTTACCAACTGTCAAATACACTATTAATACATCATAATAGTGTCAATACACTATTAATACATCATAAATATTTCTATGCAAAGAGAGAAGAAGATGACCACATTGGGGAGGTGAAGGATAATAGCTAACATTTTGGAATTAGATGTGCAAAGTAATATTTTAATCATTTGGCATGTTTTATGAATTTCATCCTCACTATAACTTCTCTGAACTAGGTGTTATTACCATCCCAATTTTATAGACATTAAGGCAGATATACATAGAAAAAATATCTAGAATATAAAAACCCAAATGAACGCCTGAGAACCAATGTATTTGTAGTAAACTCAGAATATAGAAGCTTTCAACCCACTCACAGCAAAGAAAAAATCTTATATATATTCCAAATCTCCTAATTGTCTCAAGGTTTGTTTAAACAAAAATGTACCATGGTTGGCACACAAATTCAATGAGCTAATTATAAGAAGCTCTGGGTTCTGTAGAGTTTAAATAAGATCGAATTAATGACTTACAGATGGAAGGGCCCGAGAGAGTCCCCGCACTACTTTTTTAAATGTGCAGGTAAAGAATCTGAAACCCAGAGAGTTTGAATGCTTGCTTAAGTCAAGATGCTAGTAAATGGTAAAGCTTTGATTATTTCAGATTTCCCAACTCAGGATCATAGATTCTGCACTCTTCTACCTCCCAGATCAAAATTTGGTTTGAAGAATACTCTAGGTATTTAGTAAAAATAAAATAAAATAAAATAAAGATTATAATTTAGCTGAAATTCTTCATGAAGTCTGTTTCCATTCCGCCAAATGAACATTCCTTGCAAAATAAATGTGTATGTAAGTTATAAAGTTTCTTTTGAATATTAATTTAATGTCATATATCAGAATTGTATTGAAGCCCTAATTGAATGTATTTATGACAAACTTTAAGACTGATAAAAATTTGATATTGAAAAGAAGTGACAGAACTCTGGGTTCTCAGTAAAAAGAACTGTGTTTAATTCCTAGATTAATGTTCAAATGAACTATATTTCCTTATGGAAGTCACTTTGCATCTCTAAATCTAATTTTCATCATACGCAGACCAGGGTATTTGACTTTAATGATATTTATTGTTTTCTAGCACTACATTTCCATACTTTTGCTTGAACTTTATCTCACTCCTTTTGCAATTTGTTTTTAACTGCAAGCTATTTTCTTTTTAAAGTAGGGAGACCAGATGTTTGGACTAAAGAGATAACAACAACAACAAACAGTGAACGGATTACAGAGTGCCACCATCTTTCAGAGGTAGCTATCAGTATATCCCTTTGAACATCATACTTCACAAGCATTTGAGTAGTCAGAAAATTCAAGTATATGCCTATCATCAAGATCCACTGAAACTTGTTAGAAACAATACCAAGAAAGAGAAGCAACAAAAATAAAATGTAATAAAACTCTTAGCCAAAAGAAAATAGAAGAATAACTAATATCTTAGAGATTTTAGAATATTTTATAAAATGTAAAATAAGTATAGTAAATATAATAAATATAGTAAAAAAAAAAGTATAGTAAAAAATATAGATAGTAGGAGTAAAAGTCAAATTAAAAGACAAAAATCCAGAATGGATTCAACTGAAGAGTAAATTATTGAGTTGGAAGAGTAGACTAAGAAAGATCTAGGAAGACAGAAAGAATATAATTATCAGAAATGAAAAAGAGAGAAAAATATATATGATGAAGTAGTGCGTAGAATGATTGCGTACTTTGGATTGAGACTATTAGGAATTAAATCTTAGCTTCTCTTAATATCTGCATGAACTTTGACAAGTAATTTTAAAAAAGACTTTCTGCTTCTTTTTCATTTTTAGAATACTAATAGTAGTAGTAGTAGTAGTAGTAGTATAGATATTTCTTAGAAATATTGTGAGGGAACCTGGGTGGCTCAGTGGGTTAAAGCCTCTGCTTTCGGCTCAGGTCATGATCCCAGTGTCCTGGGATCGAGTCCCGCATCGGGCTCTCTGCTCAGCAGGGAGCCTGCTTCCTCCTGCCTCTCTGCCTGCTTGTGATCTCTGTCTGTCAAATAAATAAATAAAATATTAAAAAAAAAAGAAATATTGTGGGGCTCCAAAGTTAATATATGCAAAGTCCTTAAAAAGGTATTTGAGAATATCGATTGCTTGGTAAATGTTAGCTAGCATCCATACTGTAAGGGTAAAATTATGACATTTTATATGTCCCCTTTGGTATGTCTCCTTAGAAGCTAATAGACTTGATAGTAGGCCTGGTCTATTGTTTTTAAGGGCCTTCTGACTCACAGAAATGTAGACACAGATCTCTAAAATAAACTCAAGAGTCCCTCAGGAGATCCAAGAGCCTATCACAAGGAGATAAGAAGTGTTTAAATTGCTCTTTCTCCTTCTAACTAATGTGTGTGAAATTCTGTCTAGACGTTGTAGACTCTTTTGCAGACTGCCTACAGTGTGCATGGCACTATAGATTTGCACCATTTTGTCATAAAACAGCTTTCTTTCTTTTCCCTGTTTTGTGGAGATAATTTTATCTTGATTGGATTTTTATTTTCTCAGCACTATATTTTCAGACATTTCAACAGCCATTTAGTAGAAGTTCTGGGGAAAAAAAAAAAACACTAAAATAGTGAATGAGTGGAGAAGATAATAATAATTAAAAAAATCAATAGAAGAAAGATGCCTTTAGCCAAACAATTAGAATTTTCAGATTAAAAGGACCTAATTAGTATCTCTTTAAATGGGGGAAAAAAAAAAAGCTCATACTTAATTTCACTATGTTGAAATTTAAGAACACTAGGATACAAAATTAAAGTCTAAATATTCCTAGACAGGGGAAAAAACAAAATATTCCGTAGGAACAAAGATAGAGTATTATCACAAGTTGGCAAAAGTTAATCAAGGATAACAGAAACAGGCCAAGTTGAGAGAGAAATCTACGATGAATGGAATAATGTGGCATCTGGGTGTATTTATCAATTCCTTTTTATCTGGTAAAAATATTTTATCAGGGTTAACTAAATTAGTTTTCCTTATATTGGTATGACCTTCAATTCTTATCTTACTTTGTTTCATTTCTGATGATATATTTCATCTACTCGTGTGTCTCAAATCACTTTTTCATCCCCACATCAGCTCTATGATTCCTCGAATCATAATACTCAATATTAATTCAAGAAAATTAGACTCTATAATTAGGGAAAGATAAAATTCTAAATTTAAAAAAATCTCTATCAATTGACTAGATGCCTTTATTTCCTTCCTCTGGAACAAATATCTATCTAGTGTATTTTACTATGTACCACAGAGTGGTTTCCTCTTCTATTTGTGTTGTGTTCTAGTAGTTTTTCTCTTGTCTGTGTGTTTCACACTAATTTGTGATTATGTTTTGTCTGTTGAATTAATAAGTAGTGTTTTTCCAGATTATCTTTTAGGGAGAATAGACTTGGGATAGCTCAGAGCTGAAAATAGATTTCTAATTATGTAGAAATATTCATGCCGCAATACCTGTTAGAAGCTCTCACGTTTTTCTTTTATTTGGAAAAGCTCTGTTAACTTTTAATCATTCAAGATGCATTTTCATGTCACTGCCATACATAATTTTAGTGGACATATGTTTCTTGGTCAGTATCCATTCCTTTAGGGAATCAGCCTTCCTGAACTCCATATGGTCTAAGAGGATGTGTCAATGATCATCTCTATCATTCTCAAAAGGGACACATTATCCCTATGGTCACAAAATTATTTCAAAGAATATCTGACCAAAGCCAAGTCAATTATGTGTTTTCCTCCCAGGGTTGGAAAGATAGACCCTCTCATTCCCATAAATTATAGTGTAGATTGCATTTGAATTTGGACCATCTGAAATCAACTCCCTTACTGCATCTAAAGAGCATAATTAAAGAATGAAATCTACATGCAGGAGAAAAAGAGAATATGAATGAAATGAGTAATGGAAATTTGACAACATTGCTTGAACTCCCAGTATCCAGCTGCATCTTACACTTGTGGGTTTCTTAATTAGTTCAGCTTTCTTTGACTTGCACCTGAAAGATTCTCAACCAATACAGAGATAACATCTCAAATTTACCTAAGAGCCTAAGATTGAGAATTTAAGTAATTCCGTGTACATAATGCATCCACACTTATTTATCAATCTATTTGTTTGAAACATTCTTTTTCCTTCCAACATTGTAGAACAAACATTAGACAACGGACAACATGTTAAGTAGCCACCTATATTTCACAATCTATTATCTTTTCACTAAAACAAGAACATAAAATAAATATACTACTGAAAGATAAATTATATGATATAAAATAAACACACCACTAATTGATCATTTAGAATTAGTACTTTCCCCTTTCCTTCAAAAGCATTTAGTTACGAAGACCATCTTAAGACATTGATTTCTCAAGATATATTGTGGTGAGTGGAATTTTGTTGGAAGATTTCTTAGAATGATTTACCTGCAACTTTTCTCACCATTTGATACAGTAGTCCAATTCTTAATCGTAACAGCTTATTTCTTTCATGGTTTAGTATCAATAAATATCACTGAAATATGGACTAAAGAGGCAGAATTTCCAGAGATTCACTTAATACCCAACTAATCCTGAGGTCATAATTGGGTGTTTCCTCAGGGGATACCTCCTTATATATAGCCACTACATAGCCCTTTACTCAGATCACTAGGAAAATATAAACTCTAATTTCTCACTTGCTAGCTTTTCTGTGGAGAGTCTTTCAACATGTGTTCTTGATTTATGGGTTTCAGCCTCTTAATTCCATGGCTAGTCATGCCCTGTATGTTCTTGGAAGTGGCCCAACAAATTTATCACCCTTGACCATGAGACATAATCTCCCCCACCTCAATGTATTTCCTAAGACTAAAGTTCCTAAACTGTCTGAACTCCAAGTATTATAGATTTTTCTATGGTTTATATATATGTTCTTCAATGGGAACACAACGATTTACCTTTTCCAAATTGATTTCCCTAGTCTTACAGATAACATGAGATTCTTTTTTTTTTATTATTAAATTTTTTATTTATTTTCAGCGTAACAGTATTCATTGTTTTTTCACCACACCCAGTGCTCCATGCAATCTGTGCCCTCCCTAATACCCACCACCTGGTTCCCCCAACCTCCCACCCCCCACCCCTTCAAAACCCTCAGGTTGTTTTTCAGAGTCCATAGTCTCTCATGGTTCACCTCCCCTTCCAATTTCCCTCAACTCCCTTCTCCTCTCCATCTACCCTTGTCCTCTATATTATTTGTTATGCTCCACCAATAAGTGAAACCATATGATACTTGACTCTCTCTGCTTGACTTATTTCACTCAGCATAATCTCTTCCAGTCCCGTCCATGTTGCTACAAAAGTTGGGTATTCATCCTTTCTGATGGAGGCATAATACTCCATAGTGTATATGGACCACATCTTCCTTATCCATTCATCCGTTGAAGGGCATCTTGGTTCTTTCCACAGTTTGGCGACCGTGGCCATTGCTGCTATAAACATTGGGGTACAGATGGCCCTTCTTTTCACTACATCTGTATCTTTGGGGTAAATACCCAGTAGTGCAATTGCAGGGTTATAGGGAAGCTCTATTTTGATAACATGAGATTCTTAAAGAATCCACAATTAAATGTAACATTTGGCGATATTACATATAGAATCAAGTATCTATTCTTGTATTTGAGAACTTTTGAAAATACATTTTTTTTAATTTTCTGCAATATATTGTCATATTTGTTACAAATACCCATGCCTTTATTCAGTTCTATACTTACAGAGTCTCCCCTATTAAAGAAGTTCACTTCTCGCCACAAAGACTTTAAGACTGGCTATGTGACTTGCTTTAGAAAACGAAACATGCACAGAAGGGACATAAGCCATATCTGAACCAAAGTTCCATGAGGAAGATTAAGGTTTTTCTTTCAGTCTGGACCCTGAATGAAGACTTCATAAACAGAGCCAAATCTGACCCATACCAATACATAAAAGGAGCAAGAAATAAACTTTTGATATTGTTATAATTTGGGGCCTATCATTGTAGCATAACTAGAGAAAACTAATGTATTCATAGTACTTAAAATTCCAAGTGATTAATTTTGGTGTCTGACACTAATTTGGAAATCTCTTGGCAATTGTCTCTTCCAATATTTTTTCACTTTATAAATATATGCTTAATTTCACAAATTTTAATTCTTTAGTGATTAATGAAAATTTTAGTTAATCTTAAAAACTGTTCTGATTAGAAGAATCTGCCCATTGATTCCTTTAAAGTCTTTTGAACATACCTGCTTTCATTTAATATTAGTATTAAGGGAGGTCTTTAAGAAGATGTGACCATTGGTTGGCCCTTGAACTGGATCCAGAAATTGACAACTCCCACCTCCCTCCCCTGTCCTTTGAATACCTGTTCTGCTTACATGCCCTGTTCCAAGAAGCTGCCCTGAGAGGCAAGGATACAGCCCTGAGACAGTAATGTGGTGGTGAGACTATCTGGACCATGTACATGAATGAACTGAGGTAAGGCCTTTAAATAAATTTTTAAGATTCTGGTGGGCAGGTGCAGGAATCTACTCATCTTTTTTTTTTTTTTTTTTTTTTTAAGATTTTGTTTATTTATTTGACAGAGAGAGATCACAAGTAGGCAGAGAGGCAGATAGAAAGAGAGAGAGAGGGGGAAGCAGGCTCCCCACTGAGCAGAAAGCCCGATGCGGGGCTCCATCCCAGAACCCTGAGATCATGACCCGAGCTGAAGGCAGAGGCTTAACCTACTGAGCCACCCAGGTGCCCCAGGAATCTACTCATCTTGCAGCCATCCAAAGACAATCCTTATAAGTAAGTTCCCTTGCTAATTAAACCTGCTACCTAACAACCTAGACTGTCTGCCTCTTTTTTCCATCTCCCCAGACCTCCACATATAGGGACCAGCTTCATATGAAATCCAGAAGTGTCTGAGGTCGCAAAGCAACAATAACAATTAGAAAATTTTTCAGTATGCTTCTACTCATTCAGACTATATTATTTATTTTTGCAATTTACACTATGTCTCAACTAAAATATCTAAGAATTAACATGCCTTCAGTTTCCTATATTAACATTTTCTGTTCTATATTCCAG
Organism: Martes martes; assembly: GCF_963455335.1. NCBI lineage: Eukaryota > Metazoa > Chordata > Mammalia > Carnivora > Mustelidae > Martes > Martes martes. The sequence goes on along the minus strand of NC_137889.1, from coordinate 185,630,372 downwards.
ATTGTCACAAAAGTGGTTCCATGGACTTCCCCATTAATACATAGGGACAGGAATAACAATATTTTAAAAAATATTAATTGACTTGAAGCTGCAATAGTCAGGGCAGTTCATTGGGAAATAAATGTATCTGTTTTATGTCTATTTTTATTTTAACTTATTTTGAAGATTATTTTTACATCTAATTTCATGATGTTAAAAAATCAAAAGACCTACATTTTTTTTTTTTAAGATTTTATTTATTTATTTATTTATTTGACAGACAGAGGCCACAAGTAGGCAGAGAGGCAGGCAGAGAGAGAGAGAGAGGGAAGCAGGCTCCCCGCTGAGCAGAAAGCCCGATGCGGAGGCTCGATCCCAGGACTCTGGGACCGTGACCTAAGCCAAAAGCAGAGGCTTTAACCCACTGAGCCACCCAGGTGCCCCACAAAAGACCTACATTTTTATTCAATCTTTTTTTGGTGGCTAATTACTGAGTATCATCTATGTCTCATAGGTTATGCTGTTCTTGGATTTGTATACAAGAAGTTTCTGAGAAATACGAAAATACATGATTCAGTGATCAACTTATAAGGTTCAGAGATTAACAAAATTTATGTAAGTATTAAGAGGCACCTGTCATTAATTCATCCACTAATGTATATGTCGTCTTAGACGAGTCATGTAAATTCTATATAGCTGTCTTTTCAAATTTAAAGAACTTAATATTTTTTAAATTTCATATGTTGTAAAGCAAAAGCAAATAAATATATCTATAATACATTCTAAAATATGAGCACTACAAAACCAGTGCAAATTATCAAATTTAACAATTTTTACTCTGGATTTTTTAATAGTAATCTGTAAAAGATACAACATATTCCTGTATCTTTTATAAAGTAGTTTCGATTGTAAAGGCTAAAAGGCTTTCTTTTTTTCCTTCTAGATTCTTTGGCTAGCCTAATAATTAAATTGACATTAGACAGATTAAAGGGAAAAATTATTTAGTATGCACAGGAGCTCATAAAAATTTGAAACTCAAAGTGACCAAAGCAGGCAGCTTTTATACCATTAGGACAAAGAAACAATAGATTTGTGAAGAACTGATAAGATAGAGAAGTTTGGACTTGGGATACTGAATTACTAAAGAAGTAACAAGGTCTGTTTATACAGCCTTCTGGGCCTGAATTCCTATCTCTGTTGATAAGGATACTTCATTTCCTCCTGGTACAGGAAGGGTATCTTTCACATGGGAGATACATTTCCTGCTTTCAGGGAGGTAGAGGAGGCTCTGAGTGTCCTTGCATTGGCCGTTTCTTAGCTAAATTTAGTTCCAAATAACCAAAGAACAAAGTGGCATATTTGGGGGAAGCCTTCCCTGAACCCCATCACAACAAAAAGTATACTGGAGAAAACGGAAATTGGATTATGAAAATTCTTTCTAGTCCTGTGTGTGTACATGTGCACATCCACACACAATTACTTTTAGTCTATAAAGCATTCGTTTTCTGGAAACTGCCTTATAGACACACAACTCTCATTATCAAATCATGAGCACTATCACAGCTGCTCATGTCAGTATTAAAATGATTAGGTTCAAATAAGTTTTGCATGTGTAAAAAATAAGAGTTTTTTTTCTCTTATCTCTCCCAAGTTGCTCACTAATATATCCTCATTTTATTTGAAGTATGTCAAGATAAAACCATAAAAGGTAAAACTATGGGTTTAACTTCCAGCTGCTAGTCCAAACATAATAGTTAGAAAAAAAAATGTGAAAGAAGTTTCAATTTGTTCTTCGATTTGTAGTACAAGTAGATATGGGATAATATGTTAAACGTTTTAATATAGAGCTGATATTTTAATCACTATATATGTAAATATATTTTTATATGATGAATACACAGCTATGCATATATATATGCATGTATAAACATGTCTATTATTTATTTATGCAAAATATAAGCATACAATCTGCACAAATGGTACCTACAAGTTGTTATATTTTTATTCACGGTTATATTATTGTGCAAAACCCATGTTCCCTAAGTAATATATTTTCCCTTCCTGCATATATGTCAATACAAATTTTTCTCAGACCATGTTATTTTTCACTCTTCCAGAAATGAAATATAAGTGACCTGCTTAATTGGGAGGGTGTGTATCAAAGGTACCTTTAATTCTACAGTATAGCTCTGCATTCTCAAGATTGTTTCACATCATTGTCATTCCCTGGCAGATTTGAATGACAAGTCCAAATGCGGCCATTTTAAATTTTGTATAAAGAGAAGGAAAAGCAGACAATTTTATGCATAGTTTTTCTTCCTTTCTGTAATAAATGGGGCATGTGTATTTGTGCAACCCAGTTAAAGTCTGTAATTAGAATGACATGGATGCATCAAGGAGGATTTAGCAAACACTTAGAAACTGCTAAGTGTAGCTGAAAGGTTTATGAATACCAAATTAATACCCACTATGGAGCCACCTTAAAGTCACATTTACTGAGGGAAATGTAAACTTGCTGAATGTTATTGAGAAAGCAAACATTATTTCAAGCTCCAGGCATGCAAGTACAGAACATTAATAACCACCTATTTCTAGCTTTAATCCATGCAATTAAAAAGGTCAAAAGTGTTAATGTTGATAAAGGCTTTTTGGAAAGAGAAGTAGTAGATGAGATTCTAATTATTAATCATTATCAAGAAAAGTCCTGACAGCAATTACCACACCATCCTAAAATAAGTATCTCAGAGGACTCCAAGAACACAAGCACATTTTCATACCCAAACAAACTCAAATTTTACATTATTAAAGACACAAGGATAAAAGTGTATTTCATACATCTAACACAATAATTATGTTAAGATTTGTAAAACATCTTCACAGATAGAATATGTTTAGTGTGAATTATATTAAATAGTACCTCTTTTTTTTTTTTTTTTTTTTTTTTACTATTGATGTGTTTCCTCAGAAGATACACTCTGCAGAGGGCACAATATTTGCAAAAGCAATCAGATATTTGATTTGAGTTCATTATTATTGTAATCTTTTGGTGATAAGTGGCAAGATTTCCATTTTAACACAGAAAATCTCAGGATTATTATAAAATTTGTGCTCACAATAAATCTCCAATTTAAAAAGGAAAGTAAACATTGAAATGCTAAAGTGAAAAATATGACTCACAGATGAATCTGAGAAACTTAGAATTGGGGGATATTTTCTAAAGTTACTTATTAGTAATTTCAAACTTTTTGAAATGGAATAAGAAAAGATATTTAGTAATAAACTTAAATAGTCATTCATTGATTCATTTACCTAGTGAGTCCCTACTATAACCCAGTAAGTGTACTAGGCACTTACTATACACTTATTATACTTAATACAGTGTACTAATATTGAATGTCAATAAAAATAATATTTTAATATCAATATCTATATAAAATGTTGGCACAACCTTCATTAATTCAACAAATATTTATATTAGTCATTGTGTTAATTTTTGATTAAAAATAAAGACAAGACCAATTCCTTGTTCTTAAATAGCTCTAGTTTCCAGTGTTGTTCATTGTAGCATAATTACTTCAACAGAAGTGTGTTAAAATGTTGAGAGCTCAAATGTTACTCCACCTTAGGATATCTAAGAGAGACTTTGGAGGCAGTATCAGGTAAGTAATGCAGTATCAGATGAGTAATTCAGCAGAGATGTGAAAACTCTGAGAAAGTATAAACTTAGAACACTAGAAATAACAATAAAAACAAAAATAAAACATTAACAAAAATTATATATATATACATATATATGTATATATGTGTGTGTGTATGTATGTGTGTGTATATATATACACATATATATATATGTGTGTATATATATATTGCAATGGAATTATCACTAGAGTCAACATTGTTAAAGAAGAAAAAATCAATGAATTTGAAGATCGGTCAATAGAAATTCCCCCAAATACAGTGCAAGTAGAAAAAAGGTAAAAAAAAACAAACAACAAAAACAAGCAAACAAAAATAAAACAAAATCCCCACACTATCCAGGAGCTGTGACACACTACAAAAGGAATTAATATATATGTAACTAGAACCTTGGAATGAGAAAAAGATTTTATAAACCCATTCTTTATTTCCATATTTTTCTGTTCTAATGACTGATATTTAAAAAATATAATTTTAGGGGGCACCTGGGTGGCTCAGTGGGTTAAAGCCTCTGCCTTCAGCTCGGGTCATGATCCCAGAGTCCTGGGATCGAGCCCCACATGGGGGTCTCTGCTCAGCATGGAGCCTGCTTCCTCCTCTCTCTGCCTGCCTCTCTGCCTACTTGTGATCTCTGTCTGTCAAATAAATAAATAAGATCTTAAATATATATATATATATAATTTTAGATTAAAAATATTTCTTTATTGTCTCAATTTAATAATCACAGTAATATTTAAGAAACTGTGACTTAAAACCTATTATCACTATTAGAAAACATTAACTCTAAAAGGAGAGTTATTTGTACACTGAGGAGCTAGGTGCTAGAAGTTTAATGGATTCTCCCATGAACAAAAGACAAAAATATAAATGGGGATTATACTTGGAAATATATATTTTGATTATATTATACATACTATTTCTAATTTATATCAAAAAAGTGTTTTGTCTATATTACCATCATACTTGATTAGTCAAATGCAACCAGATAATTTCATTAAATGTAAACAGAACATCCAGAAATATTCCAAAAATGTTTAGAAAATAGATTCATTGAGTAGAAAGATAATCATTATAAAATCTGCTAACTAAAACTTTCTTGTCTAGACTAATTAATAGACACATAATTCTGTATTAATATGCATATGATATAAAATACTATGTCAATTATAATATTATGGGCACCTGGATAGTTCAGCAGTTAAGTGCCAACTCTTGCTTTTGGCTCAGGTCAAGGTCTTAGGGTCATGAGATCAAGCCCCACATAGGGCTCTGGACTCCGTGGGAAGTTTGCTTGAGATTCTCTCTCTCTCTCTTCCTCTGCCTCCCCATGCATGTTCTCTCTCTCTAAAATAAATAAATAAATCTTCTAAAAATTTTTAATTTTTATCTACTCTAATAGTAAGTTAATTTTAAATATTAAAAGAATATCTAATGTTAGTGCATTCTAGTTGCCTGTGCATTTTTGTCCTTGTTCATATTTATTATTCTTAAATAATTATTTATGTACTGTAGATTTTATCATCTCCACATCTCTCAAATTATCATTTTTGCTTTCTTTTTGTTGTCATAGCCACTTGAGAACAATAATTTTTATTTTAACAAAATTCATCAAGATATGTGTAGATATGTGAATCAATAGGCATGTGGAATATTTGCAGAAACGCATTTTTATACAGACAATAAGGTGAATTTTTCAAACATTTCTCATATCCATTGCTTCATATTCATCCTGTTAAATTTTGCTAAATAAAGATAATTGCAGTATACTAAGAAACAAGCGGCATGAAATTTAACAAGTTAGGAGTATCCTATTTGTACTTCATACCAAAGCTGTTGGTCTTTCTCTCCTGCTTTCAAATCTGAAAGAATATTTTATCACTGGTCTTTTTCTTCTACCCAGTTCTTTAAGACTTTTATTAATTCTTAACTTTTCTATTAAGATTCAGTAACTCCTGAACATTTGTCTGGATTATAGTACCCATTGTCTCTGCTATTCTTACTGTAGCAACTTGCCTTGTTCCTTGTACTAATATTTTGTGCTTTATTATTTTGTGTTATTCCAGTTGTCACATGATCTTGTTTCTACTCATTGCTATGAACAGTATAATAGCTCAGAATACAAATACGTGAGAGAATAAAAATATTGTGTAAGGCATAAGTAACTGTTGCAGAATACATAACCCACATGGTACCATACTATTAATTAGAATGTGATGCATATGTGCACATTACTGGTGATTCCAGCACATGCCATAAGTGAAATGAAATCAGTGAATGAAAAAAAGAATATTGCATATTATTGTAGGACATTGGTAAGCCATTTTAGCAATAAAACTAACATTATTTGGGGTTAATCAGGACTTTTGTGCATACTCAAAATTCTATTTCAGCCACTCAGTACTTTGGAACTTCCTTCATCAGGATATTCATTCCAAAGACCTGTAACTGACGGCATAGAAGACAGATATCTTACTTCGACTCAAATGAGAACACAATCCAAAAAAAAAAAAAAAAAATTATGATACAGTGAAAAAAAAACTGAACAAACTGAAATTTGGTTACTTATTTTGTGCTCATCAGAGTCCTAGGTTGCAGGGCAGATCCCTTCCTGTAATCTAGAGAGACAAATGAATCCGGAATAACAGTCATGGACTGTTTACCTTGAGCAGAAGTCACTGAAACTGTAAGCTGGAAGAAACATTTTAATAGTAATTTTGATTAATTATTGGAGGCTAGGTGAGCTACTTTAATAGTAAAGAAATCCCAGAAGTGACAGTCTCCACAGGGGACCCCCTACTTTTATAGGTTTCATTGCTAAGAACCCTGTCACATTCTCATGATTAAGAGTGAAGAAGGATGTCCTCCTGGGTATGGCAGGGCTAGGGATAATGTAAACATTGTGAAATATATCTAGAATGTTCTCCAAAACAAAAACCTACTCTCCAGAGCAAAAGATTTTAACAGAGCCTTCTATCAGCTGAGATAAGGGAGTTCCTCCCATGCTAGACCCCTCCAGTCTTCCTGTCTCACCAACGGAAGAAAACAAGGTAGGAGACATCTGTGAAAGGCACATCTCAGGCAAAGAGGCCCACCGAATGACTGAATTTTAATCATAACAGGATAGGATACCTCCCCCCTTCGCCCCTCACCACCACAACAAGGCCTAGCATAATAAAAGCAATGACAGCTGAAATGACTGCAAAATTCACTCTATCTGTGGAGAAGGCCCTAGGAAAGTCCAAAGAAAACAGAGGGAAAAAAAAAAACAACAACACTAAAATTTGAAGCCTTTGACATCTTTGCTACAGAAACAGTGAATAATTTTCAGCTCTTGACTAGATTAACATAAGACCTCACGCTCAAGGCCCATTTTATTCAATGCCTTTTATGTGATGCATCATGTTTGGCTTTTAAGAAAAAAATCACAAGATAGGTCAAAAGGCAAGAAAAAACAGTCAGAAGAGTAAAAACCAAGCATTAGAACTACATTCAGCTATGATCACATTTTGGGATTTTCTGACAAGGAATTTAAAATAACTATTGCTTATATGTTAAGGACTCTAATGAAAATGGTAAACAACTTGCAAGAAAAGATGAGTAAAAGAGCAGAGAGATGGAAACTCTAAAGAGAATTAAAAGAGACTAGAAATAAAAAACTGAAACAGAACTAAACAATGCCTTTGATGTGCACTTTACCAGACTGCATATGACGAAGAAAATAATCAGTAAGCTTGAAGACAGGAGAATAGAAACTTCTTGAATAGAAATGCCAAGATTTAAAAAAAAAAAAGGAATCATAATTAAAAAAAGACCAAACACCCCAAAATCATGTATAACATACATATATTTATAATACTAAAAGGATAAGAAAGAGAAAAGCAGAAGAAATACTTGAGGTAATAATGGCTGAGAATTTTTCCAAAATTAATGATGAGAACACTGAATTTCAGATTTGAGTGTTTCAGAGAATAACAAGGAGGATAAATGCCAAAAATATATGTAACTATGTTTATCATATCCAATATGCATAAAGCGAAAGCAAGGAGAAGTCTTAAAATAATCCAGAGAGAAGTGCCATTAAGACATATAGGATTTAAGTGAGTATGAATAAAAAATAAGACTGTCTTTAGTCTTGGCACTATTTTGGATATGACATAAAAGGCGCTAGCAACACAATGAAAAATAAACAAGGAGGACTACATCAGACTAAAAAGCTACTTCAAAACAGAACTAATCGACAAAATTAGAAGGCAATGTAAGGAATGGGAGAAAATATTTGCAAATTATATATGTGATAAGGAGTTAATATCCAAAATATATAAGGAACTGATAGAACTGAATAAAAAGAAAAAAAAAAGAAAGAAAAGAAAAGAAAAAAGGACAACAAATAACCCAGTTAAAGTATGGGCAAAGGATCTGAATCTACGTCTTCCAAAGAAGACAGGGAAATAGCCCAGAGATATATGAAAAGGTGTTCAGCATCACTGCCATAAGGGAAAAGCAAATCAAATCACACTGAAATATCACTTCATACCTATTAGAATGGCTACTGACAAAGAAATAAAAGATAAATCTCTGCCAGCATGTGGAGAAAGGGAACCTTGGTTCACTGTTGATGGCAATGTAAATTGCTTAGTCACTCTGGAAAACAGTATGGAGGCTCCTAAATAAATAAATAAATAAATATAATGGAATTGCCATATGATCCAGCATTTCCACCTCTGGGCATGTATCTGAAGGAAATGAAATCACTCTATCAAAAAGATATCACCACCCCCATCTTAATTGCAGCATTAACTTAAATTAGCCAAGACATGGAAACCACCTAAGTATCCAGGGATGGATGAATGGAAAATAAATTTATACACGTGTGTGTGTGCGTGTGTGTGTATGTATGTGTATATATATCGACTTTTTTCTCTGTCAATATAATTCAATTATAGAAAAATATTCAGTTGTAGAATTCAATTATACTAGTAGAAATAAATTTATGAAACTTTTGGAAAAATTAACATTTCAACAGGTAACTAAGAAAATAGTTTACATTATTTAAAAATCAATATTTACAAACTCTCTGTTTTCTATTTTAAAGAAATTATTTGCAAGTGTGTGTGTGTGTGTGTGTGTATATATATATATATATATATATATATATATATACTGGGATATCATTCAGCCATTTATGAAAACATGGATAGACCTTGAGGGCATTATAACAACTGAAATAAGTCAGAGAAAGACAAATACTACTGTACAATCTCATTTATATGTGGAACCCCCAAAAAAAAAATCGAACTCACTGTGTCTGCTGTAGCTCAGGCACTGGAAAGAACACGTTACAAAGGCCCCACTAGGCAAGGTTAAAGACAGAAGAGAGAGAAATAAGATGGAGATAGAGAGACAGAGAGAAGGCTATGTAGGTCAGCATGCTGAACAGTCTGACCAAGCAATAGTTTAGTATCCCATGTAAAGTTTTCTATACTTAAATTCTAATTCTATTGGACTTTAAACTCAGTAAGCAGCTATGGTGACTAAAATTTTATTTTCACACCAACTGAAAAACCACAAAGATAGGACTCAAGGATTAAATATCTACAGAAGAACATAGCTAAATGACTTAATCCCCAAAGAAAGATTCATGTTAATAAGAAGTTTGAGGAACAAATGTTAAAGTATCTTCTACTGAAATAACAACAGCAGATTTTAAATTTAAATAATGCCATACTTTAAAAAAAATACTGTATTATATGGTTTGATGTATGTGTCTATAAATACCTATATAGATATATTAACCTTAACTCCTGTTAATGTCCAAATATTTGATTTATATTAATAAATTACTATTTATGAGTATTATTAGAGAGATAAGTAAGATTAGTGGTTGCCAGAGGATGAGGGGAAGGAAAGTTGGGGTTGGAGTATTCTCCGGAGTGATTAAAAAGTTTTGAAATCAGAAAGCTGATGATAACACAGAATTGTCAATGTACTAAATGACTCCTCATCAAAACTCTTATTTATGGCCACTGGAATTTAAATTTCATAGAAGTTTTATGTGAAAAAAATATTTTTCTTCTGATCTTTTTTCAAACTTTTAAAACATGACATCCATTCTTAGTTGGAAGTCCCTATAAAAACAGGCTGAGGGCTGGATGCCGCCTGGTCTATTCTGCTGACTGCTGGAGACAAAACATTTCTAATTTTCTGGAAATAAACTCTAGTCGTTGGGCAAGTCACTAACTCCTCTGTTTTCTCTATCTATGGAAGTTCCTCATGTTGGGGAAAACAAGCAGATCACTCTAATTTTTGCTGAGCCAGTGCAGCTGCAAACCAATTCTCAAGTATTATTGAACTTGCAAATAATTGCTTTAAAATGGAAAACAGAGAGTTTGTAAATATTGTTAATAATGTAAACTATATTCTTAATTACCTGTTGAAATGTTAATTTTTTCAAAAATTTCATAAATTCATTTCTACTAATATAATTGAATTCTACAACTGAATATTTTTCTACAATTAAATTGTGTTGACAGAGAAAAAGGTCCAGACCATTCAAAAATAATCGTCTTCTTCGACCTCCTTTCCCATTACAATTGTTTTAGATTTTCTGTGCATATTGATAACTATCACTTGTGAGTGTTGTATTTAATATATAATGCTATAAATACTTCTTTGCAACTTGGTTTTCATGTGTATGTCTCCTTGCACTTTCCCTTGACAAACATTTCACAGTGTATAATTACATAGGTGGGTAAGTGATTATTTGAATTAACTCATTTGACTGTAAGATCAATGAAAACAGTATTATTGACCATATAGTATGTGATTGCCATGCATTCAACAATTTCCTCTTTTAAGGGTTCATTTTGTACTATTATATGTATATATAACCTTTTATTGATGTATACTTGAATGCATATACCGCTTCTACTGATATGTAATTTGTGTTATTTCAACAGTTTTTATCACAAACAATGGTTTCCCAAATACTGTGGTAAAAAAATAATTGCCTTTTAGAAGTCGATTTATATTAGGAAAGAAGGTAAACACATTTTATAATAATACTATTAACAGGCCTTTCTTGTTGATATTGTTTTGACAATAATACATATACAATTTCTCAATATCCCCTAGCATACAAGGTGATTCCCATCATACGGCCTTTCTAGCTTCTCTCTGGAGCTTTGACATTGAAGGGGCAGGTATAGTATAAAACAATTGATTATCATGCTTTATAATTTTGGGAGACTATATCAAGTTGAATAGAGGTATTCAGACAAAAGTGCTGAATCAAAACAAGTATTACTTGAAAATAAACTTGACCTCATGATGCAGCATTGTTTTAATAAAAAGAAGCTTGGAATTTAATTACAGAAGAGAATATTGAACAGGTTTCTGGCAGAGGCCTTTTACAGATGGTTCTTTGTGAAAACACCTAGTTTGTTTCACACCAAAATGTTTCTTTAGCAGAGTTAAGTAAAATCACGATGGTAACAAAGAAATATGAGCCACAACTAGAGATTCTAGATTCAAAGTCAGGTGGTAATTTTCTCTGATTGAAAAATACAATCGAAATGCCTAAGCCCATTCAAAAGCACCTAAGCAAGAAAAGTAATTCAAACTGGTGACTACAGACACCTAAGAAACTGACATGTCTCCACCTACTGGCTTTCCACAGTGAGCTTATAAATGATGTATTTTGTGGGGGAGATTTTCAGTTAGTCCTAGGAAGCTTCCAAAAATCTGTCTTTATGTTTGGAAGGTACATAATATGGTCTATTGTATATGGAAACAGTAACCAAAAATGTACTACCAACTATAATACAAACACAATGATAGATATTTAAGAGTTAAGTGGCACTTGATTGTGTTACATATCTTATTGCCCAAATTGTGTCTTATTAAAATTAAAATGTGTATTTCAAAAAAAACTTAAGTAAGAAGAAAAAGCATTTGAAGAAAATGTAATATTTTGATTATAAAATGGAAAATATATGTTTCACTTGGTTTGGACCAAAATAAAAAGTCTCAGAAACATTGCAAATACTAGAAGTTATATGCAGAATATAGAACTTCAAGGACACTTTATATAACAAGTCATTTCTGTTTAATAAAGCTTACTTATCTGCAGTCTAGTCTTTGTGATATTCTGAAATGGAGCATTCATAATTTGGCTGAAGCCATTAACATACCAAACTCAGATTAAAATGTATGCACAATGCCTCAAAAAGCTTACTGGACTGTGTACTGATTGTGAATCTAATAGTTATGAACAATCAAGTATGTTTCAGTTTATCCATAACTCAATTTGAATTTCTTAACCTTTCTGCATAATACTCCATAGATTTGGAATTCATGTTTAAAAAAAAAAGCCTAATACCTTTTGTTATGGTTGTCAAATATATTTAGATTCCTTGTAAAGTATTGTCAAAATAATAAAAAACAATGTAGAGTATAAAAATGTATTTTTAAGTTTTTTATTCAAAAATGATAAAGTTATAGAATATATCTGGTAATTCTGAATTGTGGACATTTATTTGGGCATTTATTTCAAATTAGATATTATTAATGGGGAAGACCTGAACTTCAGGGCAGAGAAGTCCCACTTTATAAGAAGTTTTTTTTTATTTATATTTAAGATCAAATTATATTATAATTAAAATTAATAATGTTTGAAATTTTTCAGTACTTTTTTATTTTAAAAGTACTCGTGTACTGTTTTAAAGTTTCAGAAAATTATGAGAAAAATAAACAAGAGCAATCTTAACATTCAAAGGTAATCATTGATGTCATCTATAAAATACTGACAGACTTTGTGTGCTTCTTCTTTCTTTAATAATAAACATAATAATATATCCAACTCGGCAATCCAGGCTATTAACCTGACATAATATCGTGTACCTCTCTTCATATTAATAATTACAGAACAATTCCATATATTAATCAAGATTCTTCTGAGTGTGATACAACCACTCACCTGACAAATGCTAAGGGAAAGAACTTATTACTTCAACCAAATCTTCAAAAAAATTCAGTGTGGGTAGCTGATTCTCAAGGGTAACAACAACTTAGTGTGTAACTTCTTTCCAGGATTTCCTATTCAAGTCTTCTCTGTGATTCTGTCTGAGTTTTACTTTTTACTGGACTTTTCCTACAAAGAGGTTACCATTCCCATAGAAATTTCACAGCCCTACTATGACTGGCATCTCCATCAGGTAAGACTGATTAAAACAGAAGAGGCAAGTTTCCCACCAGAAGGTTGTACTGTGTCCATATGATGGTGGTGTGACCAGTCTAACAGTTGTTACCTTTTATCTTTTGCCCCCATTACCTTAGCCTACAATTGGAAAGTCTTCTTGCCAATAACCTTTTTCTTTTTTTTTTTTCTTTTTAATTATGTCCAGTTAACCAACATGTAGGTTTTTGATGTAGGTTCAATGACTCATTTGTTGCATAAAACATCCAGTGTTCATCACCACATGTGCCTTCCTTAGTACCCATCACCCGGTTACCCCATCCCCTCAACCCCCACCCTTCTGTAATCCTCAGTTTGGTTCCCAGAATACAGAGTCTCTCATGGTTTGTCTCCTTCTCTGGTTTCTTCCCATTCAGTTTTCCTTCCCTTTCCCTGTGGTCCTCTGTGCTATTCTTTATGTTCCATGTATGAGTGAAATCATACGATAATTATAATTCTCTGCTTAACTTATTTCACTTAGCATAATCCCCTCCAGTTCCATCCATGTCAATGCAAATGGTGGGTATTCATCTTTTCTGATGGTTGAGTAGTATTCCATTGTATATATGAACTACATCTTCTTTATCCATTCATCTATTGAAGGGCATCTTGGTTCCTTCCACACTTTGGCTATTGTGACCATTGCTGCTATGAACATTGGGATGCATGTACCCCTTCTTTCCACTACATCGGTATCTTTGGGATAAATACCTAGTAGTGCCCTTTTCTATTCTGCCCCAATGAACCTAAATTTCTCACAAGCTACCAGAGTTGGCTTTTTAAAATATAAATTATTTTATGGGCACCAGAAAGGTTCAGTTGGGAGAGCTCAACTCTTGATTTGGGCTCAGGTCACGATCTCATGATCTCATTGGTCATGAAAGGGAGCCCCACAGCAAGCTTCATGCTCAGTGGGGAATCTGCTTGAAGATCTTCTCCATGTGCCCCTGACCCTACTCACACACACACACACACTCTCCCTCTCTCTCTCTCTCTCTATATATATATATATAATATATATATTTATATGGTGTAAATCACCTCTCTTAAAATCTCCCAATGGTTTTCCTTTCAAGAAAGAATAAATCTGAAATCCTTACCATTAATTGACATGGTCATAAGTGATCTGCTCCTGCGTACATCTCCGGTCTCATATCCTTCATACCCCAACCTCACTTTAACTCATGTTCCTCCAGTGAAATAATCTTCTATCCTTTTCTCATATACATTTACTCTTTTCAGGATTAAAAATTCTTAAATCATGGCCCTTGTACCCCTGGACACACCAAGACACTTTCGAGAAGCCCACAAGGTCAAACCTATTTTTATTATAATAGTAAGACTTTATAAACCTATTAAGTTTCATTCTCTCACCACTTGCAAGAATTTTTCATGGTAGAATTTTCAAAAGTCTACATAAACTATGATATCCCACAGACACTTTCTATCAAGGCAGAGATTAAAGAATTTTGAAAAATGTACTACACTGACATTCTTCTGCATAGTTATTTTGTTTTGAAAGATATCATTGTTAAATTAAAATACTATATTTTAACATGTAAGGAATGTATTATTGTTTGTAAATAAACCATTAAAATAATATTTTTTCATTGTCAGTTTTCATTTCTAATATGGTACATAGTGATAGATATAGCCCCCAAAAGTTCTTTGAGGTCCTTACTGATTTTTAAGAATGGAAAACTGATCTTAGGCCAAAAAGTTTGACACTACAGCATCAGATCTTTGAGTTTATTTCTGCTTAAAATATTCTTTCCCAAAATTTTTACATGGCTCTTTTACCAAGCTGTTTCAATGGCCTCTTTTTCAACATTCAGATCCCTTCTCAGATGTCAACTTTTCTGAGAAGCCCCTCCAGTGAAAAAGCAAAAGAGAATCTCTGTTATTTATAAAAATCTGTTTCTTTGTGTTAACTGAATGTGGTATATATTTAGAATCAGATTTTATGAATTGAAGATAACACCTAGTATCAAAAGTACAAGAAATCAATTTTCATGAGCAAATCAGATTTGTGAGACTTTGATGGTGGTTCCTGGTCCTTCATTCCCATGTGAGATACTCTTTCTCTAACCCAGAATAAGAGATGAGTTCTCTAAGTGAAGTACATGGTTGCTTCTCACAGGGAGCATCTTGTTTATGACACTACTTTATACACCAAAGCATTGCATAACTGACATGGCATTTTCTAAGGATCCAGACCTGAAAAACTTGCAGATTCTAGATTTGTTTACCATGAGCAATCTTATTTTGGGAGTTCCTGTTAAAATTATTCCACATAAATATTCTCTTCATTATTAGCCTGTGTGTTAGGGAGTCTCTTAATTAACATATTTACAAGGAGATTAGATTGGGTCACTTACTTTCCCCAGGGCACTCTCTTAATAAGGACAGAAAATGACCAGGTCAGCTACATAAATATCTTTCATCCAACCACAAAACCTTAGTTTTGAGGATAGAAACCTGCAATATACTAAGTGTTCATTACTATGTGTAATTTGAGTGACTGGAAATCATTATATTTCAATGTTCTTTGAATATTTCACTATGTAATTTAATAAAATTTATGCCTTTTTAAAGACAACTGGGGGCCTTTACATAACATTGTGGTGAACATTATTGCAGATCTTTCTTGGTGTATTTACCTAGTGTTTTCCTTATGTTAAGTTCTAAAAAGTGGAGTTCTGGAGGTGCCTGGGTGGCTCAGATGGTTAAGTGTCTGCCTTTGGTCCAGGTCATGATCTCCAGGTCCTGGGATCAAGCTCCATGTCCAGCCCCATGGAGGGATCCTTGCCCAGCAAGGAGTCTGTTTCTCTCTCTCCCTCTGCTTGTGCACGCTCTCACTTTCTATCAAATGAATAAATAAAACCTTTTAAAAAATAAAAAGTGGAATTCTGGATCCAAAGACATACATGTATCACATTTTTAAGCATGCAACAAAACTGCCATTAGAAAGATTATACCACATTGCATCCCTATCAGTAACACATAAAATTCTCTACTGCCACACTCTTAAAGATATTTTGTAATGACAGACTTTAAAAGTTGTTAACACTATAAGCCAAAATAAAGCAAGTTTTTAAAATGTGCATTTCTTTAATAAATACTAAGAAAAACATGTTGCATATGATTAAAATCCTATTTGATTTTTATGATGACTTATTTCTATATATTTCTGTGTATTTTCTCTATATTTTTCCTTTCTAGGTTTAGACATACAGTTTAACCAGCTGAGGGTGTGTTTGTGTGTATATATATCTAGAGGAAAACATATATATATATATATATATATGTTTTCCTCTAGATTTATAAGCACGCATATGTAATTTCACCTGTGTTAAGAATTAAATATGCATAATTCTGTACAAATTCATTGGTTAATATCTGATTTTCTTGGTACAATGACCATCATTCCATGAACTTTTGACTGTGAATTATGCCATGAAATATGGCTTGTTATTGATATACATTATCATCACAGGGTAGCTCTTATATGATTATAAGGTCCTAAGTTATAATTCAGCTCTGAATTCTCCACCCATAATTATATAGAAAATTTTTAGCTCTTTCAAGTAGAATATTTAAATATTTTAATGTATTCTTGAAAAAGTTATTTTCTGCAAACTTTTAGAAAGATTTTGCTTCTGTTCTTCTGAGGCTTAAAGTAGAAGTCATAAATCAATGTCTTCAGGGACAGAAAGATAGTTTTAATGTCTAAAAAAAAAGTAGCATGATGAGGTGTATTGCCAATGGTGTCCATGTAAAGGATGTTAAGTCCAACTAAAGGCAAATTCATTTTGTATAATTAGTTGTGATCAAGCAAAACTTATTTACTGGCTGAGAATCACTACAACAGTTTTCAACCTTTAGAGAATGAAAAGTCTATATGTTTAATGAAGACTATCAATCCTTATTAATTTTGTAGAATAAATTTCTCTTTGCTTTAAATATATAGACATGCACACACATGGACATGTGTCCATACTGCACAAGAACATATATATGTGTGTCTATGCATATACATAAATATTTTTACTATCTATTCAAGTTAGACATACAGATATTTTTTGTCTTAGTATTCTGTATATGCTGGAATTTTGAAATCAGCAATAACAAAACAGACTAAAACCTTAGGTTCAATAAAAAATTTGAATGTAAGTCTAGCTTGAACCCGACAGAAGAATTTTTATATAATCTACATTTGTCTGTTTAATATATTCTTTCCCAACTAGAATGAGGGAAGAAACCAATTGGAAATAATTAATGTTATGTGTTAGTATCTCTCTATTTCTTCCTAGGATATTGTTCTCTCAATATTTGATTTTCTTTGGAACCACCTCATTTAATGTAAGTCATTTTTCTTATATTTATATATTGGTTTTTTAATGATTTCTTCATGGAAGCTATTCAGAACCTATTTATGAGATATCAGCTTGAAAGTACATGAAGAAATATGGTATCTCTAGATGCTAAAACATTTGTGTACTTTAGTTATAGAACCTCTCAGTTAAGTGCAGCTTAAGTTGGAAATAAGCTGACATGTCTCAAAAGAGATATTCTCTCTTTCTCAGGAATTTGAAAAACTTGCTATAAACTTCAGGTCTTCTGATAATTAACATTGGTAATAAACTTGTTAGAAGGGTTAGATAGAGCTCCTTGCATATTTTTCTTGAAAAGCCCTTAATGATTAATCTTTTTCTCATGGCCTATGAATGATGTAATCATTGGTCCGTGGTATATAAATAAAAATATATCCATTTATCTTTGGCTTTAACAATAACTACTGACAGAAATAGAATGTCAGTGATTTTGTTTGATATGGCATTTGTCTTTTTATTTAAGATTTTATTTGTTTATTTGGGAGGGAGAAAGAGACAGCACACACCAGCGGGGTCAGTGGGGAGAGGGAGGAGCAGACTCTGGGCTGAGCAGGAAGACCAACTCAGGGCTCCATCCCAGGTCGCTGGGATCATGACCTGAGCTGAAGGCAGACGCTTAACTGACTGAGCCATCCAGGAGCCACCTGGCATTCATCTTTTGAATGTGATATCAAATGAGATACAATAAAGACTTCTACATTTTGACAGTATTAAGTAAAAATGGAAATATGTATAAACATAAAAGAAAACACAACAGTGTCCATGTAATTAAAGCAAATGAATAAAGTAAAATAATAATCATAAAGAGATTTCACTCAATAATACTTACAGAATTAAATGTACCAACTTGGTGAATGTTTATTAAATAAGTTAGATATTCTAGCTTACTCACTGACACTCATTTCTTTATTCCTTTTCTTTTTTCCTTTACTTGGTGAAAGATTTTAAATTTATGTTACTAATGCAGAATTTTCTAATTAAGCAAAGATTAATTGATCCTTAAAATGTTGCACATTTAAAATTTTTTTTAATTTGGTGATGGTGGGCAAGAAATTTTTTGAGAAAGAAAGAATTTGGAGGATATTTTCAGATTTGGTCAAAAATAATGAAATAGATCCAGTGAGCTGGAGATCTGAACATTATTTTGACAGATGTGGGAAATAAGGGCTGCACCTGCCTATCTAGGACCTGGTTTTCATTGCTTCACTTGCACTGGCTTTCAGCCATTCTCAACCATGGTATGAATGAGGTATATAGTTAACATTAAGTGACAAGGTCACTACTAATGATGTCCTGGAGGGCAGCCAGTCTAGTCCTAAACTCTGAATTAGCCATGTGGAAAGAAATGAGCATGAAATGTGAAAAACTGCTGCATCTAAATTCAGTGATAATAATCCAAATAAATATTTATCTTCTATGCTTTACAAAGCACATTAACATATAGAATTTATTGTAATAGTCACAATTAAAACAATGAGTAACAGCAGTGCTTTTAACCATGCTTACAAACTACAAAATTCATCTTCGGAAACAAATAGCATGTTTGAGGTCAGACATTAATAAGAGAAAAAAAAAAGATGCTTTCTTAAGCAAGACAAAGAGAAAGAAAAAGGAAACCCTAAGTGATCACTTTGAATTTAAAAGTGATAGCCAAGGGGTGCCTGGGTGGCTTAGTCCATTAAACATCTGCCTTCTGCTTAGGTCATGATCTAAGGGTCCTGAGGTCAAGCCCCATCAACACCCTAGGATCCCATCTGGGATCAAGCCCCATCCCAGAGTCCTGGGATCAAGCAAGGAGCCTGCTTCTCTCTCTCCCTCTACCCCTCCCCCACCACTCGTGCTCTCTCTCAAATAAATAAAATCTTAAAAAAAAAAAAAAAAAGCAATAGCCAATACAAAATGTCAAAGTACTTCCATACATATAAAACAATAGTATTGCAGAATGGAGTTGGGTGGGGGGAAGCAAAGGCTCTACAGATTATAAATCTGGCAGTAGATGCCCTTTATAATTCTGTTCATATGTGTGATTCAGTAATCCCTTGATTCAATGGTTTGTTAAAGAAAAGTTTATGATGAAAAAAAGTGATACAAATTGATTTAAATCACTAGCCCTTCTTTTCTTCAAGCCTGCTAGCTGCTCTTGACTGTTAACTACCTTTTCTTTATGGCCCTATGGAAAACAAGTGCGTCTTGCTCTCTCACTGAATAATGACTTACCTACATCGTGAGCTGTTAAGTTCCTGGTCTCTTAATTTCTTTTTTGTGGTAAAATGGAAATCATTTTTTGTCCTTTTCACAGTAACTTTACAAATATAAATGTAAACTTTATGTCCTATGGATTCTTAATGATCATTCTCTTTAGTTCTTATTCGTAGCAGTCCCATCCTTTCCATTTCTAGCATAGGTTATATAATGTTTGATCCAAGAGAACCCCCAGAAACATTGAAGTCTACTCGCTTACAGATAAGACATATTGGTCAAAAGATTAATCCTCACCCTATCACCCTAACAAGTCAAAAGAAAGAGCACTCATATCCTACTCACTACTGTGCCGTTATTGTTTGCAGAATAGCACTGAAAACCAGACAGCTACTTTAACAATTCAGGTCTGATTTTTTTAAAAGATTTGTTTATTTTAGAGGGGGAAGGGGCAAGGGGGGAGAGAGAATCTCAAGCAGACTCCCCACTGACTGCGGAGCCTGATGTGGGACTCAGTCACACGATGCTGAGATGGTGACCTAAGGTGAAATCAAGAGTCAGATGCTAAACCAACTGAGCCACTCAGGTGCCCCAGGTCTGATTTTTTCTTAGGTACTTGTAATACCAAACCTTTCTTCAGCTTGTATCAAGTAATAGTAGGGTGACTACTCTAAATTCATGCTAAAAGGAGAAGAAAATATATTATTAAACATTGCAAGGCTAATTATCTAATTCAGAAATGAATGCACAGGCTTATTCTTGAATGTTGAGTTGAGTGAACCTGAGCGTAAAGGGCACTCAACTCACAATTTAGCAAATGAGAAAAGATACCTAAATAA
This sequence comes from Martes martes, assembly GCF_963455335.1. Lineage (NCBI taxonomy): Eukaryota > Metazoa > Chordata > Mammalia > Carnivora > Mustelidae > Martes > Martes martes. The sequence continues at coordinate 185,610,033 of NC_137889.1, read as the reverse complement.
AACCCCTAAACTGATCATCTAAAATATTGTATATTTACCAATAGAATATGTAATATGTCACAGACATATTTCAAAATAATCATGAATATATGTGATCTATAACAACAAAATATGTATTTTATGTCAAGACAGAAAAAGTAAATAAACCATATATATTTTTTTAATTTAAAGATTTTACTTTTTAGAGTAGCTTTAGGTTCAGAGCAAAATTTAAAAGAAAATAAAGATGTTTTCCAAATACCTCCTGACCCCACACGAACATAGCCCTCCCCATTGTCAACATTCTCACTGGAGAGGAACATTTGTTACAATTAATGAACCTATACTGACACATAATCACTCACAGTCCATTGTTGACATTAGAGTTTATATCTGGTATTGTACATTTTGTGGATTTGGAAAGTTGTCGAATGGCATGAGTCCATCGTTATAGGATCATATAGAGTATTTTTCACAGTCTGAAAAATCCTCTGTGCCCCACCTTATTTATCCTTCTTATCCTATCCCACCCCTGGCAACCACTGAATTTTTACTGTCTCCCTAGTTTTGTCTTTCACAGACTATTATATAGTTGGAATTATACAGTATGCAGCATTTTCAGATTGGCTTCTTCTGTTTAGTAATATGCATTTAAGGTTCCTTCCTGTCTTTTCATGCCTTGGTAGGTCATTTGTTTTTGATGGTGAATAGTACTCCTTTTTAGAGTCTGTTGATGTGATATATTACATGAATTGATTTTGGAGAGGTTTTTTAAAATTTTAATTCCAGTTAGTTAACATACAGTGTTATATTAGTTTCAAGTGTACATTATAGTGATTCAACAATTCCCTGCATCACCCAATGCTCATCGCAAGTGCATTCCTTAATCCCCATCACCCTTGACATGGCCTTGTCCTGTTCTTCCATTTGGGATAAATTTCTCTGTCTTTTCATTTTCATTTTGTCTAAGTCTCTGCCTGTTTCTCTGTGTTAGAAAAGTTAGTTACGTCTCCTATTCTTGAGGGTAATGGCTTTGTGAAGAAGTGGTCCTGTAGTGCCCTGCCATGTGGTGTCCTCTGTTCCCTAGGGCTCTTCCATGAGTGTCTCTAGTGTGTGCTTCTTGTGCTCCGCTGCTGTGTCCTGGCTGCCTTATCCTTCAGGCCAGTCATCTGCAGAGGCTCTTTGCCTCTGGTGGGCAGTGTTTGGGGCCTGGCCTGAATGTGGCACATTTTACCTAGGTGTGCTCTGGTCTGTTTGAGAAATGAGACATGTCACCACCACTGCCAGAACTGAGGCTCCATATAACTCCTCAGTTGGGAGACACAATATGAGCAGGGTTTTGGTCTAGTGTTCTGGGGGAAGGAACCTGCTGCACTGGGACTGAGACCAGCTTGACTGGAGCACAAGAGGGCAGCGCTTGGTGTAACCAAGTTAGGTAATGACTGTTCCCATGTTGCTGGGTCCCACAGTGGCCCTGTGCTTATGCTGGGGATGGGGGAAGGAAATGGCGCCACCCAGTTCCTTTGTTCCTGGAAGGATCTGTCCATGGATGCTGTCTCCCTGGGACATGCTCCAAGAGGAAAAAACAACCTCCCCACTGTGAGTCCAGGGCTCTTCAGACACTGTTTCCGTGCTGTATATCCATGCATCATTTGTCAGACTTCTCTCAAAGAGCATCACAATACCCTGTGGTCTCTATTCCAGGCGAGTCTGCTGACCTTTAAAACTCCAGGCTTTAGAGCTCTGCTCATTGCAAGAAATTATGAAATTCCACCCCTCTTGCTTTTCACGCTAACTGCTATGGGATTAATTTAGTCTTTGTGTTAGTCTCTTGCCCTTCCTCAAGGCTGGGGCTCCCTCCCCACTGCAGTGGTAGGATTCATTTCTCTCCCAAACCATATCTCCATACTTCCTACCTTCTTTAATGTAACCTCTTCTCTACCATTAGTTGTGGAGTTTGTTCTGACATCTTCAAGTCATTTTATGGTTTTTTTAGGATGATTTGACAATTATCTAGTAATATCCAGGGGCATGTTGAGCCTAGGTCCTTCTACTTTGTCATCATCTTCTAATCTCTTCTATAGTAATTGATTTTTGAATGTTGAACAACCTTTGCATACCTGAGATTAATACAAGTTGGTCATAGTGCATAATTCTTTTTATGCATGATTGATTTGACTTGCTAATACTTCCTTGAGAATTTTTGCATCTTGGTTCATGAAAGATACTGTTCTGTAATTTTTTGTTTTTTTGTAATGTCATTGTCTAGTTTTGGTAGTAGAATAATGCTGGCCTCATAGAAATGTCCTCTGGCAATAAATCCCTTCAATTTCTGTTTGTCTAAATAAGTCTTTATTTCACCTTCACAGGAGAAATAGTTTCACAGAATACAGAATTCCAGGTGGATTTTTTTTTAACCTCTCGAGACTTTAAATATTTCAGTTCACTCTTCTTGCTTGCATGGTTGTTGAGAAAATATTGGATGTGATTCTTCTCTTTGTTTCTCTATGGGTAAGGTACATTTTTTCCTGTGGCTTTTTTCAATACCTTTTTTTTTTTTTAACTCTATCTTTGATTTTCAGTAGTTTGAAAATTATATGCCTAGGAGTAGTGTTTTTGGAATTCATCTTGTTTAGTGTTCTCTGAGCTTCCTAGATCTATGATTTGGTGTTTGCCATTAATTGGGGGGAAATTCTATCATTTTTTTCAAACACTTTTTCTGTTCCCTTCTCTTTATTTTCCATCTAGTATTCCCATTACATGTACGGTATGCCTTTTGTAATTCTCCCACAGTCTTCAGATATTCTGTTACATATACATATATATATGTATATGTATATACATATGTGTGTGTGTGTGTGTGTGTATACATATATATACATTTGTCTTTATTCTCTTTGTTTTTCAGTTTTAACTTTCCACTGGTACATCCTCAAGCTCAAAGACTCTCCTCAGCAGTATCCAGTCTACTAGTAATCCATTGTGATGGGTAATTTTGTGGATTAATTTGACTGGGCCAAGGAATGTACAAATGGCTTAGACCCACCCCCTTCTTTTTTCCTGAATGTGTCTGTGAAATGACTCTGAAAAAGATAAGCATTTGCATCTATAGGCTTAGTAATTAAGATTCTCCCTCACTAATGTGGGCTGGCACCATCCAAACGGTTGACAACTTGAATAAAAGCAAAAAGCAAGAAGCAGAAGAAAAGGAAAAGGGGGGCAGGGGGAAGGGAACGGAAAAAAGGAAAGGAGAGGAAAGGCAAGGCGAGGAAGGACTAGGTTTCGGTCTCTTCTCCTGAGATGACAAGTTCATCCGTTCCTGCTCTTGGACATTGGAACTCGTGGTTCTTGGGCCTTCAGACTTGGATCAGTAGCCCTCCCAGTTCTCAGACTTTCAGTCTTAGACAAGGAGTTACATCACCAACTCCCCTGGTTCTCAGGATTTTAGACATTAGCTGAGTTACATCACCAACTTCCCTGGTTCTCAGGATTTTAGACATTAGCTGAGTTACATCACCAACTTCCCTGGTTCTCCAGCTTCTGTAAGGCAGATTGTGTGACTTCTCATCCTTCACAATTATGTGAGCAAATGTCTATTATAAATCTCCTTTTACAGATATCTCTATATTTTTGCTGGTTCTGCTTCTCTGACTAATACACCAGTCAAAAGCATTCTTTGTTTCTTTTGTAGTGTTTTTGGCCTCTAGCCTGTCTAGTTAGTTCTTTCTAGGATTTCCATCTCTGTTTATGTTGCCCATCTGTTCTTACATTTGTCTATTTTATGCATTAGAACCCTTAGCATATATTAACCATAGTTATTTTAAATTCCTGGTCTGATAATTCCAATATCCCTGCCATGTCTAGTTCTGATGCTTGCTTTATCCTTTCAAGCTGTGTTTTTTGCCTTTTATTAAGCCCTCTAATCTCTCCCTCATAGCCATACTTGAAGTACTGGGAAAGAGGAACTTTTCTAAATAGGCCTTTAGTAATTGGTATTAAGATAGAGAGGGAGGGGAAGTGTTCTACAGTTCTGTAATTAGGTTTCAGTCTTTTAGTGAGTCTGTGCCTCTGGACTGTAAACTTTACAATCATGTCTCAGGTTTTTCTCCCTCCTAATGTGGGCCAGGATGGCTAGAGCATGCTGGAGTTAGATATTTCCTTTCTTCCACTTGGCAGGATAAAGCTGACTGGTGTTGGAGAGTTCTACTCTCCCAGGTCAGTAAGGCTCTGGTTAACAAAGTAAGTTAGGCTAGGCTCTGGTTAACTAGTTTCCACTGAGGGTGGCCTTTAGGAACAGAATTCTCTGGTATATTTAGAAATGTTTTCTTTTCTCTTCTCCTTGCAAGATGCAGGTGGGGGATTTTTCTCAAATGTTTACTGAGGGAGCCTGGTTGAGCTCACAAAAGTTGTGGGAACCCCCTTGTGACAGGTTTACCCTGGAGTTTTTAATTCTCAGAGTAGTCCACACTGAGCCTGTAACAATTCACCGATTTTATTTTTTTTAGACTTTTTTTAAAAGATTTTATTTATTTATTTGACAGAGAGAGATCACAAGTAGGCAGAGCAGCAGGCAGAGAGAGAGGGGGGAGCAGGCTCCCCACTGAGCAGAGAGCCTGATGCAGGGCTTGATCCCAGGACCCTGAGATCATGACCTGAGCCAAAGGCAGAGACTTAACCCACTGAGCCACCCAGGTGCCCCCACCAGTTTCAGTTCAGTTTTTCGTACCTGGCAGATCCCATGGCAGCTTCCACTCTTGAATCCCTGTTCTGGTAAGCTGTTCCTTCTTATATTGGTCTGTCTGAAACTCTCATCTTCTGCTGAGCCATTTGTTATGCATCCTCTCCTCTCTCTTATGGATCTAAGAAGAGTTGTTGGTTTATCAGTTTGCTCAGATTGTTACTTGTTAGGATGGTGGGGTGATGTCTAAGTTCCTTACATGCTGAACCAAAACCCAGACCTGATTTATTTTTTATAACATAACTAATAATGTTCTCTATAATCTGTCTCTATAATCTGATTAGAGTTGTGTCCATGCTCAGACCATACTTATTCATGTTAATGTTTGGATTGATTTCTATGTGTTGTGACACACATTTTTAGTTTTTCACTTTCTTGCTGATATTTGGTGTTTTGAATGTTGCAGTTAATGACTTCTATCTTATTAACTGTAATTATTTAAAAATGCGGCCAATGTAAATGTCTCCCTACCCCACCACCCCATAGGTATAGATAACTTATAATCTATTGCTCTCCAAAGTCTGTAGCCCACGTGTTTCTTTTCTTGTCTCTGTTTCCTTTTCCCTCATTTGGCTTAGAATATTTTAGAATTTGGCTGTTAGATCTGGATTATCAGGAACCTGACCATAAGAAAATAAGAATGTTGCAATGGTACCATGCAGAAACAATGACAATTGTCTCTAGTACCATTCAGCATTCAATCCCCCAAATACTTTGTTCACTCCATGCAAATAAAGGAATGAAGTTATAGCTCCATATTTCAAAGAATTTGGAATACAATAGTGGAATAAAAACATGTGCATATTCCTATAACAGAATGTCTTTTAAAATGTGGGCCAACAAGGTACAAAGTGTTATTCAATTTAATTCAAGGAATACTGAGTGTATTAACAAGCACTGTGCTGCAGGCTGGATGGAAAATGATGTTTTCTTAGCAGCTTTCTGTCTAATGAGAGAGACAGGAAAGTAAACAAACCATTATGATACACTGAGAAAAGTGCTATGATAAAGGAATGTTATAATAGTTCAGAAAAAAAAAAGAGAGAGAGAATCACATCCCACACACTACTCTGTTATAATGCAGGTTTTTATTTTTATTTTTTATGATTTTAGAATAATAGAAAAAAACTTCTAAAGAACCTTAATGAGAAAAGTTGCATTAGATATTCAGCTGAATCCAGAAAAAGGTATATATGTTGACAAGTTATTTTGCTAAAACTTAACGCTATTGAGAAGTGCAAACTCAGGCAGAAATATTCTCAAAGACTTTCATCTTTTAGGCTAGCCTCAATTCTCTCTAAAATTTCTTTGGTCAGCGAAATTCTATTAATCAAAACATAGAAGTTCACACATTTGCCATGTAACTTCTACAAAAAGAAAAGTCACAATGTTAACTATAATCAAACACAAAATTTTAGAAGCATAAACAATTAGAGCAGGAGGATTTGGAATAGCCAAGCTGGTGAAGGCTCCTATGTGTTATTTTAGCCTCTCAGACTTTCTTCTTTAAGTTACACTGGACATAGGTCTAATAACTAATACTTGACATAATTCAGTGAATATATTTTTACATTTCAGAATTTATAAAACAATTTAACACAGGTTTCCTCATTTCACTTCTATAAATACACTTTGCAGTAATCATAATTCCAATTTTAGAAAGAAGAGGAACAAAGATTGTAGATGATATGAAACAGCAAGCTGGCTAAGTCACACCCTGGGCAATGTCTTCTAATGTCAAATTCAGCACTTTTCCTAAAATATATCAGCTCCTAGCAAAATATTGGTTCTGACTTATTTTTACCGTATAATCTATAAGTTTTCTGCAGAAATATCTATCTAGTCTTTCTCATTTTACCATTAAACTCTTCAAAATATTAGTTGGAGTAGAAATTTTCAATACATAAAGCTAAAATAAATAAAAGTTCTAATGTACTTGATGCCCTCCCAAAAGGCTTTGCATTAATTTCATGTAGAGTTCTCTTTCAACAGAACTTTGCATTCATTAGTTTAAAAATTTATGTTTATGACCATTCCTCATACCCACATCCTCCAATTTGTATCAAGTGTTTAAAAAAAAAATATCATTTGATTGTTTAAGAATACTTAAACAGAGGTCTGAAACAAACTGAATAAAGATATTAAAAAATGGCTTATTTTTTATTTATTTTTTTTTTTTTAAAGATTTTATTTATTTATTTGACAGACAGAGATCACAAGTAGGCAGAGAGGCAGGCAGAGAGAGAGAGGAGGGAAGCAGGCTCCCCGCTGAGCAGAGAGCCCGATGCGGGGCTCGATCCCAGGACCCTGAGATCATGACCTGAGCCGAAGGCAGAGGCTTTAACCCACTGAGCCACCCAGGCGCCCCTAAAAAATGGCTTAAATGACACTGAATAAGTTTGTGTTCACACCATCACATTGGTAAACATTTATATTTTCTAATTTAAAAATGCACTTTCAATGTGAGTGATATAGCTTCCAAGCAAACAAAAGTTGGTTCTTGGGGTATAAAAAATGTTAGATATTATAAAGATGTGAAGTCCTCCAAAGAGCCACAGTACTTAAACAGATATACAGTATATCTTCAGTATTAAATGTTACAGAAGTGAGCAATTAGAGGGGAAAAAATGGTCTAAAAACGCTAGTAGGGGAAGGGGACGAAAATGAAAAGAAGGTTGAGATATACATTCTAAAGATGATGTCTCGGGGGTCTCAGCATTCTCTTTTGTAAAAACAGAGGTGGTGGTGGTGACAGCTGGAGGGGAGAGATTACTTAAATTGTTGAATGTTATGAAATGGAAAAGACAGATTTAATACAGAGGTCCACCGTATAGTTACCACTTTGCCACAACTCCAAACCAAAACTATGCTTTAAATTTTTTTAAATTCTCATAAATTGGTATCTAAAGAAAAACAAATTGAAATCTCCCTAAGATCTCATTTCCTACATTCCTTTTGGTAGATTAGCAAAGTGCTATTTAAGCACTTTGTTGAGCACTATTTAAGCACTATCTAAGCACTTCTGTTGAGTTAACTCAACAGAAGAACTAATAACTTCTGGTTCTAGTGCCAGAGCCCTCTCTTTCTTTCCAATGAACCGCTCCTTGACCTCTGAAACTTTCATTACCTCGCAGTCACCTAGATGTTCCCTGCCACCTGCACTTTCTATTGTATAAGTGATGAACAGTTTGGGGGCTGGGGTCTTCTTCTAGATTTAATTCCATACTGTGTCCCGCCCAGTAACATCCAGACTAAACACAACCCTAACTTGAACTGATGTGAAGCTATTTACTGCTTATCTTTATACCACTTAATGTAAATATTCATTCCTGAGACATGAGGGGAAAAAAAACAAACAAACATGTTTACTTACAGAGTGCCGCCCTAAATTTCACTGCAATGTTAATAAATATACAGAATATTAATTGTATTGCTCTTCTAAAATTTAAAAAAAATCTTAATTTCAAATATTATCTGGCCCTAGGGTTTCAGACCAAGATTACAGGCATGGAGGAAATGCAAAGTTTTGCCAGGGAACTTGAGATAACACAGTAAGGTCTCTGAGTGCAAAATAGGAAAAGTAAGAAACTATTTCTGTGAATAGTGGGTTTGCGGTTAAAAATGACACACCAAGTCTGTGTGGGATGAACCTTAGAGATGATTTCCTTAAAGCTGTGATTCTTTACTGCATAACCTGCAGCCTGAGCACCTTCCAACTGGTAGCGTTTACATTGTTTCGCTTTAGGGTTTCCTCTGTAACCAAGCTAGATTTCTCCCCTCCTGAAGCCAGCAGTCTCCCACAAATGACTGATAGTATTTGCTATATAAATCCTCTGATTCCTTTAGCTTTTGAAGCAAGTGGGTTTTAACAGTTTTCCCATGGGGTTAAATCCCAGTTGTCCACAGCATAGCTGGCTTGGTAGCATGATCTATTGGCCTTCACTCCTTTTTTTTTTTTTTTTTTTTTTTTTTTTTTTAACTTTTGTACTTCTCTATGGGTATTTACTACCTCTTCCAAATAAATTACGTGTGCTTTTTTCTTACTTGGTCCAATACTGGGGGAACTCAAACTAAAACAAGGACTTACAATTTTTCTAGTCTTCCCTAAGAACTGGAGTTCTTTGACTGAATCCCACATAGGGGTCAGGGCATCTGGTACTTAATAATTTCCTAATGCTGTCTGCCTGCCTGCCTGGCTTTCTAACAACTTGCTTTTACATTCTTTCTTTATTATGATTTTCCATTAGTCAATTAATGGCTTTGCAACATCAGCTTAAACCAGTACTATTCCCTTCAAGCTGCTTGATTATTTGACCTGTTGTCTAATTTCATAACCTACTGAAAATTATGATACACCAGCAGGATTAAACATCTATCAAGTCTCTCCATTGTATCCAAATACTTCTCTATGTCAGAATATCTTAGTTTCAACAGCACAGATTCAAACCCAACAACGATCAGTCTGGTTTTTTCTACTGTAATTAAGTGGGCTGTGTCTAGACATGTTCTGAGATAATAAGATCTTATGAATCATGATAATTATCAGCATCATAATAAAAAAGTTATGGAGGACTTACTAAGTGCCACGAACCTTGCTAAATGCTTTACTGTTGTGTCTCATATCTATGAACTAACTCTGTTTATCATTACATTGAGACCTTAAATAGTGAAGTAACACACTCAAGGGCGTTTAACTGGGAAGATGTAGACTAGTAGTTTGTCTCCAGGACATCCGATTGCAGAATCTAATCTTTTAACTGCTATACTGTGATACTCTCTAAATTCTTTCAAAAGAAAAATAAATTCTTTCAAACTGAAGAATTCTTGTCCCTTGAAAAAAAGTCTTATCCCAGTGTTAATCATTAGATCCCCCTTAACCATGACTTCAGGGCCCTAAGATACTCTTTTTATTCAGGAAATGCCAAGACTCCCAAAATTGGTAGCCTATAAATTTGCTATTTTCTTGCCTCTACTTACTTTCACTGATCAACAGCCATAATTGAGCAAGAGATGTAATTGCTACTAAAACTCCAACTTTTGAACATTTGCATTATATGACTCATGATGAATAACACAAGTTAGAAGCAATCTTAAGACGTTTAAAAAAGGAACTAGATAAATATGTCATTAAAATCAGGGCTTATTTTATCTCTCAAGACATTGTTATATTACAAATGCTTGTTTAATAGTTTAATCATTATAAGATGGTTGTGTGATTAATATCTACTTATTATTTAAATCCTTAAATGGAGCTTTCCTTGCAAATAACCTCCCATCCAAACACTGATATTTAACATACAGATGCATGATGAACACTGAAGCTATCATTGCATACCTACCTTGAGGCTGGAATTTTACATACATGATAAAGCCTCCCAACAACCTTAGAGAATATAGATTATCTACATTATCTTTTTCAGAGAGACTGAAAATGAGAAGATTTTGACCAATACCTCAAAGACAACTGCTTTTAAATTAAGAATTCAATTGGTATCTTAAGTTTCTTTTTCTTTAATGTTCCTATTTAAAAAAAAAAACTTTGTGATCAAATATACATGATAAAAATTTCCATTTTAATCATTTTTAAGTGTATAGTTCAGTAGCATTAAATACATTCACATTGTTGTGAGACCATCACCACCACCGAACTCCAGAACTTTTTTTTTCATCTTTTCAGATTGAAACTCTGCATCCAATAAACAGTAATTCCCCATTATCCCTCTCCATAGCCCCTTAGAACCCCTACTGAATTTTCTGTTTCTATAAATTTGACTACTTTAAAAACTTCATATAATTGCAATCATACAGTATTTGTCTTTTTGTTACTGGCTTATTTCACTTAGCATAATGTCTTCAAGATTTCAACACATTGTGGTAAGTTTCAGCATTTCCTTCCCTTTTAAAGCTGAATAATAATCCATAGTAAATATGTATCACGTTGTGTTTATCCATTTGTTTATTGATGCACACTTGGTTTGCTTCCACATTTTTGGCTATTGTAAATGATGCTGCTATGAACATAGATGTGCAAATATCTGTTCAAGTCCTTGCTTTCAATTCTTTTGTGTATATACCCAGAAATGAAATTGTTGGATCATACGAGAATTCTACAGTTAACGTTTTGAGGAAGTGCCATCTTGTTTTCCACAGTTTTTGCCATGTTACATTCCCACTAGCAGTGTGCAATGTCTCGATTTCTTCACGTGCTCACCAATACTTTTTTTTTTTTTTAATAAGTCATCTTAATGGGTATGAGGTGGTATTTCCTTTTGGTTTAAATTGCATTTCCCTCATTATTAGTGATGTTAAGCATCTTTTCATGTGCTTACTGCCTATTCATATACCTTCTTTGGAGAAATATTTATTCAAGACCTTTGCTCATTTCTGAATCAGATTGTTTGTTTTCTTAATGCTGAGTTGAAGTTCTTTATATATTCTGGATATTAATTCCTTATCAGATATATTATTTGCAAATACTTTCTCCCATTCCATTGGGAGAAATGGAATCTCTTGACAGCATCCTCAGATACACAAAAAAATTTAATTTTGATTCCAATTTATCTATTTTTGTTCTTGTTTTGCCTGTACTTTTGGCATCATATCCAAGAAATCACTAACAAATCCAAGACTATAGCCTTCCTGTACAACTTCTCTATTTTGCTCAGGCCCGTAGCACTGGCAGGATAGGCAAGTGTCATGGTCTTTGTGCTGCCAGAAAGCTCCATAGCCACTGATGAGACGAGAAGTGGCACATTAAACAGTACAAGAAAGTTCATTTGGGCATAGCCCTGAAGGTCAACCCTTATGGAGACATTTCCCATGCAAGGGAATTGTGCTAGAAAAAATATAGGGGTTGAAGCCAAACAGCCAAATTTTTCCATCAGAAAGTATGTAAGGGTCCAGCTGATCAAGAATGGCAAAAATAAATAAATAAATGAGTAAATCACAGCCTTTGTACACAATGATAGTTGAATTTTTTTTTATTAATATAATGTATTATTTGTTTCAGGGGTACAGGTCTGTGATTCATCAGTCTTACACAATTCACAGCACTCCCCATAGCACATGCCCTCTCCAATGTCCTTTACCCAGCTACCCATCACTCCCACCTTAATCCCTTCCAGCAACTCTCAGTCTGTTTCCTGAGATTAAGAGTCTCAGAAAATGGTTTGTCTCTCTCTCTGGATTCATCTTGCTTCATTTATCCCTCCCTTCTCCTATGATCCTCTTTCTTGTTTCTCAAATTCCTCATATCAGTGAGATTATATGATAATTGTGTTTCTTTAATTGACTTATTTTGCTTAGCATAATACCCTGTGGCTCCACCCACATCATTGCAAATGGTGATTTTTTTGATGGCTGCATAGTATTCCATTATATATATATACACCACCTCTTCTTTATCCATTCATCTGTTGGTGGACATCTAGGCTCTTTCCATAGTTTGACTATTGTGGACGTACTTGCTATAAACACTCAGGAGCACGTGCCCCTTCAGATCACTACATTTGTATCTTTAGGGTAAATACCCAGTAGCACAATTACTGGGTCATAGTGTAGCTCTATTTTCAACTTTTTGAGGAGCCTCCATACTGTTTTCCAGAGTGCCTGCACCAACTTGCATTCCCACCAACAGTGTAGGAGGGTTCCCCTTCCTCCACGTATCGCCAACTCCTATCATTTCCTGACTGGTTAATTTTAGCCATTCTGACTGGTGTGAGGTGGTATCTCATTGTGGTTTTGATTTGTATTTTCCTGATGCTAAGTGATGTGGAGAATTTTTTCATGTGTCTGTTAGTCATTTGGATGTCTTCTTTGCAGAAAAGTCTGTTCATGTCTTCTGCCATTTCTTGATTGGATTCTTTGTTCTTTGGGTGTTGAGTTTGTTAAGTTCTTCATAGATTTTGGATACTAGCCCTTTATCTGATATGTCATTTGCAAATATCTTCTCCCATTCTGTCAGTTGTCTTTTAGTTTTGTTTACTGTTCCTTTGCTTTGCAAAAGATTTTGATCTTAATGAGGTCCCAATAGCTCATTTTTGCCCTTGCTTCCCTTGCCTTTGGCAATGTTTCTAGAAAGAAGTTTCCATGGCTGGGGTCAAAGAGGTTGCTGCCTGTGTTCTTCTCAAGAATCTTGATGGATTCCTGTCTCACATTGAGGTCTTTCATCCATTTTGAGTCTATTTTCATGTGTGCTCGAAGGAAATATTCCAGTTTCATCCTTCTGCATGTAGCTGCCCAATTTTCCCAACACCATTTGTTGAAGAGACTTTTTTCCACTGGACATTCATTCCTACTTTGTCTAAGATTAGTTGACCATAGAGCTGAAGATTCATTTATGGGCTCTCTATTCTGTTCCAATGAACTATGTGTCTGTTTTTGTGACAGCACCATACCGTCTTGATAATGGCAGCTTTGTAATAAAGCTTGAAGTCTGGAATTGCGATGCTTCCAACTTTGGTTTTCTTTTCAACATTCCTCTGGCTATTCAGGGTCTTTTCTGGTTCCATATAAATTTTAGGATTACTTGTTCCATTGCTATGAAAAACATTGATGATATTTTGATAGAGATTGCATTAAATCTGTAGATCGCCCTATGTAGCACATTCTCACAATATTTGTCCTTTTAATCCATGAGCATAGAATGTTCTTCATTTTCTTTGTGTCTTCCTCAATTTCTTTCTAGAGTACTCTATAGTTGAATTTTATTGAGGTAAATGAAATCATGGTTGCTGCATTTGGTTGCAAAGCTCATGCTCCTGGTGACTCAAAGTAGCTGATGTTTTTCTTTTGGTCTTATACAAAGACAAGAAGGAAAGATAATTATAAGTTTTGATGGTGAAAACATGTCAATAATAAATTTTTATAGGCCAAAAGAAAAATCTAAGACCATAAAGCTATCTCTATTTTCTTTTAAGAGGGTTATAGTTTTATTAATTTTGGCCATTCTAACTGGTGTAAGGTGGTATCTCATGTGGTTTTGATTTGAATCTCCCTGATTGCTAATGATGATGAACATTTTTTCATGCGTCTGTTAGCCATTTGTATGTCTTCTTTGGAAGAGGGTCTGTTCATGTCTTCTGCCCATTTTTTGATGTGATTATCTGTTTTGTGTGTGTTGAGTTTGAGGAGTTCTTTATAGATCTTGAATATCAGCCCTTTGTCTGTTGTGTCATTTGCAAATATCTTCTCCCATTGAGTGGGTTGCTTCTTTGTTTGGTTGACTGTTTCATTTGCTGTGCAGAAGCTTTTGATCTTGATGAAGTCCCAAAAGGTCATTTTTGGGTTTGTTTCCTTTGCCTTTGGAGACATGTCTTGAAAGAATTTGTTGTGGCCGATGTCAAAGAGGTTACTGCCTACATTCTCCTCTAAGATTTTGATAGATTCCTGCCTCACATTGAGCTCTTTTACCCATTTTGAGTTTGTCTTTGTGTATGGTATAAGAGAATGGTGGAGTTTCATTCTTCTACACATAGCTGTCCAATATTCCCAGCACCATTTATTGAAGAGACTGTCTTTTTTCCACTGGATATTTTTCCTGCTTTGTCAAAAATCATTTGACTATAGAGTTGAGGGTTCATATATGGGCTCTCTACTCTGTTCCACTGGTCTATGTGTCTGTTTTTATGCCAGTACCATGCTGTCTTGGTGATGACAGCTTTGTAGTAAAGCTTGAAATCAGGCAACATGATACCTGCAGTTTTGTTTTTCTTTTTCAACATTTCCTTAGCAATTCGGGGTCTTTTCTGGTTCCATACAAATTTTAGGATTGCTTTTTCTAGCTCTTTGAAAAATGCCAGTGGAATTTTGATTGGGATGGCATTGAAAGTATAGATTGCTCTAGGCAGTATAGACATTTTAACAATGTTTATTCTTCTGATCCATGAGCATGGAATGGTCTTCCGTCTTTTTGTGTCTTCTTCAATGTCTTTCATGAGTGTTCTATAGTTCCTCGAGTACAGATCCTTTACCTCTTTGGTTAGGTTTATTCCCAGGTATCTTGTGGTTCTTGGTTTTATAGTGGAATTGAATCAATAGAATTGATTCTCTAATTTCCCTTTCAATATTTTCATTGTTAGTGTATAAGGAAGTGACTGATTTCTGTACAATGATTTTTTATCCTGCCACATTACTGAATTGCTGTATGAGTTCTAGTAGTTTGGGGATGGAGTCTTTTGGATGTTCCATATAAATTATCATGTCATCTGTGAACAGAGAGAGTTTGACTTCTTCATTGTCAGTTTGAATACCTTTTATTTTTTTGGCTGTTGTATGATTGCTGTTGCTAGGACTTCTAGTACTATGCTGAATAATAGTGGTGAAAGTGGGTATCCTTGTCATGTTTCTGAACTCGAAAGAAAGCTGTCAGCTTTTCTTTCTTTTTTTTTTTAATTTTTTAAATTTTTTTATAAACATATAATGTATTTTTATCTCCAAGGGTACAAGTCTGTGAATCGCCAGGATTACACACTTCACAGCACTCACCATAGCACATACCCTCCCCAATGTCCATAAACCAACCACCCTCTCCTGACCCACTGACCTCCAGCAACCCTCAGTTTGTTTTGTGAGATTAAGAGTCACTTATGGTTTGTCTCCCTCCCAATCCCATCTTGTTTCATTTATTCTTTTCCTACCCTCCAAACCCCTATGTTGCATCTCCACTTCCTCATATCAGGGAGGTCATATGATAGTTGTCTTTCTCTGATTGACTTATTTCACTAAGCATAATACCCTCTAGTTCCATCCACATCATTGCAAATGGCAAGATTTCATTTCTTTTGATAGCTGCATAGTATTGCATTGTATATATATACCACTTCTTCTTTATCCATTCATCTGTTGATGAACATCTAGGTTCTTTCCATAGTTTGGATATTGTGGACATTGCTGCTATAAACATTCAGATGCACGTGCCCCTTCAGATCACTACGTTTGTATCTTTAGGGTAAATACCAAGTAGTGCAATTGCTGGGTCATAGGATAGCTCTATTTTCAACTTTTTGAGGAACCTCCATGCTGTTTTCCAGAGTGGTTGCACCAGCTTGCATTCCCACCAACAGTGTAGGAGTGTTCCCCTTTCTCCGCATCCTTGCCAGCATCTTTCATTTCCTGACTGGTTAATTTTAGCCATTCTGACAGATGTGAGGTGGTATTCATTGTGGTTTTGATTTGTATTTCTCTGATGCCAAGTGATGTGGAGCACTTTTTCATGTGTCTATTGGCCACCTGGATGTCTTCTTTGCAGAAATGTCTGTTCATGTCCTCTGCCCATTTCTTGATTGGATTCTTTGTTCTTTGGGTGTTGAGTTTGATAAGCTCTTTATAGATTTTGGATACTAGCCCTTTATCTGATATGTCGTTTGCATATATCTTCTCCCATTCTGTCAGTTGTCTTTTGGTTTTGTTAACTGTTTCCTTTGCTGTGCAAAAGCTTTTGATCTTGATGAAATCCCAATAGTTCATTTTTGCCCTTCCTTCCCTTGCCTTTGGCGATGTTCCCAGGAAGAAGTTGCTGTGGCTGAGGTCGAAGAGGTTGCTGCCTGTGTTTTCCTCATGGATTTTGATGGATTCCTTTCTCACATTGAGGTCCTTCTTCCATTTTGAGTCTATTTTCATGTGTGGTGTAAGGAAATGGTCCAGTTTCATTTTTCTGCATGTGACTGTCCAATTTTCCCAGCACCATTTGTTGAAGAGGCTGTCTTTTTTCCATTGGACATTCTTTCCTGCTTTGTTGAAGATCAGTAGACCATAAAGTTGAGGGTCTATTTCTGGGCTCTCTATTCTGTCCCATTGATCTATGTGTCTGTTTTTGTGCCAGTACCATACTGTCTTGATGATGACAGCTTTGTAATAGAGCTTAAAGTCTGGAATTGTGATGCCACCAACTTCAACTTTCTTTTTCATTATTCCTTTGGCTATTCGAGGTCTTTTCTGGTTCCATATAAATTTTAGGATTATTTGTCCCATTTCTTTGAAAAAAACGGATGGGATTTTGGTAGGGATTGCATTAAATGTATAAATTGCTTTAGGTAGCACAGACCTTTTCACAATATTCATTCTTCCTTTCCAGGAGCATGGAACTTTTTTCCATTTCCTTGTGTCTTCCTTAATTTCTTTCATGAGTACTTTATAGTTTTCTGAGTATAGATTCTTTGCCTCTTTGGTTAGGTTTATTCCTAGGTATCTTATGGTTTTGGGTACAACTGTAAATGGGATTGACTCCTTAATACCTCTTTCTTCTGTCTTGTTGTTGATGTAGAGAAATGCAACTGATTTCTGTGTACTGATTTTATATCCTGACACTTTACTGAATTCCTGAATAAGTTCTAGCAGTTTTGGAGAGGAGTCTTTTGGGTTTTCCACATATAGTATCATATCATCTGCAAAAAGTGATAGTTTGACTTCTTCTTTGCCAATTTGGATGCCTTTAATTTCTTTTTGTTGTCTGATTGCTGAGGCTAGGACTTCTAGTACTATGTTGAATAGCAGTGGTGATAAGGGACATCCCTGCCGTGTTCCTGACCTTAGCGGAAAAGCTTCCAGTTTTTCTCCATTGAGAATGATATTTGCGGTGGGTTTTTCATAGATGGCTTTGATAATATTGAGGTATGTGCCCTCTATCCCTACACTTTGAAGAGTTTTGATCAGGAAGGGATGCTGCACTTTGTCAAATGCTTTTTCAGCATCTATTGAGAGTATCATATGGTTCTTGTCCTTTCTTTTATTAATGTATTGTATCACATTGATGAATTTGCAGATGTTGAACCAACCTTGCAGCCCTGGAATAAATCCCACTTGGTCGTGGTGAATAATCCTTTTGAGGTACTGTTGGATCCTATTAGCTAGTATTTTGGTAAGAATTTTCGCATCTGTGTTCATCAAGGATATTGGTCTGTAATTCTCTTTTTTGATGGAATCCTTGTCTGGTTTTGGGATCAGGGTGATGATGGCCCTCATAAAATAAGTTTGGAAGTTTTCCTTCCATTTCGATTTTTTGGAACAGTTTCAGGAGAATAGGTATTAGTTCTTCTTTAAATGTTTGGTAGAATTCCCCTGGGAAGCTGTCTGGCCCTGGGCTTTTGTTTGTTTGGAGATTTTTGATGACTGCTTCAATCTCCTTACTGGTTATGGGTCTGTTCAGGTTTTCTATTTCTTCCTGGTTCAGTTGTGGTAGTTTATATATCTCTAGGAATGCATCCATTTCTTCCAGATTGTCTAGTTTGTTGGCATAGAGTTCGTCATAATATGTTCTTATAATTGTTTGTATTTCTTTGGTGTTGGTTGTGATCTCTCCTCTTTCATTCATGATTTTATTTATTTGAATCCTTTCTCTTTTCTTTTTGATAAGTCTGGCCAGGGGTTTATCAATCTTATTAATTCTTTCAAAGAACCAGCTCCTAGTTTCGTTGATTTGTTCTACTGTTTTTTTGGTTTCTATTTCATTGATTTCTGCTCTGATCTTTATGATTTCTCTTCTCCTGTTGGGTTTAGGCTTTCTTTGTTGCTCTTTCTCCAGCTCCTTTAGGTGTAGGGTTAGGTTGTGTATTTGAGACCTTTCTTGTTTCTTGAGAAAGGCTTGTATCGCTATATATTTTCCTCTCAGGACTGCCTTTGCTGTGTCCCACAGTTTTTGAACCATTGTATTTTCATTATCACTTGTTTCCATGAATTTTTTCAATTCTTCTTTAATTTCCTGGTTGACCCATTCATTCTTTAGAAGGATGCTGTTTATTCTCCATGTATTTGGGTTCTTTCCAAATTTCCTCTTGTGATTGAGTTCTAGCTTCAGAGCATTGTGGTCTGAAAATATGCAGGGAATGATCTCAATCTCTTGATACCAGTTGAGAACTGATTTGTGACCCAGGATCTGATCTATTCTGGAGAATGTTCCATGTGCACTAGAGAAGAATGTATATTCTGTTGCTTTGGGATGGAATGTTCTGAATATATCTGTGATATCCATCTGGTCCAGTATGGCATTTAAACCTTTATTTCCTTGTGGCTCTTTTGTTAGATGATCTGTCCATTTCCATGAGGTGGGTGTTAAAGTTCCCTATTACTATTGTATTATTGTCAATATGTTTCTTTGATTTTGTTATTAATTGGTTTATATAGTTGGCTGCTCCCATGTTAAGGGCATAGATACTTAAAATTGTTAGATCTTCTTGTTGGACAGACCCTTTAAGTATGATATAGTGTCCTTTGTCATCTCTTATTATAGTCTTTGGCTTAAAATCTAATTGACCTGATATAAGGATTGCCACCCCAGCCTTCTTCTGATGTCCATTAGCATGGTAAATTGTTTTCCACACCCTCACTTTAAATCTGGAGGTGTCTTTGGGTCTAAAATGAGTTTCTTGTAGGCAGCATATTGATGGGTTTTGTTTTTTTATCCATTCTGATACCCTGTGTCTTTTGATTGGGGCATTTAGCCCATTAACATTCAGGGTAACTATTGAGAGATATGAGTTTAGTGCCATTGTATTACCTGTAAGGTGACTGTTACTCTATATTGTCTGTTCCTTTCTGATCTACTACTTTTAGGGTTTCTCTTTGCTTAGAGGACCCCTTTCAATATTTCCTGTAGAGCTGGTTTGGTGTTTGCAAATTCTTTCAGTTTTTGTTTGTCCTGGAAGCTTTTTATCTATTTAGCTGATCTCCTGCTACCTGATGTTGTCTCAGCCTGCTACTTTTCTGCCATCTTGGCTCCTCTGAGCTGTCAGCTTTTCATGTGTTGCAGAGGATGTGGAGAAAGGGGAACTTTGGTGCAGCCACTTTGGAAAACAGTATGGAGATTCCTTAAGAAATTAAAAACAGAGCTTCCATATGACCCTGCAATTGCACTACTGGGTCTTTACCCCAAAGATACTGATGTAGTGAAAAGAAGGGCCATCTGTACCCCAATGTTCATAGCAGCAATGGCCACAGTCACCAAGCTGTGGAGAAAACCAAGATGCCCTTCAACAAATGAATAGATAAAGAAGATATGGTCCATGTATACCATGGAGCATTATGCCTTCATCATGAAAGGATGAATATCCAACTTTTGTATCAACATGGACGGGACTGGAATAGATTATGCTGTATGAAATAAGTCAAGCAGAGAAAGTCAATTATCACATGGTTTCACTGACTTGTGGAGCATGGAGGACGTTGGGAGATGGAGCAGAGAAGTGAGTTGGGGGAATCCTTTGGATGGGGAGACAAACCATGAGAGACAGTGGACTCTGAGAAACAAACTGAGGGTTTTGGAGGGGTAGGGGGTTGGGTGAGCCTGATGGTGGGTATTATGGAGGGCACATATTGCATGGAGTACTGGGTGTGGTGCATAAACAATGAATTCTGGAACACTGAAAAGAAATAAAAATAATTTTAAAATGATGGTTATAGTTTTAGCTCTAATGTCTTTGATGCATCTTGAGTTACTTTTTGTATATGGTCTGATGTACAGATCAAAATTCATTCATTTTCATGTAGATATCCAGTTTTCTCAAAGCCAGTTGATGAAAGGATTATCTTTCCCCCATTTAATAATCCTGGTACCCTTATGGAAATCATTTGACCATATACTAGAAGGTTTATTCTGGAATTTCTATTTCATCTGTCCATATGTTTGTTTTTATGTCATATTTTATATGTCCATATGTCTGTATTACACTGTTTTGATTCCTTTGTAATAAGTTTAAAATCCAGTAGGACGATACTTCCAACTTCGTTCTTTTTAAGGTTGCTTTAGTTATTTAGAGTCCCATGAGATTCTACATGAATTGAAATGTTTTTTAAATATTTTTGCACAATCACTGGGACTTTTATATGCATTGCATTGAATCTGTACATTCTTTGATTATATTGACATCTTAACAATATTAAATCTCCCTATCAATGAACACAGGAAATAAACTTCTTATTTATTTTTGTCTCTAACTTATTTCAGCAACATGTGGTCTTATCCAGTGTACAGGTTTTTGGCCTTTCTGGTTAAGTTTATTCCCTAGTATTTTATTCTTTTTGATGTAAATGGAACACATTTCTTAATTTTTATTCATATTGTGCATTGCTAATCTGCAAATATCCAACTCATTTCTGTGTTGATTTGGTGTTCTGCAAATTTGCTGAATTTATTACTTCTAACAGGATTTTTGGGAAGGTATTTTTTTATGGCATATCATTTTGTTATATTATACTGTCTCTACTATTAGCTTGAATTGCAATCACTATCTATGCAATTGTGGCAAAGGGATAACTCTTATTTGTTTTTTCATCTTGGGACTATGAAAATAATGATGAAAGCAACAACAATAGTAATGTGATTAAGAACATAGATTCTGGCAAAAGTTAATTTTGACCTTTTACTTTACTTGCTTTGTTTCCCTGAGCACTTTTATTTATTGAATTAACCCATGCTTACCTAGGCTTATCAAGTACAGACACTTACTTGCTGGTGCTTAATATGTGAGTCTCAGGCTTCTGTTACTTGGGTATGATCAAAAGTTGAAGGATTCAATAAGGTGAATCAACAGTATCTGGCTCATACATCAGTAAATGTTAGAAAATGTCATTTTACAGTATCCCCACATCAAATGAAATAATATATGTGAAAATACATTGTGATCCAGGAGACTCTTATAGTAATAACTCTTATAATAATAATAAAATATAATAATTTTTAAAGCATGCGTTCTTTCATTCACTGCCCCATGAGGAAGAAACTTTATCCCACAATATTTCTGCAGGAATAAAGAGTTCCTATCCCTGGAAGACAAAAATGAACATTAAAATACTCTGCTTTTGCCTTCTACCATTGGACCAATAAGAATCACCCACTGATCATGAGGAGTCCCATTATCTCTGCAATCCCTCTGTCACTACTAGCACACACTTGTAACTACTTCATGTGAAAGCTTTGTAACACATAGTAATTCAGCCATAGCTTAATAAGGATTAATGAGTTTAGATTTGTAAAGCACTTAGAATGCTGCCTGATACATAGACAGTATTACATAAGCATTTATTCAATAATTAAAATAGTTATGTAGAAAGTCATGATGTAAATGCTGTCTTTGTGTCCTGCTTAAATGGCGTGATTTTATGTTTATGTCTTATACAATATCCATAAATATCACATCAGCTAAAATACCAGTATTGATGAACTCCTCAGTGTTAAGCATGTGATAGTTACCTGTGGGTCTACCACTAGTTAGTGAAGCAGTCATTTTGAAACAATAATTAAGAAATTTAAGAGGAAGATTTGGTCATGGCAGAAAACACCAAAGCCTTAGTATTATCAAAATGAAACTTTGGTGTTACAATTACTAGAGAAATTAAGGAACTTCATTCACTTTACAATACCTGCATAGGCAAAAATTACATTTGGTGTGGAAGTAATCTCAGCTCAAAGCCTTAAAGTTTAATAGGATGTTCAGCTCAGAGAGTAGTTTATGAAGACAGACAGTGATCTATTTGGAATCACCTACATACTATGAAACTGAATTATGAAATGCATACTTGAAAAAAGTATCAGATTAATGCAGAGAAATGAAACATGAAGGAGGAAGTCAAGCTATCTCCCAAGGATACAGTTGAATGAGTCCTTAAAAGAACATCCTTGCTGGTATATAAGGTATTCATCCCTTCCCAAACTAGTTGCCTTCCAGAAATTCAAAAAATTAAAAATAAAAAATAAAAATAAAAAATCTGAGATCACTTGTATTAAGAAAGGGGATAACAGATGGTCATACGAAAGTTGATTTTTTTTCTATGAATATGGGCACAATTAACTTTGGTGATTGTTCAGTTACTAGAGCATCCATAGTGAGCCTGAATGTTAGCACAGCTAAGTAGAATTGTGTTTTTTATTTGTTTTAGGATAATCTTTCATGTTTCTGTAATAAGAAAATGAACCATAAAAATGAAATGGTTAGAACGACGTGGATGGAACTAGAGGGTATCATGCTTAGGGAAATAAGTCAATCGGAGAAAGACAACTATCATATGAACTCTTTGATATGAGGAAGTGGAGATGCAAGGTGGGGGGGGATTGGGGGGAAGTAGGAAAAGAAAAAATGAAAAGATGGGATTGGGAGGGAGACAAACCATAAAAGACTCAATCTCAAGAAACAGACTGAGGGTTGCTGGGGGGAGGGGGAACGGGAAAGGGTGGTGGAGAAATGGACATTGGGGAGGGTATGTGCTATGATGAGTGCTGTGAAATGTGTAAACCTGGCGATTCACAGACCTGTACCCCTGGGGATAAAAATACATTATATGTTTATTAAAATAAAAAAATTAAATAAAAAAATATATATATATATAAAAAAGAATGAAAGGTAAAAATAGTCAAGAATAAAAATAAAACAATTCAAAACATTTTGACTTATGTGACATGAAAAACATGTGTTTTTGAATGTGCCTTGAAATTAGAGAAGGTCTTACATTCTTTTTTCCTGAAATGCAGGCCTAGCTACTATGTTGCACACAGTAGTCATTCTGTTTAAATGTAATTAATGGTAACATGTTTTATTGCTATAATTTTTTTCTTCTAAGAATTATAACCTAACTTCTGCATTAAACAGATTTATTAAGTCTCCATTTTATACAAGTAAATATGGTAGTTTCTACAAGTAAGTATGGTAGTTTCTCCATCACTACCATATTAATCATCTAAAGACAAAGTGAAAAAATTATTGCTTTATGAATTGCAATTGTAAAAAAATGAGAATAAAAGCAGGTTAACATAAAATAATCATAAAGAGAAAATATGAAATGCTATACCATAGGAAAATAGTTCCCAAAAAAATGATAAAAAAAAAAAGGCCATGAATCATAGGGTTACATAGAGGAAGTAAAGGTGATCATTATAGGAAGACAGTATACAAAGATCACCAAAATGGTCTAGTCATTCACTGAGTATAGAAAAGTAGAAAATAAAATTAAGACACACTAGAACAAGAGGGAGATAATCCAACATGGTATTCCTTCTGATGGCTCCCATCATATGCAACATAAAGTTACCTACTTCCTTGTGGCCCAAAGATTGTTCATAGTCTGGCCACTGCTCACTTTTTTCTTTCTTTTTTTTTTCTTTTTTAAAGATTTTATTTATTTATTTGACAGGCAGATCACAAGTAGGCAGAGAGGCAGGCAGAGAGAGAAGGGAGGAAGCAGGCTCCCTGCTGAGCAGAGAGCCCGATGTGGGGCTCGATCCCAGGACGCTGGGATCATGACCTGAGCCGAAGGCAGCGGCTTTAACCCACTGAGCCACCCAGGCACCCCTGCTTGCTTTTTTCTATTCTTTCTCTCACCAGTCCCCTCATCCTACTGTGTGAACCATCTCCATGATAAAGCAAACACACCCACATACCAATTTTTTGCAGGTTACTGTCAATATTGGTCCTCCAATCATGTAGTCTCAGACTATCATGTTATTATACTTCAATTTTCTGTACCTGAAATCCCTTCTCTTTCTTCTTTCTTTGTTATTTTCTGGCTTCAGTTCTACTTGTGAGGTTCTTGATAGCAGGAGCTCTGATTGACTCCTTCTTGTATCCCAAGATCAGGCCACATTTTAAAGCCTAAATAATTAACTAAAATACAAATGTCCTAGGGTGCCTGGGTGGCTCAGTCAGTTCAGTGTCTGCCTTTGGCTCAGGTCATGATCCTAGTGCCCTGGGATTGAGGCCCACCTCAGGCTCCCTGCTTAGCAAGGAGTCTATTTCCCCCTCCCCTTCTACCCCTCCCCCTGCTCCCTCTCTCACATATTCTCTCTAATAAATTTTTAAAAATAAAAAATAAAATACAAGCATCCTATTAAAATTATTGAGTAAGAAAAATAAAAGATAGCAGAGAGATCAAAAGTATTCCAATAGATATATAACAGATTAAACTTGAGAAATAATGTATTACAAGCTAAAAGAGGGCTTTTTTGTTGAATTACTATTGCTTATTTGGTGAAATGTCTAGGAGGAAGGATTAAAATAATTGTATATAAAGAGAAAAAACACTGAGTTCAAATTTGAAATACTAGAGAAGTCCCATATCTGCTATTAACCAATTACCTAGTGAGGGAAATAATACATATCTGTACCATTATGAAAAATTCTCCTATATGCCCTTCTTCATTATATTTGAGTTTATATCACATCTCAGTCAAGATTACTATTGATTTTTGCTGTCATAAGTAGCAAGAAGTTTTATAAGCAATAATGTGGTTGATAAATAGAAAATTTTAAACATTTCAGTTTTGATTATTTTCATGTGCTTTACTTCAATATAAAATATGGTCGACAATACATAATGTTGAGACAGCAGCACGGTTAGCAGGAGGTGTCAATAACAGGCTGGAGATCCATTTTTTGATCTGGTAAGTTTGACATTCCTCTTATACTATGTGAGAGTCTTTTGTGCTGCTCACTGATAACCAGTTTTCCATTCTTTCTAGACACATGGAAGACTGAACCTGACGAATTCCTTAAGTTTGGATGTTTGTAATACTAGCTATTAAGGTAAGAGAGGGAAATGCCACTTTATTTCCAAACTGTAACTTTTAATTCCCAGTGTCATGAACTCCTGAGTTCTCTTCCCCTGCTAGGGTGATTGTGGGAACACAGCTCAGATGGAGCTTCATCATCCCTGTCCCTAAATAAAGACAAGAAAATAAATAAACATCCTCTCATGCTATGAACACACAAAAAATGAACTCTGTTTGTTTTAAACCACCAAAATTTTGAAGGTGTTTAATTCCATGGCATAACCTAGTTTATCCTGATTGTTAGAGAATTTGGTTCACACATTTGAAATGCTGACATATTTAAAGCCTGAAATATGGGGCATTAGATTAGGTATTAAGAGGCAGATAACGAGGTAAATTGTTAGCAAAGGCTTGAAAGGTGGGGATCAGGAACAGTTTAACAATGAAGTTAATGAAACAGACTTCAAGCACCCCACTTACACAGGTCCATCCCAAAACCTTAGGAGGAAATCTAGTAATGTTTTACAGGGACTTTACAAGCACACATATTTGCAAAATGTTCTGACATCAGTACTATAATCTCACTTTATTCAGACCACCGTCTCTTTTTACTCTAACTCTCCATCACCTTCTTCTTCAAATTGAGTGGAATGAGTGTTACCACAATCATTTCTAGTATTTGTCTAAGGGGGAATTGAGTTGGAGATACACTTAGTTTGAGTATAATAGAATATAAGAACATAACACAATTTATAACTCAGTCTTGTTAGCCGTACCAGAGGAGAAGTGCTTTCTAGAATATTCCTGCAGCTCTATGTGCCAATTCACCTGGTATTGTGCAACAGGAGTGTGTCCTCTAGCATCTGGCGCCAGAAGAATGTGAGTTGTTGAGGAGTAACCAGATCAGTATTATGGAGTTAGAAACGACTATATGGGATGTTTTTTCCAGTTTTCCAATTATAAAGTTGTAAGCAAAAGATTTGGTTTTTATAGAAGCCAAGTCAAAACTGAAGTTCTCTCTTGTATGTTACAAAGGAAATAATGTGATGCATATAACTATAAACACACAATACATTTTTAAGTGGAATTATAGAATTCATCAGCATTCCCTTATTTTGAGGGGCAAATGGATGCACCAGTACATTACAGAAAATGTAACACGTTCTCTGTAGTGTTACACTAATTAAATATGAAGGGCATTAGACTGAGCTGGCTCTTATGTCTTAATGGCCCATGTAAGCAAACCAAAATCTAAGCCTGTAAATGCCTCAAAACTAAGGACAACCAATCATAGACAGACAATTAGACTTTAAGCTATAGCTCATCAAAAATTTCCTTGCTCCTTGTTATGTGTCCAGATTATCGATAATTTTAAATTTTTATTAAATTTTATTAAATTTATTGTTTATTATTTATTAAATTTAAATAATACATTGTTATATTTATTTATTATTTATTAAATTTAATAAATTTAATTTTTATTAAATTTCATTAAATGTACTAAATTTTAAATAATTTTTAAAAGGATCTGCTATCTTAAAGGAAAGATATACTCTTCCATTCTGTGAAGGAAGATAATAACATTAAAATTCATTGTAATATTAAGATGCAATAAAATATAATTAAAAAGGCAGAAAAAAATTCATATCATAAGCAAGATTTTAAAATTTTGTGGTGCTTCTGGTATTTTTCATATTTTTATTTGTAATTATTTTGTGATTTATCTTCTCATAAATACCTAATTTTATATTTATAATTTGGTTTTCTTTTTTATTTATTTGTTTTATTTATTTATTTGAGAGAGCATGAGCACAAGCAGGGGGAGAGGCTGAGGGAGAGGGAGAAGCAGACTCCCAGACAAGCAAGGAGCCCAGTGCTATGTGGGGCTGGATCCCAGGACACTGGGATTGTGACCTGAGCCAAAGGCAGATGATCAACTGACTGAGCCACTCACACGTCCCATGGTGTTCTTTTTTAAAAGAGGACTTCTCAGCTTCTTCCCTGAAAACTTCAACATATAACATCATACCAATTCACACTTTATGGCAGAAAAACTTAGCAAAACTTGGTTTTGACCATTTGGGATTCAGATAATATCTAATAAACTAATAACACTGGGGGTACAGGTTGAAATATAAAATGTTAATAATGTATGTTTGTTATTATTGGCTGCATTTGGTAAGGTATTGAGAGAGATGAACCCAGAAAATGACTGGCAGTAATGATGAAAACAGACAAAACACTTCAATTCAGAGTCCTGTGGATTTGGGAAAACAAACTGTTATTCAACCACAGATAACAGAATGTACCATTTGAAACAAAAAAAGAAAGATATCTGTGAATGAATTTTCAAGGCAGTTTTATTAGCAATAGACAAAACCTAGAAACAACTCAAGTGTCTATCAATAGATAAATAAAAAATTTTTATACATCCATAAAACTAAATACTATGCAGCAATAGAAAAAAAAATCATGCTAAGTCGAACAAACAAATTCTATTTATGAGAAATTATAGCCAATATTTACTGTAGTCACAAAAACTATATCAGTTGTTGCTTGGAGATAAGGAACAGAAGGGAGGATATATACAAAAAGGCATGAGGAAGTATTTGCAGGTGATGAAAGATGGCCAGTATTTTGATTCTGGTGATGTTTTTGCAGGTGTCTACACCTGCAAAACTTAATAGACTATACACTTTAAATATATGTAATTTATTGATTGTCAACTATAGCTCAATAAAAGTATAAATAATTACTATGAGAATCAAAGGCTGATTAAAACTCAGTTTTGTTACAAGGATCAAATCAAGAACATGGCCAACCATTCATTGTTTAAAGGATCTGATGGGATGGAATTAATGCCCAGAGTATCCTCACAAATGGAAACATATATATCTGCCACAGAGAAAATATATTGCATGAGTGGATTTCCCAATGAAGCCTGAGAGGATTAAGGTACCTAAAAATAAATCATATGTGAGAGTGAGAAAAAGTAAGGGAGAGCAAACCAGAAAATTATATTCAATGTAGATACAAATCTTTAAAAAATAAAATGAGAACTATTGTAGAAAAGAACGTATATATGACCTTTAGTATATGTTGCTGATTTGGAATCAACTAGATGATAAGTCCACTAAGGTTTTAGCAGAGTAACAGTACCAAAGAAACATAGCATAGACCCTAGAGCAAAAATGGGTCTAAGTCTGAGGTGTAAAACATTCCTTGCTTACATACTCACAGCATGTACAACACCAAGAATGAACCCTCATGTAAACTCTGGGCTCTGGACGATTATGATGTGTCAGTGTAGGTTCATTAGCTATAACAAATGTACCACTCTGGTGAGGGGAGTGGATAATGGGGGAGGGTATGCATGTGTTGCGGGCTGGGAGCATATAGGAAATCGCTGTACCTTCCCCTAAATTTTGCTGCGAGCCTTAAACTGTCCTAAAAAAGAAATTTTAATTAAAAAAAACAAACAAACAAAAAGTCACAACAACAAAAACAAAACAAAGCAAAACAAAATACCCTGGGTTGCAACCTTCTACAGTCAGGCTGTCAGCTTCGAAAGCTGCTTACCTTCTTGTAACTCCCATCCCCCACCCCCACTCACACACAACCTGGAAAGCACGTTTCACAACATTGACTTTCTCTGTCGTGTTACATTAAGGAGGGCATTAGACCTGAGGTGCCTCTGATGTCTTGATGGCCCATGTAAGCCAAACAAAATCTAAGCCTGTAAATGCCTCAAAACTAAGGACAACCAATCACAGACAACTAGACTTTAAGCTATAGCTCATCAATAATTTCCTTGCTCTGCTTCTGCCTTTTCTCTATAAATATCTCT
Source organism: Martes martes (assembly GCF_963455335.1). NCBI lineage: Eukaryota > Metazoa > Chordata > Mammalia > Carnivora > Mustelidae > Martes > Martes martes. The sequence goes on along the minus strand of NC_137889.1, from coordinate 185,580,999 downwards.
CACTGAGTGCCTGTCTTTGGAACACTCCTAACTACTTCCATTTTGCCGCTGGCCTGATTGGAATTGATTTTGCTCAAATAGACTCCTGAAAATTTTTGCCATGCCTCAGTTTATCTTTTACAGTAGCCAACAACGTTATCTTTTCATAAACACACGCACACAAACACACACACACACAGAACAGAAAAATCAAACATGTAATGGGACAATGGTGTGACATGACAAAGAGCCTGTTGATTTTGATCTCCAGGGTTTGTCAAGGGCGGATTGGCGAGCCGCAGCATCTTAAGGAAGGGATACCCTCACGGTACTCTGAGGAGTGGAAGAGAGAGAGAAAGCAATCTAGTTTTTCTTAGTAAACCAAGTTGCGGATAAGGTGATTCCCTTTGCCCTACCTTTCAATACACTAGCAAAAGGATGCAATTTCAGTTGAGGTGAATCCTCTTTTAGGATTCACATTTAGACCTCTTAGCATAGCCCTTTAACTGACAACACTCCCTCCCTTCCCTAACTATACCCATGCTCCCACCCACGAGCCAGTGATAGACGACAGTGGTATTTGTTTCATTCCTTCACTTATGAAATATCAACGCATGTTCATTGATATTAAACCTTTTCATCAATTATAAAATGATAGATTTAAGGGTACTTTTATGACTTCTATTTAGAATAAAACACATGGAATATTCATAACACCATATTATATAATATCGTTGACACTTAAAATTTATGCTCTGAAATAAGACTGACTCTTTGGACATTCGGACTCTAGTATTTACCGGCTCTATGACTTTGGATACATTACTTAGCCATGTATGGCTTCAGTTTTTATCTATAAAATGAGCACAAGAATATTATCAACCAAATGTAGTTATTTAGAGGATTAAATGAAGGAAAAAAACAACAATTTTATGGGACGAGCTCAATATCTGGTACATAATGAAAACTCAGAAGGACATTATTACTTTTATTATATAAAAAAATCAAGTTTTTAAGTCATCACAATGTTTTTTAAAAAGTCTCAGCTATAGGGACGCCTGGGTGGCTCAGTTGGTTAAGCGGCTGCCTTCGGCTCAGGTCATGATCCCAGCGTCCTGGGATCAAGTCCCACATTGGGCTCCTTGCTCCGCAGGGAGCCTGCTTCTCCCTCTGCCACTCTGTCTGCCTGTGCTCGCGCTCTCTCTCTCTCTCTCTGACAAATAAATAAATAAAATCTTTAAAAAAAAAGTCTCAGCTATAATAAAATAAAAATTATCTTTGCCTATTGCTTACATGCACACACGTGCGCGCACAAAAGGGCCTAAAACTTTTCTTGGGAGAATAGCACAGTTGGATGGTTCCAGTTTTTCATGGTTTTCTTCAGAAAATGAACTGCGATCTGAAGTTTTCTTTTTATGAATTATTCTGAAACTATCAGGAGGGTGAAGCGCTAATTAAAAAGGGTTTTTTTGGTTTTTTGTGTGTGTAGAAAATCTCTCCTTGGCCTAAAGCCAAAAGATCAGAAAAAAAGGAAGATGCAAAGAAGAGGAGGTAGCCCAGTACTGATGAATTTCTAATGAACACTGAGGGTCAAGGGGTCAGGCTACAACAGTGTGAGGTGCCATAAATAATTTTTACTCACTTGAACCTGTAGCCACTTACATCTTTTATGTTTTCTTCAAATGTAGATGTTTGTAGGTTTTGAAGAGTGAAAAACTATCAGTTTATAATTCTGTAATTGTATAATATAATCCAACTAATGATTAAAAACAAAAGATGTATATCAATATAACTGTTTTGCCAAAAACTTAGTAAGTGGTAGAAACAATATGATAATAGCAGTGCTTGCAGATAAAGGGGTGACGAGAACAAGTCAAATGAAACAGCATTGTTAGCTTTGGTTGGGACTGATTCAAGGAATAGAGTTTAGGATAGTTGGAAGGAATTTTTGTTCCCCCCTGTGTTTTGTTACCTTTTTAAAATTATTACTAGTGATTATTATCATTTTATAAAGAGAGAGAAGGTGAATCCCACAGAAATTCAAGAAGGTCCATGACAAAGCTAAGCTGTTGGACAGATGTGAATTAGAACCTGGAGTGAGAACCTCAGAGTGAGATTTTGTGAATCTTCTTTGAAGTTTTCTCCATTTCCTTGACTCATTTATTCCATATCTTTTCCAGCATTTCAACCTGGTCCTGAACTGCAGGAACATGATCTGTTATACAATGTTGCCTCCCAGCTCTGCATGGGTTGGAAGAAAGCAATCTATAAAATATTCAAAGGTGCCAGAAATTATTCCCCATATGTGGAAATTTTGAGGCAGTAAATAGAGAGAAGTTGTATATAAATTAAGAAGGGCAAGCTAAGAGGTGAGGCCTTTCCTTAGGAGGATATAGAAAAGTCAGAGACAGGAACGCCTGGGTGGCTCAGTCATTAAGCATCTGCCTTCGGCTCAGGTCATGATCCCAGGGTCCTGAGATCCAGTCCTGCATTGGGCTCCCTGCTCAGGGGAAGCCTGCTTTTCCCTCTCCCGCTCCCCCTGCTTGTGTTCCCTGTCTTGCTGTGTCTCTCTTGGTCGAATAAATAAATAAAATCTTAAAAAAAAAAAAAAAGAAAAGAAAAGTCAGAGACAAAGAGTAATTATCAGGGATGCCTGGGTGGCTCAGTTGGTTAAGCAACTACCTTTGGCTCAGGTCCTGATCTCAGGGTTCTGGGATTGAGCCCCACATCAGCTGCCTGCTCAGTGGAGAGCCTGCTTCTCCCTCTGCACTCCCCCCTTCTCTCTCTCTCTCAAATAAATAAATACAATTTTAAAAAAGAGTCTATAAGGTTAAGGCGGTGAGTTTATGCTAGTGAAAATAGATCCATATTCCAAAACAAAATGCTAATAAAAAATGTAGGTTTTCTTTCTCTCTTGCACAGACAAAGAAGTATCTTGACTCACTGTTTCCAATTTCTCTCTTCCCAGTATTTCTTCAACCTACTCGTTTTAGGCTTTTACCCTCACCTTTTCACCTCAAAGAGGTTTGTTTTTTGGTTTTTGGTTTTTGTTGTTGTTAAAGTTAGCAATGACCTCTACTTTCCTCCATTTCATAGCTCAATGTCAGTTGACATTTATTTAACTTATCAGCAGCATTCAACAAAATTGATCAAAAACTGATTTCTTTACTGCCTTTCCATAGTATTATACACTTCTGACTTTACTTTTTCCTCACTGGTCACTCCTTATCAGTTGTCTTGCTGTTTTGTCCTCATTTCTGTGACCTCATTTCACTAATGTCGAGATACTGGGGCTTTCATTCCTCAGATGTGTTTAGTTTTTTAGTCTGCTTACTTTCTTAAGGATCTCATACAATCTCTGTCTCCCAAATTTATATATTTCTAACCCAAACTACTCTTCTGAAATTCAGAAATATACATGTACCTCACTGTTTGGCCCTTCAACTTGGATGTTTAATAAAAACCTCAAAATCAGCATGTCCAAAAGAGAGTTTCCTAACTCCCCCCTTCAAAATTGCTATGCTTGTATTTCTCCAACTGAAATAATGACAATTCTACCCTGTCAAACCAAATAACTTGGACTCTTCTCATTTGCTCACGTTCTTCATTCAGTTCGTTAGCTTGTGCTATTATTTCCTTATTCAAAATATTTCTGATATCTAAGCACTTCTCAGCAACTCCACCATTACCACCCTGTTTAAACGCACAACTATCATTTATCCAGATCACTGTAATAGTCTCCCGCACCTGTTTATGCAGCCTACTGTCAAGGCAGCAAAGTGTTTCTCTTGAAGACTCTTCACACCATGTCTCTTCTCTTCACAGAATCCCCCAATGCCTTCCCATCTCACTCAGAGTAAAAGTCAAACAATGTACAATTTTCTATAAGGCCCAATCGAATCCCTTATAGGCACGTTGGCCTTTTATCCCCCTGCTCATTCCTCTCCAGACACACTATTTTCTCTGCTTTTCCTTGAACTTGTCAGATAGAGGTACCATCGTAGGTTGTCTGCACTTGCTGTTTCCACTGCCTGTAATACTATTCCCCTGTCATCAACATAACTTTGCTCAGTTCTCAACAATACCTTCACATCTTTGCTCAAATGTTACTCTCCCAGAGAGCTCTCCCTTCACTAGCTATCCAAGTCTGCAAGCTCTCCCCTTCCCAAAACTCTATAGTTTGTTTTGTCTTTTTGTCCAAAGCACTTATACCTTTAATGCACTATATAATTGATTTTAGTTGTTTATATCCCACTATTTCAACATAAACTCCTTCAAGGCAGGGATATTTATCTTATTTTTATCTGCTGTGTTCCTAGTACCTAAAATAGTGCTTGACTCAAGGTAGGACTTAATATATCATTGTTAGATGAATGGATATTAGATGCCAAATTATTGTATCAACAACAGCAGTATAGGAATTCAGATAAAAGTACACTGGGGATTACCAGGATGTCCCTATAGATAATATGGTACTACGTGTGGACCTCAAATGATGATGGTATACACATGAGGAAAACAGTAAGCAAAGGCATCAATATGCCAGCCATGTGTGATAAGAGTTAATATAGCTATCCACCTGGAATAAGTGATTTGTGCTAAAGAATGCTAAGAAATCATTTTAGAAGATTGTTTTTGACCCAATTGATAAAATATGACAGGGATCTCCCCACTAGATAATTTTGACTTTAAAATGTCTTTCTTGGGGCACCTGGGTGGCTCAGTGGGTTAAGGCCTCTGCCTTCGGCTCGGGTCATGATCCCAGGGTCCTGGGATCGAGTCCTGCATTGGGCTCTCTGCTCCTCGGGGAACCTGCTTCCTCCTCTCTCTGCCTGCCTCTCTGCCAACTTGTGATCTTTGTCTGTCAAATAAATAAATAAAATCTTAAAAAAAAATAAAAATAAAAAATAAAATAAAATGTCTTTCTTTTATGAAAAACAAAATATAAATTACCTTCTCAATGCTGAAAAAGCTTAATGCTGAATGATTAATACAACGCTTATGTTAAAATTTCCAAAACTTTCTAAAAGGTGATCATTTTGAGAGGTGAAAAGCAGCAGCAGTCCCAGAAATCTGTAAACGAATTTTTGGCTGAAGCGATGTCTCATTACAGCTCTAAGATTGAGTGCATTTGCTTCTGTGTTTGTGTCCTACCCCTACCTCCTTGTGTTTTACCATTTTAGTGCACACAAGAAAACTTTGGTTGCTATATATGAAACTCTTTGCAATTTCTGGTTGCTCTAACTTGTTCTACCCACATGCAGGTGTTGAAGAATTAATGCAATCTTCAAGTAACTCTCAACTAATGACTATTGGGAAACTGGTGTATAAATGTTTCAGCTGTTTTCTCCCTCTGGTGGGATAATTCTGAGATTCATTCTTTATGACAATTCTGAGAGTTCCCCAGTAGGATCGTGCTAAAGGTAATAAATCAGTCAGAGAAAGACAAACGCCATATGAACTTACTCATACACGGAATTTAAGAAACAAAACAAGTGAGCAAAGGGGAAAAAGACAGAGAGAGACAGATCAAGAAACAGGCTCTTAACTCTAGAGAACAAACTGATAGTTCCAGAGGGGACGTGGGTTGGGGGATAGATTAAACAGGTGATGGGGATTAAGTAGTGCTCTTGCTGTGATGAGCACAGGGTGATGTATGGAAGTGTTAAATCATTATAGTGTACACCTAAAACTAACAGATCATTGTACATTTACTACATGGAATTAAACTAGAAACTTAAAAAAATAAATAAAAATTAAAATTAAAAAAATGAACACCGTGATCACTTGTCCAATAACCCAACATATTTTCTGCCTTCCCTTCCCTGTCTCACTTTCTTATCGCCGTACAGGTGTCCTGGATCAGTTCCCAAATATATTATTCACTTTTCAATACTCTTACCTTAGTGCTTGATACTCAGAAATGCTGTCTTTCAGGGAAATCTAGATATTTTGTGAATATAACAGAACAAGTCCAATAAGGTATTAAGTTTATATCAGCTGTAATTTTCATCAATGATTTTTCGTCTATTTTAATAACTCTATATTGTTAAATTGGGTGATCATATATACATCAATGAGTGCCTGCCACAAATATCCTGGGCAAACACCACTTTAGTAGTGGCAGAGAGGAAATGTGTGCTAAAGAAATTAGCAACCTACACTAGCAAAAACACAGCAGGCAAGTCTGTTAAAAGCTTTCTTCTCTTGTTCTGACCCTTGCTACCCCATTTGTGAAATTCAGTTTCATTATATCATCAAGTGGCATGGACATAGGCCAATAGGCCACATGGGGTAAATATGCACATTAAAGTCTCAACATACTACCATTGTAATTAATACTGTAAACCTCACTAGAGTCATTTTATGTCATTTCCCTATTTTTGCAGTTAGCCAATTATCTTAAAATATAACCATATTTTTTATTTCCATTTTACCATAAGTTCTCACGTGTTTATTTTTCAGACTTTTGAATTCTAATATCAGAGATGGATCAATTCCTACTTATATTAATTTTTAATGGGAGGTACTTATCGTCATCCCCATAAAGAAGATTTCAGGGGCTCCTGGGTGGCTCAGTGAGTTAAGCCTCTGCCTTCAGCTCAGGTCATGATCTCAGGGTCCTGGGATCGAGCCCCGCATCGGGCTCTCTGCTCAGCAGGGAGCCTGCTTCCCCCCCTCTCTCTGCCTGCCTCTTGTGATCTCTCTCTCTGTCAATAAATAAATAAAATCTTTAAAAAAAAAATAAAGAAGATTTCATTCTTAATTATTTGTCTTGGGATCATTACAACCCCGTGTACTTTTACCAATAAAAACTAAACTGACCTATATACCAAATAAAGTGGTTTTAAAAAAAATGATTTCAGCAGAAATACATAGGTGTGTGTGTGTAAATCAAATCTGAGTTAGGTAAGTTTCTTGTGCTTCTACTTTTAAAATACCACTCTTGAAACTTTCTGCATAGAAAACTGGTCAATCTTACACTCATCGTTTGAGCAAGAAAAAGGAGATAATTAGCAAACACTGCATCAGTTTAATAAAAATTAATTTAGCATAATGGTTTTAGGGGCAATATTCTTAATTTGAAAACAAACACCTCAGGCTAGTGATTCTCAAGGCTCTAAAGAAGAAAAGGGTACCCTAACATTGACCAAGTGAAGCTATCTTCCATAAAGTATTTTGATTTCAGAATTGATTGCTCTAGAGCAGTATTTCTAGAATACAACAGAAAGATAAATGAGAGTAAATTCAGGATGTTCATAAAAAAACAAAACCCATTGTTGAAAAAAGAACCCTCTTTTATCTTATTACAAAATAGGGATGCAGTGATAAAAGAACTGTTAAAAATATGCAGGGCAAATTTAAATACTCTATATTACTACTACATAGATTGGAAAATGCAATATTTGACCATAGAAGATTTCAAGTTGAAAACAAAAAAAAAAGATAAGAAATTTGTAAATTTGGAACAGTCTAGTTAAAAATATCATTTTGTCATTACTTTTTTTAGCATATTTTATTTTTTCTCACTCAGAATGTTTAATAATATTATATTTTATGAGAAAGAAAATAATTCAGTAAATTTTTGTGTTGATTTTAATATTTTATTAAGATATCAATAATTTCATTGAGAATTTAAAATCTGTTTAAAATTTTTTAAAACTTTCAAGTATTTTATATACTAGAAATAAAATCCTTCAAATAATCCCCTGTAAAATATTAAAATGATAGAAACATATTTATCTCTTTTACAGAGCTTGTATGTAACTAGATTTCATTTTCATAAAAATAGATTTTCGTTAAAAATTTATTCATCAAATACATTTGGGAAATAGTTACAATAACTAATACTAATTTCCTGATTTCAGAATTTGTAAAACTCATTTATGAGCTTATATATTTGGGAAATTTCAAGAAAACATTATAATGGGCAACACCTTTAAGTTTATTTGATAGAAAAACTTTCTTCTCCTTCTCTAATTCCCACTGCTACTGAACTATTCAATGAAATACTATAGGAATAAAAATATTTATAAATAGAATGACAAAGCCAAAACAATATTTTTGGGATATAGACCACCACCCATACGGCAGCATAGAGAATAAATTAGAACTATAGAATACTACCACTACTAAAAAGTACAAAAGATTTGACAATTTTCTTTGCAAGTCTTGCTTAGAAGTACAGCACATCACTTTGAAATGGTGGAGAAGTTGATACCTAATGTTCTGGTCTCTATTTGGGATATAACTGAAATGGAGACACAAGTTTGCAATGTTGACATTTTTAGCTAGAGGTGAAAATTTATTTTTTAGACAAGTTTATACTTAGATTTGCTCACTGTATGTGTTTAAAGTTAAGTGCCGCAATATTATCTCAATATTATCTGTAGGCTGGAAATCATTAGGATGCACCATAGCTTTGTAGTTACACACCCACACGTGTGTGTGTGTGCATCCAAATATGTTTCATGTGGTTTGTGCTCAAACTCTCCTAGACACATGGTTCCCAAAGCATAAATCCTGTTGACTTCCAAACTTGAAAAGAATTTCATTGGCAGAAGTTAATTTTGAATTGGAAGAATTTTATATTTATTTCATTTAATAGACTATGCTATAATGTATAAAATTATAGAAGTGATCCAATAATGCTGTCCCAGTAATGAAACCTACACATCTCTCTACATTAGCTTAACATATACATACAACTATATAAGCACATATGAACACAAATATAATATTTTAATCTAAGGATAATCATTAGAAATGAGGGAATCAGCTTTTTACTCAATTCTTACAATTACTTGCCTGATAATTACATTGAAATCAATGAAATACTATATAAAACTACTTTGATTTACATGTATAGATCCCTAAATCTTGGTACAATCATCCATTTGTTAATTAATTTCTAAAATATGCTTGGAGGGGTGCCTGGGTGGCTGAAGTGGGTTAAAACCTCTGCCTTCAGCTCAGGTCATGATCCTGAGGTCCTGGGATCAAACCCCGAATTGGGCTCTTTGCTCAGCAGGGAGCCTGCTTCTTCCTCTCTCTCTGCCTGCCTCTCTGTCTACTTGTGATCACTGTCTGTCAAATAAATAAATAAAATCTCTAAAAAAAATATGCATGGACTGGATGTGAGAAAAATATCCATACTGAATTCATAATTTTGTGTACTAAGAAATGTGAACAGGACAGTTCTTGCTTATTTCATTATCTGGGTGGTAGCACCAGAACCAGGTAAGATATTGGCAACTAAACATTTCCTAACAGTTTCTGAAATCGATCAAGTTTTGAAATCTAAAAATACTCTCTTATTTTAGGGTTTAAGACCATGGAAGAACAAATTCTTCCGGACTTCTCTGTCAGCAAAACTGTTTTACTGAGCTTATGGTAAACTTGGTGCTACTTGTCTCATAACATATAAATCAGATCGAACCTCTGATGGAAGATCTCAATGACCTCAGTCTCCTGATAGGGATAAAAATAACAGATGGATTGTAACATTTTGAAGAATGATATAAATGATGTTATATCCCCAATATAACTTTGAAATCTGCTCCCATTTGGCAAGATCAAGTGCAGTCCATATTTTCTTTGAAAGCAATCTATTTTTAAGCTATCACATGCTATTTGTTATTGTTTCTGAAAGATGTTTAAAAGAATTTCACCCAGGATATATTAGATGGGTTCTTAGTTTAGAGACATTTAATTATGAAAAAAAAAATTAACTTATTTTATGCCTTAGATTATAAAGGTAGAAATTACCTGCTATCTCTGGATTTCTCACTGAATATTAAATTTTTAATATGAGATAATTTGAAATTAGGAAGAATATTCCACACTCAGTTATTTTTTGAAAACAAAACCTTAAATGGTCAACATCAAGTCAATTGCTAATTATATTCTTGTCCTGGACCATTTCATAGTTATGTTGAATAAAAATACAGGTTTTGTGGTTTAGATCCATCATTTTTGATAGCTTTATGTGTTTCAAACGATGCTATATTTTCCCTAACACACATCATCTGTTACATTTCAAATCAGTTTTGATGTAAAAAACAAGAACAATAAACATGATTATAATTAGGGAGAGTTTGTTAAATGTGCTTTAATAGGTCCTATTGTGAGATGTGTCTGGTGTACAAGCAGAAATCAAGGCTAGCATACTGAAGAAGAAAAGACAAACAAACCCCATGGTTAGTGAGTAGATATAGAGCTTGAAATTGTTTGGTCTAGGAAGACATCTAAAATACAATTTAGTACATACAGAAAATGTAATTAAACGATAATTGCACCGAAGCACAATGAGTGTGGGATAAACAGCTTGTGAATCAATAAACCATGAGGCAGCAGGCTGAGGTACTTATTGATTTATGATTCATTTAGCTCCAAGTTTACTTTATTTCTAATTCGGTTGGAACTACTGTATTATCCTTCATTGGGAGAGCTGGGTGGAGTGATTGTACCATTTTATATGAGGAGAAGATTATCTGAATTAATATCATTTTTTTAGTTTTATGTGAGTACACTCCTTTGAGTTTTTCCTATTTACTTACCAAATCTACAGGCTATGATATATGGCTATACTAAAATTTATATTTTTACATATTAAAATTTACATTAATTTGGAAATTTTAGGACAGCCTACATCTCTGATAAATGAAAATCCTGTGCTTTCATTAATTTAAGACAGGAGTATGGTAGAGTATTATAACACACATTCCATCATGGGTCCTAACAAAAAAGTGTTCTGCATTTGAACCTAAGAAACCTTCACATTTTAATAAACTAGACATTGTTATTGTTGTGAGGGAGTGTCACTATTAGCTTCTAAATGGGTAATTTTTTATGCTTATGTTTGTATTTATGTTGCATTTATGTTGTTACCCTGAACACCTTCATAGATGAATCCTAAGTATCTGCTTCCCCTCACTGATCTCAAGTAGATCGAAACACAAAAATTCAGCTTTCCCCTCCAGGAAGCATCAGAGGCAAGCCACTAAATAAGAACACTTTCTAAATTACTCTATCTGAGAGTATGTGCAATATGTAGAAAATATAGTCACTGAATACTCATTCCTGGTCACTTTAAAAAACAAAATTATTGTTCTGTTCCATCACAAAAAAAGCTGTCAGGTTATCAAGGATGATACTGGAAAAATGAGAAATTTGTTGAGGTGATGAAGACCTTTACAATTATAACTGAATTTATACAGCTAAATACTTCTCAAATAAACAAAGAAAAATGAAGTACAGGCGCACCTGTGTGGCTCAGTTGGTTAAGCCTCGGCCTTGGGCATGGGTCATGATCTCAGGGTCCTGGGATCGAGTCCTAAGCCCTGCATCATTGGGCTCCCTGCTCAGCAGGGAGCCTGTTTCTCCCTCTCTCTCTTTCCTTCCACCTTGGTTGTGCTTGCTCTCTCTCTCTCTCTCTCTCAAATAAATAAATAAAATCTTAAAAAAAAAATGAAGTACAAGGCTTACTACTCACAAAGGGAATACTTATAAGGGAATACTTATGTGCCCTTTGATCCAAATTGTAGTTTCTACCATTTATGGTTATCATGCCTTACACATTTAAAAAAATATATATTGGTATTGTCATCAGTCTTAACCTCACTAATCATTTAAATGTACCTCCATTGAGTAGAGTTTCTCCCTAAGTGAAGCACATCCATTACAAAGATATTCTGGGAAGGGTCCAGATACTTGATTAAGCACTGGCCAGCATATGACATGACACCTGTTCTGGCATAAAGCATTTTCCTGCTATCTTGCCAACTGAAGAATAAAAAGCTATTTATATTTAATACTGTGACATCCTCAACATAAGCACATTCACTATTCCCCTTTCCCCACTGGGAATATTTCCTACTGAGGGAATAATTTTTGATTCCCCATTAATAGAGCTTACTACGATACAATGGTGTCTCAGAACTGAAAAGTGGATGTACTAGGAGAAAACTGTTTTAACGCCTTGCTTACTCATATGCAGTCCCCTGTATAGTACTTAGGAATAAAATGCTGAGCTTTGTTGCTTGGTATTATAAAATGGGTTCTTGTACCTTGAGCATGTGCTTATATGATATAAAACAAAATGTATTATATTTTAGCAAGAAATATGCAGTTGATTTATGAGCAATGATGGCAGAGTTTTTGAATAAATTAGTTTCCACAATGAATGTTACTAGAAAGATGATTTGCATGTGAAACTAAAGTGACAACAAGGGTTATCCTATACCTGAAAATATAGGTATGTTTGGCTAAGACATAAAACCAATGTCTTCAAACAAGTTAAAGGTTGATATAGTTCTTGAGAGGTTTATATTTGCATGGTTATCTCTATCTCTGAGCCACTTTTCCTACTAAATGGGTTCTTTTGTGGATCTCCTCCTCCTTCCAGAAACCCTTTGTCCCTCTTCTGCACTGCACACACATAGATATTAAAGTCAAGCTCCTGTCTCAATTCTATTATATCCTGGTACTAGTGCACACATGGGTGCAGAGACGTGCATGCGTGCGCGTGCATGAACCACCCCCCACACACACACATTTTTGTAGCAAATTTACCAACGTATGGTCAAGAAACATAAATGAGGATGTTAAATATTCCTGTTCATAAAACAGTAAAGACAAACATCAAACAAGATATGAGCTATCCATCAGCCTTTTCTAAGAATTTTAGTCCTTCTCCTCTTTCAACTCTATACTAAAGGGAGAGAGAAAAATACATTTCAACCAAAGCCAACTCATTTTGTTGTTAAGGGCAATTATCTGTAATTATGTAATATTATCTTATATATAAATATATGGAGACATTGTAACTAGAACATCTATATTTAGCAAGAGTAAATATATTCTCACACTTAATTCAAATATGATTTTTTAAAGTAGGATTATAAAATTGGAATCACCTAGCCTATATCATATTGTATCCCTTTCTCTTCTACAAGCTGGTGCATGCCCCTCCTGTCCATGTATATTTCTACTAAATATGCATATGTTAACATAACATATTTATGTATATTTTATAAACATAAATAAATCATATCATAGCTTGAAAATTCTTTTTCAATCTGCTTTTGTTCACTGAACCTATTTCAAGTCCCATCCATTTGAATCATCCATTCCAACAGGGCTGGTACATTCAAATTAATTGTGAAGAGTATTCCATTGTATTAAAAAACACACCATTTAGCTATTTTCCTCTACTGATGAATGTTTAGGTAGATTCTAGTACCTATTACCAGAAATGTTGCAGTGACAGCATGTGTTCATGGATCATTGTGTAGTTTGTATTTGTGAGACTTTCTATGGGATATAGAAAACCATAGTGTTTATGAACATTTAATTCTATTCTATATTGCCCCACTTCTCTCTAAAGCTGAGACGAAAGGTTGCCCTTCCAACAGGGTACATGTTTTTGCTTTTTCATATCTCAATACTGACCTCCCAATTTGAAATTCTTGTCTACATGATGGACGTTGAAGGATGCTTGTTTTAATTATCATATGATTGCTCAGTGAGGTAAAGAAGATTTTAGCATGTATTGTGACCATTCTGTTTTTCTCTTTTGTGAATTTTTTACATCATTTGTAAGTTTCACATTAAGTCATCTTTGTACCTGTCTATATAAACTGGAAACTTCAAGGAAAATAGACTATGCTATATTGGTAATATATTATCTGGGTAGAAGGGTTTACTTAAAGAATCCCTCAGCAACTTTGGAAATTCAGACTTCTCTAAGAATTCTAGATTAGGGATCTAATGTTCTGCCTTTTTTTCCTAACCGGTCAGATTGTTTCATCTCTCTTCTAATGTCTTTCATGTAGATGCCTAATCTCATCTGTGAATAAAGTTAAACAGGGACATAGGTATATATTCCAAAATGAAACTCTTGAAGAACAACCACAATAACACACTCAGAACACTGAGAACAAGTTTATCTCATTTTACGGTAAGCACCCTTATAAAAGGAAGTGAGGCTAGGAAAAAATGTTATATCCTAATATGGGATATTTCTAGGAACTTTCAAAAGTTAGCCTTGAAAATGTGGAACTTTTTTTTTTTTTTAAAGTATATGCTGACACTTACTCTCCCCCTAGTCCCATTCCAAACATACATATGTATTTGGTTCATGTGCTAAATAACCAAGTAACAAAACATATTTGTAGGATATGGAGATTGCCTCTGTATACCACATCAGTGTAAAAGATGACACCTTAAGTTCTCATAGAAGGAGAAACTCCTAAGAGTTTTCGCTCTAGCCCATCTTATCAATGTGGAAGAAGAGTGTTATTTACACGGAGTGAATACTAGAGATGGGGAAAAGAAAGAAGAGTGCCAGTATGGGAGATGGTCAAGCACTTGCGTAAGAGTAGCTAGGGGCCACCTCTTACCTCTTCAGGCTTCCGGGAGGAAGCAAGTTATCTTAGTAAGATTCAGACAATTAATCTCTTCTTGTTGTATAATTAGGGTCCTAGATTAACATATTATATTCCTTTCTTAAAAGCAAAATACCTTCTTAGTTCTGATTTATCCTTCTAGAAGTACAATAAGAGGAGCTTTTATCCCCTTCAAGGCTAAAAGTTAATGTATGTGCCATATAACATCTCAAAAGAAATAAATTCTGACCCTAACACATACCCCTGAGTTCCTGGAGGAATTATTTAAACATCAAATTTGGTTATGTTATTCCAAATGGTAATCATTATTCTTATGCAATGACCTTGAAGTTTCTGCATTTATCTTTAAAAAATCAATTTCATAATTAATGAATCAATATGTATCCTTGATATAATATAACACTTCAAGAATGTAGATATATTTTCCTTCAAGGGATTAATTAATTAATCAATTGCTTTCATAAATATTTATCTAATATCTAGTCAAGAAAACTGCTAGGCATTAGGAATACAAAAGAGAGTAACTTAAGTGTGATCCTTGCCCTCAAATTATCATGGTCTATTTAACAGAGTGGTACAAAAAAGAAACGCCTGGAAAACAAATAGGTAGGATTCCACCAAATGCTGAGCTTTTCCAGGAACAGAAATTCATATTAAAATGAATTTCAAGTATCAGCTTACATAAAAATCAGAATGCATCAAGCATACATGGTAAGTACACATGAAAATTGCAATATCTAATGCAAGAATTCAACTCCTATCTATAAGGATGTACAAATATACATATTCAACAACCTAAACATATTTTTTAGAAACCATATTTTTTGAAATATTTATGTGATTTATGGTTGCAGGAATGTTTCATGTCTTTTCAAACTTCACATTGTATGTTGAGTTATGAGAGCTACAGTGTAGTAAGTGTACTGCACTTATAAAATCTTTTCCTTCAAGGAGCTTAACCATATTGGCAGTTTCCTAGTGAGAGGAAGCACTCAAAAACTTCAGATAAATGATGTCAAGAAGTAATCATTAAAAAACAAACAAAACAACTGTACTCATTATAAGTCAGATGGCTTCTATGGATAATGGACCGGGTGATCACTGAATTTAACATCTGTTCTTCCTCCCCCCACTGTTAGGAGGTGGAGGGTCAGTCACGTATTCTCCAGACTGAGAAGTTACTTTAATACTGAAAAATAAAGCCAGCCACACCATACCATTTACAGAGCTTTAGCTGACACGGCCATCAGGTGGGCCATTCATGTGGTCCCATGCAGCTATACTACACGGCTCTTCCCCATTCCCACCCCGCCCCCAGACCGTACTCCCCAGCTTTTACGCAGTGAGGGGCATGGTGGTGAGGTCACAGGGCAGTTATCTAAAGTGGTGCCATCTGTGCGCCAGCGGGAAGAACAAGATGGAGGTTCAAAGATGGAGACAGTGTTGTCAGCACTCTCATACCCCACCTTTACAAGAAGCACCTTCAAATATTCCATTTCTTTTTGTAGTCAGGAATAAGTGGGGTAGGTAAATATAACAGTTGTGTCAATGACTAAGTAACACTGAGTACCCAGTGATATTGTGTTATTATTCAAATGTTACAGATGTGCCAGTTTTTTATCGTTTTTATTTTAATTTCAGTATATTTAACATAACAATGTTATGTCAGTTTCCGGTGTATAATATAGTGATTTGGCAATTCCATACGTCACCCAGTGTTCATCACACAATTGTACTTCTTAATCCCCATCACCTATTTCACCCATCCCCCAAACCATCTCCCCTCTGGTAACCAGCCAGTATTGACAGAAAACAAGTTGTCAGTTGATAAAGTCTATCATTTAGCAAATATTTCCTGAGATATCAGTTCACTCTGTGTATTTTGGCATGTAGATTATTTGGCAAATAAATCTTATTTATAATTTTGAGCCCAGAGTGGCATTATCTCATATTTGAGCTTGGACTTTCTTTACTCTGGTTTTCATTTCTTAATGTATGAATGTTTTGTCTTAATAATATCATGTTGAATGGTCTTTTTGATCAATATTTTTAAATTATATTATCTGATAATTTCTTGAAGAAGTTTGTAAGCACTTCTAATTTCATATTATATAGAAGGCTTTATTGTGCAATGCCACTGTTTTTTATATGTTCAGTATTTTCTTGTGACTTAAGTACATAATGAAAGTATTTTTCAAGTGAATGTAAAATGAAAAAAAGGGAAATATAAGTTGATATAGAAATTATTACAGCAAAAGTTGAACCAGCAGGGACTGTAAGTGCCACGTTCAAAATATATATCTAATATTTACCACAGTATATAAAAACTCATTATAGCTAAGCAACAGATGCAAGCTAAAATGGACTAACACATACTTAACATAAATTTCAATGGCAGAAAACCTTGCTGCCATCAAACCTAAAGTAATACAGAGGATAAGATTCTTTTCTAGACCAAAGAATGCTTTTTAAATATATAACTGGTCTCCTTTACTTTTACTATAACCTACTGACTGTCTTCAAAATTCCAAGCACTGAAGTCAATTGAGGCATTTTATTTCATTTGCTTCCTTCTTCATTAAACAATCAGATAAGATTAGTTTTTATTTGAGGAATGGAATAACTGTGATAGTATTAATATTTGAGTCTGGATATGAAGAGTAAATATTTTGGTCTTTAGAAGGATTTATACCTTAAATTGAAAACAAATATTCAGTTAATTTTATATAATATAATCATGCAATAGAAAAATACCATAAAATTGTTAAAATTCAACTAGCAGTTATTTAAATATAATTTTAAGGCAATTTTTAAAAAATTATTAATTTAAAATCCATCACATGTTCTAACATTTATATATTTTTATTTATCACATTTCTTGGAATGTATTGGTTATTTTTTACCCTACTTCCTTTGTGTGTGGAGCATAATAATCAGTGAGTTATGATCACTAAATAGTAAATCATTAATCTGCATTTTAAAAATAACATAATTACATAAATTCTAGTAATGTTTCAGTGGTTGATTTACTTAATTCAATACATAAAACCAACAGTGTTTTCTCATTATCATTATGAATATCTAATTGTTTTGCTTCTTCTTGGAGTCTCAGTGCAAGTGATTATCAAGAATATATCCATGGTGAATTTCCATGTATTTTCAAGTCTAAGTACCTTGAAGAATGAGCTGTTTACAAGCGCTTGTCCTTTACAGGCTTACTTCACCAAGCTGCAATTTACTATTTCTGTCACATTTTCTGAGTTATGATGTATTATAGCATGTGGGTTAAGAACCTTTTTCTCTAAAGCCACAGGAACCTGTGGTTCTAAACGAACTCTATTGGTTCTCATTACTAATACTCCTGTGCCTCTGATGGCCCACATGCAAAAGGGAGATTACCTTATGCAGCTGTCGTGAGGGTTAAATGTATGTGCAGTGTCTAGCTCACGACCCGGCTTCTAATTAATATTCCAAAACTATTTCCTTATGAAATGTAATAATACTGGACAACTTAGATTGACATTCCATTAGTTCACACTGAGATACCAGATCTGCTTACAAAAAGGCAGTCATGTTACTAATTTGACATATGGAAATGAAATGAAATGGTTTGGGAACTAAAGTCTCTAATCATTTGACTCCCTGGATGAAACTTTGTCAATGAGAATCTCTGCAGGCATTATGAATCAGATATTTGGAAAATGACAGGAGGAAATACATGTATCTGCCTATAGACAAATTATTCTCATCAAAATAATAGAAAAACTATTTTTATAAAAGAGTTTATGCTGTGGAGTTTGCTTTGAGTCATGTTTTCTTTCCATCAAATTCTTTCTCTGTCTCCTGTTCAGTGGAAAAAACTGGGTGATAGATATTAAAACTACCAAGTATTACACATAATTTCAAGTACATGGATTCACCGTTTTCACTCCTAACGTTTCCTAATACTACTGAAGATGATAGAGTGTTAGAAGAAATCTATTAGACAACTGAATTTCAGTGATCTAATTAATTTCTCTTTTTAATGTTAAGTAATATTTGATAAAGCAAAAATTATATGCTGATTATAATTTTCCCTATCTATATAATAGCATATATAGGTATAAATATAACTTCTCTGAGATTATTAGGGATATAAAATTTTAAATTAGGAAGTAAAAAGTCTTCAACTTTGAATTCAGTATCATAGGTCTGACTACATCCTTTCTCTCTCCTAGCCCCTCCTGGTTCAGTACTGACTTATTAAGTACATCTGCTGGAAAAGGAAACCTTCACCGTCACTCTCTTCCTTCTAATTCTGGGTACAAAGAATCTGAAAACCCTTCATAGGCAAATTTTAGGATTAAGGATTCCGCATTAAAAATATCACTGTTACGGTTTTCCTGTTTGATTTATGATTATTTCTATTAGTCCCACAACTTTTACACATAATACATATTGATTTAAACTACAGGGAATTACCTTTGTTAAAACTGAATATTTAATGTCACTCTGTCTTGTGCTATCCATAAATCCTAGGTGATTCCCATATTCAGGTCAGCTCACAACTAATTTTTTTCAAATTTCAGTGATTGGGGAATTTTAGAAAATCAAAAGATAGAGATCAGTTAGAGGATTCTCCATGCCATTTTTTTTTCTATATTCAAACCAATATCCAGCAACATTAACAATCATCTGTGTTACTTTCAACCTTCTGATTTCATTTGGAGAGTATCCTTTGTGCTAGTATTGGAGGCAGTTAAATCATGAGGATAAAGGAATATGAAATAGCCTGGGGATAATCTTCTGTAGGGATATAGGTCATATTCTTTAAGCATTATAGGTAATGTTCTCATGTCTATATATAAACTTTCCTGAGGCTGAGAAGGAAGATGATTTCCTGATGATGAATTCTCTTTAGCCTTATGGATTAATTCCATTAACATAGCAATAGGCAAAGTCCCAGGTGTGACAAAAATACTAACATTTTCCTAAATAGATTAGGAGCAGATATTTAATGGGATGAAGCTACAAGATCTGAGCAAAAGAACAAAAGGAAGGAAAATAGAAATATGTCCATGCAAACCTCCTCATTGCAAAATGAAGACGGGGGCACTTACATATCAAAGGAAAAGTGATCCCTGTGATGCCTTGTTTATGAATAATAATTACAAATTCATTAATAATTAATCATTTTATTTCCATAAGAAATGAAATCTTTACATAGAGAGACCAAACGTTTCCACTCTCTTGAGCCGGAGAGTTTGCTAAAAGTCCCCTACTATACAGTTGTGGATTCCCCTGGTTGTAACAAAATTAGACTTGTATTACCTAATTAAGCCTGAAGTTCTTAAAGGTTTCAATTCTTCAGATACATGAGAAGTACACCTCTTCATCACCATAGTGGTTAAGAAAGGTAGAATGTTTTCTACATGCACTTGATGGTGGCCTTCTAGCTAACTGCAGCCACCTGTGCCTTTAGGACGTCCCTCAGGCTCCTGGGCTCCCTCGGGCTCTCACACTCTGTCTGTCCCTATCTTCTCTTCCACAACACTTCAATGTGCATAAATTAAAATTTACCCTAGGAATTACTGAATTACAGAATTCAGGGCCCTCATGCCAAGGTTCTGATTTAGGATGGCTGCTTTGTGGCCCAAGAACTCGAATTTTTTTAAAGACTTTCTTTGAGAGAGAGAGAGAGAGAGAGAGAAAGCAAGAGCCAGGAGAGGAGCAGCAGGCAGAGGGAGAAGCAGACTTTCTGCTGATCGGGGAACCCGATGCAGGACTCCAGTCCAGGACCCCTGGGTCATGACCTGAACCAAAGGCTGACACTTAACTGATTGAGCCACCCAGGCACCCCAAGCATTTGGATCTTTAACAAAGCTTTCAGGTGATTTTACTCAGTTCGCTGCTGTTATTTTAGGAAAGCAAGCCCTCCACTAGAGCAGCGCACACAGCTTTGTCTCCTCTCCCCAGGTAATTGCTCCCCTTCCATCTGCTAGTTTTCTCATCTCCTCTAGTGTGCACACAAGTTCTTGGTCTTTAATTTGTTTAAGATATTTCTTTCTGCTATGTAATATTCATGAATATTTTCTCTCTTCTTACTTGCCTATTCAATTTTCCAGACTGCCACTGTACCCATGGCCAAGTTTTCACTCTTTTCAAGTCCTTATCCCATGTCCACGATCTCACTTTCTTTAGATATGTTAGCTTTCTCTTTTCCTGAAATGTAAGGCCTATGAATACTAAACCCCCTCAGATTCTCTTACCACCTCCAACAGACTATTTCACTAGCTCTTAGCAGATATTTAAACATGAGTTATAGAAGAAAGTGCTTCCGGGGGGCCAGGCTGACTCAGTCAGAAGGGTATGCGACTCTTGATCTTAGGGTTGTGAGTTCAAACTGCACATGGAGTGCAGAGATTACCTTAATAAACAAAAACTAAAAAAGAAAGAAGGAAGGAAGGAAGGAAGGAAGGAAGGGAAAGGTGCTTTACAGTTTTCCAAGGTTAGCCTCCTCACATATTTTCTTGATCTTATATATTTTGTCTCTTTCCAGGGATCTTGTTAAATCAATTTTTAATGTAGGTTTTTATTTGACAAATAATTACTGAAAATGTGCTATGAGTCCAATACCAAGACAAGGAAACTCCTTTCACAAATTTAACTTTCTCTTGCCCATGAACCTTAAAAAAATCAGACTCAAATTTCTGTCACAGTGCAAAATACTTTCCCACCTTACTTCTGTTTCCCGAAGTGCGTAAATTTCCCTCCCTCTTCCTGTTTGGAAACTTCTAAGAGCATTCCATCTCTGTCTTCATCACCTTTAGCTACCCAATTGGCCACACACTGCTGTTGCCATTTTTCTGTTTGATCCTGGCTCTTAACCACCACTTCCCCACACCCTCCTTTGCTTCATGGTACCATTTGATATTTAGGCAAACCTTCATGAATTGATTGTCATAATTTCTGAGAGGTCAAACTTCCTATAGCATTTTAGATTTTCTCTTCTCATTGTCATTCCCTAATGCATGGTTGTGCTTCTGTGCTATAATTTTTGAGATTCCCAAAGTTCTGTCCCTAACCTCAAGTTTTCTTTCCAGGATTTCTCTCCCCGGACAATCTCAACCATAAAATAAATGCAATTATCTGTAATTCAGAAAAGTTATATCTATTAAAGGAAATCCTGCGGGTAATGTTTATCGCAGTTTCTGGCATATGTAGTGCACTCATAATAGATATTAATAGCTATGATTGCTGTGGATGTTAATAGTAAATCATTATTGTGATTACTTCCAAAGTTCCATTGTCTTTCTAAAGCTCAAATATGCATTTTCTGTTTTTACCGCTTATACCTGAAAGACTCATTTGTGAGTCAAACTTAATAAAAGCAGCTATGCGTAAAATGCTATCAGTTATGTCTTCATCAGTTTTGAGACTCCCACTACTTATATGGTTTTCCATCATTACATTCTTTCTTTTGATTCCTTAAATACTCTGTAATAAACTCACAAGTATTCAGTTGGAGGAATATATTGCATTTTTCCAGTATACCTGGAAAATATTTTTTCCAAAAAAACATTTAACTCCAGATTACTACCATATGGGGGGACTAAACCAGCTTGTTCATGTCCCTGACTTAATAGCACAGAAGGGAATCTTGTTGCTGGAATACAGCTTATGCTCTCCGAGGAGACTTTCTAATTGAATACCATATGGGATCTTATTTATAGAAGTGTTCTGAAGGACATCTAAAGGTACCACTTTTGTGACATTTAAAATGTTTTCCATTAATATAGTTTTAATTTTGTTCACCTCATGGGAGAAATTGATGGGTTTGATATCTAAGGGTAATCAAAATATATAGTTCCTTGTTCTTCTCAATATAAGCACATGTATATTTTGAACTGTTGGACATTAATTCATTTAAAAACTTTTTTTTGAGTTGTAGGCTAAGGGTCTAACACTGAGCCAGTCACTAGGAATTGATTGACAGATATGGACCCTTTCCATGTAGCAAAATTTGCATTCTGTTGAAGGAGACATACCATTTACACTACGAAGTGATCAGTTACATAGCTGAAGTACAAAGTGTTATAAAAACAAATGAAGACATTTTTTGCTAGATTTACAAGGTTTTATTCCCCAAGACACAATCTAAGGTGTTATCTAATAGATAAGAAAAAACAAATAATGAACTATTATCTGTATAATGTTCCTGAGAGCAACTTTATGGTTCTGATACTAAAACTCTTTGTTACTAGAGTAAAAACAACCATACCAGCAATCAGCCCAGGCTTGTCAACTGTACCAATATCTGGAGAAAAATTAATGTGCTTCAGATGTTCAATTTACTGCATTGAAATATTTTAAGGTATAAACTCAAAACTTCATTTAAGTTTAAAGACTGATTCTTATGAAATACATTGAAACAGTCCCTAAGCTCATTTTTTAGTTTAGTTTTTAGTTTCTCCATTCCAGTCCCAACTCCGTTGTTCCTTCAGGGAGATTTTGTGTTTGTTTGTTCTGTTTTGTTTTTTATTAGAGAATGGGATTAGAAACAAAGTTCTAGGTGAGCTTGTAGCTATTGAGTTGTTACTATTTCTAGGCCCTTTGAGTGGACAAAATTAGGAAATATATATATATATTATGTATATTGTATATATAATATATAATAATTATAGATATAATATATATAATATCTATAATTATTTCATGATATCTTTTTTTGACAAATTTTTTTTCCTTTCTTTTTCTTTTTTTTTTTAATTTTTTATTTCTTTTCAGCATGACAGTATTCATTGTTTTTTCACCACACCCAGTGCTCCACGCAATCCGTGCCCTCCCTAATACCCACCACCTGGTTCCCCCAATCTCCCACCCCCCACCCCTTCAAAACCCTCAGGTTGTTTTTCAGAGTCCATAGTCTCTCATGGTTCACCTCCCCTTCCAATTTCCCTCAACTCCCTTCTCCTCTCCATCTACCTTTGTCCTCCATGTTATTTGTTATGCTCCACAAATAAGTGAAACCATATGATACTTGACTCTCTCTGCTTGACTTATTTCACTCAGCATAATCTCTTCCAGTCCCATCCATGTTGCTACAAAAGTTGGGTATTCGTCCTTTCTGATGGAGGCATAATACTCCATAGTATATATGGACCACATCTTCCTTATCCATTCATCCGTTGAAGGGCATCTTGGTTCTTTCCACAGTTTGGCGACCGTGGCCATTGCTGCTATAAACATTGGGGTACAGATGGCCCTTCTTTTCACTACATCTGTATCTTTGGGGTAAATACCCAGTAGTGCAATTGCAGGGTCATAGGGAAGCACTATTTTTAACTTCTTTTTTTTTTTAATATTTTATTTATTTATTTGAGAGAGAATGAATGAGGGAGAGCATGAGAGAGGAGAAGGTCAGAGGGAGAAGCAGACTCCCCAAGGAGCTGGGAGCCCGATGCGGGACTTGATCCTGGAAGTCCGGGATCATGACCTGAGCCGAAGGCAGTCGTTCAACCAACTGAGCCACCCAGGCGCCCCTATTTTTAACTTCTTGAGGAATCTCCACACTGTTCTCCAAAGTGGCTGCACCGGTTTGCATTCCCACCAACAGTGTAAGAGGGTTCCCCTTTCTCCATATCCTCTCCAACACATGTTGTTTCCTGTCTTGCTAATTTTGGCCATTCTAACTGGTGTAAGGTGGTATCTCAATGTGGTTTTGACTTGAATCTCCCTGATGGCTAGTGATGATGTATTTCATGATATCTTGAGCTACAAAGAGTCCATACTGATGTCTCCAGCTCTATTTCAGTAGAACATGGCTCATTCCAATCTTCTCTCTTGCTTACCTGCAATGTCTCTTAGAGTGAGAAACCTGACTTCAACCATGCACCATCTACCGTCCATTTATTTGTTTGTTCAACCCCAGTACACATGGAGAGAACTTTCAGAATTGTTAACCTATACCCCAATGAGAACCAGCTTTAGCAACTAGGATACAGTATTTTTGGAAGATCCCTTTTTGTTCATTGTTACAGTTTCCAATGGAAACATCATTTTGCAAAGTTATTTAAGTCAGTTCCCTTTTTATCCACCTTCTTCGGTGAGGTTATGGTCTATACTTAGAATACAAACTGATTTTTTTTTTTTTAACAGTCTGCATTCTATCCTGAAATCCCTGAACTCCTGGTCAATTTTTTTTTTTTTTCTTAATTTGTACACATCAAAGTTAACTATCTGTGAGAGTTTTACAGTTTTACAGGTTTTGCAAAATGTATAGAGTCTTATGTCTACCACCTCAGAACCATAAATAATAGTTTCATTACTCTAAAAATTAGCCTGTGTTGTCTCTTAGTCAACTACTCCCCAATTCCCTAACTCGTGGTAACCACTTATTTCCACCAATATAATTTTGTGTTTTCATAAATGTCATATGAATGAATTTCTATAACAGGTAGTTCTTTTGTGTCTGTCATCTTTCTCTTAGCAAAAGGAATTTTAGGTTCATATTTTTAGAAGTTTTTTGTTTATTTGTTTGTTTGTTTTTTCATATGGATATACACAATTATTCCAGCATCATTTGTTGAATTTGTTGAAAAGACAATTACTTCTCCATTGAAATGACTTTGCATCTTTGTCAAAAATCAATTGACCATATTCATGTGACTTTATTTCTGGGCTCTCAATTCTATTCTACTCATTTCTGTCTATCCTTTCACTGATACCACACTGCCTTGATTACTGCATCTTCATGGTAATTTTCAAAACAGGGTAACATGAGTCTTCTGACTTTGTTCTTTTTTCAAAATTGATTTGGCCTTTCCATATAAATTTTAGGATCAACTGTTCAAAAATATAATGGCGGGATTTTTGTTGGGTTTGTACTAAATCTTTAAAAGTGGGGAATATTGAAATTTTAACAATATTGAATTTTTAAATGCTTGAATGAGGTCTATCAATTTATTTAGATGACCTTTTATTTTTTCCATCAGCATACAAATTATGTACTTGTTAGATTTATACTTCAATATTTAATTTGCTTAGTGCTATTATATATTTTTATTTCAAGTTTTGTTTGTTCATTGCTGGTATATAACAATACAATTGATGAAGAGGTCAATTTTGTGTCCTTTGACCTCTATAAACTCACTCCATTGTTAAGGCTATGAGATAGAAATATATCATCTGGGAAGAATATATATTTTCATTTACTAAATAGTGGTAGAATCTTTTAATCTTTCTTGTACAAGTCCTTTTTTTATTTAATCATAATAAACTTTCAAGGGATGGAAAAAGGGGAACCTGTCCAATTATATTAATTTTATTTGCAAATTAATAAAATGTATATGGGCTGTTTATTCCAAAAATGGAGAAATAGTATGTTAACTAACTAGAATTAAAATAAAAACTTTAAAGAATGGAGAAATAAATAAATATCATGCCACCAGAAAACAGTAGTATAACAATTCTGAATAAAATAAGAGCATGGTACAAATAATTTATAGTGTTCTCAAAAAAGAACCACATATATATATGTTCAAAATATGTTAAATTTCTTTCTCTGTATTTGCTAATGTATTTTGAGACTATTAATGATTGATGTACATATTCAATCAAACTATGAATTTGAGTAGAATAAATTTGGAGAGCATTATTGAAATAATGGCCTAATGTAACTCTGTGACATAAGCAATTTGGATAGCTTCCCACAGCGTTCAGTCCAATACCATGATTATTAAACAATAAACCACTAACTCTAAACTGATTGGCGATAATGTGAAAGAATTGTATTTACATTTTGGTAAAACAGTTTGCCAGTTTAGATATCTGTGGCAAGATTTAAAATTTAAGTAGGTAAATATATAATTTCTTGAAATATATTCTATATACACAATCATAAATGGAAGTAAAAAAATGAAGTTGAGCCATAAAAAGTGTTACTTTCATAAAGTAATAATAAAGTAATAACCTTGAATGCAATTAAATGTTACTGTTTTATAGCAACTAAAACTGTATTGAGTAGAAAAGTTAGATTTAAATTTTTTTCAGTTGGATCAGAAAATTACATATATCATAAAGCCAAAATGGCTAATTTCATAGTTTCTGTTTTGCAAAATCTTTATATAAATGTTTATAGATATAATGTGAAGTGAACATATAATTAGCATTTAATGGCATTAATACAAGTAATTAGTTATGATCATGGACATTTTAAGGTACTTAGTTGATTATCAACTATCCATTATTATTAATTTTATTATTTCTCTTTAAGCTTAGAATGAAGTAGCAATGGCATTTTTTTTCAAAGGCCAAACACACCTATCACACAAAATTCAAGGGCAAAATTTTCCTTATAAATAAAACAGGTCAAATTGCTCCTGCTTTTAGTCTTTACAGAATTATTGTGAGGTGGGGGATGTATTATGAGTGGCTATGAATGTAATATGTGTGTGTGTGTGTGTGTGTGTGTGCGTGTATACACGCACACACACATACACACACATATATATGTGTGTGTGTGTATATATACATATATATATATATTTATTTATTTATTTAATTGAGGAATTAGTGGCAAAATATGATTTTGCAGCATTAACCAAAGTGGATCTATGTACTTTTTTGGCTATGTTATCCTTTAATTCCCCTTCATTTATCCTGAAAGCCTTCAACCATTCAAACCATAACTTGGCTTCCATTCCCCAGAGAAGTTAGACCACAGCTAAAATGGAAATCAAAAACAAACAAATCATGCTGTGGCATTCCAGCTTCCAAAGTCAAGGACCTTCTAAAAATAGCAGTTTGGACAGACCACTTACCTAACCTCTCATCTTGTTGACTTTCTTATTCTCTCCTGGGGGCTGGGAAAGGGATATAATCGGAAATAAAATTGAAGATTTTTATTTCTTTTTTTTTTTAAAGATTTATTTATTTGACAGACAGAGATCACAAGTAGGCAGAGAGGCAGGCAGAGAGAGAGGAGGAAGCAGGCTCCCCGCTGAGCAGAGAGCCGGATGCAGGGATCGATCCCAGGACCCCGGGATCATGGTCCTGGGATCATGACCTGAGCCGAAAGCAGAGGCTTTAACCCACTGAGCCACCCAGGCGCCCCTGAAGATTTTTATTTCTGAGGTGGGACTCAGAACAATCTTAATGCCCTACTCCTATCAGACCAAACTTTGAATTTGGTAGTAACAAAACCATACATAGTTTTGGGTGTCATGAATTTAAACAAACTTGTTCCTATTTCTGATCTTGGACTTGGCAAGCAATGGAATTTTAGATCTCCACTGTGTTAGTCAGTGTGCATCAGACAAATAGCACCAACAGGAGATTAGATAGATAGACAGATAGATAGATAGATATGATATAGATATAGATAAGAGGTTTATTTTAGTAATTAGCTCACACAGGGAGTCTGAGAAGTACCACAATCTGCCATTTGCACACTGGAGAAACAGGAAAGCTGGTGGTAGAATTCTATTCAATCCAAAGTCCTGAAAACCAGGGGAGCTGATAGTGTGATTTCCAGTCTGAGATCAAAGGCCTGAGAATCAGAGAGCTACTGGTTTAAGTCCTGTACTTCCAAACACGGGACAGGAGTTCTGAGGTCTTAGGGGAGGGGAAGACAGATATCCTAGCTAAAAAAGAGAAAAACAATCCATCCTTCCTTAGCCTTTTTGTTCTATTGGGTCTCCAATGAATTGGGTGATACCTGCCCACATTTAACAAAGCTAAAAAACAAACAAACAAACAAACAAAACAAAACAAAACAAAACAAAAAAAACAACCCTAATCAGATGCTATTCTTTTACAGAAAAACCCTCACAGACACACCCAGAAATAATATTTTACCAGCTATCTGGGCATGTCTTAGGCCAGTCAAGTTCACACATAAAATTAAACAATAGACCCAGTACTACCCAGTGGGAAGTTTTAGTGGATTAGGCATGGTTATAAATTGCATTGGAGGCATACCATCAAGTATTTTTCTAGACTCCCTAGTTCTAGAAGGTAGCTAAATTTTTAAATTTCTCTGATACATAGTTACAAATGTATCAAAAAGGAAAAAAAAATCAGTGAGAATTTGTTACAGTATAAAGGACCATGGACAATTTGCCTGGGAACATGGATATCCTAATGGTTGTCAATGGGAAAGTTTGAGAATAACCATGAACCAGATGGGGAATGTGATTTTTAACAAATGACTACATACACCAACATCAACCAGTGTCAGGTAACTCCTCACATTAATGCCCTAAACCCTGAAACTTAGATCCTATCCCAGGAAAAAAGAAAGAAAAAAGAAATAGGCAAGTCCTGAATTTGGAGAAAATATATGAAATTGACAAATATTATATTTTCTGCCATCAAGTTGACGAGGCATTTAAAATAGAGATTAAGTTAATTTATAGAACAACAAGGGTCCTTTATATTTCACATCTCAATATGTATATTATAATCTCCATGCCAATTCTAGCAAAGACATGAGCACTAAGAAAAAAATTGTCCTGCAGAGTAAATGTTAAATTCACAATAAAGAAAAATTTTTTCACATTTAGCAACATTTGAAAACAGAGAGAAAATAGATATTCATATAGATATATAAAAAAATGTGTAAATGACTTTTATCTACATCGTCAAGTAATTTAGGAAGCAAGATGGCATATTTTTACTAAAATTTTTACAGTTGCTGTATTGTATGGTTACCTGCATTTTACACTGTTAGTCAAAAATACCAGTTTTGTATTTTACCCTGTGGTTTCAGTTACGGTAACAATACTTAGAGTCAATAACCCTACTGAGAGTCTTCATGGGTTTCAGAGATGGGCCTCACATTGAATTATCATCATAAACTCTGTTATGGATTACACTTGGATACTAGAAGTTTCTTAAGTCACTAAGTATAACCAAGTGATTTAAAAACAATTTTTGTAGTGATATTTATTCTGTACATGATATTATATACATGTAGTACATACATGATAATTGTAAAAAGTTGTCTACAAAACCCAAGTATCCAGTATTGATTCAAAACTGTTTATTTGGCTGGGATATTTTAATTTATTTCATGTTAATAAATCCAGACTCCACTCTATCTACATTAAGATAATACAAAAGTGAACTAACTTTAGAAGGAACAGTCAAGGATTTTAATGATTTTTTTTCATACTCTGTGACTTAAACAGAGACTAGTAATTTCTACTGCCTTTATATACCAAACTGGCTATACTAAAGTCACAATCATAAAGTCCTATTCCCTGATAGTTGTGTCATGAAAGTGTCCCAAACTGCTATTATTGCTATTACACACTTTAAAATGATTAAATCTATGTTCAAAGTTCCTGCACAAATAATAACCTCTGATAAATCTAGATAGATTAGATAGATGATAGATATATAGATATAGAGTATATTAATATAGATACATGAAAAACATAACTAATGTTTTATTTTTATTTCAACTGTCAAGTAACATAAGCAAAAATGTACGCAAGATTGATCTATCAATCTATTGATCAATCTGTCTATAACTAAAATGCCAGTTTTGCAGGAGTAGTAGTACCCTTGATTTATTTTCTTAAAGTATTTTTCATCTCATTTCTGGAAAAAAAATATTTTTCAGCTCTAAAGTTCTATGATTTGCTTACTATTACCTACTAGAAGACTTTGAGAAAATCAGTTTTGTCAGCTGGAATGATAATCTTAATTGGGGGGTAGGTGATTTTTTCCATCAATAGAAAACTGCTTGACATAATGATAAAAGAACCATTCTAGAGTCAGATATAATTGAATTTGATTGCCAACACCAACAATGCTTCTTAGCGATATGAATTTGGCATCCTACTGTAAGAAAACTTGAAGTTTCTCATGCATAAATTTACCATAGATATTTATTGTGCATGAAAAAGAATTAAGCTCAATGAATCACTCAGGATTGACACTCAATAAGTGGCAGCTACGGTTATTGTTATAGTGTCAGAGCATAGTCATTAAGTATGTCAAACAGTATCTAACAATAGGTTTTCAATAGATTGCTATTGAGTGAATTGAGAAAATCTAGCAATACTCGTATTTATGGCAAATACTATTTTAAGAAGATTTCATTATAGCTAGTTACTTTTTTAAGAGACAGAACTTAACGTGAGTATATTTAACTACATGTGAATTATGCTATCAGGGATCTCTATTCCCACCTCAAAGGTAATGTTGGGAGAATTTAGGAGCTCTAGTAAGTTTTTTGAGCTCCTTGGGGGAACAGTGCCACAGAAATACAAAAGGTTATTTGCACATGGATCACTAAAGTGCCGTGGGGGCCCATGAAATTCTATCACAGTTGGCCTGCTATCACTGCAGAATGACATTAAGAATTGACTATTCTGGATGAATGCAAGCCCCAGTGCAATTTGGGTTAAAAGATAGAAGAGTCAAACCACAAGGCCAAGGAAGGTATTCCCTGAGAAATGAAAATCTTTTTTGAATGTTCTGCATCTCATATCTTATGAGTAATGAACAGTTTTTATCATACTCTGAACTACCAAATAACCAGATTCCAATAATTGCTATTTCTTTCTAACAGTCAGATTTAATACTTCAAAATCATATCTACCTCAGTAGGTAAATTTATTTATGGCAGTGTTCTGAAAGCTTTATAAAGATTTTTGTAGGCATGCCAGCTAACTAGATGGCCATTAGATCAATCTTTTTCTGCTGCGTACATATTTTAACATTCCTTTTCATACATTAGCAATTTATAGGTATTAGGCTTTTCTTTATTCTGCTATGACACACACACACACACACAAAATGACCAATGATACAATTCTACTATGAAAACTCTTTTTACGTTAGCCATTACTAGATGATAGTAATTACACTTAAAATTACTCATAAGATCATAAAGACACACAACATATGTCTTATGTGTCCCCTCACTCTTTAGTCATAAGGCCTTAAATTGCAAAGTTTATATTGCCAAGCCAGGTGGGGATTTTCTACACAAAAGAGGAAATCTCTTTTCTCTACACATGTTTAGCTTCATTACCATTTAGTTAATTAGACACAGATAAGGAAAAAAAGAGATTCAAGGATAGCTGAAGTATACAATGGTTTATGTTCAAACTGCACCCAGTTGCAAATTATTAGGCAAGACTATATCAACTACACATTTTGGAAACATACTTTGTTACTTTTAAGATCACAAATCAAAATGTGGTATGATCATGAGAAAACATGGTAGGTCATAAAGGATATATTGGAAATACTAAAAATGTGAACTTGAATAATTATAGCTCTTTTAAACGTGTAATAGTTTGAAGAAACCTTCCATCCATCAACATTTATACTGATGGTTCCTGTCTCATGACAACTGCATAAAATATAGGGTCTCCACCAGATATCAACAACTTCATCTGTGAAATGCAATAGATATGGGGCTTCTGCTTCTCTTCTGCTGTTATCATTGAGATTTTCCTTCCTCCTGCCTTTGGCCACAGGATTAGCTGAGATTGCCTGGACCCACACTTGGCCATTATATATTGCTCAGTATTGATCTGACCTTGCAGAACTGAGAGGTTTACTGCCTAAGTCACTTCAAAATTCCAACCTCTGCCTAATCTTCATCCTCCTCATCCTCTCCTAAACTCTCCTCCTTCCAGAGTTTCTATGGAGATCTGTTGCTGTCATATACTGCCCAGGAGAGTCTAGAACTGATTTTACTCTGAAATGTGGTTACATTGTTTTGTCTTTATGTGCCAAGTCCTAATATTAGTATCTATGTGCAACTTTATTTTTCTTCATCTTGGTGTAAGTGAACATGGACATAGGAGGAGTTTTATCATTGCCAAAAGGTTTTCTCCATGTGATGTATTATCACTTGCCTCACTCCACCACTTCCTCCAACCAAACCTGGGAAATAAAAATGATATTGTATTAATGTCTCATATTAAGGAAAATTCTGTTAACTATGTTCTCATCTATAAAATGCCAACGAAAGGAAACATTAACAAACAGTGGCAGAGAAAAAATAAATAAATAATAATAATGTCTTTTTTTTTTTTTTTTTTAAGTAAGGAGGAGATAATAAAAGAAAGGAAAGGAATATCTAAGATTATCTTGGGATTTAAATTATTCTTAAGGGACAAATGCACCTAGCATCCCAGGCTGGAACTATAAAGATAGTATTCTATAAACCAGTGTTATGTCTTACATTAATTATTATAACTCATATATTATTCTAAATTATGAACCAAGTAGTTTTAGTGCATGAATTCTTCTCTTCTGAGACTAGATCCAGTTTTGATTTCAACACATATCATGTTATTTGGGTAAGAAACATCAAGCATTTAACTATTTAATAAATACTAAAGAGTTTGCTGTGCACTGAGAAGAATATACAAAGCAGATAAGTCCCTGCCTTCATAGACCTTATAATATTGAGAAAAAAGAAAAACAGAGATAAAAGTTCTAATTAATATAACATTGTATATGCCAGTCATATATACATGTTATATATATTACAACATTTAATCAAGATAAACCTATGAGGTGTTTATTCTAATAACCATTTTTATAGATATGAATACTGAGGCTTGTTAAACCACATACTTAGCGAACATAAAATAGGGCTTGTGTTTCAAACCATCAAATCTTGGACCATGTACTCTTAACCACAAACCACTTTTTTCATCTTCAGTTTCCTCTTCAAAAAAGTGAGGATGATAATATTAACTACTCCATAAGGTTGTTGTGACATTAAATAAAATAATCTATTTAAATGGCCCCACGCAGTGCTTGGAACACAAAAAGTGCTTAATCAATGTCATATACCATGATTGTTACTTTCATTACTAAAATGTTAAGGTAATTGCAGACTCATTACAACAAATTCTCAGGTAAACACAGACAAAACTGTAGAGATAATTCTTAAGATTTCTTACCACTTATGCCCAAATCTTCATCTCAGATTGGCCTTTTGGGAAATCTGTCTGGGAACACTTCAACCAGTCACCTGATGGGTCTTGTCATAGTTTCCTCTTTTGCAAAATTGAGCTGATAATATGCGTTTTTCCTCTCTCACAGTGTACTCAAAATACAACTTAAATAAGGCAGCCTCCCTCTCCTTTGGCAAAATTCCTCAGGGAGTTTCTGTTGAGAGAGATATATATATGCTATATATCTTATACCAACATCTTTACTTCACTCAGAGTTGGTTTATACTGAGCTTCAATGGGGATATTAATCTATATTTATTATATTCATTCATTCATTTATTTGACAGATTTTTATAGAATGCCTTTTAAATCCCTGACCTAATGCTAAAATAAATAGTGAACTGATCTTAGTCTCAGTTTATAAAGAATATGTAGTCTATCCGTAAAGACTGATGAGGGACTGGAAAATGACAACATGTAAAAACAGGGTACTAGAAAGTCTCACTCACTATTCTGTAAGACCAAATACAAAAGGTTCTCAGGAAGATGCAGGAATAGGAAAAGACTTCCTCAAAGAAACAATTTCTAGATCAGGAAGAAAGTAAGAACTAGCCAAACACAAGAAGATAAGAAGAGACAAAAAGCATTCCAAATACTGGGACGAGCAGAGGCAAACACCCAAGCCCCAAACCCTCTGAAGAGCATTGAGATAACAAAGTTCAACAGTTCAACTTCGATGCCATGAATACTGACTTCTGGGAAATTAAATAATTCATGGGGTATCACTTTGAAAAGTAAAATGTGCTATATAAGTCTAAGGGATTATTATCTCTAATAAATTCTCTCTGGAGAGTAAAAGTGAAAAAAAATACTGGAATAAAAATCTATTTAATTTCAAACACAATTAAAAATTTTTCCCTAGGCCATAAGCAAAGCATCTAGTTAATTTTAAGTGTTTTTTTTTTAATTTCTTCTAAATTTCCCCTTTTCTTTTATACTGTGATATTTTGGCGCTGCTCTAAAAAGGAAAAAAAAAAAAAAAAGATTGCATATAACTACTTTTCCCATAGGGATTTTCTAAAATTTAGTTACATTTGTATTTGGCCCAATTATCTAGCAAAAAGAAATGTTATGAGTGCTATACACATTTATTCAGGGCAACGTTGTCATAACTGTATAAGTAACAGTCAGAAACCGATACATGATAGACTATCTCACTGATACATAATTTAAAGAAAGATCAGAGAGGAAAGTAAGGGAATTGACTCTCTCCTGAGAGAAAAGTCAGTATATCATAGATTTCCAGTCCCATGGTTGGGAAGTGCCTTCTGATAATGAAGTAGTACAGGGGTGGATACAGAGCAGAAATTCTGAACACCAGTCCCTTAATAGGCTACACAGGTACCCCCTGTGTGGCTTAAAAATATAAGACCTTTCCCTTTGAGATGCTGATTCCATTTCTGGGTCTGGATTCCTAGTGTAAGATCCAAGCATTTATAGTTTTAAAACAAAAGATTGGAAATACTGAAAAACTTTTGCAAAAGCTGCAACATTAAAAACCCTTCAAGTTTAAAACATACTTGAGCTTTGATAGCATCAAGTCTATCTCCACTTCTCTACTGCCTGTTGGTAGGAAGGAGCCATCCTGCACTTGTGAGAATAAAGTTTCTGGATTTGAATTATTCTACCAGCTATGGACTGATAGGTCTGAAAAGATTTAGTGGTGATGTTTAGGCCAATCATAAGCACATGCTATGAGAATTCTATTCAAGGGAATGCTCTGTAACTTTCTAGGAGAAGAACCTTCTGTTGGTTTCTATTGCTGAAGGTAATGGCTCGGGACTCCACACAACTACAAGTGGTTTATTCATAAGGGGCTCACATTGTTTTTTGAGATGTGCAGAGCTGTCCCTTTGAGAAGGCATTTATTGGTTAAGAAAATGAACCCAACTTAATACATCTTTGAAATAGTAGACTTTGTAACTATGTGGGGTGGGATGACATATTATAGCTACAAGAAGAAAATAACTATGAGGGGGAAAGTCCAACAATAACAATATAACAATTCTAGGACACATTTACCATTTATTATAATTTCTATCACCAAACAAAAAAGAATTAAATAAGGAAGATATTCTAGTAATGAGGAAGAAAGGTTTTCATCACTGAGCTGAAAACAACATGAATGTTGGAAGGCTAACATAACTTGTTGAAGTTTGATATATTTAAGTCTGGGGGAGGAAAAAATAATTTCCCTCTACCCTTTAAGATTCTTGGATGAGACCCCCCCCATCCCTGTAAGAAAAATATAGATTAATAGGAGAAAAGTAAACAAGTTTAATAATATGTATTTCCTCTAGGAAAACTGAGTAACTCCCTGGAAGGGTCTAAACCACCACCTTAAATACCATCTTCAGCTAAAGACAAAAGACAAGTGTTATGGGGGTTTGTTAATGGAAGGCCACCAGGAAAAGCACCGTAACAAGTAAGGAGGGTGTGGTTGTTAGACAGATTTCAGTCCAAGGGTTGATTCTCTATTGATCGGAGTGTTTAGACATTTAGTTATCCTTCTCTTCTGGGTACAGAGAGCGATGCTTCCTTACACATGGAGATTCCCCTTACAAACGCAAATGTCTTTTAAAAAGAGTAACTACTTGGGGCACCTGAGTGGCTCAGTGGGTTAAAGCCTCTGCCTTCAGCTCAGATCATGATCCCAGAGTCCTGGGATCCAGCCCTGTGTTGGGCTCTCTGCTCTGTGGGGAGACTGTTTCCTCCTCTCTCTCTGCCTGCCTCTCTGCCTACTTGTGATCTCTGTCTGTCAAATAAATAAATAAAATCTTTAAAAAAAATTTAAAAATTAAAAAAAAAGAGTAACCACTACCTGGTTTTCAGAACTTTTCCTGTGTCTGCAGTTTCCTAAAAATAACCAACTCAAGATAACTGTTATGTTAAAAAGACATATTTTGAAGGGGCAAATTTTGCTCCCTTTCATAAGGAAGTCAGTGACCATTAATCATTTCAGTGCATAAGGTCATAAAATTGCAGTGGAATCCGAATTTTAGCTCAGTGTAGTTCAAATACTATGCATGGCTTCTTCCATGTTTCCAAAACTGTGATTCTTTGAATACTCAGAGGATAATGTTTATAGCATTGAGGTCTGCAGTCTTTTGATGTAATTGCCCCAGTCCTTAAATGTATATTCAGAAATGATATACTTTTCTTGTATCAGATAATAAAAATTGCGGTAGATAAGACTTTAGTAGGAGACTATATGTTAACTTGAGTAAGAATTGGATATGCTTAATGTTTGCTATAATGTTGACAGTACCAGAGGCTTCAAATTCCTCTAGCATCCTTGTTTGTCCCTGGTTATTGCTGGGTTTCCCTGAGATCCCCTCACTGCAATCACCTATTACAGAAGAGGTGGTAAGAAGGGGAGAAGAGGAGGCTTTCTGTCATTTTATAATGAGATCTCAGTCTTTGATTGTGTCTCTGTGTTCTGACATTCTCTTATATATTTCCAGTGCTCTTTGTCCTTTCTTCCCCATCCTGAGGTGAGACGGACAGGCTAAAGGGGGTGTAAATAGGAAGAGATTCTTTCCTCCCCCAAGTGACTTAATATATTAGTAAGTCTTTTCCCCTGGAGAGAGTAAACCCTGTTTATAGAGAAGGTGGCAGGCTTTCACAATTTCCTCTTCCACTCCCCCAGCTAGAGCTACAAGTGAGAGGATCTTTTTTCAGGTCCTCAATGTGAAAACCTAATGGGGTTTCTGGTGGTACAACCCACAAATTTCAGCCCTTCCTAGGGCTGAGGCTTCTAGGACTTCCTTACTCTTATGCTAGCCCACACTCCGTTTCAGCAACCCATCACAATATCCATTTGTGTGTTTCTAGCAGTTATGGCTCTAGCAACTTCTGCTTCACATCAGCAAATCTCAGCCTTCACTTTTTGGGTTCACCCATCTCTCACTATTTCCCCATGGCAATTTGCCCTGCAACATCAATTCCCCTATGTGTCAAAGAAAAGTTGTCAATTTTCCATTTGTTCAGCTTTCCCTTGTTTTAAGGATAAGAGTGACATTTTTCAAGATATTTATATGCTAGAACTAAGACAGTAAGTCCCCTTTATTAGGATTTAATATACATTATCTTAATGACTACTGACATTAAACATTTTTGATGTTTATTTTTTACTAAGTATATTTTTATTTCTCCAAGTATCTGTTCAATTTCTTTGCTCATTTTTCTTGGGTTATGTTATGGACTGAATTGTGTCTTCCCCAGAATTCATATGTTGAAGTCTTAATAACCCCTACCTCAGGGGTATTGTATGTGATTTGACTGTTGTGGTGACTGTTGATGGTGAAGTCAACTGGTGAAGTTGACTGTATGTGGTGATCTGGTCTTTAAAAACCTTTCATTAAAGTTAAATGAGGTAATGAGGGTTAGTACTAACCTAGTATGACTGATATACTTATAGGAAGAAATTAGGACATGAACACAGAGATAAGGATGACCATGTGAGGGCATAGAGAGAAAGCAGTCATCTGCACACTAAGGAGAGAGACCAAGAAGAAACCAAACCTGCAGATACCTTGATCTTGGATTTTTAACTTCCAACACTATGAGAAAATTAATTTCTGTTGTTTAAGCCAGCCAGATTATAGTATTTTATTGAATAGTGTCCCCTCTGAAAATAATGTTCACCCAAAACCTAAGAATGTGATTTTATTTGGAAATAGAGGCTTTACAGATGTAATTAGTTAAGAATCTCAAAGTGAAATTATCTCAAATTTAGATGTAGCCCTAAATCCAATGACTGGTGTCTCTGTAGTGAAAGGAGGGGACAGAGACACAAATAGAGTAGAAGCCTGGGTAGAGGTAGAGACAGGAATTGGAGTGATGGGAAGGGTTGCCATCATCTATCAGCATCCGAGAGGGAGGTGTGAGACAGTTTCCTCTCCAGAGCCTCGGGAACCAACCCTGCCGACATCTTGATTTCAAACTTTTGCCTTCTAGAATTATGACTGAATAAATGTCTCTCGCTTTAAGTTACTAGTTTATGGAAATTTGACATAGCACCCCTAGAAAACTAACACATTTGTCTAAATAAATTTTTTAAATTTCTTAATGTGTAACTCCAGTCATATTTTCATATTTCATTGTCCAAAAACACATGTCAAAAGTTGATATCAATCAACAGGCATAAATATGTAATTCCCTCTGGGAGGGACAGTGAGTATTTAGGGATAATAAATGTAGTCTACCATACTCGTTTGTATTTTTATATGTATAAAGTATAAACATTTAATTATAAACATTAGTACTTCTGTACTAATATGCTATGGATACGTCAGACATACAGAAACTTCGTGGTAAAGTTTTTATCAAACCTGATCGTATTGTTCTTATTTTAGCCACGTAGTATTTTCAGTGGAGAAATTTTAGTAAGTTTTCTTGTCAGTGCCATCATTTTCTTTTTATACACTTGTGTTTACATGAAATATTTCTTTACAAGAATACGTTTAAGACAGTCTTGCATTGTGAGATATGTAAATCCACCTAATCTGGAACACATTGCAACAAGCTGCAAGT
The DNA here is from genome assembly GCF_963455335.1 of Martes martes. Lineage (NCBI taxonomy): Eukaryota > Metazoa > Chordata > Mammalia > Carnivora > Mustelidae > Martes > Martes martes. The sequence goes on along the minus strand of NC_137889.1, from coordinate 185,542,103 downwards.
GAATAAAGAATTCAGTTGTCACTATGCCACACTCCAGGCCTCCCACAGGACTTGAAGTAGCTTGCCTGTGATATGTGGCCATCTCTCACGCAGACTGAGCCCAAGGCTTGTTGTTTCCAGATTTAAATAAATTGTCAGAAGAATTTGTGGTATTCTATCTCACACCAACTATCCTTTTCACACCTTGACAATGTTTTATAACCCAAGTTTGGACACTCTTCCCCCCGAGGGAATTTCAAATTGCCTACCTTATGAAATCTTCTCTTACAAGATCAGTTTCTGTCCTGCTCCTTATTTCTCATTCTGGTCGATGCTACAGAAAAAAAAAATAAATAATAATAATAATAATAATGATAAAAAAATAAAATAAAATAAATCAAGACTCAAGAAGAAACAAAGGAAAGTGCATCTTCAGTTTGTGTTTTAGATCATCCTTTGTAAATGATTTGGTATTCAAAATTTTCTCCTCAGAAATTTTCTTCTAGCTTTTAAATTTTTAGAGTGGCTTGTTTTAATAGTTTTAGGATTTATTTCACATACCATACAATTCTATCTAAAGTCCAATTCAATGCTTGTACTATATTAACAGAGTCTAAAGTCATCAACACCATGTTATTTGCAAACATTTTTATCATCCTCCCCAAAGTCACGTTTAGACATTTGTAGTCACTGCCTGTCTCCGTACCCTCCACTCCCAGGTCTAAGCAACCACTGATCATCTTACTCTCTCTATAGATTTGTCTATTCTGGGTGCTTCATGCAAATAGCATCATGCAATATATATTCTTCTGGAACAGGCATATTTTATTTAGCATAGTGTTTCCAAAGTTTATTCATGCCATAGGAGGTGTCAGTCTTTTCTATTGCTGAATAATATTCCATTATATGAAAAGACCACCTTTGGACACTCGGTCAATATTTGGTAGTTATTAGGTTGTTTTCACTTTCTATCATGAATAATGCTGCTATGAACATATGTGTACAAATATGTGGTCCTACATTCTTATTTCTGTTGAGTATAAAATTAAGAATGGAATTGTGGGATCATAGTGTCTCTGTGTTGTTTGAAGTACTGCCAGGCTGTCTTCCAAAGTGGTTGTACAATATTATATTACTATATATGTACCTAAAAATGTCTGATGGTTCCAATTTCTCCACATCTTCATCAATGCTTCTGATTATCTGTCTTTTTTATCATACTCATCCCAATGTGTGTGAAATTGTATCCCATAGGTCTGATTTGCATTTCTGTAATAGTTAATGACTTTGAGCATCTTTTCATGGCTTAGTGGATATTTGTATACCCTCTCTGAATAAATATCTGTTCCTATTTTTGCCCATTTTTAATTGAGCTCTTTATCTTTTTAATATTGAGTTATAAGTATTTTTATATATTCTGAATATAACTTCTTATCAGATATATAATTTGTAAATATTTCCTCCTTTCTATGGGCATCCATTTTACTTTCTTGACAGTATATCTTGAAGAACTTAGCTTTTAATTTTGATGAAATCCAATTTGTCGGTTTTTTAAATTTTGTCACTGTACTTTTAGTGTCATATCTAAGAAATCATTGACTAATGGATAATCATTGAGATTTACTTCTATGCTTTCTTCTAAGAGTATTATAGTTTCAGCTCTTATGTTTAGATCTATGATCCATTTGCAGTTATTTTTTGATATGTAAAAAGGGGTCAAAATTGGGGGTTTTTTTTGCATATAGATAACTAGTGTCCTCACAGCGTGTATTGAAAAAAAAAATTCTTTGCTCTATTAAAATATCTTGACATCACTTTGAAAATCACTTGACAATAAATACCCGGTTTACTTTTGGACATTCAATTTTATTCCGTTGATCTACCCATATATCTACCCATATGTTAATGGTGCACTCACTTGAGTACTATAGCTTTGCAATATTTTGATTTCAGAAAGTATGAAACTTTTTCTTCCCTTTCACGATTTTTTGGTTATTCTGTACCCTTTGCATTTTCATATAAAATTTATAATCAACATCAATTTCTACCAAAAAATGCTAAAAATTTAATAGGGATTGTTTTGAATCTGTAGATCTACTTGGGAGTATGTCATATTAATAATACTGTCTTCTGATCCATGAACACAGATTTCTTTCCATTTTTTCCATATATTTTAGAAGTTTTCTTGGCTCACCTAGCTGTCTCAGTTGGTTAAGCAGCTGCCTTCAGCTCAGGTCATGATCCCAGGATCCTGGGCTCAAGCCCTGTGTCAGGCTCCTTACTAAACAGGGAGCCTGGGAGCCTGCTTCTCCCTCTCCCTCTGCCTGCTACTCCACCTTGTTGTGCTCTCTCTCTCTGTCAAATAAATACATAAAATTTTAAATAAATAAATAAATATTTAGAAGTTTTCAGGCTACAAATAATGCCCTTCTTTTACTAATCTTATTATTCTTTTAGTTCTAATTTTGATAGTATTTTGACAAATCTGGATATTGAGTATTAATATAAAATTTATATTCTGGACATGGAAACATACACAAATACATATACAGTATACCCTTACTAAGTTATAACCTCGTGTTTGGTTTTTTTGTTGTTTTTGCGTTTCTCAGTAAGCTACATAAATGATTTGAATGGAGAATAAACTGGATCAAGAACAAATTCAAATGAACTTTATTTTAGGAGACTTGATGATAGGAGGCTAAATATAGCAGCTGTTGATACATAGCTTTAAGCAATTTAAAGATGGAAATCAGTGATTTGTAATTTTTTAATTATTCAGTTAATGGAATTAATTCAATTAGTGGAATGTAAATATAGCTGTTACTGTTTGCAATAACATTTTGTGTGGCAAGGGATGATAGCTGATCTGAGCAAAATATTCAGAAGGAAAATGAGTCAAACAGGAATCAATTTTATGTCCTTTCCTCTGGTGGGCAGAAAAAGGCCTCACTAAAATATATAAATTTCCTAATTCCTGGAACAAGTAAATATTGAGGTCTACAGCAAAAGAACAACTATTACCTTTCTTTGGAAAAAGATGTGATTAAGTTGAAAATCTTGAAAAGAGAAGGCTATCCAGGTGGGTCATAAATCCAATGATAAGTATTCTTACAACAACAACAACAACAACAACAACAACAAACAGAAGAGGAGAGGGAATGTGAAGACAGGGTAGAGATTGGACTAATATGGCCACAAGCCAAGGGAAAGGAATTTCAATAGCCACCATCATCAGGGGAAAGCAGGAAAAGATTTTCTTTTTGAACTTCCACAGCAAGTGCGGCCCTAACAACACCTTGATTTCAGAATACTAGCCTCCAAAATTATGAAAAATGAAATTTCTGTTGTCTTAAGCCACCAGGATAGTATTGTCACAATGGTTCTAGGAAATGAGTACATTTCCTCTCTAATATTTGATCTAGATGGATCCTAACATTTTTTATTTTTAAATTTATTGTAAATTCTTAAAAATATTTATTATGTGTCTTTAAAGGATTAATATCTACTTAAATTTTACCAAAGATATTTAGTACTTTATATGAATTATGAGTAGTAATATAAATTTGATTTCCCAAGGATAAGCACTTTGTTAAAATGTGATAAAATTCAAAATTTGAAAAGATACTTATACATGTACATGCAAGTTTTAGTATGTATGAAATTCACAGCATTAAGAAATAACTTAGTATTAACAAAGATTGTGAAACATTAATCAACAGATTCTGCTGGCCGTGGTGTGTCAAGTTAACCCAGGCAATTTTTAATCTATAAGCAGAATATTAATATCTATAAAAATTTAGTTATCTATTCACACTAGAAACACTTGCCAGCTTGTTAACTAACTCCATATTCAGGTTTCAGATTATCATAATATTGATGGCTTCCATAACAATAAGATTTTGAAAATGTCATTTTATGCAGTCTTTAGAACTCTATGCCATTTGTACCTTATTATAAATGTATTTCTTCAATAAATAAAATTTTGGATTCAAATGTTTAAAATAAAATAATCTTAATAGAAAAATAAAAGCAAAAGAGAAAAGTACATTATTATTTTAGATTTTTATATTTGCTAAGTGACTGAAAATACAAATTCGTCTTAATATTTTTTCTTTAATTTACAGATTGAAAGCAAACTTAAAAATGTGCAACTGTCTTGACTTTTATTCATGTGAAACATCATATAAAAATACTTCATTAAAAAATTGAATTCTAATTACATAGAAAAGAATGATAATTTTAAAAAAATGTCTCCTTGGCTAGATTTTCTTCCTATCTTCCATAATATTTAGACTAGTATAAATATAATGCTCCAAGAGAAATTTTTCTGCTAAATAGTCTTGGGGCGCCTGGGTAACTCAGTCAGTCAAGCATCCAACTCTTGATTTCAGCTCAGTTCATGATCTCAGCGTTGTGAGATGTTGGGTTCTGTACTGAGTCCAGAGCCTGCTTGAGATTTTCTCTTTACCTCTCCCACTGCCTCTCCCTGCCCTGCTTGTTCTCTCTCTAAAACTTAATTAACTAATTAATTAATAGTTTGTTAATGCATATTTCCTTTTCTTCAAGCTTATTGCAATGTAACATGAAACTGAAAAGACTATGTGGAGAAATGAACATACTTTGATCTTGAAATCCTAACTACAATCTCTTTGTTCTGTCTTCAGAACTCTGAACCCTGGCCCAGCAAATCATATAAACATACAACCTAGCGGCATTCTACAATGATGAGCAATCACTTTAGATGGCCCACATACAGCATGGTTTTCAATAGACTTTCCCATTTCCCTCTAGGTAATGTTTACAAATCTCCACTGAATTCCTTCCTCTCTACTCACTGGAACTTCCTTCTTCTCTACTCATAAGCTTCTGCACCCCAGCACTCATTTCTTTCTCCTGCTCAGTATATGAAAGATTCTGTTAAGATTATACCTTAAAGCTCTAATGAAAATCCAGCTTATGTCTATTCTTCACACATGACACTCTCTCTCTCTAATCTCTTTCCTCCCCAAATTGTTTTTCCTGGAATTTTGGGTACTTTCAAATTTCTATCGTCAGATTTCTGCTGTGCTGTGTTGGTTACTCACTCTTAAATGTGAAATACTACCCACATGTTCTCTTATCCCTTGCAGGTTCACATATCTAATAGCCAACTGAATTTCTTCATGTGGGTATCCCACAAACAACATATTCAAAAATAGCTCATCATAGTTGCCCTTAAAGTTCATCTTTTTCTTTCTTCTCAGTCAGGTCATTTCAACCTGGTGACCCAAGTATAAAATAATGCTGGTGACCTATACCCCTTTTTATCTCTAAGTCTGCATTAAGTCTCTAAACAAGTCTTATTTCACTTAATAGACTTAAAAGTTGATTTTTTATATTCTTTCTGCATCATAGATTTTTGTAAGGATTGACTGAGATAATGCAAAGTGCTTAAAATACAGGCTAGTTGATGACCTAGAAATGTTAGTTGCTATCACTATAATTTTTGGCATAATTGCTATCTTTTTTTAAATGCACTGAATGGAGTTATTCAAAACCAAAGTGAGCAAACCTGAACTAGGCAGAGAGATAGCCAAAGTAAAGCTAGGTTATAATAAAGGTGAAATGTAGTGGGGAGAAATGGATGGTTCAATGTCATTGTATCATAAGGTCCTTACCAAAAAGAAGACAGAGATAAGGCTGGGAAGATAAGTTGAGGCCCAGAAAGTAGTGCTCAGAAATTTTAAAAGTGCTCAGAAATCCATAGTAATAAGTGAGTAGAGGAAAATATGAAAATCTCAGTGAACAGGGAAAATACCTGGAATGACTTGATAAAGTTTTCCAAAATGTGTTCTTTCACAAAAGCAAAGAGGACAATGGCAAAAATGATTAAGATCAATACTTCCCAAATTCTGGAAGTCAACCAAAGGTCTGGAACAATCTGAAGGTCATTTATAAAGAATTACTAAATCTTGGTAAGAAGAGTGGATTTTTTTCAAATTTTCTTTTGTCCTATTTTCATCATCCTCTCCCCAGTTTTATGGTAGCCTTGAAACTAGCAGCCCAGCACACTCTGGAGGTGAGAAGTTTGGAGCTTATGAACCAGCCTCATTCACAAGATTTGTCTTTAAGTGATCTGATTAAGATTTTGCTCAGTGTGAAAGCTCTGTTCTCTTGTATTTTGTCAAGGTAGTGACACCAGTTGTGATGCAAAAAAAAAAAAAAAAAAATAGTGTTGACCAAATACTTAAAAGGGAAATTTTGGGTATGTAAGAGCTGCAAGGGACTTTGAAAAGTTCTAACATATTCCTGGAAATCTAGAGACCATGTTGTGTACAGGGCTGTCAGGTACAGGGCTGAGAAGACTTTATCTCTCCCATCTCTCTGACCTGGAGTCTCCATGTAAGCAAGAAACAAAAGCTAATGCAGACTTCTAAAATGTACGAGTTTTGAAGTCTTGTCCAACACAATGAGCCTCTCAGCAATGGGTAAGAGACAATTAGTAAAAAGTATTTTTAAAATGTCTGTCAGTCTTAAGCTGACCACTAAAGTCACACACACACACACACACACACACACACACACACACACACACAAATGACTTCAGTGGTCTCAAGAGACAACGAATAGAAACTATGCAGAATTAGTAGAAGAAAGTCACTGAACAAAAACAACAGACCCTGGAGGGAAGCAAGAGGATATAATATCCATCACTTCCATGTTATTTTATTTAAAATATCCAGCTTTTTACAAATGTGAAGCTATGAAGCATGCAAAGAATTAAGAAGATATGGCCAATTCAAAGGAAAAAAAATAAGTCCCAGAAACTATTCCAGAAGAAGCCCATTTTTAAAATAACTAAAGACTTTAAAGTAGTTATTATACATATCTTCAAAGAATTAAGAAAACTGTACCTAAAGAAATAATGGAAAGTATGAGAATGATGGTTTGCAAGTATCAGGAGGAGGAAAATTATTAAAAAAACAAAATTCTGGAGTTGAAAATTATAATATCCAAAATGATTTGAAATACCAGAAGAAAACACTGGCGAGTTTGGAGATAGATCAATTGAGGCTATCCAGTCTCAGGAACAGAAAGACAAAAAAATGAAGAAACATTGCTGAGGAAGTAGAGAAATCAGAACCTTCAAAACTGTTGAGTGGATTGTAAAATGATACAGTTATACTCGAATAGTTTGGGAGCTCTTCAAATATTAAATATAGCATTACTATATGACCCAGGAGTTCTACTCTGTGGTATAAGTCCAAGAGAAATTAGAGCACACACACGGAAGACCTTTTGTATGAATGTTCATGACAACATTATTTTTAATAGCCCAAAAGAAGAAACAATCCAAATGTCCAACAACTGAGGGATGGTTACAAGAATACACAATGTATATTTCATACGATGGAATATTATTTGACCAAAAAATGGAATAGTAAAACATGCTACAATATGGATGAAGTTTGAAAACATTAGGCAAAATTTTAAAAGCCAGTCATTAAAGAACATACATAATATGATTCCATTCATATGAAAATTCCAGAATAGGCCAGAATATAGAAAAAATAAATTGGTGGTTGCCGGGAATTAGGGGGAACAAGGAATGAGAACTGACTGAAGGTGAATAGGGGGTTTCTTTGTGTCCTCATCAATGAGATCCAGAATTAGATTATGACGACTGCATGATCTCTGTGAGTATACTAAACAAACAAACAAACAAACAAACAAACAAAACAACACTGACTTATCCACTTTAAAGGAAGAATTGTATGCTTTGTGATTATATCTCAATAAAACTGTAAGAAAAAAAATTCTATGAACATAGATTGCTTTGTCACAAACTGAGCAATAGTTTTCAATTTATTAGCTTGTATTTGTTACTTTAAGGCAAAATTTAGTACAAGAGATGAGTAATTTTAGGTCTTAGTGGTTGTTCCTTGCATGTATTATGCTTTCAAGAAATATATTTTCATGCTTTGCTATTTTTTTGAAAACTGAAAGAAAAAAAAAGAAAAAAGTTGTCATGTCTCTCTGCAGAGATAGTTGTTTTGTGTATTTGTGTGCATGTATATGCTAAACAGATTTAAAGGCACAACAATAAAATGGATGAACAAATTTTATATATGTGAACAATAGAATATAACATAAAAATGAAATAAAAATCTATAAGCTTATGCAACAATATAGTGGATATTGCAAATATAATTACGAGTGTACACAAGAAAGTATATACAACATGATTCAATTTTTACAGAGTACAATAAAGCAGACAGAAGTAATAATTTATGCTATTTAAAGTCAATATAATGATTACCATGGTAGGGCCTGAGTCTGGAAACCTGGTCTTCTGTGGTCTTAGTAATACTCTTGTTTCTTGATCTGTTTTTGTTGTATGGTTGTGTTAGTTTATTATAACTCATTGAGGTGTTTAGTAATGGCATATATATAAGCTTTTCTGTATGTATTATACTTCAAAGAAAAGTTGAAGAGGAAAAATTATATGTTGTCATATAATTTGCCTAATATTTATACTATGGAATTAAATAGAATTTATTAGACAATTAAAGAGAATCTATCTAAGAGTTACAAACTGATAGTACTTAAGAAAGCTAGGCAGGCATACAAGTAATTGACTGTAAAACATTTAAATAATATGTAATGGTTAAATCAAAATGTTAATGATAATAATGAGGACAGGCTGTCTCCTCAAGTTCAATATTACGACAGTGTCAAGGAATAATTTGGAATTGGGGGGTGGGGAGAGAAAACCTTCTGATCCTTACCGCAGTTTTTTCTTCAGTAATTTCCTCAATACATTTATCTTCATGATAGTCTAATTCATTATAATATTGATAATTTTGTAATATGCCTAATTCAGAGGTAGGCATTTGTACATTTGGATGCTTTCTTTAGTGTCTAGCCATGTTCAATTTTCATGAATCTTGGACATCTGAGAATATCTGATTTTTCAAAAACTCCACAGCTCTAAAGGTTATCAAAACCTTTCTATTTTCAGAAAAAACTAGAGCATGTTTGGCTAAATGATTCTGGAAATGACATAATAAATCTAACTGGATGGCTCTGATAGGTTGGTAAAAATTGGAGGGTTTTACACATATTGAATACAAAATACAAATTTTAAGTCCAATTTGGGTTTTATTTTCTCCTACTTTGTCTAACCCCCCAAAATAGCTATGACACAGTGTGCTACTGTGACACTTTGCAAGAGAATCAAAAGCTTTAGCTCAATGTGCATATAAATCTAAAGGGATACTTTAGCATTTCTCAGAGAGTAACAAACAACTATAGTATCCTCCAGAGTATTCCATATCCAGAGTAAAAGCATTTTACTAAATATTCCCCTTTCCATGTAGACTCAGGCATTTGCTAAAACCACTCCGCAAATACAGTGCTAGTTTTATAGCTCAAGGTTGCAAATATTATTTATTTTAGACTAATAACAATAAAAAGCATATAAAAGTTTCTAATAACATATGCAACATGAAAGTGCCTTTCTAATAAAAGGTTATCACCAGAGGGTCATCGTAAGATTACCTCTTAAATGTAAATCTGTCCTTAGGACAAAGACATAGGAAGGAGGGTTTTTGAAGTTACCAAGTTAACTCAGTTACAGACATGTACAGAGAAGTTTATGAAATCCTGATTCAGTCTGAACCTGATAATTTCTTTTCCTAGATAGGAGCTAGTTGCAATTTAGTAGATAATATATTCATTCCTATCTGTAACTCCTCTTCAGCATGTTAGGAAGTATACATCAGAAAATGTGTAATGCATTTGCGTATTGTAATCCCTCTGAAGCACTCTCAGAGATTAACTTAATCATAGAAACCCGTGATTGACTAGGATAAGTGCCAGTTCATTTTTATGTGTAGGCTGCCCATAAGCCCATTTTGTGTGAGTAGAAATTACTCAATTAGTACTTTCAGGTCAAGCCTTTTGTCTTCATCTTCCTTATAAATCCACGGCCTCGCACCACACCCACCTCAGAACAGATATCTGAGTTACTGTTGGCTGAATAATTCAAGATTTACTTGCTGCTATTACTGAAACAGTTACTTTATTATTAATATTTTGTACAGCCTTAACATAAACAGCACTATTTCCCATTTACAAGTTTAAAATGAGAGAACTCCTCAAAGATTATTCTTAGAGTAACAGTTTGGGTCGCATTGAAAGCATTTAATTTACGAATTCATTCTAAGATTCTTTGATGCTGGAGTTTTCTTGATCTTAGCAGGAGTCAAGAATAGGTTTTCCCATAACTGCTACCTGACTGACAGCCATTAAAAACACCATTCACCGAAAGAAGCATCCTGTTTTCAGAGAAATTAAAATGGAAATTGAAAAACGAATTGATGAAATAGGGTGAGTACCACTGGCTTTTCTTTCAGAAAAAGAGCACAAAAGGCATGTTGACTTTTGCCCCCCTCTCAATGCCACCTTCCTTAGGGCCACATAGCTTCAGGTCTTGCCCACATTTGATGACCCTCTCTTGACTTTGCTTCCCAACACGCTTCAGTTTTCGGTTAGTTCTGTAATTATACTCAACCTCCCAAGCCTGCTATGTTTCCAAACTTAACTGTTCTTTGAAGCTCTGCTCTAGTTTTTACTTTCTTTACTAGAAAAATCTTATGGTAAAATTTCCTGACTAGTGTGTAAAATCTTTAAGAAATGCTTTGACAGGGGCACCTGGGTGGCTTAGTAGGTTAAGCATCTGCCTTCAGCTCAGGTCATGATCCCAGGGTCCTGGGATTGAGCCCCATATCAGGGCTCTCTGCTCAGCAGGGAGCCTGCCTCTCCCTCTCCATCTGCCTCCTTCCCTTGGCTCCTTCTCTCCTCTTGCTCACACTCTCTCTCAAATAAATAAATAAAACCTTAAAAAAAAATGCTTTGACAGTCTAGCCAGGCAGTTATATAACAGCTCCATGCAGAATAACTAATACTAAATAGATATTTTCTCACCATTTTTTAAGGACCAACTGGTGCCTGGCACTGTGACAGATGCTCAGGATTCAGAGAGGAGCAAAATAGACATATGTCCTGAACCTATAGATTTTATATTCCAGCAAGACAAATTTATGACAAATCACATTTAAAGCTCTTCTTGAAAAAAAGACATTATATACTTATTTATTGCTTCTAAATGCAATAGTAATATTTGCACACTGTAATAAATCAAATATACAAGCATTAAGAATAATAATTAATCTCCACTCACCCTCAAGTGGAAACTAACTTAAAATGCTTTGCTGTATATTTCTGGATGTTTCTCTCTTTCTCTTGTTCTCTCTCTCACACACACACATAATTTTTCAAAAAAAAATTATTTTTCTATCTGTATATCTTACTGTATTTTTATGTATGGCATTTTCCTTCCATGCTTATCAACACTGATTAAACAACAGTGATTTCTATCACTGTTTTTAATCTTCTTATAATGTTTCATAGAATGGTGTCTACACTCATCATAATATATTTAACTCTTGGTTTGTTTACATTTTCTTATGAAAGGTATGTTGCAATGGCCATTGCTGATCATACATCTTCAGCTACATGTGTTAAGGCTTCCCTAGGATAGGATACTACTAATAAAACTATTTGTCAAGTGATACGCTTATTTGACATTCTATTACACAGTGTCTGTTAGACTTTACAAATGCTATATAATTTATACTTCTACCACAAAGCATGAAAATGTTGATTCCGAATACTCTTACTAGTACTAGATATGAATATTATTTTTATTAATATATTTTTGGATCAACTAAAAATGAAATCTGTTTTCCTTAACATATGTATTATTATTATCACTGAAGTTGTACTACTCCTTTATATGTTTATGCTGGGTGTGTACTCCTTCTGAAAACAGATTTTCATTTTCATCATACATTTTTCTAGTATTTTTTTTTATTTTGGAAGATGTTTATATATTATGTTTATCAAGCAATTATTTCCATTTCCTAAGAAAAAGACAATTCAAAGAATTACCATTTATTGTTTCTTGCTATGAACCAAGAACTGTGTTAGAGTTTTTTACAGATATTATTAGTATTTCTCACAACAATTCTATCAGAGATTATTAATTTTCATTTTACAGATAAAAAATATCAAAGAAGCTGATTCAAGTACCTGAGATCAGAGATAAAAAGTGATGGCCATGGACATGCATGTTATATGTAGATAAGACATAAGGACAGAGTGGTCAATCATCCTGGTTTACTTGGCCTTTTGTAGTTTTAGCTCTGGAAAGAACAGCATCCAGAGAGTCCCCATTGTCGCAGACAAAACAGGACATTGGTCGTCTGGATAAGGACATGTCCACTAATTTGAAATGAAGTGAATGAAGGTGGCAAACCTTGAGACGAGAATAATTTGAAGATTAGAATTCTAAATCTTTTGCAGTCACTCTTTCTCTGAAAGCATTAGAAGATAAGTTTCTGTAATAACTCTGCTATAAAGTTAGAGTCAGTTAAAGCAGATTTATGATTGTAGGCCACCAAATCATTTCCACTGGAGAAGGCATATTCTGTCTAAAAATAACAGTGTTATGTCTATGTAATAATAGATCTTAAAACCTTATGAGTCAAGTAAATCTGGAAGCTAGGTTTTGTGCAATCAATTGTTAAAGGGCAGAATAATTCTAACATGCAGTATTTTGAAGTTTTTCCAAATGTGACTGTCTCCGCAAGGTTGTCACATACTGAGTTTTATCCAATATTTTTATCTCTAAGATTGGATACACTGAATATGTTTTTCACGCTGCTAATTTTGCCATTCATTTTTGGATTTCCTATTTTGGGAGACAGTGGGACAGAAAACATTAAATGACTAAAAATCAAGTGTTTTCTGACCTTTTAAAATAACACCATATCATAAATATAATCCATAATACAAGGACCATATGCCTTAATTTTTTTGTTAGTAACCTGAGAAGTATGAGACTACTTCTCATTATCAGGTTTCTTTGGGCTTCAGGAATAAAATTCATATTAGGTCTTTTGCTGTTTATAAAAGGTCATTTCCATCCTACCAGTTTCAACATCAAGAATAATTTTAAAGAAATAAATAATCAAGGTAATAAAATCAATACTAGAAACACTATTGTGTATAGAAATTGTCTTGAAGTGAAAGTTATTATAATTACTATATGGTTTCATTTTTGGGTTTTTAATTATTTTGCTAAATCCATTTTGCCTTCCTTACTTTGGTTCAGATTTTACCTGGATAAAAGAGCTGATTTAATTATTATTCTTAGCAGATAATCTCTCTCATTCTATTTACTCTTCTCTAAGCCTCTCAACAATGTGTTAATGTTTTACTTATACCCAGCCCTGCTGCCCCTCTGCCCACACCCATCCCCAGGAAAGGGCTGAAATATGTAATGAATATATTAAACCTGTTTGTTCAGTCCTTGACTAGAGTTGTTTCTTGGCAACTTTTGCAACATTCAGCATTTATTTAAGCATCTTCTATTCTTAATACTACTATAACAAGTCAAAAGATTAAAGTTCTATAGGAGTGACAAAAAAAGAAAAGAAATTGTCTATTAAACTTCTTAAAGAAAAATAGAAGTGAGTATAAATACATATATTAGAGATAGTATATGTCATTTAGGGAAATTTTCTTCCTAAATAAATTAAAAAATTGTTTATGTTTTCATCCATTTTCATCATTTTGTTGTTGTTATTTAAGTTTTCTGAATTAATAAATGTTTTTCATAAATTCCTAAACATGTAATATTCCATTGCACTGATACAGTTACTTACAAGAAAAGGTAGTGGGAGTTCTGAAATAGTTATCCGTGGGTCTAAACAATTTTCATAATAATATACTAAAACTCATTTTACTTTTCACTGTGTGACATTTGCACTGGCAATAGTGAAGGGTTGGGTAACATTGCTGGTGCCTTAGCACAATGGTACCTCCTTACACAAGTGTCCGTTGTCATCGTCACAGTCACACACAGTAAATGAAATAACTTTTTTACTTAAGAATGTTCCCGAAGAAAAAAATAATCAAATCTCAATTTCTGAGTGTGGGACTGTGTAAAATAATCTCTGTGATAAAATTATAACAAGATTTTCTGCTAACTACCAAAGTACAATTGATGAAGTTCTAGAACCTAAGTGAGGTTTGGTGGGCTGAGGTCCGGAGCCAATGAGCAAGAAAGAATTCTTGAGACATCTCTGGTGCAAAATGGTGGTTTATTAAATCACGGGGACAGGACCCGTGGGCAGGAAGAGCTGCTGCCCCAGGTGGTGAGGGATGGTACCTTGCCATTGGGGGAAGGTGAGGGGAAGGGAGATTTCAATGGAGCTTTCACATGCTAAAGAGGGCCTACAAGGTGCTGGGATACCAGAGGCTTGATCAGTGTTGTCTTTTGGCAAGCCATTAACATCAAGATAGTTGGGAGATTCCTGTCTTGCAGGATTGTGATCTCTGCAAGTTAACTATTTGTTTCTTGTTTATGGGGGTCAGCGAGGAGTGTCACACATATTACCGAGGGGAGCGGGTGGAGAGGGGGTGCAAGGTGCCAGCTTTTGCTTTGTCCTCAGCCAGCCTCCTGCTCCCTCATCACAATGATTATCTTCCAGCAAAGCACTTGTGTGTATGTTTGAATTATAAGCTGAACTGGACTTTTTCACGAAACAACATGTTTAATGGCAACAAGGACTTGACACATAAACAATGACTTTTTGCAGTTTTGTAGCTGGGAGACATTTTCTTTAGAATGAACAAAGGAAGTCTTCCTCCACAAGGGGCATGGCCAATGATATTATTGCCAATTAAAAATTTGAGTTTTTAAACAACAACAAAAAATATATATGTATATATATATAGTAAAAACTATATCTGCCATTATAGGCTTGATACCTTTCTAATATTTAAAAAGTTTCATGATGAGATTGGTTGTCAGACTCACAGATATGATTGTTATAAATATGATTATTATAAAATGTGTCCATGTTTAGAAAATATGGATAATCCAGGGAGCCAATATTTTCCAAATGGTAAATGTCTGATATGATTAAAAAAAAAAAAAAAAAAAAACCTGCTTGGGTTAAAAATTGATTCCAAGTAAAAATGGATCAATGGAGTTTATTGATAAAACCCCATTGATATGGTTTTGAGTTCCACATTACAAGTAACTAAGAAATTACCAACAGCCAAATTTTGGTGTAATATAAAAATCTCCCTTCACAATTATCTGAAGGGAAATTAAAATACCTTGCATTTATTTTATAACTATAAGTCTGTATAAAGCCAGATTTTGTACATATACTTCGACCAAAACAGCATATGGCAATAGGTTGCATGCAGAGTAAATAGAAGAATCTAGCTGTTCTGAGATGAATTGCAATGTAAAGGCATGTGTGGTGTGGTACAACCAAGTACAACCAAGCATTTCTTGAACACCAGCAGGGTGTCCAAGGATTCAACTCAATTCTGACACTGTGTACCCCAAAGACAGTTTCAGATCCCACAGGTTAAGGGGTCAGTCCTATGGAGCTGCCCCCTTTCTCCTGCACACATTTCAGACACCTGTCACAAGCACACAAGCATAGGTTATCACTTGTGCTTCTGACCCACTGCCTATAGACTGTTGGTTCTAACAAACCCTTCTTGGGCCTCAGACAACCAGTTGCAAGTGCAGGTTGTTGCCTGTGCTTCTGGCCCCCTGGCTATACATGAGAGGGTCCCAGGACCCCCTCCTCGGGTGCACCAATTTGCTAGAACAACTCAGAGAAACATTTTACTTACGAGATCACTGGTTTGTTATAAAAGGATTTAACTCGGGGACAGCCATATGGGAGAGCTACATAAGACAGGGTATGGGGAAAGGACGCAGACTTCCATGCTTCCTCCAGGTGTACCACTTTCCCAGTGAAACCACTTAAAAGCATGAAGTTGAACAAAAATCGAAATGGCTACATTAATGCTTCAGGGAGTTTCAATTTTAAACTAAGTAACACCTTCCCTTTTTTCTGCAAACATCCCCTCCTCTTTTCTTGGCCTCTTCTTTCAGGACCCTGGTACCACCCTGCAAAGGAGTAAGATGGCAGCTCAGCACAAACACAATTCCTGCTGAAACAGGCTAGATCCTATATTTCCCTATAAACCCTCCCAGCCCCTTCTTCCTCGGGGTGGGCTTGCAGTCTTTGAAGGCCTGAGCTTGCTACAGCCTCCTTTGCCCACCAAAACAATAGACCTACCATTTCTCTTTATCCCCAACTCTATCTTTGCCTCAAAGCACAGAGGTCAGTTTTTGATAACACCAGTGACTCCACCATGTTTATCAACTTGGAAGTTCTCCAAA
The DNA here is from genome assembly GCF_963455335.1 of Martes martes. Lineage (NCBI taxonomy): Eukaryota > Metazoa > Chordata > Mammalia > Carnivora > Mustelidae > Martes > Martes martes. The sequence continues at coordinate 185,525,797 of NC_137889.1, read as the reverse complement.
CCTTACGCTTTTGGGTTTTTATGGAGCGTCATCATTTAGGCATGATTGAGTAACACATGGGCCTTCGGTGATTGAACTCAATTTCCAGCTGCCCCTACTCTATCTCCTCTCCAGAGGCTAATCACATGGTTGCCTCCACTGGAACACATCCCCCATGCTTGGAGGCTGTCCAAAAATCACCTCATTAACATAACAAAAGGCACTTTTACAGCTCTCAACACTTTAGAAATTCCAAGGATTTGGAGCGCTTTCTGTAAGGAAAAGGGACAAAGACCAAATATATATTTCTTACTATAATGCACAGTATCACAAGCTATATTCTATTTAACCAGACTTCAAAGAGTTTTGCAAAAATATAAATCAATGCCACTTTTCTCACATATTTTTGTTTTGAATAGTTATTTTTCATGCAAAAGTTTATTTTTGAAGTATTAACTGAATTAATAAATATTTTAAATATTTTCTCATGTTTAATATCTGACTGGTGTATAGAAGTCACATAAACAAAAGTACTTTGGAGTTCTCAAATTTCTTAAAGGTGTAAAAAGTTCTTGAGAAGCTTTGAGGGTCTGAGAAGTCTAAGAACCTCTGCACTAGATACGTGGGGAGAGATATGAACAACGGTGGGCGCCTCAATGGCAAATAAATATTTGAAAAGATTTTCAAGCTTCTTAGTAGTTGCTATTTGGGAAATCTCTATTACATCTGAATCTAATCTAAATCAAAGTCTACAACTAACTTGAAATATAATCTAAATCTAAAGCCAATTAAATTTAAACTACATGCAAATAAAAACCTAAGTTAATTTATATCAAAGCAGTAAGATTAGGGGATTTGTTAGACAAACAGAAAAGAGAAATTACAAGAGTGAATGATTAGAATATTCACCTATTATCTGTCTAAAATTATTCTACATCTCTGAATATGGAAGAGACCAAGCCTGGATGTTGTAATAACAAAGAAGAATTTTAATAAGTAGGAAAGAGATGATTGAGCTAAAATAGTAGCAACAGAGAGGGAGAGAAGTATCCATATAAAATGACTCAACAGTACTGTGTCATTTATTCCAGCTATTTATAGAGTAAGAGAAGAGTTGTCTCCAATGTCTTCGAAATCACTTGCTTAGGAGACCATAAGTAAATGGTGTCATTTACTAATATAAAATTATGGGAGATGGGACAACGTTGATGGGAAGATTTGAAATGTCGACTCTCAAGAGGCAATGCTCATATACTTCTCCATAAATATTTAAATAACTGCTTGGAGCCCAGGAAACAAGTCCCAAAGGGAGCAATAGATGTTGGGAATCATCAGAACACTGATGATGACTAAAGCCACAAGATCAAATCAAAAGTAGAGATTTTAGAACAAGAAGGAAGAAGATGCTAAAGAGAACCCTGTGAGGTGAGCCAAGGGAAGAGAGCATTTAAGAAGACTGAGTACCAGTGGCAAAAGAAATAGGACTAAGACAAAGAAAGTGTGCTTTCAAAGAAACAGACAAAAACAAGGCTGGTTATCTATTTTACATGCTTCTGGAAAATGAAGTAAGGTACTGATTAAGAAATGCCATCCACTGTGGGCTCCAAATACCATGAGTGACCTTGACAAATACAGGGTCAGAAGAATGGTGGAGTGCAAGTGGTTGAGAATACAGTGATGAGGAGTGGGAAATGGACAAGAGAAAGCAGGTATGCTAATTGAACAAAAACACCACATAACAATCGCAGCTTATCAAGACTTAAGCTATTGTGGGGAAAATGCATTTTTTCCAATGCTGCTCAAGCTAAGATTTTTCATACACAGATCTATGATATGTCTCCAGAGATTCAAACTCCATTGAAATATAAATCACCTAACATTTACAACTGAAGGGGTTTTTCTTATTATTCAAATATGGGAAAGTTGATAAATGACTTAAATGTTTCAACAAATATGTCAAATTCAATTGCTCTTATATCTACAACACCTTATATATGTAGAGCAAAATGTAAACAGATTGTTCTCTTATTTTATTTAGTGATTCCTTTTTACTTGAAGTTAGAAGAATGAAAAGCATCTAAATTCATATCTCATCTTTCATTATTCAGTTTTCTATGCTATTATAAATAAAATCTCAACTGTCCTTCCAATATTCTATGGGGCAGTTAAGAAATATTATTAACCCTGGTTTAAACAGAATCTATAAACTTTTTCCAAACAAATCTTTAGTGTACATACATACATTAATATTTAGTAAGCTGAATTTTCTAACACTGGAGAATTAAGTGAAAAGCATTACCTTATCTATGAATTATCTAACATTTATTGAATACTTACTATATTCAGGTGTGCATTAATCATTTTTAAGCATGATATCATTAATGCTCAAACTAACTCTTTGTGGTGGTCTCTATTATTGTATGATCAAACTGAGACTTAGAAATTTTAGGGAATTTGTTCATATCACAAAATTACTCAGTAAAAGATCTGTATTAGGAATACAGATTTGTCTGAACTCGTTTATCCATTAAACAAATATTGATTCCATCCCTGTTTTATGCTAAGCACCAGTGCTGTTTCCTGGCACATATTAATGAGTACAACAAAGAATTATCTCTGTATTGTGCAGCTGACTCTAATTGGGGAAAATCAGACACCAAACAATAAACATTAAATAAGTAGATAAGGCAGTAGGTTAGAGTCGGTGTTGGCAAACTTTTTCTAAAGGCCAGGCAGTAAAAATTCCAGGCTTTGCTGGCAATAAGGTCTCTGATGTAACTATTGAACTCTGCCATTGTAATGTGAAAGTAGCTACAGACAATAGATAAACAGATGAGCATGGCTGTGTTCCAGCAAAACTTAATTTGCAGGACAGGTGATAATTTGGATTTGACCCATAGGCCAACCCTTGTGTTAGAAGATAATACATGTTTGTTCTGTGTGGATTTTTATTTTTATATTTGTCTATGAATCTATTAATTACATCCATTAATCACAGGGGCAAACTAACAACCCAAGTTATTTACAAATCCCCTATAATCTAGCTTTCATGGACACATGAAATCATATTATAAACCGTCCCACCAATGCTGAGTGCAAACTTCCAATCACCTCCTTTATATAATTCATTTATCAAGCCAATATTTCCCCTGCTATAAACACCCAGGGCCAGGTGCCAGACAATTAGAGACCATCTTTATAGCCCAGAGCCTGCTGACATTACTCAAACTAGCCAGCTGTAAGCTGTTTCCCTGCCCCACCTTGACTTTGCTACAGAAAATACCAGGAAGGCTCTGAGCCATGCTTTCCTTTGCCTCTTCTTTCTGCCTCCTAAGTGAACTTGGCACTTCCCCTATGGTCCTGCCTAGTGGACTATGCCCCTCTCCTCTCAGGAATTCCAAGTAATAAAAATCTTCTTTCAATAATATTGACACCTGTGTCTCATCACTCAGTCACCATTATAAATTAAAATCCAGGCAAAAATCAATGCCATGGAGAAAGGAAAAAGTATGGCAAACATATTTGTTTAAATCTCCGAAGAAGCAGATGCTGAGTCAGGAGTAGATATGCAAGAAATTTATTGGGAAAACTGAGAATGAGAAAGAGGAGGAATCCAGAGAAGGCAAGAGAGCCTTCAAACTGTAATGCGGGTGTGACTCTTGGAAAGAAGGGAAAGGAGAAAGAATTGAAGAGGAAGAGTCCCAAATACAACACGGTTCTAGGAAAAGTTTGACAAGACGGATGGGGAGTCCTTGAGACGAAATCTGCCGTTAAAGGAGCATTGTGCCTTACTAGAATGGGCATCCATTAAACTTCCAATGGCATTCATTTACTAGTTGGGACCCAAGGAGAAACATGGAGAGACAGGAGGACAGGGGTATCATTCAGGGTTGATTAAGAAGGGTCGTGACTGAAACATTAATCAAGTAGTGCTGGCCTGCAGGGGATATGAGCAGGGCATTTTCATGGCCATCACTAAAGGGGGGGGGGCACTAAGGTGACTGTGTGAGATAAGGAAGGGGTTGTTCACAGTATTTAAAAAGTTGGTCACAGCAGAATTCATTGAAAATATTACTGTCTGAGCAGAGATTTGAAGGAGGTACAGGCTTTGTGAAGCAGCAACCTTAGGGAAGAGCGTTCTATGACAAAGAAATCCTTAGATTAATATCCCTGAGTACAAAATGTGTCCAGCAAGATCCATAAGCAACAAGGATGCCAGTGCAGATGGACCAAGGTTAGTAAGAGAGAGAGAGAGAGAATGGTGGAAGATAATGATAGCAGACCATCTTGTGGATCATAGGAAGGATTTCAGGTTTGTACTGCAGATGAAGTGTCCAGGAGGGTAGGACAAATGAATAAAATGATTTGATTTACATTTTAAATAATTTTTTCTGGCTATCATATAAAATGCAATTAAAATTAAAATACTGTATTAAAATACATAAAGGTTAGGGTAGAAGCAGGTAGAACCAGTTTGGAGGTTCTTGTAAAAGTTGAGGCAAGAGAGGATGGTAGCTCAGACCACAGCTGTTGAGGTGAATGCCAAAAACTGGTCAGATTCTGGATATATATATATTTTTTAAATATTTTATTTATTTATTTGACAGACAGAGATCACAAGTAGGCAGAGAGACAGGCAGAGAGACAGGCAGAGAGAAAGGAGGAAGCAGGCTCCCCACCGAGCAGAGAGCCCGACATGGGGCTCGATCCCAGGACCCTGGGATCATGACCTGAGCTGAAGGCAGAGGCTTTAAGCCACTGAGCCACCCAGGCGCCCCAATTCTGGATATATTTTGAAGTTAGAACTAACAAGATGTCCTGGTCCCAGTACCCATGTTCTTATTCACTACATACTACTGAATTGGTATCTTACTGTCTACCAGCTTCTTCAATTAGTTCTTCCATTGAAACAAGAGTGTTCACATTCATTAATTCACTCATACAACTAGAAATGTCTATTAAATACTTGTTATAAGCCATTTACTATCTTTCTTAGATAGTTAAACCTGGTCCTTGGTCTTAAATGACATCCTAACGTACTCATTATAGATTACATATAGATGATAGATGTAGATATAGATAGATGCAGATGCCTTTATATAGATCTGATTATAGGTGTATAGATAGGTAAGGATAAAGGTAAAGGTAGAGATGGAGATAGACATAGACATAGAGACAATAGTACTGCAAAACCAGACATGAAGGGTAGGGGGTGACAGAGGTTTGACTCTAATATGAGGAAAGCAAAAATGCAGACATCATTGTCACTTCCATCTGGGTGAATGGAGACAAAACATGCTTTATATAGGAAAAGACATGAACTGAGTTTTTTTAGCAGATAGCCAGGAGGTAACAGGAGGGGAGAAAGAACATGGGCTGATCTGAGAACACTGCAAGCCGTGGATCAACATGATCAAAGGCACTGAGGCAAGAAACAGCCTAAGAGGAAGCCAGAGATAAATCCAGAGCTTAGGCAAGAGCTAGATTATGGAGAGACTTGTAGGTTGCACTAAGGGGTTTAGGTTTATCCTTCAGTTATTTACAGGACCAGTGAAGTTTCAAGTAGGGAATTAAAAAAAAAAAAAAAAAGAATTATATTTATAAAATATCTCTTTGACAGCAAGCAGTATATAGATAGGATTAGGTAAGAAAACAGAAAAATGCAGAACAAAATATACATTTTTTTTTCTTGAAAGAGATTACAGTCTAGAATGAGAACTGTATAAGTAAACAAGTGAGAGTATTGGAAGTATGGGGGACTGTCCAGACAATTGGTACTTCACATACATGCACACGCACCAAATTTTTCCATTAAAGCACAGTATTTCCAAAACATAAAATAGAAAACCTTTTAATAATACCCATAGTGATAATTTTTGTTAATAATAATACTTGTACATAGTATGTACAATACATATGTACATAATAATAATACTTGTAAATTTATTTGAGAACTTAAACCACCAAACAATTTGGTGAGATAGCAGATGGATTTATGATTTAGGTCATATAAATATAATGAAAACTCTGGTTAAGATGACCAATATGGTGTTTCTCAGAAACGTAAATACTTTAAAGTCAAACAGATTGATTATATAGTGATTGCTCACTTACAGCATAAGAAAATAAAGAAACAGACTCCACATGTAAATAAAGGCAAAAATTACAGATCTGCTGGCTTTCATAGATTTCTGTTTATCTAATGAATCAATTTTTGTGACATAAATGGATTTGTTACAGAGCCATAATTTTGAACAAGCCACAAAATCTGCGCTTGAGCTGTGGTTAAATTTCATATTATTTATCTGTGTCCATATGGAAAATTAAGATTACCTAAATGATGGATGAATTTCAAATACTGTATTTTCCTAAGTAAAGTCATATTCATATAATATTTCTCTATTTTGTTCTTGCAAAAGCATGACATTTTAATTCTAGGAAGACAAATTGGAGATATTATCCAGAATGTGTCAATTCGAGAGTTCACATTTTTTTTAAGTTACATCTTTGTTTTGGAGGTTGAGAACATGTTTTTTTTTAAATTCTCTGCCAGATTTGCCAATCCCTTTGATCTTTCTCCTTTCTTTACTTCTGTGTACTTTCCTAATGTTGCTTGACTATCATTCATTCATGCATGCAATAAAATGCTATTTAGTTCCTACTATGTTCCAGACATTATTATAGATGCTAAACATACAAAGATAAGTAAAATATAAAATAATAAAAATTAAATATGGAATTCACAGTCTCTGTTTCTTGTGACAGATGAGAAGAAAACTAATTATGGCAAAGAAGCCTAAGAATAGTTGTTATTGTAACTACTGTAGAGGTTTTTTACGCTTTTTATGTACCTTACATTCTGGCGTTTCCCGTCTTTGTCTTTATTCTTACTTTGCACCCTTCTTCCTGGGGAATGTCATTCAGGAAATGCTTCAACACCTAAATGCATGAGGCTTTCTACTAAATCTGTATCCAAATTGCCATACTACTGTAACTACATGCCTACTGAATATAACTATCTGGTTATCCCTTGGGGAATTCAAACTTAGCCTGTTAAAAATGAAATTAAATTCAAATTGAAGTCCATCTCTACTTCCCCTCAACTTATCACTAATAACCAAGTCTGCTTCTCCTTTAATTCTTACCATGATAAATTTCATCATTATCCATTAAGTGGTTCAAATTCAAAATCTGAGTCCTCTTATATTCTTTTATCTTCCCTCAATCCTTCATTGCTTCCTTCTTCTACATGCGATAACTCACTTAAGTCCTTGTAATTCAAACAACTCAATATTCTTATTATATTTTTCATTCCCACTTGTTTTAGCCTAGTTCAGATGCTATTATTTCCTCTTCTTATATATTTGTAGAAATCTCCCTTAAGTAGTCCAGGATGATCATTTTTAATAACCATACTTCACCAGCTTTACCTCTATTCAAAACTTCCAATAGATTTACATTGCTTAAGGAACAGAAATCTTAATCTCCTCACATGGTCATGACTTGTGGACTCCCTCCTTGTCCATTCTCAACTTCTGCAACTCTATGGCTTAGACTTCATGCATGAGCAATATTGAAATCTTTGTGTATCCATATAGGTATTTGCCTTCTATGGCTACTCTGTCTTTCCAGAAGGACCTTATCCTGCTTCTGACTGCTGTTTCAATTTCTTCAAGAATCACCAGAAATGTCACTTTGATCTTCATGCTTTCTTTAACTCCCTCCAATGGACTTAGTAGCACATAACTGTAATCATATTATGCTGTAATATATACTATAAGTGCCTTGAAAGTACATGCCTTCTCTCTTCCCTATGAACCCTCAAATTCCAACTTAAAAAAAAAAAGTGGTACTTATTATTAAACATAAAAATTAGTCATTGAAAGAATAAATAAAATCTTCAGTGTGGTTTGGTTCATTTATGTATGGACGCAATGTCTAGGGTTCTTGACTTTGAATGCTTTACGTCAGGACTCTGCAGAGTAGCACAAACTACATCTACTTGGCACACCATAGACTTTTAGTAAGTATTTGCTGGAGAACAGTGAACCAGACAGAGTCCAGGCTCCTCCATCAACTAAGTGTACAAGTTTTTATTAGTCATTAATTTCACACAAGTTCTAGTTTTCTCATTTGTTAAAGTGGAGATGATTATATTTGCCATGTCAACCTCAAACGACTGCTGTATGATTCCAATGAAACAATTAACATAACAATATTTGGAAAATAATACAACTCTGTATATGTTCTATTTAAAATGCTCTGCCATTGATGTATTTGTCTTTAAAGAGAACTGTGTCTGAAACATCCTGGAGTTCCCGGTTTCCGGCCTTATGTAGTGTCTCCAGACAGATCAGATTCCTTTCATGTTACAAATCGATGCCTTACAATGGCTACAATAAGAAAAATCCCACCTGCTAGAATTTAAAATCACATTGAATTAAGATCTCATCTTGTAAAGGTGAAAAGAGCAAGCCCCAGATAAAATAGAGCCTTTGTTCGTACCAAAAATCTAAAGAAATACATCTTAATGAAGAGCAATTAATTGAAAGCGTAAGTGTTTAAGTAGTTTATTCTTGATTCTCCATTTTATTTAATGGCTGTTACTTCTAAGGTGTCCCATTAATCAATGAAAATGTTTCTGAATTGTACTGAATCTTTATTTCAAAATTAAAATACACACACATATACACACACCATAGCAATTTGATAAAAATAACGACTTTCATCATTTACTAAGATATTTACTAGTATTTTTACTAGACATTTACCAGTATAAATATCAACCAAAGTACAGGATGTTACACTGAGTGCCATTTACAGATTGAATTTAATTTACAAAGGGATATTTTCTTGATATACTTAAATAGTTCTTCAGTTATAACCTTACTAAATCCTATATTTTTTTACTGTTATTTCAGAGGAAATTATCTTTAAAAATAAAGTTCCAAAAGATGATAGTCTGAAATGATAGCTGAAGTTTGAATTAAACACCCCAACTCTTCTAACCTACATAAAGTCCCAGAATAGCATTTTGTAAGCCATGACCTATGAGTTCTTTCTGAATTCCAATCTCTTCAAAATAACATTATCTGCATATATCTGTCTAATTAGAAATGGCAGTTAATAAAAACACTTTATATCATGTTGCCAGTCACCAATTTATCCCAGTGTTAAATTGCAATAATCTGAACCAAGCAAAGATTTTGCCAGCGCAGAAGTGGCCTTGCCTATCATGATAAGCAGCTGAAAAATACACATAAGCTGTATGAACCCGGCAGAATCCATCTGGTGAACCATCTGTGTGAGGACTCACAAAAATTATACCCCATCTGTTGTTTCATTTTTGCTAAGATTGCCAACCTTGTCTTCACTCTATTATCTGACTATTTACCTTCCCCATGGACTTTGTCTGTACATTTGCTTTTATTCCCCATTGGCACCATATATCTAATTTTCAAAGCACTCTCCTCATTTTTGAAAGGAATTAGTTTATGCATTTAATTTATGTAACTAACAATCCTCTTAGGAAATAAGATAATCGAAAAGAATTGCAGTAATATCAGTGTTCGTGGAAAATTAGTGCATTACTATAAACACCGATTTCTGCCTGGTAAAGCCTTAACATAGAACTTCCCACCAAATTAACTAATTTCAATGTCAAGATGATGTTTAAAATATAATGTTATCTGATCATCTCGTCCCCTTCTAAACTGCTCTCCATTTCACTGCAAGATATTACTTTCTAAAACATTCTTGTCCCACTTCTTCCAGTCAACACCCATCAATGGCTTTCCATCTCCCAAAATAAACTCTTGAGATTTTAGCTCCAGTTCTCACTTCTTTGCCAAAGTTTTCTTAGCCACATTTGTGATCACTATAGGCACAGTAATACTCCCTTAGTACTTATTCTAGTTTGTTCTATCTTGTCACATGGTTCCTGCATTTCCATTTATTTATTCTATTTTCATGTTTTGGGGGGTTTTTTTGTTTGCCTTTGACCAACAAGTAGATATTAAGCCTCTAGAGAACTGGGGCAACGTCACCCATTTGTTTTCTTCTTTAGATATATAAAAATAGCTCTGAGCATTGTCCACTTAAATTTTTTTAAAGTATGAATACCTAAATTAAAAACCATATTCTCATTCTATCAGAAGGAAGATAACTATTAAAATAAAGAACTACGTTGTCTTTGAGAAATTTTAAAGTCTGTGTCTATAAGGACCCAATTAAAATGGAATATTCTTACTAAGGTAAACTTGCTCTTTCTTGACTTTGGCTTCAGAACGAACACCAGCTGCATTTGCTCTGGACTTCTGAAATGACAGCATAATCAGCACACCTTTAGTCTTTGTTAAACTCTGTAGAGGTGGAATCACATTTTTGGGACTTCTCCAACCAGAAGACAGAATTTCATTATGTCAGACCACACCTGAGACCAGAGAACTTAATAGAAAAGTATAGCTGTTAGTCTCTATGGATGTACGTGTCTGTCTCTTTATCTGAATCTAGAATAGCATGCCTTTATTTCCATACTGATTTGTATAGACTACAAGTATATGAATAGGGGTATATCTATCTACATAAACATGGATAGATAGTTCTAAATACATAAGATTATAAAATGGAACAGGAGACAGAATGCTTAGGCATAGTTAGGAAAAATGCAGAACTTTCTGTAAGTAGAATAAAATCTTACCAATCTACAGACTTGAGAAGAAAAACTACATGCATTCAAGAGGAAAATGAATCAATAGTTTTATGTGTTCCACTGTGAAATAGCACTCAATTTTCAAAGTATGCAAATACCTTGGGAATTAGAAAGAGATGTATAAAGTAGTTACAGCAAAATCATAGTCTTTATGAAGAACAAAAACTATTAAATCTCACACATTGATTTCCACCATGATCACCTGCTCAAAGAGGCTTTTGCTGAGCACCATATCTCAAATAGTATTACCTGAGTGCATGGGTCGCTCAGTCGGTTAAGCATCTGCCTTCAGCTCAGGTCATGATCCCATGGTCCTGGGATCAAGTCCCTCATTGGGCTCCCTGCTCAATGAGGAGCCTGCTTCTCCCTCTGCCCCTTTCCCCCACTTGTGTGTGTGCTCAAGCTCGCTCTCTTTCTCTCTCTCTCTTTCTCTCTCAGAAATAAATAAATGAAAATTTTAAATGAAATGGCATTACCTGTCACTTTCTGGTAACTTATTCTTGTTATTATTCATAATACTTTTCTTTTTTTTTTTTTTTTTTTTTTTAAATTTTTTTTTTTAAAGATTTTATTTATTTATTTGACAGACAGAGATCACAGGTAGGCAGAGAGGCAGCCAGAGAGAGAGGAAGGGAAGCAGGCTCCCTGCTGAGCAGAGAGCCCGATGCGGGGCTCGATCCCAGGACCCCGGGATCATGACCTGAGCTGAAGGCAGAGGCTTTAAACCACTGAGCCACCCAGGCGCCCCCATAATACTTTTCAATATATGATTTTTTTGTTTCTATATTAATTTTTTTTTTCCATTTGTTGCCTGTCTCCTCCAGTATAGTACAAACTTTTTGAGAGTGGGGGCTTTGTTTTGTTTTCTGTGGTCCTCATGCTCGGCCCATAGCAGTCACTCAATACATCTATTCTTATCTAAGGAATGAACATTAAGGGTCTCTGAGAATATCACATTTTATTTTTTCTATTTGAAGACATATCATAATTCTGTATTCTAATCCTAGGTCATATTCCTTGTGGAACAATAGCTCTATATCCAACTTAACTCTCAACACTTGCCTTAATGTATTTTCAATAACCACATTGATATTATAAACATATCCCAGCCTTTCTGGAGAAGAGTGAGAACACTGTCACAATACTTAAAACCACTCATGGTATTTCTCCCCTACATATTACAAAATGTGAGATCTCTTCCGCTTCCTGCCAGGTAATTGTTCTAAATTCCCAAGGCTGTGTTGCAAATGTATTTCATGGGACAATCCTCTTAGCCCATCACCCCCTAATTCCAGGTCTCTTGTTACTCTCAATGACAAAAATAGGATCCGTGTGTTGATGTTCACCAGTGTTGACATTAACCCCAATGGAACCTACCAAAGGTGATGCTTCCTTATTGAACTCTATCAAAGGATGCACTCTTGATGCCTACGGTAGTAGCCAAAGCACTGATGCCAAGGCTTCTGCCAAAGGGTTTTTCTACTGATTTTCATAGAGGGGCTGCCAATGCGCAGTATTAGGGGCACCAATGTTTGCCTTATGTTATTGCAGAAATCAATGTTTTCTCTTCCCAATGTTTAGAAGGGGCTGGCAATGATAGACCCGGCCGATATGTGTTCAATTTCTTGAGTAGATAATACTGGAAAGAATAAAGGGCATTTTTTTTTTTTTTAAATTCGTCTTTCAATTCTCACGGACTTGCCTAAGGACTGAGGTGTATGTCTCTAGCAGCTGGTTTGAAGGATTAACTAAGGCAGAGCTATGACCCTTTTTCTCTGATGCTGACCCACCATCCTTGAAACAAAACTCGGTACCACAATATCCTCAGTACGAGTTCTCTCTGAGGAGGCCCCTTGTTCCCTCATATAAATCTTAGGGCGAATAAACCTTAGTTTCAAGCTGGGATAGCTGCTACACAAAGTACGGTGACTGAGAAGCTCATCAAATCATCAATGAATTTTAAAGGCTTTAGAATGCATTTCAGGATAAAGGGTAAGCATGAAAGGACAGTAGCTAGCAGCCTTCTCAGGAGGAACGGTATTCAAAGTCTCTTTGATAAAAACCAGGTGATTTTTTTTTTCCTTTTCAAACCTTGAGTGGGGCAACATAGCAAGCAGTTCCTCCATACCTCTGAGCCCACCAAGTCTGACACGCAGCAGCAGCCAGGTGTGACCCCAGGACTATGATATTCTGGTATATTTGGGGAGTGGAATACGAGGTTGCTTCCTTATTTAAGGAATTGTTATGACAGGTCTAGTTTTCAGTTTGCAGATTCTCAAAACCTGGCACCTGTAAGAGTGTGATTAGTGTTACTGGAAGAGATATGCAGTGCATCTAAAAATAACACCAACAGAGAATTAGATAAGCTTAGGATTTGGTGTCACAACACATTTGAGCTATAGGGTGGTGCTCCCTATTGCTTTGAGACATCTGACAACCCACTAGGGATTGGATTAAGGACTTCAAAGGAAAGGTTGGATGCTTCCCCAAGTACCTTGTTGGCAAGGTATAACCAAACTGTTTGGCTCACTTTTAATTTTACCATAACTCAGAGATATTTGTAAAATACTAGAATCATTAAAAAATTTTAAAAGAACACATTAACCAGATTATATTTGAATAGTAAATGCCTCTTTTTTATACATGTGAAGTCATTTTCTTATTTACTCACCTTTACCTCTTTTTGGAATGTGTCAGAATATAGTCTTGGCTAAACAAAAGCATCTTCTCCTCTGTGTTCCCAAAGAAAACCAGAGCATATAATTGGAAGCTGCATTTTTATTCAACATTTTTTTTGTATACAAAGTTTGAAGGGGTTCTTTCTACATTTTTAAGGCAGGAAAATTAAGAACTAAAAGAAGACGAGAGTTATATCACGGGAAATACATGTCATTCAAAAACCTACAACAATATTTTTACAGATTTGAGGGGTCATCCATAAAATGTTATCATAGTCTCACAGTCAAGAGTGGAAAATAGACTATTAAACTGATGTCTGTAAAAAAGCACCCAATATATCTGGCATAGTCTATTTTGTAGTTTATTTGGAAGTACTTTTAGAGTTATTTCCCATGCTTTAATGGGGTGTAAAAGCATAAGCCTGTCAGGAAAGTGTAGTGCAATGCCATATAATTGTTAGATGGATCAGCATTGTCGATGACTTTATTTGAACTTTATTGATTCACCTTATATTAGGTGATACTCTGGTCCACATAATGTATCTAGCTGTCAAGTTGTAGTAGCTCCCAAACAACCAGATTTCACAATAAATCTACCTCATAGTTTGAGGGAGAGTAAAAATGTGGCGGAAGAAGTAACTGCAATAATTATAGGGTCATTAATTCTATCTGGCTGGCTGTCTACACTGCTCTTATACCTAGACATCCTCCCAAGTAGATTCCTAGATCTTCTTTTTAGAAAATGACATAGATAATCCAACTTCTTCCTTCTCATTTCTAATTAAGAATGTTTGAAATCAATAGGTTGGTTGAAGTACATAATATACTGGTTAATTATTTATTATGTATCAAGCAAGCTACATGGATACAACAGTGATTTAAAAATTATACCAATACAGGAGGACAGTACAGAATGGTGAGAAAAAGACATATAAGCACATAAGTATAAGGTTACATAAAAAAGCAATTTGAGAATCCTGAACAAAATGTTAGAAAAGAGTAAATATGGTGACTTTTCAAACCAAAAAGCTCTAACATAAGCACTCAATGAAGTGCCTAGCACACAGTATATGTTCAATAAAGGTTAAAAATAATATTGTTATTAAGTATATCATTACACAAATGGTTTGTGCTTGTATGATACCTGGATAGCACGGATCAATCAGCTGCTATTAACAGCATTATTTTCATCTGTTAAAGATTTCAGAAGTTATTTCTTAGGTAAAACAATCTTCTTAGGTAAAACAGTCTCTTTCAGCTGTCATATATATCAAATAAAGCTGTTCGTACTGAGAAAGAAAGTAAACTATTTTCATCTTTATGTCATTCTACTAATTTGGAAATCTATATACTGTATAATTTCTCATAGAACCAATGATTCTAATAGTTTATCCTGAAAAATATAAAAGGAACAAATGGTAGAGGGAACATTTATTCTTTAAAGGACTTCTTATTTTAGAGAAAACTGAAGATTAACTTTTGCCTCCATGAATTCATGAAAGCCAATATAATAGCATATAATAACATACGCAGCCAAGATTTCTCTCATGCAACAAAACACCCATTGTTCTGATATGTTCAAGCATTATGATCCCGATGCACTCTTAATTATTTAACATTTTCTTTTATTTATTGAAATTTCCTATTGCCATTTGACTTGTATCCTTGGTGCATAGAATATGAGTGATGACTTTGTTAATGACATGATATCAACACGAGATAATTAATGTTCTCCAAAGAAAACTCAGTTCCACACCCCTAGTGTTGTTTCGTTAGTCCAGATAAAAGTTTTCTGTGTGACACCCACCTGAGGCAGGAAGTATCTATGTTTAAACAATGGTTTTGCTAAATATGAATGACACTCAAATATGAAGCCAAGCTCCTTGTGGAATCAGAGAAGGGTTAGTCTTTGAAGGGGACTAATGAGAAGCATCTGTCTTTCTTGCCTGATTCTGAATAAAATGATATAAAGAAAAAAGAGCAAAGTATCAAGGTGAAAGCTAAATTGTTATTATTGCTATTATTGATAAAGATTAGCTGAGGAACATAGTTCAGTGACTAGCAGGTTGGAATCTGCCAAGGCAGAGGAACAGCTACTCCCATGTGGACAGGATAAGAGGGTGGAATGTCTATAGAGACTTTAGAAACAATAATATAATGGATTAAACAGTAGTCTGCTTTATTCATTACTAATCATCAGCAATCTTAAACCGTGTCAGTAATATAGAATTCCTATCTTCTTTTACCCCCATCTCCCTCCACCTTGGAACACCATGGCTAATAGGCAAACTTATTGATCTAGTCAAGGATAATTATGTATGAGGGAGGAAAGAGCCCACCTCCAGAGGAATAGAAAGGAACTCTTGCATCCCAGGAGAAAGAAGAAAGAAACTGAGTTGGGCCTGCCCTGGCCTTTCTTTCCCAATTTACCAATCATATAAATTGTTCTAGCTCTTGTGGGACAAAATAAATAAAAGGAGAGTGGGCGGGAGTATTACAGTAATCCCTATCCCTAAGCATGGCAGAAAACATCAAAAGTGGGGAAAACAAGGGATCCTTGAAGAAGAAACAGATAAATTATAATAAGAAAACATGGAAAGAGATGACATGGAAACAAAATGCATAGCCTGAAAAGCGACTATTCATAAACACAAAAAGAGTGCTTGGTCTATTTGCTCATTTTGAAGAGGAATAAGAATGTTAGAATCCAACATACTTGATGAAATGGTCAATGGTGAATGAAAGGACCAAAATACTTGGGTATGTTTAAAATCATTGGTAAAAATTTAATGATTCCTGTTGAAAGAAGAAAATTGATAAGTAAACAGAATCTCAGAATCTAAAATCTATAAATTATCTTGTTTTCTATCTAATAACTGAATTAACACTGCTACCTGAATCCCAGCATTTGCCTCTGCCTATGACAATGTCCATGCTTTATTACTGGTATGTGAGAACACACTTCCTTCACTTTTAGTTACATTATTCCTACTTTTGTATCTCAAAGAGCTATGGGATTTTAAATCTCAATTTCTGTACTTTAGTGATCTCTCATCTTAAAAACAGGCTAACAAGTATCTGTCTGGCATATACTTCAAAAAACTATTAAATATAGGGTAATATTTTAAAAATTTTAAATGGATAGGTATGATCTAGAATCTGCATTGTATGCTTGTGGTATTTAAAGTTTTTCTAGGACTAGTTTCCAGTGTTCTGATAGTCAGTCTTAGGTTGTATGTATGCATGTAGAATTAGAATTAAAATTTGTATTGAAATCATAATAGCTTTGGAAATAAAACTTAATCCAAATGGAATTCTTTAAGTTCCATAAAAAGGGCTTCAAGAATATGTATTTGTTGGTGTATTTTACATCAAGAAATAAAAATATTTTGAGACAGAATGCATGTTAATAAATGTGTAATGTTTCCAGAAGTTACATTTTTAAAATATTAGACGCTATGAAAAAATGGAAATTTGTACTGATTTCTCTCTACACAGTTTTCAATGCATGTAGATGCACAGTCAGTACGCAGCTGCTTTCTTCTCTACCATTATTTACTTTTTAATAACATTAAGAAATGTTTTTCTGAATCACTAGTTTGTGCAACAGGGTTTTTTTTGTGCAACAGTTTTTTATTGAACGACTACTATGTCTTTCAAGCACTCTTCTAGCTGTCTGAAAACAAAAGAGAAAAATATCTGTGTCTTAAAGATCGTACGTGCTAATTGAAGGACACAGAAATTAAAAAAAAAAACACACAAGTGTAATAAATAAATGCCCATAGATATATTCCAAAGTGATTGGTTCCAGAATATAAAATTAAATGGTGCAGAATAAGAGGGATGGGGAATGTTGGATATGGGCTGGCATGATAACAAATAAGACGGTCAAAGCCAGCCTCACTAAGAAGGTGACATGTGAGCCAAGAATATGAAGGAGATGAGAAGGGTGGAATGGTAAAAAGCTCCTCCCGGGAAGAGGAAGTATGAAGACTCTTGTGAGAGGTTTACAATGAAGTCACTTTGATAGGAACAGTAAGCAAGAGTGGTTGAAGAGGAGACAGGATAGAAGAGGCCAGATCAAATAGAGCCCTTCTAAAAATCCTACAAACTTTGGCTTTTACCAAGTGTGAAAGAAGAGGTCATAGAATTATTGGTCTGATCTTCTGGAAAGATGGAACACTCACCAACAGTGATTAAAAAGTTTGTGAGGGAAGCAGAGTTTTGAGTGCTAGAGGAAGGATTTGGTTTAGTATTGGACATGTTGAGTTTGAGATGTCTATTAGACATCCAAGTGGACATGTTAAAATAAGCAGATGAAGATTTGCAGTTCAGGAGAGTGGTACACCACAGAGATAAGTGCTTGAGGACAAGTACACACTAGGTATACCCATGAGAGTGGATGAAATTAATAAAGAAGTAAGTATAAATCAGAAGACAAATAGACAAACGAGAGTCCTGCACCACTGTGACATGAAAGGATTAGGGAAGGAAAACCAGAAAAGGAAACTAAGAAGAAGCAATCTATGAGGAAGTTTGACAACCTAAAATCTAGAGGAAGAAAAGAAAGGGAAGAACCAACCAACATGTTATTTGTTGCCATCTTCTGTTAAGACAAGGACTAATATATAAACATGGAGGTCACTGATCAAATTGACAAGACTGATTTTAAAGGGTGACTGAAACTAATTTTGGTAGTCTTAAAAGAGGTCAGGAGAAGAAAAACTTAGGACGGTAAATATAGGCCTCTTATGAAGAATTTTGCTACAAACATGAGGTTAAACATGAAGAAATAGCTAAAAGAAGAAAGAGAATCAAGATAATTTTTTTTTAATATTGGAAACAACAATAACAGGTTTGTCTGCTAATAGAATTGATCCAGAAGAGAGGAAGGGAATAATGATGCTAGAGGAGAAAACTATTAGAGAGTTGACCTTGAGCTGACTGAAGTGAACAGGAATTCATGCTCAGATCATGCTTAGCTTGAGGTTGGAACAAGGAGAACTCGTTCACTACCACCAGATGAACATGCCCAGTTCATGGAAACAGATGAGAGTAGGCAAATAAATGTGAATGTGGGAATCTCTGTGGGTATTTTACTACTATTATTTTTATTTGCTTTAAATTCTTCAGCCAAGTAAGAAGCAAGTTCAAGAGCTGAGAGTGAGAATGACAGAGAAATGCTGAAGTTTGAGAGAGGGGAAGATGAGCAATATTCCTCTAGAAGAGAAGAAGGCTAAGAGCAGAGGGTAGGTGGATGAAAGAAGTTTATTATTACAGCCAGGCTAAATTAAGGACACAGGCAAGATTAATGCTAATAAAATTAAAGGGAGAGCTATCACATATATGGTGTGTATGTACGCGGAAGTTCTCAAAGAAGACATTGGGTGGGGAGGAGAGTATTGGTCTCACGTGGCAGAAATCCTCTAACTAGGAGAGACCTTGGTGCTAGAGTTGAAATCAGTTAGAATTTAGTTCATGCTTGGGAACTATTTGGGGGCCATGGTGACACCATCACTGTAGTCACTGTGTCCTATTTAGAGCACTGGATATGGGTCAGGTGCTAAACTGAGATTTAGATTATTACATCATCTGTCCTTCACTATAAAATTACAAAGAAAAAGTAAATACACATTTTTTAAACTAGCAAGTGACATTTAGTTGAGTTCAGTAACTTGCCTCAAGCTCAAGCTTGTAAGACATTGGCATAGATTCAAATACGTGCAGTTACACAGACACTCACTTTTCAACTACTTCTTGAAGAACATATTCTCATTTTACCAATAGCTTCTTTCAGTATCTGATTTCCTTCATTTAATTAGTCTAAAGCCACCCAAAACTTACTCTAAAGTAATCACTTGGTCTTTTGAATCCTGTAAATATCCTGCCTGTTTTGTGGTGACGTAATTCAACTCTGATTAATTATTTATAATTTCAAGTATAACTACTGAATTATTTGGAGAATACATTCACATTCATTTTTCTATTTCAACTGTATTTCAATAAAAAATAAAATAAAATAAACAATGTGTCCATATTTCCTAAACATCTTGAGAATTTTATTCATATCCCCTCTTGGTAAATAGCTGAAAATCCTGTGTCTCTCTCTCTCCTTCTTTCTTCTCTCTGCTTCTTCTGTTCTATCTAAAAACCTGGTTATAACCTGACATTTTGTAATCCATTTTTGCTGACCTTTTAACCTTC
Source organism: Martes martes (assembly GCF_963455335.1). NCBI lineage: Eukaryota > Metazoa > Chordata > Mammalia > Carnivora > Mustelidae > Martes > Martes martes. The sequence goes on along the minus strand of NC_137889.1, from coordinate 185,506,225 downwards.
AGTTTATCTTTTCCATCCTCCATTGTTATAGGTATTTCCTCAAAGATCAGTCTCCACATATATCACTTTGTAGATTTCCTGCTATGATTGTCAGAAATAATAGCTCAAAGTCCTTTATCTGCTGATACTTCCCCCTTTTCTTCCTTTGTTATCATCATGATGACCCAGCTAATTCCCTGAATTCCAGTGTTACCAAACACGTTGGCTGACTTACATGTATACATTTAGCATTTAACCTAAGCATAATTTATTTAGCACTTACCCTATGCCAGGTAGTGATGAGCCTGGATAAAATTGTATGCTTTAAGATTATCAAACAAAAATATTTTTTTAAAAGATTTTTATTTATTTATTTATTTGACAGACAGAGATTACAAGTAGGCAGAGAGGCAGGCAGAGAGAGAGAGGGGGAAGCAGGCTCCCTGCTGAGCAGAGAGCCCGATGTGGGGCTCGATCCCAGGACCCTGAGATCATGACCTGAGCTGAAGGCAGAGGCTTTAACCCACTGAGCCACCCAGGCGCTCCACCAAAAATATTTTAACTAATAAAAACCAAGAGATAGGAAAATCACCCTGGAATTAGGCTAACATTAGAGTTTGGGGATCTAAATTCAGCAACACGTGTCAAAACCAAATAAATAAATAAATAAATTACAGTCCCTTCATTTAGAGATAGATACAAATTCTCTAAAAAGTCTATACAGATAATTTTTTCTTTGTTATTGTCTCTTCAGTTGAGCACCAGGATGGCTTAAATCTGAGGGTCAAGCAGTATAAAAAATAGGTGTCTTTATTATTCAGTATAGTGAGGTTCTCATATGATGAGAAACACATGGAAATTAAGACTGGCAAAGAGAAGAGCAGATCCACACCTATGCTCATAGATTTACTTTGCCAGAAGCTCATTATATAAAATGACAAGCAGAATACCATAAATTCTATAAACTGTTATAGATCTTTCTTTTTTCTTATTTATTCATTTATTTATTTATACCAAGAGTCAAATTAAATGTGTCTATGCTTCAAGTTTTTATTTTAATTCCAGTTAGTTAACATGGAGTGTTATATTAGTTTAAGGTGAGGAACACAGTAATTCAACACTTCCATACAACACCCAGTGCTCATTAAGTGCACTCCTTAATCCCCATCACCTCTGTAATTCAGCCCTGATAATTCATCCTCTGGTAACCATCAGTTTGTTTTCTATAATTAAGAGTCTGTTTCTAGATTTGTCTGTCTCTTTCTCTCTTATTATTTTCCATTTGTTTGTATTGTTTCCTAATTCCACATATGAGTGAAAGCATATGGTATTTGTCTTTCTCTGACTAACTTATTGCACTTAGCATTATACTCTCTAGTTCCATCTCTGTTGTTGCAAATGGCAAGATTTCATTCTTTTTTATGGCTGAATAATATTCCACTGTATATATGTATGAAGTGGTAGATAGGTAGATGATAGATCATTTCATCTTTATCCATTCATCTTTCGATCTACACAGGCTATTTCTATAATTTGGTTATTGCAAAAATACTGCCATAAACATAGGGGTGAATGTACCCCTTTGAATTAGTGTTCTTATATTCTTTGGTTAAATACCCAATAGTGTGATTACTGGATCATAGGGCAGTTCTGTTTTTAACCTTTGAGGAACCTCCATACTCAGTGGGTGCACCAGTTTGCATTCCCACCAGCAGTGCAAGATGGTTCCTTTTTTTCCACATCCTCCCCAACACCTGTTTTACTTATGTTTTTTACTTTAGCCATTTTGACAGGTGTGAGGTGATATCTCATTGCAGTTTTGATTTGCATTTCCTTGATGAAGAGTGGTGATGAGCATCTTTGCATGCATCTGTTGGCCCTCTGTATGTCTTTTGTGGAGAAATGTCTGTTCATGTCTTCTGCCCATTTTTAACTATAATATTTGGTTTGAGGGTATTGACTTTCATCAGTTTTGGTTTTTTTTTTTTTAAGATTTTATTTATTTATTTGACAGAGAGAGCGGTCACAAGTAGGCAGAGAGGCAGGCAGAGAGAAAGGAGGAAGCAGACTCCCTGCTGAGCAGAGAGCCTGATGCAGGGCTTGATCCCAGGACCCTGGGATCATGACCTGAGCCAAAGGCAGAGGCTTTAACCCACTGAGCCACCCAGGCGCCACTCATCAGTTTTTTATATATTTTGGATACTAACCCTTTATCAGATATGTCATATGCAAATATTTTCTCCCATTCAGTAGGTTGACTTTTAGTTTTATTTGTTGTTTCCTTTGTTGTGCAGAAGTTTTTCTTTTGATGTAGTCCCAATAGTTTATTAGTGCTTTTGTTTCCCTTGCCTCAGGAGACATATCTAGAAAGAAGTTGCTATCGTTAATATCAAACAAGTTACTATCTCATTCTCTTCTAGGATTTTTAAGGTTTCGGATCTCACACTTATGTCTTTAATTCATTTTGAATTTATTTTTGTGTATGATGTAACGAACTGGTCTCGTCTCATTGTTTTGGCTATTGCTGTCCAGTTTTCCCAACACAAATTATTGAAGAGACTGTCCTTTTCCCATTGGATATTCTTTCCACCTTTATCAAAGGTTAATTGACCATGTAATCATGGGTTTATCTGGATTTTCTATTCTGTTCTATTGATGTATATGTCTATTCTTGTGTCAGTACTATACCGTTTTGATGACTACAGCTCTGTAATATAACTTGAAGTCTGGAATTGTGATGCCTCCAGCTTTGCTTTTGTTTTTCAAGACGACTTTGGTTTTTGTGGTTCCATAAAAATTTTAGGATCATTTGTTCTAGTTCTGTAAAAAAGTGCTGTTGGTATTTTGATAGGAATGACATTAAAGGTGTAGAATGTTTTGGGTAGTATAGGCATTTTAACAATGCTTGTTCTTCCAATCCATGAGCATAGAATGTCTTCCATTTGTTTGTGTCATCTTCAATTTCTTTCATCACTGTTTTGTAGTTTTCAAAGTAGAGGTCTTTCTCCTCTTAGGTATTTTATTGTTTTGGGTGCAGTTGTAAATGGGATTGTTTTCTTAACTTGTGTTTCTGCTGCTACATTATTGGCATATAGAATTGCAACAGATTTCTGTACACTGATTTTGTATCCTGTGACTTTACTGAATTTCTTTATCCATTCTAGCAGTTTGTTGGTGGAGCCTTTCAGGTTTTCTGCATAGTGTCATGTCACCTGAAAATATTGAGTTTCACTTCTTCCTTTCAGATTTCAATGCCTTTTATTCCTTTTTGTTGTTGGATTCATGTGGCTAGAACTTCCAGTACTATGTTGAATAAAAGTGTTAAGAGTGAATATCCTTGTCTTGTTCCTGACCTTAGGGAGAAAGCTCTGGGTTGTTTTGTTTTGTTTTGTTTTGTTTTGTTTTCCCACTAAGGATGATATTAGCTGTGGGTTTTTCATAGATGGACTTTATTATGTTTAGGTATGTTCTCTCCAAACCTACTTTGTTGAGGTTTTCTATCATGAATGGATGTTGTACTTTGTCAAATTTTTTTTTGTATGGTTCTTATCTTTTCTTTTATTGATATGATGTATCACATTGATTGATGTGTGAATATTGAACCACCCTTGCAGCCCAGGAATCAATCCCACTTGATCATGGTGATATTTTTAATGTATTGTTGAATTCAATTTGTTAGATTTTATTGAGAATTTTTGTACTATGTTCATCAGGGATATTGGCCTGTAGTTCTCTTCATTTAGTGGTGTTTTATCTGGTTCTGGAATAAATGCTCTTTGTTAAATGCAATTGTATAGCTATAGGCACTTAAGAAACTCAAATATAAAACAGGCACTGGTCTTTCATCATCATTAACAGTCAGGAAAGTCAGTGTTCTGATTCCAGTCCCATACTTTGCTACATATGCAAATGCAGTTTCCAGATAATGATATCTACTTTGGTTACTTCACAAGATGTTTATGAAAATAGCTTAGGCATGCCTGGGTGGCTCAGTCATTAAGTGTCTGCCTTCGGCTCAGGTCATGATCCTGGGGTCCCGGGATCGAGTCCCACATCAGGCTCCCTGCTCAGCGGGAAGCCTGCTTTTCCATCTCCCACTCCTCCTATTTGTGTTCCCTCTCTCGCTGTGTCTCTCTCTGTCAAATAAATAAAGATAAAATCTTTAAAAAAGAAAAAATAGCTTATAAACTCTGAAGTTCTCTACAATCATAAAGGTATCGTCATCTTCTTCTAGAATGGATATAACATTATCAGAAGCAGATTTTTGTTGTTGTTGTTCTTATTCTGGGTTTGTTTTTGTCTTTCTGCCCAGGTTTGAAGAATGTTTATGAAGGGCACAGAATTCATTCATGGACAGGGAAGAGAATTACTTAAAAGCCTGCTGGCCAGAGCAGGAGTAACAGTATTGTGTATAAAAACTGTGTTTGAATGTGTGCTAGGAGAGTTACCAGGGAAGTTTAATCAGCCAGTTTCAACCATGTCTTAATCCCTGCCAGCATCTTGCCGTTTACACCACTGTTTAATAGGAAAGCATGGGCATGTCAATAAAGGACATCGCCACAATCAATGATTCCCCTGAAATGCTTGCTGTCACACCAGCTGCCTAATCCAGTATTACTCCTTTGACAATTCCATCTTCAAAGAAAAATGATAACACAAATATTTGATTGAATTTAGACATCAGTCCTTCCTAGCATGTCAGTTATAAATTGCAGAAGCTAAATTGTATGGCTTTTCCAAAATAAAATCAGTTTTCAATGAAGCTGTCCACCTCAGTATCGGTTTAGTTGGAATAAAACACGATCTTTTACTACAAGTAATATTTTGTCTTGAAAATGATGTCATAAGAAATAAGGTAAAAGTACTAATTAAATTCAACTGATATCTAAATTATAGAGTGAGCATGGAAATGTCCTTTCATAAACATTTTGTATTATTTGAGGCTCTTATTCTTCCAACCTTTCTCTCTTCAATGTACACCCAAGTAATGATCTAAAATTTACTCACAGCTAAGTTGTAAATAATTGAAAAGCTATATTGTTCCTACTGAATTCTTTTAATCTTAAAGTGCTAAACTAAAGAGATGATTATCTAAAGGTAGAATTTTAAGGGACAACAGTGGAATTATCATCTACTTTCCTGAGCAAAAGACCAATTTTTATTGACTGACTGTTGCTTGCCAACACTAATCTCCTAGAGAAAGTGTTTGTCATAGCAAACACATACAGCAAGCCAATAACATTTGGTGGTTGCACAAAAGTTTGCCGATATTGGATATTTTGAAGTAAAAATAATTGAATAAATAACAAAATGCACAACTTATATCACATCACTCACAAAATAGCCCTTTAATGTGTTGATTAATGGAAGAATATGGGTTTTCAGAAAATCACTGTAAAGTCATTTATTATAGTTGGCTAATTTTAGGGACACAATTTTTACTGCCCTTAACCAGCCTCATTTTGCAAATTTTCTTCTCAGTGTCTCTATTCTGACTGCCAACATGGGTGCTAATTAGCATCAATTTTGCTGGTAATATTTTTCTCCTCTTGGGGACTGGGTACAGCTGTTCACTAGGAACAGAAATGAGAAGACCCCCTGATTTCTGTGGACCAGTGGGCTGTGATAATTGATTTTAGTCATAGCTAATCCAAGCTAGTTCAGAACTCCATAACTGACTGTGTATCCTATTAGCGATCCCATTAGCCATTAAGCTTGCCTAAGGTGACAAGGAAAACAACTCAATAGCACCAAACTCAGTCACTGTGGAAAATAAACTCACCTACTGTGGAGTGACAGGACCCACTTGGGACCCACCGGCTTCTCTAACTGAATACATTTTCAAGAAGCTCTCTTCAAGCACTTAATGAAATGGAGTTTTCTTTACGACTTTCATTTAAAAATACATTATGAAAGCCACTGGCTCTTCTTTGCTATTGCCAAGTTTTGAATACCTGATTGCCAGACCCACAGCACAGCTATAACTAATTTCCTGTATTATGTAGATGTGTTTTCATTTCAGTTTATGGCAGCGAGTATCCAGGTTTGAAACTTGTTCATCACAGAAGACAAGCAATATTATCACCTCAGGATACTGCAAACAGAAGCATTTAATGAAACATTGGTGTCTGCTAAGATGAATAAAAGTTTACTTTTAATGTACAAATGGAACTTTGATTTCTATGGGGGAAAAGGATAATTTTGAGTATGAAAATTTCCAGCTGACTCTAAAAGAAAAAAAGTGTCTTCCGGAATGCATTACCCTCAAAGAAATAAATTATGACCACTGAAGACCTCCTAAACATCGCCCCATAAGAATTCCACAAATCCGCAATTCAGTGTAAAACTTTGGGAACCTCTTAATCCATTCTTTGCTTGCTTCCCCATATCTTCTTCACCATTGAACATAAATTTAGATATGTAGCTATGTCCATTTTCTCCCTTCAAACCATCCGGTTTGTCTCATTCCCCAAGACTAAATTCCTTTTCATTTCACCCTTGGATTACAGGAGCCACTTCATGGTCATATTACCTACCTTTAGTACACCGGTGCCACGCCTTGGCTTAGCCTGGGAAATTTTGAAAACTATGGATACTTGAGATCCACTGAGAGTCCGATTTAATTGGCCTGTCATGTAACCCAGGCATTAGGGTTTTTAAAAGCTCCCCACGTTAGTATAACGTTCAGCCATGACTGAGAGCTACTGCATCCAGTCGCTTCAGTATTGCCAACAGAAGCCAACACAGCAGGGCTCTCACCTGCTAAGAAACTAACAGTGGCCTTTTATTTACTATGATTAGTATAAGGTTTAAATACTTCTACCTGCATTTTAAATCAGTTTTTTTGTTGTTCGTTTGTTTGTTTGTTTTTAAGTAAGCTCGTGCTGCCTGGATGGCTCAGGGAGTTAAGCCTCTGCCTTCAGCTCAGGTTGTGATCTCAGGGTCCTGGGATCAAGCCCTGCATCGGGCTCTCGCCTCAGCGGGGAGCCTGCTTCCTCCTCTCTCTCTCTGCCTGCCTCTCTGCCTACTTGTGATCTCTGTCTGTCAAATAAATAAATAAAATTTTTAATAAATAAATAAAATCTTAAAAAATAATAATAAAGTAAGTTCTACACCCAACATGGGGTTTGAACTCATGACCCCAAGATCAAAAGTCACATGCTCTACTGACTGAGCCAGCCAGGCACCTCTGAGTCTGTCCTTTTTAAACAACTTCCTTAACCATCTAATCTTATTTCCATTTATACCTATCACATTTGTTCTCCTTGAGCCAGATCTTTGCACACAAATGTGCACAGCAGCTTAACTTACAGTAGCCAAAACCTGCAATCTGCCCAGATAACCTTCAACAGATGACTGGATAAATAAACTGACACATACATACCAGGCAATACTACTCATTAACGACAAGGAACCAACAATAGTTACATGCAACTTAGATGAATCATCAGGAAGAAAAACTGAGTGAAAAAAAGTCAGAAAAGTGCATAGTATACAATTCCATTTACATAACATTTTTGATGTGACAAAATTTTAGAAATGGAAGACAGATTAGTGATTATCAGGGAGTAGAGACAAGGTCAGTTGTGGAAAGGAGGAAAGGAAAGGAGCTGGGTGTGGTTAAAAAATGGTAAAATTGGGGACTTGCGACATTTGAGCTGTTCAGTATCTCGACTATGGCTGTGGATATACGAAACTATATAGGTGGTAAGATTGCACTGAACTTTACTCACATGCACATACACCCTCACAACCAAGTTACACTGAAAAACCTGAATAAAATCAGTGTATTGTATCAATATCAATATCTTATATTATTCTGTGGATTTTGCAAAACATTACCATGATGGAAATTGGTCAGACTGTCAGGGCCTCTCTGTATTATGTCTTTAAAAGTGCATGTGAATCTACAACTATCTCAATAAGCTGTTGAGACAATTTTTAAAATTCCAATTTAAAAATAGGAATTACAAATTTTAATTAGAAATTTTGATTAAAAATATTCCTACCCATCCTTCAGGATCCATCTGAATACTGTACATCTGCATACATTTTGTTCATTACTCAACACCATCTCTGGATAAGTATCAAGGTTTGAAACAGCATATAACATAAAATCTGTATGTTAATGTTGTTCTCATAAAGGTAGGAATGCTATGCTATTGTTTTCTTTGATGTGGAGTAAGCAACTGATAAACTGCTATAGTTGATCAGTAAATTGGATCTGTAAAAGGAGGGTCAGGGGACCTGGGTTGCCCATTCGGTTAAGAGTTGAACTCTCCATTTCAGCTTGGGCCCTGATCTCAAGGTCCTGAGACCTAGCCCCACATTGGTTTTGCCTGTGCTCAGCGGGGAGTCTGCTTGAGATTCTCTCTTCCTCTCCCTCTGCCTCTCCCACTCATGGTCTCTTTCTCTCTAAAATAAATAAATGGGGGTACCTGGGTGGCTCAGTCGGTTAAGCATTTGCCTTTGGCTCAGGTTATGGCCCCAGGGTCCTGGGATCAAGCCCTGGGTTGGACACTCTCTTCTGTGGAACAGGGTTCTGTTTCTGCTTCTCCCTCTCCCTCTGCTTACTATTCTGCCTGCTTATAAATAAATAAAATCTTTTAAAAAAAATTAAAAATAAATAAATAAATCTTTTTAAAAAGTCTTTAAAAAGAAATATACAGTAGATTTCATTTACATTTTTTTCCCCAGAAAATTACCCATTTGCAATGGGACAAAAGACTCCCAGTTGAACTTTCATCTTCTAGGTTGATATATTTATTTCCTCTCTTTATTTCTTAACTTTTTTTGAGTAACAATATGCATACAGAAAAGAATACACATCCTTCTTGACTCAGTAGACTTCCACAAGCTGAGATTCACATGCATGTAATGGATCCAGATCAAGAAACAACACAAGGGGTACTCCAGACATCCTCCATGCTCCCTCCCAGTCCTTACAACAAGTATTGTTTTTCTGTAAGTGCATCATACAATATGCAGTGCTTTGTGGCTGGCTTCCTTTTTGGAACACCATTCAATTCATGCACATTGTATGTGTTGTGCCATACTATATTGCACTGGGTGAATTTCTACAATGTATCCAATTTATTGTCATTGTACATTTGAGTAGTTTCTGGTTGTGGCTAACGTGGATAGTTAACCACACGAATATTTTAGTCTGCACTCTTATTAACATTTCTGATGAATACAAGTTTGCTCTGGTTCCTCATCCTCATTCCTTTTTAGAGGGTACTTTTATCTCCTGAGCAAAAACACTCTCTTTCTGCAGGTAGTAGTCAAGCAGATCCGAAAAAGAAAAGTAATTCAGAGATTCGTTTTTTTAGTTTCCACTTTCACGAAAGATATTTGACACCTAAGCCCTTAATTATCTTTGCTATTTCAAGAGGTCGTATGAGACACAGCAGAAGCAGAGACATAGAAAGTTCAGGCAGCAAGAGTGAAAGAGGTGATTTCTGTTGGGTGGCACCAGGGACTCAGTAGGGATCCCAGGAAGCTCCCCATTCCTATGCGAGGCAGACCTAACCAGTCACATTACCTGTTTGCTCTGAAATTCATAAACAATCAATGCATCTGCTGCAAAAATAATTATAAAAATACAGAGACTTCCCCCCCAGGTTATGACTTTTCCTACTTAGCACAGCTAACTCAATTGGGGGTCAATTGCAAAGGGCACTAATCAATAAAACAAACATTCATTTAGCATCTATCTGTTTAATCCATCTTAAGGATGGCAGAACACTGGAAAAACATGACTTCAAAGAAGAGAGGAACTGATAATCCAGTTTGAAAAAGAACTAATGTATTTAATATCAAGGGCATCATTTTATATCTATGAGAAACGCAGCAATTCACTGCTAACATAAATACACCACGGAACAGTAGTGAATAATGACACGTAACATGATTTAAAGCTAAACAGTATGCTTTTAGAAGTTTGCAGTCAGGGTTCAGTGAAGGCTGAACTAATCATGAAAGTCCTCACTTGTTGGAGAAAGATGATTTACAGGGACAAAAGGGGAAAAAGGTGACAGATTCCTGAGGAAATGTAACTAACTAACTCTAAACCTGATTCCAACTCTATCATAAGCTAACTGATTTTTATACATTATTGAAGTATGAATTAAGTGGCACTGGCAAGATTGAAAGTCCTGCATTCCAGGTCCACTGGGAAAATTGGTCTAATGCTGTCACTAGAGCAGCGGTTGGTTACTTACTAGGGAAAAAGAGAAAGTAAGTTCAAGGGTCCTCTGTGTGTTCTTTAAATATTTTTTTCAATATTAATCATACTTCCATGATTAAGTGATTTTTTTGTTTTGAGGTTTTATTTCAGATAAAAGTCATATTCCAGAACTTCAACTTGAAAGCATTATTCTTTATGATGATTCGTATTAATTCATTCCTACCAGTGTAGTCTTTTGAGACTTTCTTAACACAGTGCAACCTGATGCTTAATCAGTCAGATAGTAAAATATAACAGCTTTTTTTATGCCATCTGGTTCAAATGTTCAGATTTATCACAATCATTAGGCTATATGAAGGTTCTGGCTTACTCCCTCACATATCTTCCTTTCCTAACAAGTTTGGTACATTTGGTACAAAGTAAATATACTTTTTAAATCTTTTTTGGTGAGTACTCCAAAGATATTTTGGGTGCTCACAAGTTGTGTATTCATTAAATATTAAGCTCGTCCTCAAAGTGAATGCCCTGTTAAGCAATTCTGTCTCCATTCCCACCTAAAAAGCACTCTGCGCAGTTAATGTACAATTAATACTAAAAGCCATATTAAACAACCAAAAAACAAATTACCTTCATGGAATGACTATGTATCTGGGCATTGTGTTAATTTACATCAACCAGAGTAATGGTTGAATAAAAAGTACATCGATGTCTTTAAATGTTGAACTACTATCCACACTGCTAGACTTTTGCACAAGTTAGTACCCGCTCCTTGCACTCCTTAACATTTCTGAGTCAGCAACTTGGTCTTCAAGCTATTTTGATGATCTGGATGTATTGAGATTATCAGCTTCACTTTTAACAAGTGTGCCCATCCATACATTTAGATATGTAGCTACATCCATTTGAAAATGTGTTTCTTTCATTTTGAAGTTGTTTGGAAAATAAATATTCAATATCACTCTTTCAAGTCTCTCTGAGGTCATTTTTCTGTATTTCAAACACTTGCACTGCTCACTTTCAGCTTTGAAACTGCTATCAATCGTATTTGTAAGAATTTCCATCAATGATAAGAAGTCAAGGTCCAGGTAGTACAATAAAGAGGTAATCCATAGTCATCAACAGATGTTTTCGTCTTATGTTAAGAGTTAAGAGTTAATCCATAGTCATCAACAGATGTTTTCGTCTTATGTTAATGTGCATATCCTCCAGGATATATGACTTCAAGGCTGCTCTATAGTACTAGCATCATTTTGCATATCATACAGCACCTCTGTACACAGCATGCCTGGAATGGAGAACCGGAAGACCAAATGAAACATTCTGCTTATGTTTGAAGTTCCATATTACTAATGCAAAGGGTTTCTACTAATCCCTGAAAGAAACATGTATTTTTTGAAGCTGGTTGAGTTAAAAATTAGTCATTAGAATCGACAAATATTTATAAGACTTTTTTTGTTTTGACTACAAAAGAAAAAAATATATCAGCTTGACAATGATGGAATGCTAGGAGTCGAGGCGAATGTACTTGCAATGCAGAAAAATAAATCCTAGGGATTTAAATAAATGACATAGGAGAAAAGCAAACAGCTTGAAAGCTCCTGGTTGGGTTTTGGTCAGAGTATTAAAAAAGCAAATCGAAATTCTTTTCAGTCTTTCCTTCTTTAGAAAACAAATTTAAAAGATAAAGCTTGAACTAAAAAGATGCCTCTTGGTTTAAGGGCCCAGTTATAAAAAGCATTCCCCTTTCTCAAATTTTACTCAAAATAATTGTCCTCTTTAATCTGTTTTTTTCTACACTGAGCTCCATTAGAGCCCAATATGCTTTCTTGTTATGTTTATGAGCCCATTTCCTGCATAGAAACTATGGTGTTGATGATTTGGGTTCCTAAACTGAAATTTTTATGAGCAGAGTTTTGAAGCTATGCATTTATAATCAAATGGTTCTCACCAACCAGTTCTATTAAAAGTCATAGTTGAAAGCACACGCTATTCACACTGTACCTGATAATAAAATATTGCTCCAGCTGAAGTTGAAGAGGGGTTTGATATCCTACTGGCTATGTCCGCAACAAGTACCAACCCCCAGGCCTTAATTCAGGGTCATGGTTATGATTGTATTTGACAGTAGTATGTGTGTGTGTACATATCTAACAAGTTATATAGTATATTTAATAATAGTATATTTAATATAGTATATGAAACATGAATCTGAAGTAGATTTAGAAACCCTTCATTCTACATCCTTGTTTTCCACCTGAGCCAGCTTCCTAGGAATTTTTAGATGTGAATATAATGTGTGTGTGTGTGTGTGTGTGTGTGTAAAATAATGATTTTGGATTTTAATCAAATTCATCTAATGATAGCATGCCCTTCTATTTGATTAAACACAATCATATTTATTAAACACATAGAAGATATTTTTCTTATGGTGAATTGTTTTCCCTTTCTTTAATATTTGATATGTAAATTAATTATAACAACGTTGAAAAACCATTGCTCTTTGTGATATTCAGAACCCAGTAGATAATCCATTGGAAGAAAGAATTTGGAATCTATTTCATTTCAAATAGTTTCACTTTACAAATGTTTGCAGAAATGTTTCTCATTTGCTCTTCATTGTATTGTTGTAAATTTAATATTAATTACTATGCAATAATTAGTATTACTCTTAATCATTTCATAATTATGAAACACCCTGGTAAGGATAACGCAACCTTAGAATTAGACTAAAAAAATTTTTAGACTATAAATTTTAATAGTCAAGATATCTGCCCTTTGAGAACCATTTTAAAAATGCTTTATGTTCTGAGAAAGAATTTTGCTGCAATAGGTCCAAAGCTAACATCATCAGTGCAAAGGTAGCACTGCTGATATCATCAGATTTTCAGATAGTATCAGTATAATATAATTCACTAGTAGCTTTTCCAAAACTGCAACCTTATATCATATTTCAAATCATGTAAGGTAATTTTCATGTAAAGATACAGAAATTATCTGGGGATTGATTTCCAATTGTCACCTGCCAAGCTGTTATGGTTTTTCCAGCTAAACAATAAAAATATAAGTACAAAATCTTTTATATTTACTTACAGACTAATCACCATGGAATCCTGAGATCTCCATTTAAAAGAATTCTTTTCTACTATTTTAAGTACATTTCTCCTAAAACTAACAAATTAAAATATACCATTCTTAATTCTGAAGTAAAGAAAAGTACCCATATGATATATTTTCACAGATAAAGACAGAAGACATATGGCAGAATGTCTCTTTGAGAATTATAAGTCAGAATATCTCCAAGCATAAGGTTTTTAAATTTCTAATTTTGCTACAACTAAAAGGCACATGTATATAAGTCATATTATGAAAAATGAAAACATATTACTAAAATAAAGTAGTTATAAAAATGATTTCTAAAAAACTAATTTGAATCATTAGTGTAATGTTAATGGCATATAGTGGAATAGTGTCTTTTAGGTAAAATTTGAATGTTTTCTTGCCACAATTATATGAGCTAAATGAGGAACAACCATGTTTGGGGAGTTAGTTCTCGGACAGCCCTTAAAACATTCTAGTACTGTATGTTATCTGGAAAAAAAATTGTACTTTTACCCAAACCACAGATAGCATATATTATATTGTACTTGCAGTATGTTCCTATTAATATAAAAGTATCCCTGTAGATTGGTCAATTTGTCCCGCTCTCTTTATATATGCATATACATACTTATTGCAGGCACCGAAGGTACCTGTACTGATAGTTGTCAAGAGATTATTGCTAATTATTCTTTGTGATAGGATTTCGAGAGATCATCACTGTTATCTTTGCATGTGTTAATGCCCCCCAAAATTTAGTAATGAATTTTATAAAGAATGAGTCCAATACTAATATATATAAATATAAATATATGTATATATACATAAAGATTTATTTATTTGAGAGAGAACAAGGCAGGGAGGGACAGAGGGAGAAGGAGAGAGACACTTCAACAGACTCTGCATTCAGCACATAGCCTGTCCGTGGGCTTGATCTCAAAACCCTGAGGTCATGACCTGAGCGGAAACCAAGAGTTGTACTCTCACCTGACTGCACCACCAGGAACTCTTAAATTCAATTTGTCCATTTGATATTTCTAGCAAATTTCTTCTTAGCTTCTGGCATTAGGTTGTTTTTGGTCTTCATTTTTGTTGTTATTATGTTATTACTGTGAGTTCTTTTTTGTTTTTTATTGTGACAATGTGTATTTGAGGACGTGTAAAAGTATACTTTTGAACCAGAAATAGACCAATACATTAAAAATTATCTTTCACTGTAGGATTCCTTGTCACTTTTTGGGAGCTTCTTTTCCATAATTCACTTACCTTGGATAGGTATTTTCTACCAGAATTCCATGCAAACAATTATGAAAAGACGAACTGCAGACTTGTAATGCTTGAGTGATAATAACCTCCATGCGTCAGATTCCCTTTGGAGCAAACAAAGAAAACAGAACAAATCAAGCAACCAAACAACCAGTAAACAAGTAGAGGATTAGGAGGCATGATTCAGAGAGGCTGCTTTATCTTGACTCTCTGTCTAGCCAGGAACGTAATTCTGAGGGACAAAACACTTCTAGCAGCCCTCAAGTCGTTCAGCACAATCCACCAAATGAGAGAAGTACATAGGAATTTGCAGTCAGAATCCTAGACAGTATGCACTTGCCTGAAACACTCACTTGCCTGGAGTCCACTTTGTTGATGGTATCTCTCAGGAGACCACAGGGGCGGTAAGTAAATGGCTGTGATTTAAGATGTTCTAGGACTGATCCTGGACAGAAGTGCCTCAACCATCATAACTAAATCTCCTCCTCAATGTTCTCACATCTTAAAGATTTTCAGCAACATTGAGTTCTCTTCTTCTTCTTCCTCTTTTTTTTTTTTTTTTTTTGTATAACCATACACTCTGCACTGTAATAGTGAGAAAGAAAGGAGCGAAGGTAAATTCTGAACACAGAGAAAAATATTTCTGCATTTGTTTCATATTCAAATACCTTCTATCTATGCTTTCTGCCAAGGCCACTTCTTGGTATGGATAAGGCTGTCAAACAAGAAAGATGGAAAAGGATTAATTAATCGATATCTGCTAAGGGTTTTTAGCTAAAAGGCTAATGCAAAGGCCAAGCACTGTCATTATCACTGTGTGGTCTGATTATGGTGATTATGTGACCCAGAAGAAAAATGTCAAAAGGGAGACATTCCCATGAATTTGCATTGTTAATATAACTGTTGACAGCAAAGAAAATTTGCCTATTTGAATAAGATCCCTCCCCACAAAATCCAGCTGTCTCATCGATTGATATATTTGATGAGGCTAAATTGGCACAGCTAGAATCATTATTGTCATTCTGCACTAACATTAAATATCTCTTCAGCATAGCTCCAAGAGCAATGCATATGAAGTATAAGGCTCAGGAGGATGCAAGAAAACATTTGCAGCTTTTCAGTGAGTGTACAAGTGTACAAGCAACAATGGCCCATATTCTAAAACAGCAGTCTTGCAAACCTTTAGCTTTTCACAAGAAAAGGTTACAATAGTGCTACTATAATGCAGATTATAATAAGGTAATATCCACTAATGAACAGATAAATCTACAAGCATGTAAACCTAGAGGAAAGAAAACATCGTGTTAAAAATACTCTGGGTACCACTTAACAGATTATTCTTTAATCAGACAATTAAAAATGGAATATTTTTGCAAGGAAAATACATAGAATACATTGATTTAATTGTTTATTATCTTGATTTATAATCTTTCAATATTTAGGGCTATAGTACATAGGTCTCAATTTAGAAACTCGCCCCAGTTGTGTTTTTAAGGAGCAATTCTGACTTTAAATTTAGAATTGTCTCACTCTTCTTAGTTTCAATCAAGATTGTAGTCTCACAGGGAGGGCTGGTTGTTGTGAGTGTGCAGATGCTCATACCTCTTCTAATGTCAGCTGCTTGCCTCCACCTGCCTCCACAACATAAATTTCATGACTTTTCCCCCTTGCTCATATTTGCAACAGCATTCTCAGAAACTATTAGATCCAAACAGAAGGAAATAAACATATGTATAGAAGATTCCTATGATTTCATTAAAAAGCACAGAGCAGTATGATATCATAATAATTTCAGTATATGAACATGTACACATATACTATTATATACAATAGTACATGTAATATAATACATATGTACTATTACAGTATTGATGTATGTGCATATATATGTACATATAGAGAGAGACACAAAGAGAGGGAGGGAGAGAAAGAAAAAATACAAAACCAATGAATACAGAATAAAAACTAATTTTTATTTTTATTTTTTAAGATTTTATTTATTTATTTGACAGATAGAGATCACAAGTAGGCAGAGAGGCAGGCAGAGAGAGAGAGGGGGAAGCAAGCTCCCTGCTGAGCAGAGAACCGGGTGCGGGGCTCGATCCAGGACCCTGGGATCATGACCTGAGCCAAAGGCAGAGGCTTTAACCCAATGAGCCACCCAGGCACCCCAGAAACTAATTTTTAAAAGCAAGTGGAATATGATGAAGCGTCAGGCCATGTTCTTTAATCATAATTCATCAAAATTAGATATCAATGGTTAAAAAAAAAGATTAAGGGGTGCCTGGGTGGGACAATCTGTTGAGCAAACAACTCTTGGTTTCAGCTCAGGTCTTGATCTCGGGGTCATGAGTTTGGGCCCCACTCCAGACTCTGTGTCTGCTTAGAATTCTCTCTCCCTCTCCTTCTGACCCCCATCCAAACACAATTGCGTATACTTGTGCATTCTCACTCTCTCTCTAAAAAAAATCATAGACCTAAATGTAAAACACAAAACTGAATCTTATGGAAGACAACAGGACAAAACCTAGGTTCCCTTGACTCTGGTGATGACTTCTATATGCAACACAAAAGCACAATCGATTTAAGAAGAAAGAATCAGTTGGACTGCATTAGAATAAAAGGCTGCTCTGTGAAAGACATGGTTAAGAGAATGAGAAGACAAGCCACAGACTGGACGGAAATATGTGCAAAACAGATATCTGAAAAGGACTTGAATTAAAAATCTAACCAGCAATTTCAAAACTCAACAATAAAAAAACACCGTTAAAAAGAGAGCAAAAGATCAGAACAAAAGAAGATAGACGGCAAATGAAAGTATGAAAAAATGCTCAACATCATATGTCATTAGGGAATTACAGATTAAAAAAAAAAAAAGACAGAGAGATACCACTACACAGCTAAAAGAATGGCTAAAATCTAAAACACTGGCTACACTAAATGTTGACAAGGATGTGGAGTAACTGAAATTCTCTTCCATTGTTAGTGGGAATGTAGAATAATACAGCCATTCTGGAAGGCAGGTTAGTGACTTCTTACAAAGCCAAACATAATCTTATTATACAATTCAGTAACTGTAGTGGATTTAGTGAAATGAGTTGAAAACTTCTATCTATACAAAAACCTTCACACGAATGTTTATAACAGCTTTATTCATAGTTACCAAAACTTGGAAAGAGCCAAGATGTCCTTCAATAGACGAATGGATAAAAAATTGCATTGCATCCATACAACACAAAATTATTCAGTGATAAAAAGAAATAAGCTATCAGTTCACAAAAAGACATGGAAGAAATTCAAATGCATATTTCTAGGTGATAGAAGCCAGTCTGAAAGGATTATAGACTATATAATTTTAGCTAAATGACACTGTGGAAAAAATAAAGCAACGAAGACAGTAAAAAGATCAATTGTTGCCAAAGTTGCAGGGCAGGAAGAGAGCAGGAATGAGTAAATGCATCAGAGAGGGATTTGGGCCAATGAAACTGTTTTTTATGATTCTGTAATAGTGGATAAAAGACATTATGCATTTGGTGAATTCCTTAACACTGTACAATGCAAAGAAAAACCCTAAGTAAACTATGATTTCACTTGATAATGTCACAATATCAGTCCATCATTTGTATCAAACATAACATGCCAATGCATGATATTCATCATGGGGGAAACTGAAGGCTGAGGGAGAGACAGAAATCGTATGGACAGTTTCTGTACTTTCCACTTATTTCTTCTATAATCCTAAAACTGCTCTAAAAATAAAATATATTACTTAAAAAAAATTAAAGAAGACACCAAAAAAGTAACAAACTATTTAGAACTACATTATGAATACATATGTCAAAGGCAATAGTTAAAAGAAAAAAAAAACTTTTAAAGCAAACAAAAGTTACATAATCTTTTATAAGATAGGTGATATATGATAGTCAGGTGACAGACAAAAAGATAATCAGACCACAAGAGTAACTCAAATCCTGACCAAATTTCCTTCCAGGGATGGTAGGTTGCCTCCAATTCAGTGATGCCATGAATAATGCCAAGATGAATGTCTTCATACATGTCATCTTGTAATTTTGCTGAATTAAAAATATACACACACATGCACATATTCAGGGGTTGAATTTTTTTAGCCATTTTGCAAACTTGTCAAACTTGGGCTTATGCATACAAATCTTTCTCCAATGAGACAATCATCTCACTCCTACCACCCATCCTCTATCTATGTCACCCTCTCCTCCTCCTTCTCCTGCATTCCCATCTGCTCTAACACTGCAAGGGATTTCACCTGTAGATATGTGAGCACTTTAACATACACATACAAACTCCATCCACAATTCCTACGTGCAGCTGCCCATTGGCTACCCATCCAGTCTAGAGCTGTGTACACCAGAAGAACAATCTGATTTCGGAGGACAAAGCCAGTGTGGCCCTGGAAAACAAACGGCTTGGGGATATTTGGACAGAAAACTCTGGGGTCTTAGGTGCCTGAAATATGGCCTAGAAGTAAGGGAAACTGAGGACAGTTGTAAAAGCTCTTGAGGAAATCCTCTTTGGCCCTAAACTCCCTTCCCTGTATTAAGGGCAGAGCCAGAAGAAGACCAGAATGGAGCACTATAAAGCACAAGGAGCTTCTCGATTGGGTCTCAAGTGCGTCTGACTAGAGTTAAGAATATGTCAATGACATAGTAGTCATCTTCCCATTAGAAGCAATGAAATAAAAGTCCACGCTGTATGATGGGGTTGGATAAGAACAGTACAAAATGGAATGAGATTTATTGAAAGGAAACAAGTTATTTAAATTTAAAACATATAAACACACCATCACTGGGGTCTCTGGGTGGCTCAGTCGGTTAAACATCTGCCTTCACTCAGGTCATGATCCCAGGGTCCTGGGATCGAGCTCTGAACTGGGATCCCTGCTCAGTGGGGAGCCTGCTTCTCCCTCTGCCCCTCCCCTCCTGGCTTGTGCTATCTCGCTCACTCACCCTCTCAAATAAATAAATAAAATCTTAAAAAAAAAAAAAAGAAAGAAAGAAAGAAAGAAAAAACGAACTCTAAAAAAACACATACACACCTAATGATGTATCAAATATATTAGTATGGGTGCCTATGAAGTTGGAGAGAATAGAGTGAAGATTAGGATTAGGGGAAGAACAAATAGGGATGTCTGGGTGGCTCAGTCGGTTAAGCCTCTGCCTTCAGCTCAGGTCATAATCCCAGGGTCCTGGGATCGAGTCCTGCATCAGACTCCCTGCTCAGCGAGGAGCCTACTTCTCCCTCTCCCTCTGCTTCCACTCCCCCTCCTTGTGCTGTCTCTCTCTCTCTCTGTCAAAAACATCAATAAGATGTTTTTTTAAAGGGAAGAACAAATAAATACTGTACATCCTGAACTGAGGAGCATATTTAACTCAACTTTTAAATTTTGTGTTAATAATAGAAAGAAAATGTTTTAAAATAAATTTTGAAAACCACTAGAACCCTTTGCTTCAAACTTCTTATAGCTTTTATAAAACTCACTCTTCTTACCTCTATCTATTCAGCCAGCTCCGTGTGTTTGAAATAGGCTTCTTCATCCTTGCCTTTGTCCATGGATACATTGTTCAGTTTCAGCCCAGACCAAGTCTCCATTCATACTGTTTCTCTTCCAAAAATTGTACCCAGACAATTCTGACTTCCTTTCAAGACACAACATAACCCATTTCATCTTAATATACTGTAGCATCTGCTTATATGTCATCTGTGTTTCTCTGGTTTTTGTTTGCGTAAGTATTCTTTCAGTAGTGTTACATGCTCCTCAAAATTACTTATTCATTGACCATTCAGTCAACAAATACTTATTGAGAGCTAAACAGGCTCAAATACTTTGGAAAACTTTGG
Source organism: Martes martes (assembly GCF_963455335.1). Lineage (NCBI taxonomy): Eukaryota > Metazoa > Chordata > Mammalia > Carnivora > Mustelidae > Martes > Martes martes. The sequence goes on along the minus strand of NC_137889.1, from coordinate 185,485,821 downwards.
GAAAAAATAAGGTACAATCCTCATGGCTTAATGAGCTCACAGTCGAGAGAGAAGCTCAGATGAAATGTGATAAAGATTGAGTTTATCATAGGGTGGTATGCATGCTGAAGTATATTTTGTGAATATTATGTCCTCTAATAATTGTTAATATTTTGTATAAGCTATGTAATGATTAATATCAACTATTGATATTAATAATATTATACTATGTTATTTATACTAATATACACCAATATTATAGCAATAACATTAAGGGTAATATTAAGAATATCATACTGTATTACTTAATAATAAATTTAACCAAATAAATTGTGATGCAAAGCCTGAAGAAATTACTGCTTATTTCACCTGCTTCTCTGGAATCTTCACATTATTGCTTCCTTCATTATTGCAAATAATCAGAAGTTCACTATTTATCAATTAGCCCAAAATTCATAAGGTAATCTCTGGTAGTGATTTATACTGTTGTCAGAATATGCAAGGAATAAATATGCCTACAATTTTGTTTCTATGACTTGCAAATACATTTCTATATTTATGGTTCAAGGTTTGTTGATTACTTACAAGGTAGGTGACAGCAATCTTAGGAGATATAAATCCCTAGTCTGTCAAGGGTAGGATCAAAGCTGCATTACCAGTAATCTCCACTCAGCCCATTTTTTTCTAATTTGCAAAGGGAGTTCAAAATGTATCAATACTCCTGCATTAATGAGACAACTGCACGTATAAAATGATAAACAGTAAAGGGTATGTTTTAGGAAAGTGTTAGCAAATATTCAGTAACCAATTTACCTAGGTACCCTTATGCTTCAGTTCTTTAATAACTAATTTTAAGTATGCGAAGTAAACATTTCCTGATATATCCTGCAGTGATTATATCTGACCTACTATCTGGGTTTTTCATTTTAAGTAACATTTTATTTATTTCTCCACTCTGTGCTTCCCTATTTCTGGGATAACTATTAAGTTTCCTATTTGTTTCAGCCTCATTTTCTCTCTCTTAACCATATGTAAGTATGGATTCTTGAATTCCATATGACTTTCATTCTCCATCATATTCTGGATATGCAGGAATGGGAAGGACCTGCAATATTTTCAAACTTATGTCACTGAGCTTTCCTCAATATCTTTAAGATATATTTAGCTTCTCCAGTAATTGCTGTTACTCAACATTCACTCATTTAGTAAGCCAACTTGGGACAGCTTCATGGGTGTGCAACCTACATGAGATGAACAAGGTCCCATGCTTAGGCAGGCCTCGCCCTTGGCTTAATGCTGTTGTCATCTTGAAATTCCTAAGATGAAGCCCTACACTTTCATGTTGCACTGGGCTCCCAAAACTAGGTAGCCTGTCTCATATCTATAGATTGTACAAAATAAGTATAGATGAATAATGGAAGGATACACATTAAATGTCAACCATAGTTATCCTTCAATAAAATACTTAGATGGTATTAAGAATAATTTCAGTTTTCTTTTCCTCTTATTTCGTTTTTAAATTTTCCTGATTTTTAGAAGTAAAAAATGGTAAAAGAGTCCCAGAAGTCCTTTGGGATTCAACAAGTAGAAGTTATGAGACAGTCCTTTTGGCTAAAAGATTTTGATCTGCAATAGACAAGATATTTTGATTTATAAGGGTATAGACTATTTTACATTCAATAGTAGAACTTCACAGCAAATGAAATGCAGCATATAATTAACTAAGCTGCATCCAAAGCTAATGGTCCCCCTACAAAATTTCCTGAAATTTTTGAATTCTCATAATGGCACGGGGTCACTGCATATAACTTCATTGTATCCTATTTTCCCTCAGCACCCGCTGTTTTCCTATATTTGTCCTTACTTCACACCTTCATGATTTTTTTTTAAACTTACTTCTAAAAACTAGAAGAACATTAACAAGGAAAAATATTTACAATTACTTGGAGAATTGTATAGTGTTGAGTTTTGAGTGTATAAGAAACAAAGTTGGTTTGTAACATCCAGTGGATTTCGTTTTCATTGCCAGTGTACAATAACTGCATTTCTCCCCAAGAAGGATGAGATTCAACAATTACTTTAAAAGAAGATAAACTATCATATGATCTTCCTGATATGAGTAAGGGGAGATGCAACGTGGGGGGTTGGGGGTAGGAAAAGAATAAATGAAACAAGATGGGATCCGGAGGGAGACAAACCATAAGAGACTCTTAATCTCACAAAACAAACTGAGGGTTGCTGGGGGGAGGGGGGTCGGGAGAGGGTGGTGGGGTTATGGACATTGGGGAGGGTATGTGCTATGGTGAGTGCTGTGAAGTGTGTAAACCTGGCGATTCACAGACCTATACCCCTGGGCCTAATAATATATCATATCTTAATTTAAAAAACTAAAAAATTTAAAATAAAAATTAAAAAAAAAGAAGATAAAGGAGGAGGAGGAAGAGGAAGAGAAAAAGGAGGAAAAAATTTTTGTTCTGTTCTTGTCTTTGTTCAAATTATTGTAGTTTTTGTTTTTTTTTTTTCAAATTTGTATTTAAATTCTAGTTAGTTATCATGTAGTGTAACATTGCTTTCAGGATGAGAATTTAGTGTTTCATCACTTATATATAACACCAAGTGCTTATCACAAGTGCTTCCCTAATACCCATCACCCATTTATTCCCCCCGCCATGAGCCCTCAGTTTATTCTCTGTAGTTTAGAGTTTCTTATGGCTTATTTCCATCTCTCTCTCTCTCTTTTTATTTCCCCTTCCCCCATGTTCATCTGTTTTGTTTCTTAAATTCCAAGGATGAGTGAAATCATGTTTGTTTGCTTATTTATTTTTCTTTTAAAGTGAACTCTATCCCCAATGTGGGGCTTGAACTCAGATCCTGAGGTCAAGAATTAGATACTGAAGGAATCAGCCAGCCAGGCACCCATTTTAGTGTTTAAAGGGTAAATATGCTCATTTTAATTTTTCCATATAAATTGAAATTAATTTATCTTCAAGTCAGGAAATAAAACAAAATAAACAGTATGAGAGCAAATTTGCAATACCCCCTTCAATACTTCCTTGGAAAGCTATGTATAAAACAGAAGTCTAAGGGGGGGATTATAAAACTTCACATTCAATTTCTAGAAATAGTCACCCACCAGGATATTGAGACAAATTGCTTTGCCATTCTTCGAGTTACAAGTAAGGGATTAAAAAGTCAGCGTAACGCCGTGTTTTAAAAGTGTAGCCACTGGTGCCAGAGTGTTGAGGTCAAATCCGTAACTAAGTGGCTTTTGGCCGATAACTTAACCCTTTCTCTCAGTTTCATTTTTCTCATTTGTAATATGAGAACAATAACAGAGTATTAAGAATCATCCTTGGCACACTGTTAAGCTCTTCAAAAGTGTGAGCAATTATTATTATGTATTTTATTTTCATTTAAAACTACTCTATTCATTAAATTATAAAAACTCATCTAAAGAAGATACTTGAGAAAAGATTAAAAAAAAAAAAACCATATATCATTAAGCTTAGAACAAAAGAAACAATGATATCCTAAAGTACTGTGATGTGAAAAACCTACATTCAGTCTTTTATAATTGTGACAATCTCTCTGTAAATAAACATATACACTAATTACAATAAGTTTTCTCATTTATTCCTGTGCAGGATTATTTATCCCTTTATTCCTGGAAGTTGTTACTCCCAGGACTTATATGAAGTTTAAGTACCTGAATAACGTAATGGGAGAATATAATTGATGCTGTCATTTATTTCCCTAATATTCCTCCAATATAAAGGATTATTCCCTTAGCTGCTGGGAGTACTGCTGCAAAACACTCTGAGCCATCTTCCCTCTTCTATGACTGCCTGGGCTGAAGAGAATAGACCTGCCCAAGCGCAGGCTTCCTTGGGGGCAACCACATCCAGGGAATAATAGATATGAGTGTTTAAATGCCTGGCGCCCTTTCCTCCACATAGACATTTCAGGTGTCTGTGGAACATCTCAGTGGGTTGTAGTTAAATCTGTGTTGTTGCTGTTGTTGCTTTCCTGTGTGGTGGGTGGAAAGTACAAGAGAGTTGCACTAGACAGTAATGAGTATGGTAAGAGAGTTTCAGTGGAAGAAGACGGGCTTTTGGAGTGCCTGACTGGTTCAATTAGTTGAATATCCAACTCTTGATCTCAGCTCAGGTCTTAATCTCAAGGTTGTAAATTCAGGTAATGGAGCATACTTAAAAAAAAAAATAAAATAAATAATAATAATAAAATAAAGTTAAGAGAAGCCAGGCTTTTAAGAGAACTAACAGATAATATAAGGAAATTAGGCAGGGGACCTAGAAGAATGCCTCTCTATCTCTTGGAATTTGGAAGAATGACAAACCCATAGCAGTGGGTTTGTGGGTTTATGGGTTTGACTGCACTGCACAGTCAGTGCAGGCTGCTATAACCAATTCCCATAGAGTAGGTGTCTTAAACAATAGACACGTGTTTCTTAACAGTTCTGGAGGTTGGCAAGTCCAAGTCCAATCAGATTTGGTGTCGCGGGAGAAATCTTTTCCTAGTTTACAGATAGCCACCTTCTGATCTCTTCTTCTGCTTATAAGGATGCTAATCTTATCTTGGGGGCTTCACCTTCATGACCTCATCTAAACAGAATTACCTCCCAAAAGGTCAACCTTCAAATATTTCATTGGTGATTAGAGTTTCAACATATGAATGGGGGGGGCGGGTAAGGGAGGGCCCTAAATATTCAGTCCATCACAGCAGATGTGAAAAATAAAACCTCACCTTAATTGGGGAAAGTTAGTTTTCAGTTAAGACAAAAACATGGGGTAAACATTCTTTTTTACAAAGTAAAGAGGCTAAGAGTATTTATTGGGAATATAATAAGTATTTTATGGATAAGGAAAGGCAAAGGAAAAACTTCAAAAAATAATAGTATAAAAAAGGGAAAGCTGGAGTGCCTGGGTAGTTCAGCTGGTTAAGTGTCTGCCTTCAGCTCAGGTCATGATATCAGGGTCCCAGGATCGAGCCCCAGGTTGGGTTCTCTGTTCAGCAGGGAATCCGCTTCTCCTTCTGCCTACAGTTCCCTCCGTTCGTTCTCTCTCCCATGCTCGCTCTCTCTCTCTCTCCTTCTGTCTCTGAAACAAATAAATAAACCCTTAAAAAATAAGAAGGGTAAGCCATCTAGGAAGGTAGCTGGACTGGGTAGAACAAAGAAGAGTAAATGTGCAACCAGGACTCCCTATGAAGGGAAAATTACTGTGTGGCTTCTAGTGTCCATGGATCTTACAGGCGCAGGAAGTAGAAAATTAAGTTTAAAGCATGCTTTTGGCTGCAATAACAGAATGCCCTGTCCACATGATTCCAGTGGAAAAGCCATGTAGGTTGTTCACAGAGTTAGAGCAATTGACTTAATGATGTTGGAAGAACCTGAACACTTCCTATGTTTTGGGTTAACCTTTACCTGCAATTTAGTCCAGCCTCAGCTTTACTTCCTCGCAGGTGTTGCCTCGTGGACAATGGAAGGCTGCAGCCACTCTGTGACTCTCTATCCAGATATACCCTAGTAGGCATCTTACACCCCATCATCCAAAAGCAGATCAACAGTGAAACTGTAAAAGTGAGTATTTAAATACCTGGCAGACAGTAAGAGGTCACAGTGGCTGAGTTAGCCAACAAGTATTGTTTGCACACTCCGCATGGACACTGTCAAATCACAGTCTCGAAAGAGGCGGTGGCCATCACTATCCCCTTACTACCTGGATAATCAGGGTACAGGTACACAGAACGTGACCGTTTGCTACCATGTTAGGTATGTAGGTTAAAGGTAAAACAAACAAATGAACAAAACCACATTTTTTGTTGTTATGATCATCATTGTTTATAGAGGTATTATGAAAACAAATACTTTCTCATTTAAATCCAAATATCTGAACACTACATGAAATTCTGAGCAGAAAACAAGGCAATCTCTTGTCGAGTCAAAGAACAGAATAAGGCTTTAAATTTAGAAATTAATTTTTGGCTTTACTATCTACTTGTAGTATGTCAATAATTATCACTTAATCTCCCTGAAACCCATTTTCCTTTGTGATACAGTGATAAAAATAATACCATTAATAGTTTACCTGAGAGGTTTGTTCCAAAGAGTAGTAAGATTATCTTTAAAAGCCTCTGTGCTGCTTGAAGAACGGTGCGACTGAATTACTTCTCTTCTTTTTTCATTCCTGGAATTTCTTCATTCTCTGAAGTGTGTTTAGACTTTGTCAGATAAAATAATTTTAAGCTGAGAGTGAATCCCAAAGTGAACTTTTATGGTTGCCTCATCTCTTAAAACATGTATATTTGATGTAGACATCTCTAAGGAAGGTATAAAAACCATACTACTTACCAGAATGATTGCTGAAATACGGTTTGGATTTTAAGTTAACAAGAAGCATTTATTTTTTTCAAAAGTGGCAAACTCAACTCTAATGTTAAAAAAAAATGTTTAACTGTAAAAAATGATCATTTTTGCATGATATGCTCTCTTCTCAAAAATTCCCCAGAAGCATATTTTAGGTAAAAAGACAAAACAAGAACAAAAACAAAAAACAGGGGGCACCTGAGTGGCTCAGGTGGTTAAGTGTCCAATTCTTGGTTTTGCTTCAGGTCATGATCTCATGGTCATGGGATAGAGCCCGACATCAGGCTCTGCACTCAGCACAGAATCTGCTTCAGATTCTCTCTCCCTCTCACTCTATCTCTATCTCTCTCAAATAAATAAATAAATTCTTAAAAAAAAAAAAAAAGAACTGGAGAAAATATAAACAAACATAAAAACATTATGTTGTATTAGTGTTTTCTTACCAGAAATATTAAAATGGTTGCATTACTCTCAGTATTTTACAAAGTACTTGTCAGATGTCTTCTCTATTGTCACATGATGCACAAAAACATCACCACACAAGTCTTTCTAAGATGCTATGGTAACAAGCCTTTATAAACCGTTACAACATACAGAGGGGAGAGGGATATACATTGTTCTGCTTGTTACTATTCTTACTTTCCAATAAATTAAATGATTTGCTAAAATCTTTTTATGATATTATATAGTAGAGCCAAAAAGAAAAAAGAAAATGTATCCCTCTTGAACCCCACCCTCCCACTGCATCTCTACTCACTTTCCTCTAAGTGATAGGGTGCTGTTACTTACGTGGAAATTTTGCTCCACTGTGATCAGGCTCTTTGGGCCTGGGAACCAGGTGTCCTCCATCAGAAGACCCCAAGAGCCTCACAATATCACTGTGTCTTATTCATGTCTGTATCTCTAGTATCTAGGGCAGTGTTTAGCACAATGCAAGGGGCTGCTTCCTTCCTTACTAAATACGTCAGAACTACTGATGTTATCCAAACCAGCAGAAAGATACCCTTTTACTCTGGTTCTCAACTTGATAAACAGATACTAACTGCAAGCATTTACATCTGGTAGGTTGTTTTCCAAACTCTCTGTACAATGTAAAGCAGATTCTCAATTTCTCTCAGCACGACTCTCCTACATAAAAAGATAAACACACAAAATTTTATTTTTTACTAGTAATGATGGAAAAGGTCAAAATAAGGTGAAGATATAAATAACAAACAAGGAGTTTTATGTGTGTATCAAGAAACCTTCAGAGAACTAGTTAATGTCAACACTAAAAGATAAATGGTGTTTGACTTAGACCTTTCTAACTCCCCCCCTATTGTTGCATTTACTGTCCTAGCCACTCTTGCCTTAAGTGTCAGTCAATCCAAACTGTCTAACGGTTTTATTCTCTAGTCTATAATCCTGCACCTCATCACTCACTCCAACTGTCCCTTGAGACGGTGAGAATCCGGGCATCTGGGAAATGCACACCAATGTCCATGTACTGTTAAAATAATAGGAAACAGCATCTAGTGTAATAATTTCTGGTTTTTAAGGTAGACTTCTTAGACTTCAAATAGATACGACGTGAAATGGAGCAGCAAGCAGTTAAGGGCTGACACCTGGCTCCACATGAAAGGGGAAGGCATTTAAAAAAGTCTATGTCGAATAAAACTAGGATTTATTGAGCGCCAACCAAATGCCAGGCTCTTTACAAACGTCATCTCACTTAATTATTTCATAGCAATATATTGTAGTATTTATCACCACTTCACACAGATGCACAGATGAAGCGACAAGACTTTCGGAAAGGTTAAAATAACTGCCTGAATTCTTAACGCTCAGATCTTAAATTTGCTTGGATCCAGATCTCTTCTGTCTCCATGAAAATTACCATGCTTCCAAAACTTCATTCCTGAAGTTTCTATAATTATTTCTAAGCCATGTCATAACCCAATCTTCTGTTTGTTTTGGGGAGAAATAATGTAATTTCAACCCAATACAAAGGCAAAACAAACCACTTACTCCTTTTGATTAAAGTCAATAAATACCATGCACTTATATTGTAAAATATAAAGAGATGATAATATATATGCTGACACCACTGGTTGTTAAATAAATAGTTTGAAATTTAACATTTCAGAGCTATAATTTAAATAATTATACTCTTCCCTGGCCCAATTATTTGTTTTAGTCACTCTGGCACATTCTGTGTTTTCCAGAAGATTATGAGCTGCAGATTCCAGGAAACTTGCTTAATTTATTTTACCTCCATCTCTTTCTGAATACACTATCTGGAATGCAGCTGCTAATCAATCAATGAAAAATGAAGAACGAAGTTTTCTTTAGTTCTATTACATATTCTATTTTTGCTCTAAAATCATTGACCTGTGGTTTCAAAAAATGACTCAGGAGTACCCTTTGAGAAGTACAGGCTAAACATGACCTTTTCTTTCTTCACAAAGGACTCGTACGTGACCATGAGGGGGTGAATTCAGAGAGAGGAGACAGGGAAAATAAAGAAGAAGAACAAAGACCAAGACCCACCCTGGTAGACGCATTATTTATACTCACATTTGAGGATTTCAGTCATGCTTTCCATTGAAAAGCAAAATAACTTCTACATGTCTTTATTGTAGAAGAGGACAAAAATCAGAAATATTTGTCCTTCTACATCCATTTGATAGATGAAATACCACTTCTCACACATTGACTTTGGCATCTAAGGTTCAAGATGAAGAGTTATATTTGCTGACCAAAAAAATATAAAAAGGAACTACTCTCTAATGTTACCAAAAATGTATTTCATACAGGACTAGCCTCTATTCTGCATGGTTAAGTAAGTTCAAAGAACAAATTTTACCACACACCACTACAAGTATTTTTTTTTATTTAATTTTATGTGTGTGTGTGTGTGTGTGTGTTCCAAAATTCATTGTTTATGCACCTCACCCAGTGTTCCATGCAATCCGTGCCCTCCTGCAAATATAATGATTCTTTACAAATAGAGGAGCCTACACACTCATTGGGAGCATTTGAATCATCTCAAAAATGAATCTCAAAGTAACCTCAACTGCCTGATTCACACTAAAGGGATATCTTATTTATGTTCAAAATGAGATTATATAACTTCAGTTGAGCACCCGTCAACTAAACTGTGCCAAATAATTTCATGTAAAGTTCAACTGCAACAAATTACATTACAATCCCCAAATATGACTACTTTGTTTGCTAAAACGAAGCAAGAATGTGTAAGTTTCTGAGACAGAAAATTATAGTTTAGCAAATATTTTGGAACAATTTTATCACTTTAGACTGGATCCTCGTCCATATTTATATCCCATAAAGTCAGGAATAAATCTGTAATTAGATTACTAGAGTGAAGCCAGCAATAGAGAATGATTTGAACAGCATGGGGTTTATTTCTGCTTCAATATCATCTAAAGATTTTCACAGATAAAGTTACTGTCAGGTATGGAATGTTAAGTGTGACCTTCTTTTGAATACTGGTCAATAAGTGAGATTTTCTAGCCGAAAGAGACCAAATGTGTTTGTACGATTTAAAGCAATGATTCTCAAATTTAATCATGCATCAGAATCAGCCAAAAAGCTTGTTAAAACACAGATAGCTAGACCCAACCACTAGAGTTTCTGCCAGTCTAGGTTGGAGCAGAGAATTGACATTTCTAACAATTTTCCGGGTCATGATGATGATGATTCTGGTACGGAGACCATCACTCATTTAGAGAAACATGTCTCGAGGTGCAGTCTACCCCCTGACTTCATCAGAGTAATAAGAGGTGCTTACTAAGGTAAAGATTCCCAGATACCACACCAGATTTACTACTTCAGAATATCCAGGAAAGGACCCAGATGTCTGCATTTTTATCAAGAATTCTGGGTAGTTCTGACTCACACTACAATTTGAGACACTGTTCCTCTGTCCGAATCTGACATTTGGCTTGGGTTCCAACATTCAATGTACTTTCAAGGGTCTGTGTATTATTTGGGGTTTCCTGTCATAAAGTCGTTCTCTTCCTCTACTTGCTAATTTTGTTTCATTGTTTTTGTTATTCAGGACCCAGGTCAAATATCCTTTCTTTCTAAGATGTCCCTTCCCTGTCAGGGGTATTGATTTCTCTATCAATTCTTGTACCAGTCACTGCATTATATGTTCACATGTTTCTTTCCACTGACAAAGGCTGAAGTTCTAGATTGAGAAAGAGAGAATTATATTTTTTCACTGAATTCTTCCTCATTAGGTGAGGAACATATTAGCCATCAGGAAAATATTGTTGACTCTGAAGAAAATGAAGAGATATAAACCTAAAGACTCAATAAAACTGAACTTCACATTTTGTAGTATAGAAAGACTATAATGACTACACTATTTCCAAAGAACACTTGAGAATTTTGCTTCACTGAAAGTTGTTTTCAGAAAGTATTTTTAATGAATACACATATACAAACACACATGCTTATGTGCTTTTTTTTTTTTTTTGACCTTTTCAAAACTTCCCATCGATTTTTAAGGATTTGGATCGCTTATTTAAAGAGTTTCTGCCCTCTTCATTTGCCAATTTTTCCCATTTGTCTAATTGTAACAGCTGCTGCCTTAGGTAACATCTGTTCTCCATTAACTCCTCAGAAAGACATTTTTGAGAAGTCATGAGGATCGGAGCTATGATACACCTAGAGACACGGCCTAAAAGGCTTGATCAGTGGATTATGGTGTGATTTTGTATCCTAAGATGCTTTAGGTATTATGACATATCTACCATTCAAAAGAAACCTATGAGGATTTCAAATATGATATGATCATTAACAGAGCAGAGTAAAAATTTGAATAATGCCAAGTTCTTACCATTTCAATTTCATTTCTATTATAATGATAATGACTTGCTGGGCTGGTAATTATTGCTGTGGTTTCTTCTTTCTTCTTTCCTCTTTGAGATGAGGAGCATCAGCAAAACAAAGTCAAGGATGAAAACATTAGAAAGAGAAGCAGAGAAGCTACTCCCTGATAATGAAAAAGGACACTCTGTCAGAGCTAGTTTAATACTGATAATTATAGATCTGAAATACAGTACTGTATGGATCCATTGTGATATTAATGACTCAGATACATTGGTTACATAAATGAGTGAATAAATATCAGCCGCAGAAAACATGATAAGTAAATCTCAAGTAACTCTGGTCTTCAAAAGCAAGGGAATTCTGAACTAAAATATGCACCAATATCAAAGCTTGTTTTTATTTGTTTAAAATCTCTCCCCATTATTCATAATACGCTAGTGAAGTAATAAAAATCCACCTTTCAAATAAATTTGTACACTGAAGACTTTACTTACATTTTATTGAATTATTTCAATTCATCCCGAGCAGCTAACCTAGTGGGGAGAGGGCACTGTAACTGTTCATAAAATGAATTTGTAAAGGCAACACCCTGTAGATTTTAAGAGCTGAATCCATAATGGAATACAAGAATTATTGTTCCTGACAAGTTTTATTAACTTCAGAATAGATGCATTCAGTGAGATGTCTCAGCTCTCTCTAGAGTTCTCTGTGGCATAATGATGCAGAAACCTATCAAGGATATTTGTGAATCAAAAGAAAAGTAAAAATCAGGAAGTCTTGAAGAAACAATTCATCTAAACAAGACTTCACTTCCCTATTCATTTCAGACATAGCAGAGTTGTTTTAGTATACTAAGGATACTCTATATGGGGTTACGAATATAAGCCTGTATCAAATAAGCTCTCCCTCACTCCCCAAATAAAGAGATGCTGAGAACTAATAGGAAAAGGGTAGAATTTCAAACTTGGAAATGTGTCTTTAAGTCAGTTTTGTCACGTGGTAGCTATGTTCTGTGGGAACAGACCCTTATTATTCTTCCACCATAGGGGGGAACAGCACCCTACTTTTATGTGAGACAAGGGAAATAATATATAATAAAATATTGTATAAACTATAAGTAACTACAGAAAGCAACTATTAGTTGGTGAAAACTTTTAACAATTTACCATTGTACAAAAGAGGACAGAGACAAAGAGCACATAATTTAGGATTCCTTTACATGAAATTCAATAATTGCTCAGTGAATTGATCACGGGAAAAGTCAAAATAGTGGTTACTGGGGCACCTTCTTGTTTCTCCTGGCTACTCAATAGCTTAAAGTAAATGTTTTACCAATAATGACTATGAACTTCAACCCTCCCAGCCTCTCCTGTTCCCCTGACATGAGGTGAAAGGGAGCTTCAGAACTCTGTATGTTTCTAGAAAGACATTATCATGTACCCACCAATATTTATAGGCTTGACATCCCTTTTCACTTTAATACTATCAGCATTAATACACTTCTTCTCTTTAAAACAACTTGAATTCGTAACCACAAGATCAGTTCTTCCAGCTCATTCCTCAGCTCCTGCATACAAATTTTAAGATTTTCAAAGTACATTTTCTTTCTCAATCTTTCCTAATTCCTGAAGCCTTTCACCCTACTGTCTGATGGAGATTCACCAGCAAAATCCTGCCTTTCCTAATTCTTTAAACATTTTTCCTCTAAAGGAAACCAGGTTCTCCCCTAAGGACGCTGATTACCCTGTAGCTTCTTACATGGTGTCATATAATACAAAATTTGTCTAGTCTTTATCCTACATTCCTGGGACTAAGTGTCTAAACTCCTGGAATTTTTCTAAGTTTTAGTGCCTTTTTTATTCATGCTGGGCCCATGGGATCACATCTGAGTTTATTCTGAAGAGGTGACTCATGATGGATCCCTACATTGTTTCAGGATGGAGGTTGACCATACAGGTCAATGGAACCTACTATGTGATAGAGGGTGGAAGTTTTAAGCCAGATAATAATTCAACCAATCATGTCTATATAATAAAATGCCAATAAAATTGGATATCAGAGCTCAGTTGAGCTTCCCGACTGGTGAAAACATCAATGTGCCTCCTGATTCCATGGGAGAAGACAGAAACGCTCTGCAATTGGGACCTCCCAAACTCCCCCCTATGTGTCTCTCTCTTTTTTTTTTTTTTTTTTTTTTTTTGGCTGCTTCCTGATTCTTATTCTTATAATAAAACACAGTTTAAGTCCAGGGTTTTCCTGAGTTCTGTGAGTTGTTCTAGCAAGTTATTGAACCTAAAAGGGTAAGAGAATATCCTGAATTTGTATCATTTTTCAGAAGTATTGGTGACCTGGGGAACCCCAAACTTGAGGCTGGTGTCTGAAGAACAGGGGACTCTTGTGGGATTTTTTTGGCCTTAATCTGTGAAATCAGTGCTACAAGTTAGCATTAGATTTGCATTGCAGATGCTTTTGGTTTTCTCCAACTCAGATTCACACATCCATTCTGTGACCACAATCTTGTCTTTCTAGTTCACTTCTTTTGGTGTCCAAACTTCAATAATCCTTTGAAACTACCAAGACATACAATACTGACCAGATATTTTTCTTCATTTCTCATTATATTCCTACTCCCATTTTCTTCATTTCAACACCTCTCCCCCATTCACATTTATAGTTGATAACCTTACTTCTCATTTTACCAAGAATATCTAAGCAAGCATCTCTATTTAAAGATTATAAAAGTGAGTCCTGGAAAGGTTAAATACGTTTCTCTGCTAAATAGATTTAATTCAAGTTCAGTGCATCTAAAATTTGTGTTAGCCAGCTGTGGCCACAGTGATGCTGCATAACAAATTACCCCAAAACTCAGTCACTCATTGTTTTAAAAATGGTAATTTTAATATTCCTGGGTAAGTAAGCTAGTCTACAATAGGCTTGGTAGGCAACTTTGCCTCATGATGATTTGTATTGGGACTTCTGGTTTAGTTCAGTTTTGTTCTACTTATGCTCGTTCTAGGACCTGGGTTTTCTTTTTGGAGTCAGATGTTTCAGATATTCATTAGGAGTGGAGATAATGCTCATTTTTAGATGATAAATCTCAAGAATTAAGAAAATTCTCAATTTTTTCTAAGACTACAGGGAAAAAAAAAATGTTCCTAGATTGAAATTGTCAAAATTCTGCTTCTTTGTTTTTTTAAATTATTCCACTTTTTTTTGGTAAGATATTATTTATTTCAGAGTGATAAAGTGTGCATGGGGGAAGGAGGAACAGAAGGCAAGGGAGAAGGAAGGGAAAGAATCCCAACCAGACTCTGTGTGTGGAGCCTAATTTGGGGTTTATCTCATGACCCCGAGATTACAACCTGAGCTGAAACCAAGAGTTGGTCGCTTAACTGATTGAGCCACCCTAGGCAACCCTCAAAATTCTGATTCTTAACCTAGTGGTCTTCTGTGGATATAGTTAAATTGTTATCATCTCTGAGTTTGTTAACAGCTTTACTGTTGTTTCACATTGACCCTGCAGGCTAGTTGCAAAAAGAAAAAAACAATGACAGATGTTTTACGATACTTTTGGAATTAACTTCTTCAACTCCTATCTTCACAAATGTTTGCTCATGAAACCAAAAAGATGATTTCATAAAAAGATGGTTTCACTTTTCCTCTCTGTCAAGGACAAAGGTGGAACAAGGTGGTGAGAAGGTAATCTGATTACCAATTCTTTATGATGGGTTATGAGTTAATTTCTTATGACACAACTTGAGGTTTTTCACCCAGAAAGGCCATTGTGTAATATTTAACCCCACCTGCTTCCTTCCAGGCAGCGCAGCACACAAGAACATGGCCAGAAATCCTTATAAAATATACTCCTTCCTTTCCCTTGGCCTCTGTTTTGGGATTAGTGGATAATGAGTACAGCAAAATAGGTCACACAGTCCTGACCTTATGAGATATAGCTCATAATACTGAAATGTCATGGCTGGGAAAAAAAATGGGGATCATCATTTTCCCATCCTGACATTTTTCCACATCATAACTCACAGGTACTTCATTAAAGATCAAAAATGAAATAGAGTAATAAGACTATATTGACAACCACAGTAAATAAAATTAAAAGCTATGTAATATATTTGAGGCTGGGTCTTGACATTAAAGTTTAAGAATTTGACATTTGGTTATATAGATATTTGTCACAAAGAAATTTAAAATACATACTAACCATAAACAGAGAAGAAAAAAAGATATGAAAATATTTTCAATCTAAGCTGTTATTAACTGAGATGGTGATGAAGGTGGGAAACACCTTCTTTTCATGATCTCCATGGGACAAAGTATAGATTTTAAGTGATATGTATGTAAGCATAAAGACATATGACCTGAATAAGAATAGTATAAAATATAATATATATTAAGAAGGGTTGTAACAAATCAGTCATCAGAACAAAGTATGGTATAATTCTATTTTTATCCTTTAAAAGACATTTCAAAAAATACTTGCAAAAACAGACCTATGAGTTTATTTTAACATATATACATATATCATTTTAACCTAATAAGGGAGATAGCCTTATACAAAAAATTGATATAAAGTCTATGTAAATGCCAATGGAGAGATATGTATTTTATTCTAAATTTCTAGTAGCATCCATGGTTTTATTCAGTTATTTATTTAGTAATTTATTTAAAATAATATCAGTAACTAGTATGTGTCAGACATATAATAATTCACATAGGTCTACTGATTTGTAATTCTCTGGGTTAAGGCAGGATCTATGATTATACTATTACTATCAGTGATTCTAGTAATCTCTTTTCTAAATATAACTACTAAAAGATAAGAGAAAATAATAATAATAATAATTACTATTATTAATATTATTATTATTATTATTTTGTGGCCTAATACTGCATTATGGGCTTAAAGAAAGTGGTTGGGCTAAGTAGCCGACAGAGAACCTCAGCACAACTTAGAGCACCAGCTCATGTCTTAAGGCTGACTTCTTTCGACTTGTACTTTGCAAAAAACATTTCCATTTTTATTGGGAAAGAGTATCTTTCCCACTGAGTTTCTTCTCTTCCCTCAGTATGCTAGAAAAAAAATTTTATCTTTATTAATTTTATAGATGGCACACATGTGCTGTAAACATACACAGACCATTGATAAGTAGCACAAATTCAAGCTCCCTGGCCTCTCATTAGAGATATAATAAATAATACAAAGTATAAAATCAGACAAATATAATTCCAAGAAGACAGATTTTCAAAGCTGAATAAAGCAAGGAAAATATATTTGAGTTAAAAGGCAGAAAACTTTCCCAAATTATGCTCACATGAAGTAAGAAGTTTATAGCTTTGATTCTGATGCTAAAACATCTCTCAATCTTAGTCATAGTTTGGAAAAAAGCCTCAGCATGCTACATGTTTTTTTTTTTTTTTTTTTTTTTTAAGAAGAAGTTAAAAGTTAGCTAGGAGGTTGCCTGGCTGGCTGTCTGTGGAGCATACGACTCTTGATCTCGGGGTTGTGAGTTCAAGCCCCATGTTGAATACAGAGTTTACTTAAAAAATAGAATTTTTTTTAAAAATTAAAAAAAAAATGTTAGCTAGGATTTATTAACACAAGATTTGGGATTATGTTACTTAGAATTTATCTCAAGACTACAGCACAGTGGCGCCTGGGTGGCTCAGTGGGTTAAAGCCTCTGCCTTCAGCTCAGGTCATGATCTCAGGGTCCTGGGATCGAGCCCTGCATTGGGCTCTCTGCTCAGCAGGAAGCCTGATTCCCCCTCTCTCTCTGCCTGCCTCTCCGCCTACTTGTGATCTGTCTACTAAATAAATAAAATCTTAAAAAAAAAAACTATAGCACAAATAAATTTTCTTTTAAATTTTATAGTATAGAACTAGCATAAAGAATTTTTACTTCAATATCATCACTCCTTACAAATGTTTTCCATTCTCTTTATCCCCACTGACACCTACTGCACTTATTTCATTGACTTCTCCTGCATGACTCAATATGCTCCAGTTTTAATTAGGCTGAATACCATCCCCCCTTCTCCATCCTCACCATCCTCAACCCTGGGGCCCACCAGCTAGTATCTCAGTAGCACCAGAGAAACCTGAGGGACGTGAGACAAAGTGTGATCCTATTTTTGCCCTTCCAGCTCATCACAACATTTCCTTTCACAGAGCTTCTTTACTCGGTGAAGATGACTTGACACAGGCAAGACATGGAAAGGGACTTGGGAATTTTCTTAAAGAGTTTAT
The DNA here is from genome assembly GCF_963455335.1 of Martes martes. Classification (NCBI taxonomy): domain Eukaryota; kingdom Metazoa; phylum Chordata; class Mammalia; order Carnivora; family Mustelidae; genus Martes; species Martes martes. Next base: position 185,468,357 of record NC_137889.1, on the reverse strand, counting down.
ATTGACTGCAAAAGAAATTCAAGATGTATTTATGTCGACATGATGAAGGTTACTAGGCGGTACCTGCTCTACAGCTGTTGAGGCAGCCTTTTTTCAGTAGAGGGTTTAGATTTACATTGGGAAAATTGGAAAATTGCATAATTTTTCACTGAGGCCTGTGCTCAGAACAATCTGAATGTTTGAACAATTTTGGAATTCCACATATCTAAGTAAACATTAAATCCTTCTCCTGTTTTCTAAAACTTGGAGTGTTTATTTGAGTACAAATAATTTTCTGGCTCAAAAACGTGAATTCCTATTCATTTTTATCAAATAGAGAAATCCTTGGAGTTTTTCAACATGATAGAACAAATATTTAAGCATTTAAAAAATAGCTATATACATGTCTGTGCATTTTTCCAAACCATTTATTTTCTTTTCTCCAGTTAGTACAAAAGTGCTCAGGAGCACAAATGCAACTTACTGATCAACAACCTGCCCCTGTTAAAGTTATTCAACAAAATTACTCAAAAAGAGAAACACAGAGAAATTGAAAACAACAATCACAATAACAAAAAACCCTACATGATTATTTTGCCCAAGTGAAGCCACATGACCACTTACCTACCAAGAACAAATTACAAAATGGTAATGAACTACAGTTCCTCCAAACTCCCACCAGAAATGCCGACCTCGTAGATGGAGTATGCGGGGTTATGAGTACTCAGGATACACAGGCTAAAAGGTGGTCTCTCTCTTTCCTTTTGTCCTCTCTTCACTCCTTTTCCTCTTGTATTTTTCAGGTCTTTCCTCTTCTCCCCTATTTGCCTATATATCTATCTACAGAACTCTCCCTGTTAATTGAGAAACCTAAAGACGGCGTATTAGGATAATTGTATTGTTTTCTTTCACTTGTGCAACAAAAAGACATTAGAAAAAGAATAAAAAAACTCCTTATCAATTTTGTGTTCATGTGTAAATTATATTTGTGTGTAATATATAACCATTAACAGCAAAATAAAACTAATATTCTAATTTCAGAATTATAAAATATTTCTAAAAGTAAAGGAACTGTAAATTATAATAATGATAGCTGACTTGATTAATTTGCAAAGTGGTATATGCACACTATTTTAATATATAGAAACTACTCTTGGAAATTACTATTGTTTTTGCCACTACAGATGAGGATCTACAAGCTTAGAGAGGTTATTGTCCAATGTCATACAGCTAGGAAATATCAGAGCCTCTGTAGAAACCTGAGAGTCTATCTCAGTGCACCTTTTGATACTATGCACACTTCCCTTAAGGTATTAGAGAGCAAGTATTTGGAGAGCAGGATTTAAAAAGTAATGTCCAAGATAAACCTCACTGAACTTCATGAAAATGTTTTCTTAAATGTAAAAACATTCCAAATGATTAGTCTTACAATCTGTGATACTTCTTTATAATTAAAATCCTTTTAAACCAATCAAGTAAAAATCATTCCTACTTTAAAATTCTGTCTTCACAACACAACACTAATTTGCTATTGTTAAATTCTATATTTGGGAATCATTGAAAGTAATGGCTATTTTGTTGGTCAGAACATATAATTGAAGTAAATGTTCCAAAAAATATTGAAGACCATAATTATACATGCTGGAGATTGCAAGAATTTTGAAAATTGCCAAAGGTGTTTCAGGATTAATGTCTATCATTTCCTGCCAGATTCCTTAGTCTTATAAGAACTCCAGTTCTTACTAATGGGGTCACTTAGCCCCTGTCTGAAAGTCCTGTTCTAATCTTTTTCTGGAACTGGTCCTGAACTTAAATATTAGTTCTAAGATGTTAACATCTTGCCGTATTTGATTCATTTCTTTATTTTTATGAAATATTTAAAAATATCACCAAACGCCCTCATACCCCTATCCTCTTCCTTTCTCTCCCAACCTAGGGGTCAACAACATCTTAAGGTGGGTATAAGTTTGTATTTTTAATATATTTTGATACATAAGTATTATTTTATAAGAATTCTTTAGATATTAAAAAGAAACATAAATGTTATTAAGCCTACCTATTCTCCTGCAACTTGCCTGTTACACTCAATGTTCTATTTGTGGAATTGAACAGTTTATACATTTAAGTTTAATTTATCTTCGTTTTAGATCTTTGTGTTGTTACACCACAGGTTGAAGCAATTTAAATGTCCATTGGTGGGATGAACAGATAAAGAAAATGTGGTATGTGCATACAACACAACACTACTTAACTTTTAAAAAGTAGGAAATCCTACAATTTACAACAATGTGTATGAACCTGGAGAAATTTCAATGAGTGAAAGAAGCCAGAGACTTAATGGAAAATACTACGTGATCTCACTTATATGATGAATCTAAATAGTCAGACTCATAGAAGCAGAGTGTCATGGTGGGTGCTGGGGACTGGGGGGAGGAGCGAGCAGGGAGATACTAGTTAAAGGGTACAAAGTTTTTGTTATACAGCATGTACCACAGATCAGACCACAGAGCATAGTGCCTATACTTAACAATACAGGATTGCATACTTAAAAATGTGCTACGAGGCTAGACGTTAAGTGTTATCATCATCATCAACAATAAAGGGTCAGGAGGAAACTTTCGGAGGTGATAGGCAGGTTTATGGCATAGATTCAGGTGGTTGTTTCATGGGTATATATTTATCTCCAAACTCATCAATTTGTGTGAAGCTTTTTGCATGCCAATAAATAAACGAGTAAACAAACAAATAAATACCTGATTATATGTTCTCTAATCAGCATTTCACATCCAACATAGCTAAAACTTTCATTGCTCTTCGAGTTCTTCCTCTAAAAGTCTACTTCTCTTAGTACAAAGCATCATAAGCCCCTGAATTACACAGGTGAACTATCTAGACATCACTTATGGTTCTTCCATGTCTCTCACCAATAACCAATATATTAGCAAGCTGTTGGTGCCCATTCTCCAGAGCAAATGCTACACGTGTCCACTTTGTTTAAAGACTAGCTGGAGATGTCATCATCTATCACCGGGACTACCACAAAATTTTCTTAACAGATCTCCTTGCCGCCATGCTTCTTCTAAAGTGTATTCTCCAACTAATAACTCGAGTAATATTTTATATTACTAGAGTTATATTTTATATTATTAATATTTTTTAGTAGTAAGGCCGATCATATCCCTCCACCAATGGCTTCTTAACTATTTAAAATTCATACCAGCTGCCCTACCAAGGTTAAAAATGTCCCAAGAACCTGGATGCTAACTGTCTTCCAGACCTCACTTGTGCCTTTCTGCCACTATTACCACATGCTCCAAGCACACTGCTCCTGCTATTAGGCCTGGTCTCTGGATCTGCTTTTCAGCCAGACATGAGCTAAGACATTGCCCTTGATATTTCTTTCCTATTTTTATTTTTATTTTTTTTATTTTTTTAAAGATTTTTATTTATCCATTTGACAGAGAGAGATCACAAGTAGACAGAGAGGCAGGCAGAGAGAGGGAGGGAAGCAGGCTCCCCGCTGAGCAGAGAGCCCGATGCGGGACTCGATCCCAGGACCCTGAGATCACGACCTGAGCCGAAGGCAGCGGCTTAACCCACTGAGCCACCCAGGCGCCCTCTTTCCTATTTTTAAACAAGGGAGGATAGACATATTTTGTGAAGTAATTCAATATTCCGAAAATACGTAAATCATTTTAATTTGGCCTGGAGCCATCTGTTAATTCTAATGTTCTTAGAGGTTAATTATTTTCAGACTTATTAGTAGTAAATTGGTCATTACTACATATGAAGTATGATTAGTAGTGTTAACTTACAGATAGAGGTTTTCCTTTTGTTTCCCCCCAATAAGCAGAATAAAAGATACAAAATATAGCTAACATCCATGATAAATATGTAGGTACATGAGATAAGAATGTTTGATAGAAGCAGAAATAGTACAGATTAAAGAAAGAATAACTATAGACATTCGACATTTCCCTTGCTAAGAAATAATTGCAAATTCACATTTACGATTTTATGTGGTTTGATAACAGATTTTAGGTGCTTTATCATAATTCTGTGTCTCAGTTTAAAGAACTATACTTCCATTCTCCTAAGGAGCTTAAACTTTAAACATGAATTTTATTGTTTAGGAAAGATTAATATTCTGGCTTAAGAAGATTAAACTAATTTAATCAGACTAGTAAAAAAAATTATCTCCTTCAGGAATATATTTTCCTTTTTATTTATTATTTCACTTCTCCACTTTATACATATCTTCAGTGTGACAAGATAAGATTTTTATATTCAGTGTTTTTGTATTCAAAAACAGAAGCACTGAAGTCTACATAATAGAATCTACAAACAAATCCTTGTAAGTATAAAGGCTTTCTTGGTGATATATATTTAGAGGATGTTCTGTCATTAGGAATCAATAGTGATGTGGTTTCTCTGAAATATAATTATTCATTGAAGTCATGAAATAACAATGGAAAAAAGTTAATATAAATGCAAAAGAATCATCAAAGAACATTTAACATATGAAATACATTATTTTAGGTAGAGCATTATTCTATTCAGAGTTGTCAGTCAGTGAACCTTAAAGGTGTGAAGTGGTAGACTCATTTCTGAAAAGTACTATAATCATTAAAAAATTATGCATATTCATGAGCTAGTATATTACTGTTCTTTCCAAAAACACTGCTCCAATCTTGAGTATCCTTCTTCTGATACTATACCCAGAGCGTATAAAGAAGTACTAATGAATAAAATGCCCCCTACATGAGATAGAACTGAAAGTCCAGCTTTTAAATTTATAGTTTTTTAGCATACCAGGACATATCTATCCATTTACATCTAACCACCCATGTATGTATTTGTAAATTTTAGACATATAAAATTGCAATAGATTAACATTTGTTCTAGAACAGCTTCATTCATCAAGTACTTTCATTTCCCCATTATAATGCTTGGCACCTCGTAGATATGGACAAGTTTTTGTTGACAAATGAATCAGTAAATGGATAAATAAGTTAAAGCTGGGGTCTTGAATATTTTCTTTGATTTCCTTTCCAGGTATTTCTGTGAGTTGAATAATTTAACTAATTTTTTTTCCAATGCCAATTAATTCAGCCACAATCATGTAACATTATATAGCCCCTGTGTTGGGGGAAAAATTCAATGTAAAGTAATCTTATAGGATGATTTTTACTTGTTATATAGGGCCAGAATATTCAGAACACTTCTGACCTCCAGCAATTTGTATGTAATGGTTGGACTTGTCAGTAAGTGTTTATTTGGTAGACAACATAATGTCATGGCTTTTATTTCAAAAATGTTATTTAAAAACTTTGTAGTGTGAAAATACCATTCCCGTTAGACATAGCTGCAATGTCAAATGTATTCTCTACCCTTTCACCCTAAATAATAGGGTACATTAAAATGAAATGAATTTGATTGAATACAGTCTAAGCTGACTCCAGCTAAAATTCAGCCTGGTTGAAAGAGCTAAATCAGGATTATCAATACTGCATTTATTCTAGTCCATGTTTTAGGCCAACTTAAAATGGTCTAATGCCAAACTTTCCATATTTTACATTTTACTAACAAATATATTCATGAAGTAATCTTGCTATTTGACACAAAGAATGTATCTATGAATTTCACATATACCCACCTGAAAATTAAATATTTTCTTCAATCATTTTCTCCACTCTGTCATTCCTTGACATGTACTCCTTTTCCATGAGGTCATATTTTTAGATCATTACTATTTTGGTTCATTACCACATCCCTCATATGAAATTACTGATTCCTGAATAAAATAGAAAACACCCAGAAAAAAAGCTAATATATAAATATAATTAAAGTGAACATTTATATTTTATCAAATTCTAGTATGTTAATTTTCCTCATTCAATTTCTATTAGATATAGGCTTGTTCTCCCTAGATAAAACTCTTGAAGTTATTCAAGACACCTATAGAAATTTTATATATTTCTGGCAAAATAATGATAAGCACTCCTAAGGAATTATTTTTTATTTTTTACAGAAGTATTATTAATATATAGTTCTGTTATGAAAAAAAAACAAACTATATCATGGGAGCTTGGAAGGTGAGATACCAAATACGTTGCATTGGTTCTATTAATGTTTCTGGATTGCATATCTTTTAAATTATAATTTATTATGCTTATAGTGCATAGGTTAGAAAATATATAAAATAAAAGTATAAGAAAACACACAAAATTGCTTATAATCCCAGTGCCCACTGTCCAAGTTTACGTTTGGAATATTTCTTTCCAATTTTTTTTCTTTCAATTGTCTATTTCTTTATTTTTGAATCAATATATACATACATACTTCCAGAAAAGTTAAATATAGATTAAATGTCAATGAAGTACAATAATTATTAATATTTTCATAAAATTTTATGATATAACCTCACATGTGTAGAAGAATTACAAGAATATTACAAAGAAATCTATAACCTTTACCTAGACTGACAAATTGTAATAATTTTGCCTGTTCATTTTAGTACTACTCCTCCTACTTATCTCCGTGCACTTTCTCACTCTCTTACTCTTGTAATAGATAGATGATAGATAGATATATAGAAATACAGATATAGGTATATAGATACACATAATTTTCTTGTTGAATCATTTGAGATTAAGTTGAGTTACCATGCCCCTTTACCTTAAAAAGTTCAGTGTTTGGTTCCTGAGAACAATAGAATTCTATGACATAGCTGTAATGCAATTATTAAGATCAAAATTTGTTATTAACAAGATATTATTATCTAAAATATAATATCTATTTGCATGTTATAAGTTGTCCCACTAATGTCCTTTGTAACTACTTCTTTTCCCTGTCTACAACCAAATCATTTAACTCTTTGCATTTGGTCTTTATTTCTGTTTACTCAGTTAATTCCAACTAAGTTTTTTCTCAGGTTTCATTTCAAATACGACCCTCAGTTTTTCCTTTAATGCATGTCTCAAGGTAATATTTATTGTAAGCCTGGCATCTTGGATAGTATATAACAGAGACTTTGTATTCTATTACTAGCCACATAAGAGTTTTATTTTGGGGTCCTGAAGACATTACCTTGGTTCAATTTAACTTTGTTTTCCAGTGGCCAATACACCCTAGATTGACCTCATGTTCAAGCCTCAATAACCTTTCATTTTAATAGAATCTGTGACTTACTTCTCACCAATAAACATGGCAAAGGAGATAGGATACCACTCCTCTGATTAAGTTACATTATATGGCAAAACTGATAGGGTGTCACCTCCATTATCATATTATAATATAGAAGACTCTGCCTTTACAGCCTAGGGAGACCCTCTCCTGCTGATCTGAAAGAGCAAAACTGTCATATTATGGAGAAGGCCATGTATCAGGAAAATGCAAGGGATCTCTAGGATCTGAGAGAGACTGCAAGGGAACTAATTCTGACAAAAGACAGTGAGTTTAGAAGATGATTCTGAGAAGAAGAAGAACAACAACAACAACTAGAAGAAGAAGAAGAAGGAGGAGGAGGAGGAGGAGGAGGAGGAAGAGGAGGAGGAGGAGGAGGAGGAGGAGTAGGAGTGGTCAGGGGAAGGGGAGGAGAGGGAGAGAAAGATTATTCTGATCTTCAATTGAGACTCTGGCCCCAGCTGACTCCTTTATCCCAGCCTTGTGAGACCCTAAGCAAAGGATCCAACTAAGATGTCTCCAGACTCTTGAGTTATGGTAACTATAAGTTATAAATGTAATGTTAAGCAGCTAAATTTTTTGATAATATGTTATACATACACAGAAAACTGATACACTTTCCTGTGGTGGGTCACAAGGTCATAATCAAACTCTCCACTTGTTTCCTCAACCTGCCCCTCGCTGGCACCTTCCATCAGAATTTTTGGAGTCTCCTATTCACATACAAATTCTGGGACCACTCAAGACCTTGGGCTTCTTTCCAAAAGATTCTGGTGCTCCTTTCTTTCCAGAATTCCCCTGACTCTTCACATTCTTTGACAATCCTTTACCCAGACCACTGACTTCTCAATCAAAACCATATCTTTCAGCCTGATTTTCAGTTGTCTTTACATGAAAAGCCATATACATGCAAATCTTTTTGGTGTATTATCTTTATTTTAATAGTGAAGGACTCTCTCTCTCTCTTGTTTCTGTCCACATATTTTTTAAGATTTATTTATTTCTTTGAGAGAGAGAATGAGAGAGAGCATGCATGAGTGGGAGAGGGGCAGATGGAGAGAAACTTCAAGCAGGCTCTCCACTGAGTAAGGATCCTAACACACTTGATCTCACAACTCATGAGATCTTGACCTGAGTTAAAACCAAGAGTCAGTCACTTAACCGACTGAGCCACCCAGGGATACTTGGGTGGGCTACTCTTAATAGCTCTCCAGTGCATCCAAATACTTGAATTTAAATAGATAAATAAATAAATAAATAATAAAAGCAACAACAACAACAACAAAAATACTTTCCAAAATTTATGTTTATCCAAAGAAATTTTAGTCTCAAACAAGCTGTTCCTTACTTCCAAAAGTCAATAAGCATCATTAGTATTCTGATGGACATGTTTCCATTCTTTCCCCAAACATACATATTGTGAAATAAGTCAAATTAAGAAATTTGAAATTTTGAATATTCGTCAGTTCAAAAAACTTGCTGGTATAAGAAAAAGGCACAGCAAAATGAAATCTATTAAGTGGAAATAAAGATAAAATAGAATCGGGCCCCTGTTTCTAGTAAAAACACACAGATGAAAATTATCCCAGTAATGGATTTGCTATCACTTAAGTAAGACAAGAAGAGATCTATTTGTGAATACCAACCTTAAATATTTTTTGAAGAAAATTTTCTTGCTGAATAAACGTGTGTGTGGTTGGGGAGAGATAAGCATCTACCCAAAAGATAGAATTCTCAGGACAAAGATTTCTGGAGAAGAGAGCAGCAACAGAAATTACTGTGTTGGGGTACCCAGGTGGCTCAGTGGGTTAAACCTCTGCCTTCAGCTCAGGTCATGATGTTGGGGTTCTAGGATCAAGCCCTGCATCGGGAGCTCTGCTTAGCAGGGAGCCTGCTTCCCCCTCTCTCTCTCTCTGCCTGCCTCTCTACTTGTGATCTCTCTCTCTGTCAAATAAATAAATAAAATCTTTTTTAAAAATTACTGTGCCATTTCTAGGTATGTGGCTTTGAAAATCAGGAGATTTAACTTGCAATGGAAGAATATGTAAAGAAGTGTTTGAAATAAGATCAGGAAAAACTTTGCTTGGAGACATTTTTTTTTTAATAAATGTGAATACCTTATAAAATAAAAGAGAGGATCCCAAGACCATTTAGAAGGAATACAGATAGTATGGTGCCTTTAAGAAAGGGCTCCATAATTAAATTTTCTACCTTTATTACCTATGTGATATTGAGAAAATTATCACTTCTGAACTTCCCACTCTGAACTTCAGTTGCCTTATCTGACAGATAGAATTGATTTATCTGAGAAATGAAGTAAAAATGCCTGCATCAGTAATCAAGTGAAAGCATCAAGTGCTATGCCTACATTAGATAAATGGTCACAAAAAAGCTGGTTTTAACAATGCTGCTGTGAACATTCTCCTTTGTGCACGGTGTTTTGCCTAGATCTTCACTAACAAAATTTCAATTGGCTCTTTGATCCAATTCACCATTTTTGTGGCCCTTCCCTCCGTATTTACATTTCCCTTGGGAAACTCATAGAATTGTTATGCACAACTAAACCCAAATTCCAGTTTATGCCAGATAATCATATGTGGGCTTCTGGACTGATTAAGCAATTTTTTTTCATTGGTCTAATTCTTAGGATTTCTGAGTAGATGAGTCTGTTGAATTTTGTAATTTCTCTTGAGATCATTCTAATAAAAAATGCCCCTGTACCCCCGATATGTAGGCTTTTCTTCCCATTTATTTTCCTTGGTTAATCAGGTATCCAATGATGATTGTGTCCCTGCTCATCTCTAGCATATTTTGGTTCTAGTAGTTATAACTGTTGGATTGATATAAAAACAAAGAAACTGAAGAGGTTAATGACAACCAAGTAAGAATCCAAGAATTCAATAGGTCGTTCTTTGGCATTTTTAAGGCTAAATATTTGTGTTTATTGTTTTTAAAAAATGTGTGTTCCAGAGTCCTGATTAGACATTAGAGTTAATAGAACTCTATTCTTTTTACAAAGATAAAAAGTGGCCTTCTGTGCTCCCTTGGTCAGAAGTGAGTTAGTGGAAATGATCTGGGGCTAGCTGAGAATGTCCTCATGTATGTGTAGTTGAAGGAAGAAATTTTTAATTTTCCTCATTGACTTCACATCTAAAAGAAATTTCTGGGGACATCTGGGTGGCTCAGTTGGTTAAGCGTCCAACTTGTGATTTCAGCTCAGGTCATAACTTATGAGTCATGAGATCAAGCCCCTTTCAAGCCCAGGTTGAGCTCTACACTCAGCAGGGAGTCTACTTGAGATTCTCTCTCTCCCTTTCCCTCTGCCCCTCCCCATACTTGCGTGCATGTGTGTGTGTGTGTGTGTGTGCTCTCTCTCTTTCCCTAAAATAATTAAATCTTTAAAAAAAAAAATTTCTGCCAAGACTTTGGTAATTTTTTAGCTTTAGATTATTCTTCCAGTAAGTTTTTACCTCTTCTTTCTATATTTCTAAATAAAAAAAAAATTATAACATGATTAGTTATTACAAACGGTCAATCCACAAATGTGAACAACTTTCATTAATGTGAATTAGGCAGAAATGTTATTTGAATAAGGGGCAGAGGTAAATAAAAACAATGAATGAACTTGCTTTTCATCATAGATACCAGTAAGAGTTTTGACTTTTGCTGCCTTGATACTTTTTAAAGAAAAATGGAAAGGGAGAAAATAAAAAACTTGTTTGTTTATACATATCACATATTTAGTAAAGCCAGCTATGTACAATACAGTATAGACCCTTGGCACAAATAAAATGGTTTGGGGAGCAATGAAATTCTGGATGTCATATCTAAATGCACATAAAATATATACGAATAGCATATTTCTTACATACATGCCTTTGTTATAATCTAGAAATCCGGAGAAATGATTGAGTGAGCATTATATTTATATATTAGCATATGTTTAGAAAAGAAGCTTTTTTGAAACTAAAGACTTCAGAAACGGTGCTTGAGATATTACCAAAGTTTTCCCTAAAATGTATAAATGGAGTCATTACCGAGCACAAGGAAGAAATACATGCACACAGGCACATGCCAGCATTCATCAGTATATAAATCAGTAATACTTTCCTGGCTTGCTTCCTGTTGGGATAGAAATATCTTAAAGATTTTATGTATGTATATCTGTATGCATGTACTTAGAAAGCACATGAACTGGGGAAGGGCAGAGGGAGAAGAAAATGTCAAGCAGACTCCGTGCTGAGCACAGAGCCCAAGGTGGGGCTTCATCTCAAGATCCCTGAAATCATGACCTGAGCCAAAGTCAAGAGTCGGACACTTAACAAACTCAGCCACCCAGGCGCTCCTGGGGTAGAAATATTTTAGAAGTATTAACCATCGAATATCCTTAATCTCAAAATATACCAGCGTAATGTGAGTGGACAGAGGACCTTGAATCCTCAAATCAGTTTCATGATACAGGCCCACACTGCAACTACAAAGAGGGAATAAGATTTGACATCCTTAATTGTCCGTCAGGAGTCCTTGTAGCTTTAGGGGTCAGAAGCTGCAATTTCCTATGGTGTCCTTGTTTCGTCTCGGCAGTTGACTTTTCTTTTTAAGATTTATTTATTTATTTTAGAGAGAGTCGAGGGGAGAGGGGCAGAGGGGTTTAATCTCAAGCAGACTCCCTGCTCAGTGTGGAGCCCAGTGTGGAGTTCCGTCTCATGACCCTGAGATCATGGCCTGGGCCAAAATCAAGAGTAGGATGCTCAAGCAACTGAACCACCCAGGAGCCCTCTCTTCTGTTGCCTTTGAGTTTCTCTAGAGACTTCCTAAATAGGATTTGAGCCTTGCCGTTCTTTCCAGATAGAGCCCTCTTATTACATAAAGCCCTATTCATGACCTGGTAAAATATGGGAGAAAGAGCTGTTCTCTCTAATTCTATAATTACGTGTCAGTCTTTCGGTGACTTTGTGCCCCTGGGCTACAATCTTTGCCAGTACTTTTCAGCCTTTTATGTATTTATTTTCAATTCTCAGCCTAGAGAGGACTGAGGTTCTCCATGTCAAAGGCTGGAAGAGGTTTGAGTTAGTTATTTCTCTTCCCTCATACAGATTAGGCTCTGGTAGAACAGCGGGCCTTTGTTAAGAATAGAGTGCTCTGGGAATATTTCAAAATGGTTGATTTTCCCTTCCTTTTAAGGAAGCATGAGGAGAACTTTCTCTGATCTTTGCCCTGAGGACTTGGTAGGACCTCTAGAGCTAAAACTCACAAAAGCCTCCCCAAGGGCTAAGGCTTTGAGAGTTTTTAGTTCTCAAACTAGTCCTATTTCAGGTTCCAGTAATTAATCACTTACCCTGTAAGTGTTCCTACCCGAAGCTGCCTCTAGCAGCAGTTCTGCTCCCAGTAAGTGGTGATCCTCTGGACGTCTCTCATTCCAGTTTGAAGGTGGTCGCTTGCCCTGTGAACCTCAGTTCTCTGACTAAAGTAAGAAGAGTTGTTGGCTTTCAGTTCGTTCTGCTCTTCCCCTGTTGTGAGGATGGGAGTGATGACTTCCAAGTTCTTTACACGTGGGGCTGGAAACCTGAAGTCCAAATGTCTATAAAGGACTATCAAATCCGATTTTGAAGACAAGCCCACGTCAGTGTCCTAGAACTCCAAGACCTTAGCCACTACCCACATGTGCCTATTGAGCCCTTGAATTTTGGCTAGTTCATATGGAGATGTGCTGTTAGTATAAAATAAACACAGGATTTGAATACTTAGTTTAAAACAAAAGAACGAAAAACACCTCACTGACAATTTTACATTAATTATGTGATGAAATGGTAATGTTTAGATATGTTGGATTCAATAGAATAAGTTGTGAAAATAAACTTTAACTTCCTTTTGACCATTTGAAAATTTAATGTTTATAGATGTGGCTCACATTTTTTTTGTATGGTCCACGATCGTCTAAAACATAAGGAGAGATGATGGTGTATTAGCAAAAACTGGGAAGGATTCGCTTCTCCTTGCCTCCTTAATTATAGGATTCTATTTAGAAGAAAAGATGTGACAAGTTTAAAATGGCAAAAGACGGAGATCAGCCATAGGTGCTATAAAAACAAAGTTCATTGTCCACAAGTGACCACAAACAAAAGTCACTGCAAGCAATAAATGGTAAGGAGAACCTGCTGCTGCATAGGCAGGATATCCACAGATCCACCAGCATGTCTATCCCTTGTTATTCCCACTCTTATTAGGCCTGGGCTTCCAAAAGCTTAATAAACCCTACTAAAGGCCATTTTCCTGGATAAAAATAATGGAGATAGGAGATCATCAGGCCTGGCAATAGTGTGAGCATAATACAATAAAGACACATGTTTTGGTAAATATAGAAATTAAAAGGGACCAGTCAAAGCTGTATTTGCAAGGTTTAAATTGGTTTTATTTATATAATATTGACTATGGCTTCCATGAGGATAGCAACTTTTTTTTTTTTTAACCACTATTGAATACTTAGAAGATAGAATAACACATATTAGACACTCAATAAATATTTATTGAAAAAAAGAAATTCTTGTTGGGTTTATTTCATTTCTATATCTATGGACCCTCTTCCTACCTCCTAGTGACAGATAAGATGGTTCCTATTATATCTTGACTTCTATTACGATGATCTACATCTAAAGTACACCTCAGTTTTCAAATTTTGATCTGAATTTTCTTACTTTCTCTGAGATTCAACTTTTTCATCTAGCCAATAAGATGGTATTATTATTTAGGGTATCTATGACCATGTAAGATATGCCCTAAAAGAATTCTTGAAGATAACATTAATTAATTAATTAATTAATTAATTGATTTGAGTCATATAATTTTTCAAGTAATATTGGAAGAGTCTCACTATTAGAGGAATGGCCAATATACCCTGAACAAAGGGAGATATTTTTAATGAAGCTGCATTAAGCAGAATTCAAGCCCTTCCAAGCTGAGCTATTAAATGTAGCTACTCTGTACTGGTGTTGTACAAAGAATTAGCACCGGTAAGGGGGGGCAGATAATAATATAAACTGAGTTGCGGAACAAAAGTGAACTGAGTCTGTGACTAATTATTCTATTCAGTGGTGTTACATAGTGTTTACAGGATATACTATAAATGGTACCATTTTGCAACAGAGGGAATATTCTTGCTTTCTAGGTCCCAAATGTGCAATTAGTTGGGCCAATCCAGGTCATCCAGCATCATAAGAATTAAAATTAACAGATATAGGAGAGCTATAAAATAAAAATAAAGTTCTATTTTGTGGCCTTTATTTCCTACATCCTCATTTAGCTAATGTTCACATTTACCCAGTATTTTTTGTTTTGTTGTTTTACGGAGTTAATTCATACATCTGATTTAAAGTTTTATTTTTAATTTTCATCTTTCTTAGTGTATTATTAGTCATGAATCCATATGTTTTAATTAATCAATGCATGCTGTCATCAATTTATTTCCTCCTATAATGTAAAGAAATATAAATACGGGGATTTTGTTAAAGAAATATTTATTTGATTTGTCTTTTTTCCCAGTTCATTGTCATCTTTCCTGTGAACCATATAATTTTGGCTCTGATTAAGCAAATGATATCCCTCAATCATTACTTCCTCCCCCGTGTCATAAGAAAGTTTTAGGTCAGGGCGCCTGGGTGGCTCAGTGGGGTAAAGCCTCTGCCTTGGGCTCAGGTCATGATCCCAGGGTCCTGGGATCGAGCCCTGCATCGGGCTCTCTGCTCCGCAGGGAGCCTGCTTCCTCCTCTCTCTTTGCCTGCCTCTCTGCCTGCTTGTGATCTCTGTCTAATAAATAAATAAAATCTTTAAAAAAAAAAAAAAAAGAAAGAAAGTTTCAGGTCTTCGTATTTGGATTTTTCAGTCTTTTCATGGTGGACACAGTAAAATAAATTTGGGGGTCTGGGTCATTCATTGCCTACACTGCTACCTGTAATTTATCAGTATACTTGGTTCTGTCTTCTATCAAGATATATGGCTGGGGAAATAGCATAGAGAAAATAGTTGCTGAGAAATAAATGGGCTGCGAGAGACCTGCCAGACTTTAGTGTATGGGGCAGAGGGCAGAAATTGACCTTGGTCAAACCTTTTGTTTGCATCCGCATGTCCAGGCAGTTTGGGAACTGCAGGAATCCTGTTCCTGACTTAGAGCTTCGCCCACCTCCCAGCTTCATTCTTACTCTCTTAGTCACGACTCCATAGAAAGTGCTCCTGGCTTCAGACTAGGATTTCTCTCTCTTGCTCTACTGGAAAAATTTTCCTTATTCATGTGAGGCTCTTACTCCTTCCTCTTCCTTCCCTTCTTCCTTCCCTTCTCCTTCCTTCTTTCCTTTTCTTCCCTCCTTCCTTCAGTAGGGGGGGAAAAATAATTATTCCTCTACCTTTCTAAGTTCTTGGCTGAGACCACCCTGTAATAAATGACAGATTAATAGGACAAAAACAATAGGAAAAAAACATGTTCAATAACTTGTATATCCCTGTATACCTGGAAGACACCCCAGGAAACTAACTTCCCAAAATGGCCCAAGCTACCACCTTAACGTATCTCAAAGAGATAGATCAGTAGGCCATATCTTGGGGACTTCTCTATATTCCAAAAGGAGAAAACAAGGCAAGTAAATCAGAAGAAATACCACAGTATAAACAGAAGTAAAATTTTCTGAGCTGAAAAACAAACCATGGGTTCTCACCCTTTGAGAAACAAAGTCAATCAGATGAAACCCGATTCACGGATATATCCTTTGAGCATTCAATATATTCAAAGACACTGAAAACGTCCCCATGCACTAAGCTGAAAGCAAAATCTGAAAAGTCACCTATTCCACAACTTTTTACTAAGCACCTTTTATATCCCAAGTCCTAGAGAGAGAGTGGTGAGACAGCCATGTCTTCCTCCTCGAGCAGGTTTTCAGAGCTACTGGAGGGAAGAGACAGGTGCTCAGAGCACAGCACCCTGACGGCTGGTGTTGATCGAGAGCTTACCCTGGGCCCGCACTCCTCTGTGTGCTTTAGGTTTTTAGTCCTCATGATCTATTTTACAAGAGAGGAGGCTGTGAGGTGAAGAGACTTGCCAAAGTCAGAACTCTTAGGTGAGAAGAGCAGGGATCTGAGCACAGATTGTTTAGTTCGTTCCTTCTGATCTTTTTCTACTCATCTTAGAAAGGAAAGGAGTTTTTAAACTGAGGTAGGTAATAGGTGACCAGGAAGATGCAGGGGAAGGCCAAAAGCAGCATTTTCTAGGTGGGAAAAATAACTTGTTTCACAGACTCTAAAGTAGTAGAAACTTAGGTTTGGGGAAATTTGAAAGAAAACTCACGTGGGGAGTCTTAACACTGTAAAGGAAAGAAATGAATGGGATACATTTTTCTTTTCTTGAGGATTTTAGATACTATCATGATGTAACTACTATATATATACATGTATATATGTGTATATATAATATATATACATGTATATATATATTATATATACATATATATATATAAAATATATATAAAAATGCATGTATTAAATTTACTTCAAAAACCTCCCTGGTTATAGTAAAACAACTAGTCTCTCTCTTCCTTTCTCTCTCTCTCCCTCCCCCCTCTTCCCTCCTCTCTCTTCCCCTCCCTACGCCTTCAACATAAGTTTGATTGCTCCAGCTGGCTCCTGGGTGGTTTCATGTGGATATCCCATAAGTACTTCATGATACTGCAAACTGAAATTATCCCCACTCAAACTCGGTTTACTTTTACTATTACCTATTATTTGAGTGAACAACTGAGCCTATCAAATACCTGCATACCTCAAACTCCTCACCCTGATTATCTTCACCACTTACCAAGCTCTTAGATCATCAGGCATCGAATTCTATACAGTCTACCCCTTAGACAGCTACTGAAATCATCGGCGTTCCCACAAACCACTGCCAAAGACTAACGTTCTGACACTCATCATTACCCTTGTGGAATTCTTTCAGGAAATCTCCAAAACTTCGGAGGCTCTGAAATGATCACTTCCTTCCTTTTGTCAGGGGCCGAGCTGAGCTGGAGCGAGCTGAGATGCCCGGTGTCAGAGAAACCAATGAAAACCAACATAAAACTAACCAGGAAGCCTTTAAGTCACTTACTGTGATAGTATAAGTAAGCAGTTAAACCAGAGAAAATATCGACTCCTCCAGCTCCATTTTTCCCTGTGGGACCGTAGCAGGGGAAAGGCCGGCGGATCAGCACAGATGTGGAGAGTTGCCCCACCAGGGAGGGCGGCTGAAGGCTCCTTCAGTGGAAGGAACTGCGGGCTGGGAGAGAGCAGCGGGGGGAGGCTAGGAGGAGATAAGCATGAAGGACGGAATCAGAGTCTTCAAATTTGCTCCCTCTCTCCTGATACCAAGCCCTGAGGAAGGCCTCTGCCCAGGCTAGGAATGTAGATAAGCATACAAGCGTGGCCCCGCCAGGGGGCCCGAGCGCTGACTCCAGCTCTTTTCAGAGACTGCCAGGAACTCGCTGTGCACAAATCTGGTGTGGGAAGGGCAGCTTTTCCCTGGGAGACCTGCCAGATAAATCCTTTTTAAATGCCTTTGGCTGCCCCTGAGAAACCACAGAGAAGTCTATGTATTTTAGCCAGGGGCCAGCCTCCTCACCTTTTGAATTCACCTCTCGCTGCAGTCTTCTTCTTGGGACTGCCAGATACCTGCAACTCTCTGCGCTTTTATGCTCTCACATCTACTCATTCTGCAGCTTCTGCCTTGTCCACCATCTTAGCCGGTTTTGGTATATTTGTCCCCTCCCTCTACTTCAGATCAGTCTAATAACAAACCCATCCAGGAATCCTCTCCAACTTGCTGCTTAAATTTCCTCTAGCATTTTCAGCTAGGTCAATCATCGTGGTTCCTAGCCATGCATGCACACCAGAAATGTCTCGTGATTATTTGAATCCTTGAATCCTCGAACTAATGTCAAATATAAATATTATTCCAAATACAGTGTTTCCTAAGTTTTCTTCGGTATTTACCTGTGGCTTGAAAACAAAACACATTTTTAAAAAGTGGTATAGAATTTCTCCAAATAAAATGTGTCTCTACGAAAGGTATTTTTCTGTCCTCTGGTTGAACAGATCTGTGACAAAAGGATTCACTTTGGAACAATTATAATCATTAGAACTGCTTCTTATATTGAACAGAAATCCACTATACTTTCAATCTTTAGTGTTTGTTCCACCGTTTGATATCTAATCTTCTTTGTTTGTTTTCCATAAGGGGTATT
Source organism: Martes martes (assembly GCF_963455335.1). NCBI lineage: Eukaryota > Metazoa > Chordata > Mammalia > Carnivora > Mustelidae > Martes > Martes martes. Next base: position 185,449,935 of record NC_137889.1, on the reverse strand, counting down.
CAGTTACTTGAGAAGAGATACTAATACCCCTAATAAGTATTCTCTCCTTCTTTAGATATCTTCAAATGTGAATGATTTTTAGATATTTTCCCACTCTGAACATCATCCTTTTTATGGGCTCCTATCTTTAAATATCCCTCTAAAAATGTAATCCTATGAATGAACAAAATAAAACTGATGTAATCTTAGTTTAACACACTGGAGCTATATTAACTCCCTTGATCCTGTTACTTAGTGCTTATCTGGATTTATTACATAGTCCTATAAATTACATTTCAAATATCTGAAAAATCCACTTTTATGTTAATAGCTTCTTTCCCTTTAACACTACTGATAAGTGAACTATTAAAATATGTGTGCATATTTGAAGATATAAGCTAAAAGTTTTTCTTTATCATTTTCAGCAATACTAAGACACATACTTAGACACTAAATTTTTTCCTCTACTTACATTTCTCTACTAATATTTACCCTTTATCTCAGATATAACATTGTGATATTATCAGTAAAGTGTATCCTGTGTGGAGCATTCATTGACATCTGTGTAAGTCTCTATTGAATTGAACCCAGCTGGGGGGGTGGGTAGGGGGGACCATATTCCAGGAGCTCAGAGTCTCAAGTTACAGTAACTTTCAAAAGGATGCTAATACAATCCCAATGGGTGGAGTTATGCCATGAACCATCTTTAATAAAAATTATTTTCAAATAAGTTATTTTAAAATTGACCTTTTAAAAAACTGTGTTCTAAAACACTATCTCTCTAAATTTATGATGAATTCGTTTGAAAACTGAATTTGCTTTACAGAAATTCTTGTTAAATATATTTTGATGGAATCTAATAAAGAGAAATCAATACTATATATACATATATTTTCAATACTGTTTAGTCTACCACTAGTTTATGAAATAGAGCTCATGTAAAAATCAATTTGGTCATTTCCAAGTAAGATTTAATAATCTGGTATGTCAAAAATGTTTTATTAGATGCAGCAATAGTTCATCTCTAACAAAATTACGCATGAAGATGGAAGTCTCCTAGCTTGCAGAAGAGTTGCACAATCATTTTCAGAATGATTTAAGGAGTAACAATGAGCCTCTGTTGATAGAGACATGTAAGGATATATATTTACTCTTAAGCCAGGATATGTAAGTAATTTGATGAATGGTTGAAATCTTTTTTTTTTTTTTTTTTTGAGAAATAAGCTTGGAATATTGCTAATGCAAAGAAATAACTAGAGAAGGTGGAGACACCTTGTGACCATGGTTCTATTCCAAAGGTCTCTGGATTTGAGGTCAGACTTTTCAACATATCAGTAAGGACCAAATGTTCTGGAGACAGAGGTGGCTGGGTGCAGAGCTTGGCTTCACAGATTAATAGATATCTTGCTTTTCCTCATATTTACAGTGAGAATAACAACTGTTTGTTAAGAAGGTAAAAAGAAACATCATATCTAAAATACCTACCGCAGAGGCACCTAGGTAGCTCAGACAAGTGTCTGACTTAGGCTCAGGTCATGATCCTGGGGTCCTGGGATCAGTTCCACATCATTAGGGAGTCTGCTTCTCCCTCCTCCTCTCTCTCTGTCCCTCTCCCTCTGCTCGTGTTCTCGCTCTCTCTCTCTTTAAAAAAATAAAATACCTACTACAATGTTCAGCACATAAGAATTACTCAATAAATAAAATCATTACTAGCTTTTTAAGGTAGCATAAGAAACAAAAACCTCTGTTCCTTTTCCCACTATTTTAAAGTATTGGTATTTTGCACTATCATAATTGTTTAGAAAATATTTTTAAAGTGGAGCTGTAAGATTTAAAACTCAACTCTTTTGAATAAACTTCCTAATATAGTGCTTGCCATGTAGAAAATATTAAATAAGTATCTAATGAATGAATGGAGAACTGGGCATTCTGAAACATGACTTCCTCATACTTCCCACCCTGCGTTTCCTGAGGCACCCAGTGCTCTAATAGCCCGTGCCCTAGAATACTAGAATATTTGCACCAGATAGTCCTTAAGTTTGGATCTCTTGTCTCAGGAGCAATTGTGCTAGGACTGGTAAGTGCTGGATTATAGGATCCATTTATTAGGGAGACTTATCACACTCACAGGTGATAGCTGATAGCCCAGTGCACAAGAAGCGACTTTATTTAGTACCGTGTCCCTGTGTGAGTCCTTGAGATGCCTTGATCTTAGCAAAAAAGGCAAATCATGGATTTGGGGTGAATTCTAGAGCAGGACTTAATCATCCACACAGGAAGCAGTGTCATGGTGTGTGCCGGCCAGTGGCAGGACTGCGGACACATTTTGTGTTTGGGGAAGAAAGAAGCGAAAGACCAGACAAGACAGGAATTGGGTCTTAAAGAAACGGGATTTTAGATGGGTTACTAACACAGGGCCTTGGGTAGAAGGAACCAGTTAGAAAGCCCCCTGCCATAACAAATTAGAGATGGGGTTTCAGGGGATAAGACAGAAACCATGTTTGAACAACCCGGCCACAGGATGAAAGCCGACTTGCAGTCAAGTGTAACATGATTCAGTGTGTTAGCATGTTAAACAGCAGCTTTGAAAATCCCCCTGCTGAAAGTTAAAATCCATCTTAAGAAGGAAGCAGAGCTGTATCTGTATGTAGGATTTAGAATCTCTTTGAGGGGAAAGAAGTCTCCGGATCAGGCAACACCCTAAAATTCTCCAACAGCATTTGTAATTAGACTTTAAAATATGCTCTATTCTTACAATAACAAGAATTTTGACATCGGTTGAAATACAGCTTATTACAAGCGTGTTTTAACTCTGACCTCATGCAACAATTCTTTCTCTTAAAGTTTCTTGTTGGGTTTAGCATTTGCTATAAATCCTCATATATTCAAATATGTAAATACATTTAGGAATTTTTTTTGGGGGGGGGGTCCCTCCCTGTTAGAATGTATTTGGAGACTGCACACAAAGTCTTGGCAAACGACCTCATTGCCTGAAATCTCTTCAAGTACAATTTGATATTCTCTGGGCAGATCAATGACCTGGGGCTTTGGATCACTACTTCTCACCAATACAAACTCCATGACCTCTCTTCACCTCTGCCATACACTTGCCAAGTCTGCAACAATTTGGTGGCATTTTCTTACCATAGAAGTATGATCTATGAAGTATGATCACGTCTGGCACTGGACTTCTGAACACTGCTCCAGTGTCTGGTGCTGTATATGTAACCTATGCAAGAACTTTCAAACTTATTTTATGTCTTGTCCTTTGTCAGCAGCCCTTTTTTTGTGGATCCTATTTCTAAGCATGTCTGCTATATACCTCTTCTCTTTTCCCAAGAAAGACTCAAGTGTCCAGAGAAATTATGAGTTTACAAAGGCTGAATTAAGCATAATTTATAGCCTGCAATGTTGTGAGGAAGTTTCTTAGATTTTTACCCCCAGAAATGCATGCTTCTGGCAACTTTTCTGAACACCCAAGGTTGCAACAATATAAGCTTCCCAAATTGGCAAGTATGATCTTAAATGACTTTTATCGTTTCTTCTTGATGATTAGTTGAACAATTTAGGTATCGGGACAAAAGAAAACTCTTGAACTCATTTAAGGAGATTAAGAATAAACTCATGCATTTTTTCATGAGGCAAAGATCTCTGAAGGCATTGATAGAAAATATAGATTTTACTGAAGCTTTCCTGGGGGTATGGATTAGGGGTTTGATTTTCTATCACATGACAAGTCTTCCTAATAATCTCTTTCAACCTCTCTCTGGCCCCTTGTCATCTGAATCTCATCATCTGTGCCCTCCACCCCCTTGTGGCCTCTGACAGCCTTTATTATTCAAAGCAACTTCATTTTCTCTTGATTTTTCCTATTAGCATCTCCAGCTACCCTCCGTTTGAATAATCTCATTGTTCTCTATTTTTTTTCTCAAATGTTTCAAGTAGAAGTATTAAACTTAAAAAAAGTAGTAATATATTTTATTCTACTAGTTATTTAATAGCAAGATCATGATCAGATTCTTAGTATTATGAGTATATGGCTGATTTAAGATCTTAAAATGTTCCCCCTTTTTTCCAATACCATACAAGTACCATTTTCCGAGGTTCAAACAGAGGACAAATTTTGAATGAATTTATGCCTCAACTCAGCTTCCCCTTTCTCTGTCAGTGAATCCAGACATTGGCAAGGGTGACTAGATGAAGTCATTGTTGATGCCAACCCTGTTTGAGGACTGAATGTGCTTGACAATCTCTCAATGGGCATATAAAAAAAATAAACCCCATGTTTTTTTTGTTTTTTTTTTCCCCTCTCCTCTAAATGCTTATTTTAGAAAGACTGAAGGCTTGGAAAGGTAGCGTTCAAAATAAGCTGCTTCTCAAGAAAAAGTACCAGATTCTATCATTGGTGTTTTGTAGTATGTCATGAGCATGCCTATATGACACGACTAAATCTTCCAAGGAACGATGCCATGTTAAAGGGCCTTATTTATAAGAATCCTTTTCAAACACTTCACTACTTAAATATCTTTTTTTTTTTTACATTGTTACTTTCATAACGTTAGGGTCACATAGACATAATTATTTACATAATTTGGGATTTCCTTATTGCCTATTTGCAAAGAATTTGGAATTTGGCACATATGTTTATGACAACCTGTTAGGACAGATGCATATGATTTACCACCCTTAACATCAGAATCTGAACACAATCCAGAACTGACATTTAACATGAGTGTTGAGACTACAGACTTTTTTCTTAATCTGATTATACATCTACTGTTAACATAATGAGAAGAGGATGATTGAAATCTGATGAATTACAAGCTGCAGCGAAGGTTCCTTATTTATTATGTCTTCCTGTCAGGATTTTCAGGAGTAAGTCAGGGAGATACTCCACAGAGAGACTTCAATTTATGAGCAGTCTTCCCCCTCCCCAACAAAACAAATTATCACACTTCTATAAGCATTTAATACTGATTCAAAAGTAGGTCAGGAAATCTCTGCCATATGTACAAATGCCCAAAACCTTTATTTATTACATCTATCTATGTATCTATCTATCTATAAATAAAAAATTTAATGCTGTAATTCTTTCAGGTTCTGACTGAAACAGAAACAACGTAGCAAGACCTCCAAATCAAACCATTTCTGCTATAATAAAATGAGGCAAGTATAAGTAATCTGGGTTGTGGATTCCAAATTTAGCCCTGACAATGACATATTATGTAATAATGAACAAGGCTCTTGGCCCTTCTATCGCAACTTTCCATCTATAACATTGATGGGTTGGACTACACGCTTTCTCTGTTTCCTTAAACACTTTGATTCTTTTTCTTTCTTTCTTTTTTTTTTTTTTTAAGATTCTATTTATTCACTTGACAGAAAGAGAGAGAGAACACAAGCAGGGGGAGTGGGAGAGGAAGAAGCAGTCTCCCTGCTGAGCAGAGAACCCAATGTGGAACTTGATCCCAGGACCCAGGAGTCATGACCTGAACTGAAGGCAGATACTTAACCAACTGAGCCACCGTCCCTAAACACGTTGATTCTATGTTCAAATAAAGAAGACAAAGACATATTGTTTTAAAAAATATTATTTAAAATTAAATACATGATGTTGGAACTATCACTGCTTCATTATTCAGGTATAATAGAGTTTAAAAAGATGAGAGTTCCATTGTCATTATTATATGACCACTTTAAGCTATATCCTTGTGTGATATATTTATCTGAATTTTCCATTTGAGTAAACTTCTATGGAGTATAGTTAAGTGGGTTGGTGAAAATTAGGGGTTTTTCCCCCAAGCAGTTAAAATTTTTATAATTACTCAAATCCTGAAATACTCATAAAACTTCTTAAAATTTTAGCATCTTAACCAATTTTAAACTCTAATTTCATGATTAGTGAAGAAGCTTCTTAACCCTAATAGCTCTTCTCTCACTCGTACTCTTTATGCATAAAAAAATCATAAAGAAGAGAAAAACTAAAAATTATTCTATCTCTTTTCTTCAAATGAAAAATGGTGATCTGGCTTGAACTGATGATCATCATGAACTGGTAACCAAAAATAAGTGTCCTTTACAAAGTTATGGATAAGCTAGAAGATCTGTTAAGCAAGGAACAGTACAGTTCACTTGATATTAGTTTAAGTTTGGCATTTAATATGTGAATAAACAGAATCTAAATTATGCTTTTGTCAAGATAAATAATGCCACTGTCTTTTATTTAATTATTTAAAAATATTTATCTCAATTAGAAAAGGAAGACCTATAAACTCTTTGAAAGGCAAGGAATATAGAGGAAGGAGAAGCAGAAATCAATTCCGTAGGTGTTGATAGTAGAAGGCTCTGTTCCTACAGAGCATCTCTACAAGTCAGATAATTATTTATAACCTAATGTTAAGCCACATTAAAACATTTTAAAAATGACTAGCTGATTCAGGAAGACATTTTACTAAATTATTGAACTGCAGTTGTTTACTGCCCCATTTCATTTTCTTCAGTATTTATCCACCTTTGTTTTGATAAATGAATTCCCAATTACCCATATTAAATATTATTAAATAAATATTAAATAGAAAAGGACTAAGCCAGGACCTATGCAAAAATAATACAAAAGGAATGATAGAATGGCCTAATCAAAGGTTAAGAATAAGCAATCTAAAAGTAATCACCCCAGAAAAACATTATATAGACAAGTATTTCCCTATATTAGGAAATGAACTGAATAACTTGAAATATTTGATTTAAAACCCTCAAATAATGGGCATGCTTAAATTGTGGAAGTAATGGTCAACTAGGGAAAAGATAGTTGTCCGAGGCCCGATTGCTTAGAAGGGAAACAGTGAGAAACAAGCTCAATGCAATCAATTTATTAAAACAATTCCAGAAAAGAATACTTAGAAGCTCAAGGAAAGTTCTCTGAAAAAACAAAACAAAGCAAAACAAAACAAACAAACAACAAAACAGATGTGCACATAGAAACAAAAGCACACAATAGCAGGAGAAAGGGAGCAGAGAATCAGTCAAAGTGGTCCATGAACATCAATAGCATCCCTGAAATTGTCTTGGTCTTTATTCCCATAAAAACAGACTGGGTCAAGGACTCGAGTGCAAATAGTTTCTGGGATAGTGATCCCAGAGAAGACTGATAAGAAACTGGAGTGAGACAGGGAAGTCCAGAAGGAAATGGAGTGCTTTAGCAAGCAATTTTTCACTGTGGGCAACTAGAGGTTATTCCCACCCATGTTTGAAATATGGACCTGCACCCTTAGAAACATTTGATATTTATGTGTTTTTTTCTTTTTCTTTTTAATTTGACCTGTTCTCATGATGTGTGATTACAGACTATTGTGGTTTCATATGTATATCCTTGATAACTAAATATGTGTCCTGTTTCTCTGGATGCTTTTAAGATTTGTCTTTTTCTTTGGTGCTTGGCTGTGATGGGAGCATTGGAATTTGTCCCACTCGAGTTTGTTTAGCTTGTTGAATTTGGATACTTTTTTTTTAATTTTTTTAAAAGATTTTATTTATTTATTTGACAGACAGAGATCACAAGAAGGCAGAGAGGCAAGCAGAGAGAGAGAAGAGGAAGCAGGCTTCCTGCTGAGCAGAGAGCCCGATGAGGGGCTCGATTCCAGGACCCTGGGATCATGACCTGAGCTGAAGGCAGAGGCTTTAACCCACTGAGCCACCCAGGCCCCCCTGGATACTTTTTTTAAAATAATGACAATTTTGGTGATTATTTGTTCAAATGCTTTGTTGTGGTTTGTTTTTGGTTTTTGGTTTTTGGTTTTTGTTTTTTGCCTGAATCAATCACTCTTCACTTTCATTGATTCCGCCGTATTTACATCAGACTTACTGATATTGTCCCACGTAACACTGAGCTCTGTTACTATTCTCTCAGTTATTTTTTAATCCCTTTTTAAATCATTCCTGTTGTCTGTTTATTTATTTACATTGCAGCCTCCAACGTTCTGCTAATCCCATTTGTTTTTCTTTCCAGAAACAGCAGGGGCGCCTGGGTGGCTCAGCGGGTTAAAGCCTCTGCCTTCAGCTCAGGTCATGATCCCAGAGTCCTGGGATAGAGCCCTACATCGGGATCTCTGCTCGGCGGGGAGCCTGCTTCCTCCTCTCTTTCTCTGCCTGCCTCTCTGCCTACTTGTGATTTCTGTCTGTCAAATAAATAAATAAAATCTTAAAAAAAAAAAAAAAAGAAAAAGAAAAAAGAAACAGCACTATTAAATTCTTGAATTTCCATGTCCATTCCAGACCTCTGAATAGATTTGATTTCCCATCTTTTTGCTTATCATGTGCATCTTTTTCTTCATCATCTGGTACATATTTATGTTAGAGTTTTAAAATCCTTGTCTGCTAATTCTGACCTTTCAGTTATCTTCGGTTCTATTTCTATCAACCATTCCTCTTTTTAAATTGATTTTAGACCTGTTTTTCTCCTTCTCTCATGTCATATACATATTAAAAATTATATATAATATTTAAAAAATATATATGTATGTGTTCATAAATGTATATTTATCATACACACACACACACACACACATATATATATATAAAGTATTTTCCTAAACTTTGTGGATATGTTGTGGGTAGTTTGTGTTCTCTTTAAAGGATGTTGAATTTTATGCTGGAGAGCACCTCACATCAAGAGGTAGTCATTGTTACCATTTCCTAAGTGTTTTGGAGTTTTTGAAGTTTTTTTTTTTCCTTTTTTCCTCATTGCTTGTTTAGGATCAGGATTTGGGGGAATTTTTGTTTGTTTGTTTGTTTGGTGGGTTGGTTTGTTTTGTTACATTTGTGAAGTCATTTATCAATTATCCATTTTCATTTTTCAAAATATTTTACTGTTATGTCTTCCTTCATTCTCTTTGTCCTATGACTGTATTTATTCCATTTCGTGTCTTTATGTCTTTTATAGGAGACTTTGGCAGGGAATGAAAGGAAACACTTGTGTGCAATCTGTCATCTTTAAACAAATTTAAAACACTCTACTTTTTAAAATTCACAACTTACTTCATTCACTGCACACTGATGGTATTTGGTTTCCCATCACTCTCTACACTAAGGTTTTATGGCTTAAAATACCCATTTTCCTCTGGCTGGAACACATTTCCCCACCGTCAATCCCTTCTCTGCTTATTGACATGTTATTCTTCCCTGATGGCTCTCTAAAATATTTCTTTCTCATTGAAGCCTTCCCAATGCCTACCAAATTAGAATTAAACGGATTCCCAGAGACTAAACATATTTATATGTAACTTTATTTTATACTTTATTGCATTTGTCTGCATTATGCTCCATATTTATCTCCTAAAACACACTGTAAGCTTCTTAAGCATGGGAATGATTTTGATCTCCCACAATTTTTCAGTCATACTGAACAAATATCTTCGGATGTGTCATATTGTTAAAGAAATATTCTGACACTTGTTAAAATGGCAAGGAAGATTTTGTGCAAGACAGTCGCAGTAGGGATACCATAGTAGGGGAGCGTGCCTGCGCACAACTCCAAATACAGAAATGCAGTCAGGGATTTATAGCCAATGAAAAGAGTGAGTGATCAATGGATGGAAAATTACTAAGAAGAGATATAGGGTGATTCTGGCTAGACTAGCTTAACAGAATTCTTGCGAAAGGCAGGCAAGGATTTACTCATCAAAGGTGAGGGGGATGAAGAAATTGGTCAGATGTCAAGGGTGATTAGCTACTAAGGGTGAGAAGATTCTTGCTAAAACTAGGCTGAGCAGACCCAAGGTACAGGGGCCAGGGTTTAGGCCTAACAGGAGAGAGAGCTCAGAGGAACTTGATTAAGGTTTGGTTAAGGAAAAGTCTTTGTCAATATGCTCTTAGATTTACATTTCTTTATAACATTGTGGACCTTCTGCATGAAATAGTTCCCCCACGCCTCCACTGAATATTTGGTATATCTTCTTGTTCTTATCCAAATATTATGTCCTAATATGGTATTTTTCATTAACTCCCTTGGAAATAATGAGATATAACAGTCTTGTCTTCTCATAGTAATTTTTGCTAAGCCCATCATGGTACTTAACGTAAGGTAATGTGGTTGAATCTTCTCATATGGTAGACTCTACCTTTAAGCACTAGGAAGATGTCTTATTCAACATTTTAGTTCCCACAGTATAAGAAGGTACACTAAAATGTTTGTGGAACTGAATTTTTTGACCTTTTACAGTTGGATAACCCTCAAAAATCATCTGAAATTTTGGGTGTTAGCCAGATGATCTGTGAAATGTGTTACTATCAGTTATAATTACACATTTATTTATAAGCACTCTTTGAATTTAAATGAATGTTTTTGACTAAAAGTGATAATCATGATCAAGAAAAAGGTAAGGTCAATTCCTATTTGAAGGATAATGAATCTTGATTGTTATTTAAACATGATGGTAACCTGTCTATTGCCATTTGTATGTCATTCTTTATTTTACACTTAATTTGGTTTTATAAATATAGTTCATTTCAACGACATTTTGAAAGTTTCTTCAAAGTAGTTTTTGATGTGAACAGGTGCTATCACTCTAAGAAATACCATATTATTACATATTGTTTCTCTAATTCCTTGATATTTCGTGTATGTAGTATATAGATACAATTGTATTAATTTTATTATGTATTACTATTAATTTTTAGTATGTCCAATACACCCCTGGTTCCCTTAATTTGCATAGGTATTTCAGAATAATTTTCTGGTTCCAGAGGATTCTGGACTTTATTATTTCTGAAATGGGCTAGTTACTAAAAGCAAGGGGTGATAGGACAAAAGCAAAGTATCACAGGAAATAAGAAATGATGCTACTGTTGTCCTTGAGTAATGTAAGAAAAGCAGAGTTTCTCTATTTAGTGACTAGAATCTGCCTAAACATACTAAGTTGGGTTTTTTTAAAGATTTTAGTTATTTATTTAATTGAGAGAGAGCGTGAGCTGGGGGAGGACGCATATGTATTTACATAATGGTATACGTGTGTATATATATGTATATACACATATATGAATATAGACATAAATTTATTTCTCTAACCGAACAGTAAATTTACTATGGGAATTAGTGTTCAGTAGAAGTGATTGGAAATCTCAGACACAATGTGTGCTCCTGAAATTGTTTCTTTATCAAGCTAATTAGTTCAATTAGTTGCTGTAGTAAATAAAACAGAAAGTAGCCCAGTCTCCCTCTTCGAATATGCATTTGTTCTTGCAAATCTACTAGGAAAGATATATCCACTAAGTGGAAGGGGATATGTATATATATATATATTTATTTAAAATAGGTACATATAATAAATAAGCATGGATATGGCTAAATTCTTGGCTTCTATCTTAGCTAATCCAAACTTGGAAAGAGTATGCTAACAAAAATAACGGATTTATGGATGCCTACATATGGGTACTGTTTTATTATATATAAAACACTGCAAACCATTTTGAAGTGGATGAGGGCTAAAGGTTGAGTGGTTGTAATGAAGCAAAATTGCAGGTTCCCAAGGGCAGGGTAGAAAAGCAAATGAACTGTGTTTTTAGTTTCTTAGAAATTACTTTGGCAATTAAGAGGTATTCATATATGTGGTTTGACTGCAATCAGGGCACCCAGTGGAATACCCAGACATTTCTTAATGTATGTTGGCCATTATTTCAGCAATTATAAAAGAGATATAAATGCTAACATGCACATTTCCAGTAATATGGCTTTCAGTCCCCACACCATCATTGCACAAATGTATTATGTGGCTTCTTTAAACCCAGCTTGCTCTGCAAGGTCAGAGCAACCAGCAATTCATTCCTTGCAGAGTAACCATTTTATTAGGTAGTGTGGAAGTCAGAGCTCCCTATTTCATTAAATGGCAATTAAGTAATTTAAAAATAATACTAAGCCTCTTAATCAGCTTGTTTTGCCATGTGTTCCACAAGGGACTTTGGCATTCTCCAGCAATTAATAAGAAAAGTACTTCATGAATACAACCAATGCTTTTAAGCTTTGATTTTTCCTGCCAACTCAGAGGTTTAAAAATATTTCTTTGAGGAAAATGCTGTCTTTTAAAATGCATTCTCTCTCAATAAGAAAAAAGCTTTTAATAAGTTAGTGAGGTAATTATCCATTGTTCAAGTGTATTTTATTTTACAGTAGTTTAGACAAAAAACAGTCACATCATAGATGAGTAGTTATGAGTATGAGCAAATAAAAATCCTTATAAATATCTATTAAGTCATTTTGTTGTTTTACCTTAGGTATATAGAATTTGAAACAGTCCTCGGAGAAAATTGTACCTTAGATGACTATTTGAGATATATTAGCAATAGATATATTGTTACAAAGCAAACCACCCAAATCTTAGTGTCTGAAACAACAATAGTTTATTCTAATCACAAATATTCAATTTGAGCAGGGCTCAGCAGGGACAATTACATCCGTACTACATAGTGTCAGCTGACATAGGGACGAGAGGATACACATCCAAGATGTCTCACGCACATGGCTGACAACTTGGCGCTGGGCTGTCAGCTGACAACTCAGCTGGTGTTGTGGGCCCTGGGTACCCCCCATGCAGTTCTTGGGTTTTCTCAGAGAACAGTGGCCAGGTTTCAAAAGTAAGTGTCCCATGAAAACCGTGTATTATCTTTTTGGACTCAGACGAGGAAGCAACATAGCATCACTTCTGTCAGAGTCACGACCCCTCCCGAACTCAAAGGGTGGGAACCTTGTCCCCATCTCTCAATAGAAGTCGCAGAAGGGTCACCATAACCTTGGAAAGAAGCCTGTAAGATAGGAGACACACTATCATAGATAATTATGAAAAAAATTCACGATAAAGATAGAAATATTTTCGAGACCCCATGATAAGAAAATATATTCCTTTCATTTAGAGTAACAGGAAAATAAATTCTTCTTAGATATTTAATTTAATTAATCTATCTACCAGATATTCAGTGTAATACCATAGAAAGAGAACACGCATTAGAATCCAACATTGTATTCTAAATCCTGTGATGACTAGCTGGGAGGGAAGCCACATAAGCTTTCAGAATGCTCTGCGATTCATCATTAAAATAAGGTCTAATAACAACAATTTTGCAGGGATAGCTGCAGTGAAGATTAAATGAGGTGATAATAAAAAGAACTCTGCACATAATAGTCATTAACTTTCATGTACAGTAAATATATTAGCCATGTCACTGTGTTGTTACCAAATAAGAGGAGAACAGTGATAATTTATATCTCTCAAAGCAATGCCAAAAATGACCCCTGTACAACAACAGGCTTGATGACATCTAGAGGAGAATTCTATTGACACAGGTTGATTCATATGGGGCTAGTTTGAAAGATAAGAGTCTCAGTATATTACTTTTAGTATCCTACATCCCGATATTCTATGTATCTGGTTTCTCATATTCTGCTGGCAAGAGAAACACATATGAATAAAATTTCTCTAGACCTGACTTCTTTCTGGAGTAGAACACTTTACCACCACTTTCCAGGAGCTTGGGCTCATAATCAGGTAATCAGCCAGGGTAATAGAAATAGAAATAATAGATAAATGATAGAAAGATTCTCGGATATCACAGGGAGATTGACAACTCTAGGGATACTAATGCAATGAATTTCTCTTACTCAGAAAAAACAAACACAAAAACCCAGATTTATTTGACTTTGGAGCTGGACCAAAAAAGTTGTTTTCCTGTTTCGCTCCTTCCTATACTCAAAGTTCCTGGAAAGGAAAAATAAATAAATAAATAAATAAATAGACTAAGCCTATTGTCTAAAACCTTGGACCAGAAGGCACAATGAATAGAAAGATCTCTGGGAGTAGAAAAGAAGAGATTCCAAATGCAAGGAGTCCAGGTCAGTGGAAGAAGGAAGACAGAAGAAAATGAGAGGAGAAGGACCCAGTGATGCCCACTGAAGATAGACTCAGCTTGCCCATCTAGCTGGAGGGAAAGTACAGAACAGTTCTGAAATAAGGGAACCAGAATTCAAACTCAGAAAAATCATTTTTTCTATTACAGCATATTGACTCTCTATCCTTAATGTTTCTCATTTTATTGTATTTTTTCTAAGAAAAAATGTTTATTTATTTTATCTGATTTATTTATAGTCTGACTCCATACATAAAGAATTGAAAATGTCTTAACTAGAAATTACCAAGTAAATATTCTGAAATATTTTCCCATAACATGAATCTCACTGACAAGTAAAGGGAGCACTGCCTGTGATGCATAAACAATGAATTTTGGAACACTGAAAAGAAATAAAATAAAATGAAATAAAATGGAAAAAAATAAAGGTAGTTTTAGTACAAAAGCAATCTTAAATTCAAACAGGAGAACAACTGCTCTGGGCCCCAGATTTTACAGGGCCCCGCACGTATTATTGCAAAAACATTTAGAGAACCAATGTCATTTTCTGTTGCCTAAGATCTATCTCTCAACACCAACACTGTGTACCCCAACCCTAAACACTCAATCTCATGGTGATCCTTGTTCAAACCCCCAGGCGAGACTTGCCTCCTAGTCTTCGACTAGTCCTAGGACCGAAAGCATCTGAGTAAAGTTTCGAGGGCTGTATTAATGTGTAGGACATGTAGCTGTTCTGAAGGGCAGTGAGGAGTTAACTAGCAGAAGAACTTGCAAGTAGAAAATCCACTATCAAATCTTTTCTCTTATGTAATTGTTCACATGATGGACTTTTGCACAGGAGAGAATAATCTCTCATTGGTGCTGTGTTTATTTTCTTGCCCTTTTTTGTTGTTGTTGTTGTTCCAATTTGTAATTCCAGAGGTACTTATGAATTAGCATAGCACTGATATTAGATGAATTAGTCACTGAGAAATATTTTCTAAAAAATAATTGATATATTGATATTCCTTTTAAATTTGTATAAGACTAGATAAAACATGGGGCACCTGCGTGGCTCAGTTGTTAAGCATCTGTCTTTGGCTCAGGTCATGATCTGAGGACCGTGGGATGGAGACCAATGCAGGGCTCCAGACTCTGGGGGAAGCTTGCCTCTCCCTCTCCCATTCCGCCTGTTTGTGTTCCCTCTCTTGCTGTCTCTCCCTCTGTCAATTAAATAAATAAAATCTTGAAAAAAAAAAAAAAAGACTAGATAAGACATATAGGAAGCATGATACCAATTCTTTAATTCACAAGGTACCATTTATTGGTAGCCCTAACTAATAATTTTATTTCTGTGAAGATTATACATTTTAGTTAAATTTTTTATTTAAATAAATTATAAATTTCAGATTATTTAAATAAGTCTAACTTTAAATTTTAATATTTAATTATAATTGTAATGGATTTGACATTTTAATAGATTAGAAGATAATTTCCTTCAGAAATATATTAAAAAGTTTGTTTTTTTTTTTAAAGATTTTATTTATTTATTTATTTGACAGACAGAGATCACAAGTAGCCAGAGAGGCAGGCAGAGAGAGAGGGGGAAGCAGGCTCCCCACTGAGCAGAGAGCCCAATGTGGGGCTCGATCCCAGGACCCTGAGATCATGACCTGAGCCGAAGGCAGAGGCTTTAACCACTGAGCCACCCAGGCGCCCCAAAAAGTTTTACTTTTTAATTTCGTACTTACTTTATTTGTGAACAATAGATATTTAAATATTATATACTCTGAATGCAATTAATTTTAATTCTTTACATTATCTAGATTATTATTCAGAATGAGTAGAACTCAAAATCATGTTAGAAACAGAAAACAGTAATTTCATTTAATGAAAAACTAAAATGTGAGAGTGAAACTTCAAAGAAGCAGTCTGCTCATTTTTTTTTAAATGGAGATAATAAAAGTGAGCAGATTTCTGTCCAACTTCACCCACAAAAAATTTGTTATATATATTATATATATATATTATATATATATTACAAATTCTTGGGTGCTTGAGTGGCTCAGTGGGTTAAGCCTCTGCTTTCAGCTCTCGGTCATGATCCCAGGATCCTGGGATGGAGCCCCGCATCAGGCTCTCAGCTCGGCAGGGATCTCTGTCTGTCAAATAAATAAATAAATCTTAAAAAAAAAAAAAAAATTACAAATTCTTGACTTAATAGAGATTTAATTATTGATCAAAACAACAAAAAGTAGCAAGAAAGTTGTTCTCTTCAAGTTCTCAAACAGTTCAGATAAAATTCTTGCCAATATAGAGTCTTTGTAAAAAGAAGAGTTAATTAATGTTATTTCCACACAGATAAGTACATGCCATCTTATGACTGAAGAAAAATGGTGATAAAAACTCCAGTCAACTCACAGAATTCTGGAAAAACAAGATGACACTAGTAAAGATTACAATCATGATGCACTTAAAAAATTATATATATCCTTTTTATATTTATACTCCAGTGTTCCTAAAAGCAATATATTTGTAGAAAATAATAAAAAGGGTAGATTATTAAAAATGATTTTTTGAAATTAGATGCTAGAATGGCTGAACACATAGGATGGATACCAAAATAATGAAACAAATAGTTATTATCTAGCCTGAAAAAATAAAAATAATACTATTCATTTATCAGGTAACATATTGAGAGAAGTTTTACATAAAATTATAAATATAACATTATACACTTCAATCAGGTACTATCAGTGATAGAAATCTTGTTGAACAACTAAAGTTTATTTTGTACATTGTTGAACTATTAGAAGAAAACAAGAAATCAGGTGTTAAAAAATATAGGTTTTGACTTAAGTGAAGAACTGAAACATAAAAACTTAATCTTTGAAATACAAATATTTGTTGAGCATAAGTTTATTATAATGTTACCACTCTGACTGGTATAGGAAAAAGAAAGATGTAGAAGCAAAATTATGGCCAAAAATCCATGATGCTTTTTCATATTTCATCTGTATGTAGAAATGATGACTTTGTAACAATTCAGATTGCTTACAATTTTTCTTTCAATTTTCATCTGTGTTTTTAAAACTGAGATGTCTTGAAAAACATATTGATTTTGACATAAAATTCACTCTTAGAAACTTATGGTAATCCTGCCTAAATTCTGTGAAAGCAATAGATTTAATTCAGAGAAGATATAAGGTGCACAGAAAAGTTAAGAGTGGGAGGGGGAAGAGGGGGAGCACAAAGAGTTAATCCCAATTGTGGTCTTTGGCCAAAAAATTAATGTTGAATTTTCTCTTTAGTTACTCAGTATGAATTATTGCTTTGGTTGCTATGATTAGCAATAGCTTATAAAAATTCAAACCATCTTAAATTTGGCTATTTGACTTTAAGAAAATTGAAATACGTATTTTTAAAAAATTCATCTTACCTAAAAGAAAAAATCTCCATAGGAAATATACAACAAAAGTGACATCCCAATTATACAAAACACTATGAGTAAAGAAAATGTTTGCGTGGCTATGAAAAAAAATATTCATGTAAAAAGTAATCACAAAATTTCTTTCTACAATAGTTTTATTTTAAAAATCAATTTTGTTATAAAAACCCAGCAATAAAAATGTAGAAAGAAGAAGAATTTAAGAAAGAATATATAGATATAGATACTTCATTACAAGATGATTATCATGATACATGTAATAGGAATCGATATGATTAAATTAAAACATGTTATAATGATAACAATGACCATCTGGTCAATACAACACAACTGTTTATTTCAGTGTATCCTTCTTCGGGATGATAAGACTGTAAATTAGTATATCACTTCACCCTTTACTTCAGAAAATGCTTGCAAACATTTTTCCAGACAGTTTACTCTTAATGACACTCCAATGTCCAACAATATTAAGCAGGCTAATTCCCAGTCAGTTTCCTGAGTGACCCCCAAACTATTGAGTCCAGGCTTAAATACATTCTCTCTTTATGTAAATATATAAATGTATTGCTATACATATAAGAGTATAAATTTTTATGTAAATGCATAAATATATAAATGCATAAATATGAAGGTACATTTATATGTAAATGTAAAATAGGCATTAATATGCAATACATCACTGTATTATGTTTTATATACAGTATATGTATAAATCATATACATCCTGTAAAACCATAAATTGTACATATTTTTCAATGTTGTTGTTATAGAAGTTTACTGTTGGGATAAAGGATAGAACATACTTTATTTAGCAGTTTGGGGCCTCCATTTGTACTCTTGCCCTGTTCCCCTCCAAAAAAAGGTATTTGTGGTGGCCCTTTCAGTGAAAACAAGCCAATTTTCCATAATCAGAAAAGTTTTGCTTATCTGAAACATCATATGCTCCAGTAATGGCAAATTATGGAGGTGCTTTTGCGCTCTTTCTGCATTGATGATCTTCCCTTTTTTTCGGGAGCTATCACCTGTCTGGGTGAAGTATGGCAGATTTGACAGAATAATTCTGAGTAATTTTCAGTCAGCTCCAGACATGAGAGCTTGATGTGAAGAAGAGCCCATTGGTGCTGAGGCAGGAGTGTATGTGAATACGATCACATGATGACCTTGATAGAACAGTGATAGTAACTAAAAATTTTAGTGTTTAATTTTTGAAAATGTGTGCTTGCCTATTGAACCATGTTGAAATGAATTTTTGAAAAAAAAAATGACCCATTTCTGTCAGTTATATATTACTTTCTTCCTGAAAATAATAGGAGCTATCCAAAACTACCACTCTACACTTTCATTGAATAAACTTCTTTGAGAGTAAAAACATACATGAAAAACATCTCCAAGTCTTTATTCTCGTTTCCTTCTCATCTTTCTGTATTTTTAGTTTTATATAAAGTATACAACCAAAAATAGGGGCTCGATGATAATTATTCTTAAGCCAAAATCATTGGATTTGATAGATAGTACACTAAAATCAGCAGGTTTATATCAAATTATTCCACCCAGCAACTCAATTCATCTAGCTATGTACAGGAACAATTTGCTCATAATTAATCCTGGCAGGTGCATTAAGAAACCAAGTTGCTTAAAATCAGATAATCCATGAGAGGTATATTGATTTTCTTCCCCAGTGTTCTAAAGACTACTGAAAATTTCCAAACATTTCACTGTCCACATTTTTGGTGTGATGTCTCTGATTATTCAACTGAGAACCTGCTCACAAGAGAGAACAAGAGTAGAACTACTCCACACAAAAGGAGAGTATAAATCTGTATGACTAAGTGATAATGCTGACACAATGCTTGGGAGAGAACAGACTCATTTAAATAATAATTGAATTAATGAAGATAACTCACCTTTCCCTAGTTATTTGGGTGAACTTTAAGTCTAGCAAATGTTAAATAAAATCTCTAACCTGTTAAAAAGATCTGATTTTAAAAACAAAATATGCTACATTCAACCAATAAGCAATACTGAAAACCAGTTTTTTAGAAGTCTAACCATCCCTTGCTCTCCAATTCCCCTCCCAAATCTAGATGAGACAGACGAAATCCAGGGAAGACTTGATAAAGATAACATGAATTATTTATGTATTGTTGTGTGACAAAACTGAGGAGCTTAAAACAACACTGATTTTTGTGGGTCTGGAATTTGGCAATAGCTTAGTTGAGTAGTTCTGTCTCCGAAACTATAACGAGGATGTTGTCTAGATGTTGGCTGCATTTGTAGTCAACTGGAAACTTCTTTTGAATTCAAGGATCCCCTTCCAAGAGTTGTTGGCAAGAATCTCTAGTCCCTTGCCACACAGATCTTTCCATTGGGGTGCTTGAGTGTCCTTATGACAGAACAACTTCTTTCCCTAAGAACAAATGATCCAAGAAAAAGCATAGAAAAGTCACCATGGCTTTTGCATGCTAGACTCAGAAGCCACACGCCATCACTTCTGCTATATTCTGTTGATCATACAGAGCAAACCTGATACAATGTGACAGGGAAATGTACAATGCTGTGAAGAGCAGAAGTAGGAGATCTCGGAGAGTTACCAAGGAAGTGAATATTCAATATGCACTATCTCCTTCTATGGATTTTATAGATCTTATTCCAAGATCACAATGAATAATGAGGATTCTGTATACTTGAACCAAATTAGTGTATCTCTTACAAAACTGTATTGATTTATTTATGACTCTGAATGTAATTTATATTTGGCTTTTGACTTTTATATAATGGTACAAGAATTAATAGAATTTAAAGTTCATTGTCACATTTTTTAGGACATTATACATTTCACCATTTCTCTTACGAAATATATTTCCAACTGAGTAATGTCATGTAATTTAGCACTAAGAAGTTTTCTTTTCTCTGAGAACATTCTGAAGAACACTAGGTAGTTCATCGTGTTTACCCTATTTTTTTCTTTCTTGCTGCCTGGAAGTTTAGAAACAAATGTGAATTTCAGTTCTGTTGGTTAAATTGACACCTCTGCTTCAAATGTTTATGCTTTTTCCTTTTTTGGTCATTTAAATAATTGTTCCTATACTCTATTTTCATATAATTTTGAAATTGAGTGAGCATATACCTATGCTCTGTATGAAATTTATTATAATTTAGTTATATGCTTCTCATAGAAAATTAAGAATGTACAGCAGGGTTTAGAAAAAGAAAAGTAGAAAGAAGAAAATAGTACTAGTTATTATCAGAGTAATAATACAGTTCTACTAACTATAATGAAAAGCTGTTATAATTATATGGTAGAATTACTCCTTTTTCATGATAATGCCCAATCAGGTCATCATTACTCATATTCCGTTGGTGTTGCTACTTACCTAAAATATCATGTAAAGGCTCTGGTTTTGGTTCAGAAGAGTAAAGACCTTGGACATTGTCATTCTCATTCTTACAAGAATAAGAAGCTGGGCAAAGAAAACAAATTTTCTTGGACCCATTTAGAGAAGTGAGGTCCCAGAGAAAACCACTATCCTGAAATCAGGATAGGTCTCTATTATGTGTTTAACTCACTAGCATCTGATGGTTTACATGAATATCTGAGTTGATATAAGCCCCCAAGTTGATATAAGAAATATGATATTAATTATATTTCTTTTCTGAATAAATATCCAATTTTGTGAGGAGTGCCAAATTAAACTGCATAAAAACTGAATCAAATCAATATGTAGTTGATAAAAATCACATTTCATAGTATTATATAACACAAAAAAATCAGTAACAGTATTGACTACATATCCATTCAAAAACCACCTACTGACTATATGTGCGGAATAAAATTCTCAAATTCATCATTTTGGATCCTTATTAAGAAGTTCACAGTATAGGGGTGCCTGGGTGGCTCAGTGGGTTAAAACCCTCTGCCTTTGGGTCAGCTCATGATCCTAAGGTCCTGGGATTGAGCCCCGCATGGGGCTCTCTGCTCAGCGGGGAGCCCACTTCCTCCTCTCTCTCTCTGCCTGCCTCTCTGCCTACTTGTGATCTCTGTCTGTCAAATAAATAAGTTAAAAAAAAAAAAAAAAGAAGTTCACAGTCTAATAAATAGAGTGATAAAGTGTGAATTAAGAGATATCTTTTTTTACTTTTTTTTTTTTTTAATTTTATTTATTTATTTGACAGAGAGAGAGAGACCACAAGTAGGCAGAGAGGCAGGCAGGGTGGGGGGTCAGAAGCAGGCTCCCTACTGAGCAGAGAGCCCGATGTGGGGCTCGATCCCAGGAACCTGAGATCATGACGTGAGCAGAAGTCAGAGGCTTTAACCCACTGAGCTACCCAGGTGCCCTTTTTTTACTTTTTAGTTCTACATCAAGAAAATCATCTTTTTGTTACTCTCGTAAAATATAATATTTCTTATGATTATGATTTTGGCCACTTAGAGCTATAGTCACTATTTATTAACATGTGGGGTACACACACAGCTGCATTAACCTGAAGGAAAAATCAGTATTAAAAGTATTTATTATTGGGTCATCTGGGTGGCTCAGTGGATTAAAGCCTCTGCCTTCCGCTCCGGTCGTGATCCCAAGGTCCTGGGATGGAGCCCCACATCCAGCTCTCTGCTCAGCAGGGAGCCTGCTTCTCCCCCTCCCCTCTCTCTGCCTGCCTCTCTGCCTACTTGTGATCTCTGTCTATCAAATAAATAAATAAAATCTTTTTTAAAAAAAGTATTTATTACTGAATCCTCACCTCCCATTTCACTGATTTTTGAGATATTGCATAGACTACTAGTTTGTCTTTCAGTATAAAAACCTTGTATGTCAATATGAAAAATTCGATGATATATCTTAAATATGTATTTATCTGTGAAAATCCATATTTATATTTGCATTTACTCCTATATCCATGCTCTAAATGTAACAGGCAGAAAAGTCATTCTAGATAAGGAGTAGAAGTCAATTGTTGTATCATGGTTTATTTTATATTTCCGCCAATGTATTTTTGAAAGACATATGAAGAAACTATATAAATAATTATAACGCCTGCAAAGCAACCTCATATTAAGAAGGATATCTTTTTGAAATGAAATCTTGCCATTTGCGACGACGTGGGTGGAACTAGAGGGTATTATGCTTAGCGAAATAAGTCAGTCGGAGAAAGACAACTATCATATGATCTCTCTGATATGAGGAAGTGGAGATGCAACATGGGGGGCTTGGGGGGGTAGGAGAAGAATAAATGAAACAAGATGGGATCGGGAGGGAGACAAACCATAAGAGACGCTTAATCTCACAAAACAAACTGAGGGTTGCTGGGGGGAGGAGAGAGGGCGTGGGTGGATGGGTTTTGGACATTGGGGAGGGTATGTGTTATGGTGAGTGCTGTGAAGTGTGTAAACCTGGCGATTCATAGACCTGTATCCCTGGGGCTACTAATACATTATATGTTTATAAAAAAATAAAAAATAATATTAAAAAATGCTAAAAAAAAAGAAGGATATCTTTTAGAATTTTATCTTCAAAACAAAAGTAGATGGCCAGAGAGAATATTCCAGAAAGACTAGCTCACATAATACTTCCCAATATATATTTTATAATATTTGCCTATTACATAAAGATATTAGGAGTTAGAAAAGCATCAATAATCATATCCGAGTGAACTAGAATATGAACATTCATGATGATGAATAAAACAGAAAATAACATTTTTTATAAGCCTAGCATATGTGCACCTGAAAAATATATATAGAAAAATGTATATATTCCTATGTATATAGTTATCTTGCAAACCATAACTTCATACTAAGTAGATTGGTAGATATAAAAATAACTATCATTTTATAATTTAACATTTCTTCTAATAATCTTAATTATCCTAACCAACTGGAAGTTGAATCCAAGTGAGTAGCCTCTGGGACACCTAAGTCACGTTCATGATGTCCCAGGGGAAACATCACTTATAATCAATCAAACATGTTTTGTGCAACAATGGCGAAACACTTCAGAGCAGTCAATCTAAAGGGATAAATATGATGAATTCTCGACTTTGGTTTAATTTTCCTCTTTGATAATATGGGAATAGTCATAACACCAAATGCATAAAGTTTTTTATTTATTGATTTCTTTTATTTATTTTTCCTATGTACCATTTGTACAGGTTTTTTTTTCCCCCCTGAAATTGAGCAGTGACAGTGTCATAGATGATTTGAATACTTCCGTGAAAAAGCTCCCACCGCCTTCGATACAGTGTAAGTGTTCCACTAGGTAGGTGCAATTATTTTTCAAGAGACACTCATGCACACAAGTCTTCAAAAGCATTGATTTTTGAAATACCCACTTCTACATGCAGTATCTTCTAAAACTCATTCTCCTGAGAAAAAATCCGATTTTGTCCTTTCCTATCTTACATTCACATATCTCCATCTCCTATATTCTAAAAAGAAGGTATTTTTTCACACATACCCTAATATTAACAGGGTGCATTGCTGAGGGGTGTAAAACCCTCAGGATACCAAACAAATTACAACGTGAAATATTGGCGTCACTAGTGAGAGAGTGAATGATTCCAAGGAGTGAGTAACAAATCACTTCGCAAAGCGGGAGGTTTCCAACTCTTTGCTTTCAAGAAAATTGAAGGAGAACATCAAATTGTCAGCTAATAAATCACTAAAAATAACTTTTAATGATAAAACACTATGTGATTTTGTCATATAATTGATATGGTGACCAAAATAATTGAGTTACATAGCTATAACCAGATTCCTTCTAATCCCAACTACTTTTTTCATGCAGACAAACCTTGTCAGGACTCACATCCATAAAACCACATAGGATAAAATAATTAATAGTGAAATCTTTAACATCCTAGTATATCATATGAACTAACTGAAGGGAAATTAATCCATCTAATTAAAAATACATTCCAGATTAATCATTTAATTCATAATTATTTTGCAAATTAACCATATACGTAGGGATGCCAATAGTATATTGATAATTATTATAATTTAATTCAATCCAAAGGAGGCATTTTAACACAGAGAAAATTATAATAGCAAAAATGTGTTTGTTGGAGAAAATACATAGCATAGAAGTGTATAATGTATTATATCAGGGTAGAATTCTGGGTGAAATAGTACGGGGAAGACAGCTCAACTCTCAGGGATTATTTGCCTCTGGTGAGTGAATGCACCATTCCATCTCTACCCATATTTCACTATCACAAAACTTCTCTTTATAATAAGCCAAAACTAGTGCTTCCTAGTCCTAATTCTTTTCATGATGATATAAAACAGTTGAATGCTTTTTTACCAAAAAAAGTTAAAGACACTTCATAAGTACCTCATGACTACCTTCTTTTCTAGCTTAAGCAGCCAGAGCTTTGGCAACCATTTCAACGATACGGCCGGCTTGAAGGCCACGTTTTCTCATGCCCAACTCCACCACACCACACCACACACATAATGCCCTAGGATCCCCTCTTAAAGTGGTTTGGTTTCAGCTTCTAACAAATCTAGCCGCACAATTTACTTTCATCAGTTCTGCATGTTAGAATTCTACACGATAGTATTTATTTAGTGTGCCCGTGCAGACAACAAAACTCCGTAGGTGGTGTCATAAACAGTAAACATGTATTTCTCACAGTTCTGGAGGCCGGGAGATCCGACATCAGAGTGTCAGCCAATTTGGTTGCTGCGGTGAGCCCTCTTCCTGGTTTGCAGACTGCCACCTTCTTCTTATGCTCTCACGAGGTAGAGGGAGTATGATTTCTTTTTTTTTAACCCTTCTTAAAAGGCCACTAATCGCGTTTTTAACTTTTTTAAAAATTACACTTCGACAACATGAAATTTATATATAAATAGTTTAAACTGTGGTATTGCGGTTGTTTCATTTGTGATTGCCCCAGTGTAGCTTTATCTTTCCCGCCGAGATCGAAAACATTGGTTAAAGCATGGCCTTTGGTCATTCAATCCTCTACCATTGTTCTTTATGGGGACAAAAGAGAAAGTAAGTGTCTTATCCTAAGACATAAATGATTAATAAACTACATAACCAAAAACACACCTCTCCAGAGTGCTATGGTCAAACTTTTGAGATGCTTGCCGTATATCACTTAAAATACTGATGCAGTCCATATAAACACCTTCCATCATTATCCTATTATTTTTATTATTATCTTTACCATAATTGTTATCATGATTGTATTTCTTCTGAATGGTCACTTAAAAAAGAAAACGTTATAAAAAATTAGTCCAACAAAACTGATTAATTCAGACTATAACTGGAAATTAAATCATTTAACAAAAAGAAGTTACCAGTTTAAAAATTCTAACAAAATCGGTAAATAGTTCACGTTTGCACTTTCATGAATAGAAAGCATTTTCCCATGTAGTAACTTCTTATAACCCTCAAAACTACTCCAGAATTTAGGTAGCTAGAGCATAATACACTTATCTGAGAAATAGATAAGCTGAGATTTACCCAAAGTGACATAATAAATAAGACTTTCTTCCAGATTTTTTACTTCCAGTTCTTGAAATTTCCATTTTAAGAGGTGTGATTATTAAGAAGGTCTTTTTTAAAAAAGATTTTATTTATTTATTCTTTTTTATTTATTTATTTGAATGAGAGAGAGAGCATGAGAGGGGGGAGGGTCAGAGGGGGAAACAGATTCCTCGCTGGGCAGGGAAGCCACATGTGGGTCTCAATCCTGGACTCCAGGATCATAACCTGAGCTGAAGGCAGTTACTTAACCAACTGAGCCACCCAAGCACCCAGCAAGGTCTTTCTTACATTGAAAATAAATAGCATCACTACCTACAATTCTTAAACTTTGACTGCCTAGGAAAAGGAACGTTTTGTTCTATTGTATTGCCTATTTGAGGGTCAAATTGCTACAAAAACAGCATCGAGACCCGTCTAGCTAATAACTAATTTAGACTCTCCATAAGGCAAATGATCAGGTCAGACTGAGGTAAAATGTTGCTTGGAATTCTTCAGAAAATATCTTATGGAATTTAAGTATTGGAACTTAACACCAAAATCAAGGGTTGGTATTAAGTGTCTACAAGACCTCTACTTGAACCAGACTTTATAAAGCACTTATAATAGTATTGCATTGCCATTGAGATATACAATTATTTAAATCAACTGTAAAGAAACAGTACTATTAAGTATAATTATCCTTAGCAGCTTGCTTTAAGACATATAATAAAGAAAAACTACATATTGCCTCTTATGTTTATTTAATCTAATAATTTTTTCCTTAAATGTGTGATTTATATCCTATTGACATTTCTTCTTTTGTCTATTATTGAGAATATATTATAAGAAAAGTAAATATTTTATTTATCCACTTTAGAGAGAGAGAGAGAGCGAGCGTGTGCATGGCGGGGGGAAGGGGTCAGGGAGAGGGAGAGTTAGAATCCCAAGCAGACCCCATGTTGTGTGAGGAACCTTACCTCGGTTGGATCTCACGACCCGGAGGTCATGACCTGAGTCGAAATCAGGAGTCAGAAACTCAACCCACTGAGCCACCCAGGTGCCCTTATTATAAGAGATCTTAAAACCTCTTATGTGCACTAAGATCCAAGAGCATTTTTTCTGTTTTAGTTAGCTTTTGGGTGGCTGTTTTTCACAGAAAACTTGATTATGAAGAGCATGACGAAAATAATAACTATAAATGTCAATAAAGAAACTCTAGCTAATTAGCTTTAGCAAATTATAATTTAAAATATATTACTAGATGGTTCTACCCTTAGGCCAAGGATCCAAACAAGTGAAAATATGTATAGCCCCTCCACAGAAGTACTAAACTTACCAAAGTAGGATTTACAGGTTAGGTATAAAAGAGTGATGCTTATTTTGTGAAATTTCTCATTAGACATATCATAATTAGCGACTACTTGTATCAATCTATTGCCTTGTTTGCTTTCCAGGTAGAATTTTAATTTCTCTTTAAAAATTAAGACTTTGGACCTTTATGAGCTAATATTTTTAAAGCTAAATATCTTTCCCAAGAAACTGCACTAAACTGAATGTACTCGGAATTAATTCTATAAGCCAGTCACAATCATTCCCTCACCATTAGTATTATGTATTATACTGTGTATGCCTCCTATTCTTAGGGCAATTTAGAGTTGTTATGTCCTGAATGAGTCATAGATGCTCTTTTGGTATTGAATTTAACAAATTGTGGTTCTCTATATCATTTCAAAAGACTTTTTATTATTTTTTTCTACTTTAATAAAAGGTCATAGCATTTTATATCTTAGAGAAATAAGATGATATTGAAAGGGAAGGGAAGGGCAAAATGACATAAACGAGAGATAAAAATCAAGCCACACATGATATCCCAATTCTCCACAAAATTCAGTCCAAGACTGTGATAATCAAATATGCCTATTTTAATTGTATAAGTGTATAGAGGTATATTACCAATTATTTGAAATATTCTAGTAGAATAAGTGAAAAATGCAATAACTTATCACAAAGGAAATAATGAGACTAGATTTTTTTTTAAGATTTTATTTATTTATTTGACAGAAAGAGATCACAAGTAGGCGGAGAGGCAGGCAGAGAGAGAGAGGAAGGGAAGCAGGCTCCCCGCTGAACAGAGAGCCCTATATGGGGCTCAATCCCAGGACCCTGGGATCATGACCTGAGCTGAAGGCAGAGGCTTTAACCCACTGAGCTACCCAGGCACCCTAGAGACTAGATTTTTTTTAAATGTAAGCTTATAATTGAATGTCATAAAATATAGGCACAGTCCATTGTGTTCTCTATGATTCATTGGTGTGCGTGGGTATATTTTCTTTTTGAAATTAATGATATTCCAGTTTTATCAAAATCCTCATTTAATGTAGTAAAACCTAGCAGAATATGCTACATCTATACTTAATAACTTATCATATACTGTTTGATTGGGTTTATATTAAATAAAGAATGTCAAATTGTGCTTATTGCACTAATGAAGAACAAAGCCATATTGAATTAAGCCAAGCCAAAATAAAACAAATTTGTAAGTGCTCAGAAACAACCTGATAGAGAAAATAACATGAGTTTTTGAGTGAGACCACATGAATAAGAACATGATAATTAATATATATAGATATATATGCATACCCACACACATACATGCATATGGGTGTGTATATACATATTTTTTGCAGAATAAAAAACCCTTTATTGAAGTGGGAGATGGATACCACATAGTTACCACCTATTACTGTAATTGAAAATTTGGGGGCTCCTGGGTGGCTCAGGTTATGATCCCAGGGTCCTGGCATCAAGCCCAGCATTGACTCCCTGCTCAGCCAGGAGTCTGCTTCTTCCTCTCCCTCTGCCCCTCCTCCTTGCTCATGCTTTCTTTCTCTTTCTCACTCTCTCAAATAAATAAATAAAATCTTTAAAAAGAAGAAGAAAATTTATTCTACTCTCCCAACATAACTTTCCTCATCTGTTTATTTATTTCCCTTTCTTCATCTAAAATTTATCATCTGTCTCCTACATAGCAGGAAATGTACTGTTTTTTCCCTTCAAGAAGCCCAGTGAGGGAGACCCATATGAAAACATAATTTTAAAAATATATAAGTGACATTGTACAGACATTTACATACTCCTTAATTTATTCACTCATCCAAAACATATTTATTGAGCACCTATTATGTGGTAGAGACATTTCTTTGCTCTGGGGTTACACTGACAAAAGAAAATAAATCTGTATTCACATAGCTTTTGGCTTAGTGAAGGAGACAGCCAATAAACAAATAAATATGTTAGGGAGATATATATTTGTATATTCATGAAAGTCAAGCAGATTATGACCCTTCAATGCAATATTAAACTTCCTAGAACAAGATAAAAAGGATAGTGACAAAGGAGAGACATATTATTTTTGTGAAACAAATATTATGTTATGGAGAACAATAAAACAGAAAATGGAGCAAATATAATGCCAGGAAAGGCCTCCATAATAAGGTAGCATTTGCGTAATTGAAGGAATGAAACAAGCAAGGGAGTCATGCGTACATCTAGAGAAATGCAATGGGATTTGGAATTGCCAATGCAAAGGTCTTGAGGCAGGAATATATCTAACTGTTCCAGAAATAGTGGCTAGCATGACTAGAGAAGAGTGAGACAGAGAGGAATAATAGTTATTAATTATCATGAAGAGCCCAACCTGATTACCTAACTCTTTTCTTTTCTGGCCACACAGAATGGATCCCCTCCCTTCTCTCCAGAAGTGATCTAATAATTGAGTTTGAGCCAGTGGAATGCGAATGAAAGCAATATGTGTATTCCTCCAAAAACGCTATTTCTCAGGAACCCCCATATGCTCCTTCTGGCTTGATGATAAGGAACTTACGACCTAAGAAGCCACATGTTTAAAAATGTCAAAGTACAAGACAGCAGGGGCTTGGTCATGAATCACCACTTGGAAAAGAAGCTATCATTCATCAGGGATATTCATTTTCGAGTTGAATGAGTAAAAAATTATATCATGTTAAGTCACTGAAATTTGGGATTTCTCTGTTGAAGCAGCTATTTTTATACTTAATATAGAAGAGGTCATTGATCAAGAACACAAATTGCCTTCAAATTGCTTAGGAAATATAAGTTATTGCAAAAATGTGGCTTTTAATTTCAATAAAATAGAAGACCAACAGAGTTCTGAACATAATTTGTCTTATGTTTAAAGGTCTCTAACTTTTTATCTATTAGCTATTATTTCACAGTTTGAGTGAGTGCTACCCTTATCAAAGTTTAAATCCTCTCCTCCTTTGCTCAGGTATCCATTGTCCCCTTACCTTGCTTTAAACTTCTTTTTTCACAGCACCTTGTCAGATTCCAAAGTGTATTTTTATATTTATAGTGTACTATCTATTTCCCCTGACCAGAGTGTAAATGCCGCAGATGTAGAGATCTTTGCCTATTTCCTTCACTGATCTATCTCAATCATTTAAATTAGTTCCGCATACATAGAAATACTCAGTAACATTGTAAGAAAATTGGTAACTTATTTTTAATTTTTTTTTTAATTTATTTATTTGTTAGAGAGAGAGAGCGAGCACAGGCAGACAGAGTGGCAGGCAGAGGCAGAGGGAGAAGGAGGCTCCCCGCCGAGCAAGGAGCCCGATGTGGGACTCGATCCCAGGATTCTGGGATCATGACCTGAGCTGAAGGCAGCCACTTAACCAACTGAGCCACACAGGCGTCCCGGTAACTTATTTTTAAAAATTTTTTTTCTTTTCCAAGTTTTTATTTAAATTCCAGTTAGTTAACATACAGTGTAATATTAGTTTCAGGTGTAGAATTTAATGATTCATCCCTTACTTACAACACCCAGTGCTCCCCACACGTGCCCTTCTCAATACCTGTCACCCATTTAGCCCATCCCCCTGCCCACCTTTCCTCTAGATGACCCTCAGTTTGTTCTCTATAGTTAAGAGTCCGTTTTCTGTTTTGTCTCTCTTTTTTTTTTCCATGTTCATATGTTTTATTTATTAAATTCCACATATGAGTGAAATCATACGCTATGTGTCTTTCTCGGACTGACTTATTTTGCTTAGCATAATACACCTACCTCCATCCACGTCACTGCAAGTGGCAAGATTCCATTCTTATTTATGACTGAGTATCATTTTGATATAGATATAGATAGATATAGATACAGATACAAGTATAGATATAGATATACCACATCTGCTGCATCCATTCATCAGTTGATGGACATTTGGGCTCTTTTCAAAATTTGGCTAACAACTTTACTAAAATATACTTACCAAACCAAACCAAAACCAAAATGGAAATAAAAACAAAAATCATACCACCTTATACAAACCGCTCTAATCTCAAACTTTACACAAATATATTAAAAACTTGATAAAGGTGGTAGGAAAACTTATAAAATATGTTCATTTTTTGTTAGATGGCTTCATTTTTTAGGTCAGTGTAGGCCTAATTCCCAAACACAAATTTTTCACATCACAATCCCCCAGAAATCAGACCAGGCATATCTACCTCTTGCCTTTCTTCAGAGAAAAAGGAGTTCTTGTGTCACTAAAAACCACCACTACATCTTAAAACAATTTGCAAATATCTGTGTTCAAAGGAAATAATTATAGCCAAGTCTTACTGCAATTTATACATTTATTCCAGAATTAATTAAATTAATTAGAACTTAGAACTTGTAAGTTTCTAAGATCACATATCACAAGAATTTTAAATGTTAAGTGTGCTTAATTAAAAAAAAAAACAAGTAAGAGCATAAAAAGTAAGTTTATCCTTCCAAAAAATTTCCTTTAGTTGAAAAGGGGGATATTCTGGAAAGAGGTGGAGAAAGTAAATAAGTAAGAATATATTACTTGTAGTTACCATAAATTTCCTAGAATGATCCAAGCTTACAGGAGGATCTCAGAAACAGAAAGTATTCTTAATAATACCTCCAATGTTTTACTTCCAACATTTTACAAATGCCAGGGATTTCCATATCTTTGTCTTTTGTCTACATAATTTCATCCTCACTTTCCCTGAGATTGAAAGGGCAGATTGTTATTTCCATTGAGGAAATCAGCAAATGAAGTCAGAGACTTTGAATCCTGCAATGTAATTTGCCCAACACACCATAAGGCAGGAGTGGAGCATTGCCTTTGGCTCCCAGTCTGGTGTCCTTTCTATTTCTCCATGCACCTTCTCAATTTTTCTTCTGCACAAGAAAAGTCCAAGAAATTGGATGTGAAGTGTGTAAACAAACCAAAAATTTGGTTGTGCAATAGATATTTATGGTTGTACCTTTTTTTTAAAAGAAGAGAGGAAAGAAAGAAAGAGAAAGAAAGAAAGAAAGAAAGAAAGAAAGAAAGAAAGAAAGAAAAGAAAGAGAGAGAGAGAGAAGATGAAGCAAAGATAGAAAGAGGCACTGAAAAGGCCAGAGAGAACAACAGGATATCTAGTTGATATCAAATGAGAAAATTGTTGCTAGCATAAACGTGCCAGGCAATAAGAAAATATGAACATAACTGCTGATAATTTAGTAGTATAACTTTTTTTAGCTTTAATATCTAACCAATCTTTGAAAGTAAAATTTAAATATATATATAAATATATATAAATACATATATATTTTATATATAAATATATAAATATATATACTTTTATATAAATATATAAATATATATTTATATATACTTATATATAAATATATATTATATATAAAATATATATTTATTACATATAAAAATATATTTTATTTATTTAAATTTATTTAAATAAATAAATAAAATAAGTATATTTTATTTATTTTATTGTATATATAAATATATAAATTTTAGGACATAACTACTTATTGAATTCCAGATAGATAGATAGATAGATATTTAATATAATATATATAATATATTATATATATTAATGTCCTAAAAATTTTTTTAAAAGTAGAAATTCGTGAATAGCATAGATAAGCGTTATAACATCCTCCTTAAAGTAAGATAACTGCTTTTCTTTGTCACATGAGAATATATAAATCTATTCCTGTGTGTACCTTAAAGAAGCCTAAGAAACCTTAATTATACCTTAATACCTTAAATATATAATATATATAATATATTGAATTATATATAATATATAATATATAATAATATAATATATAATATATAATATGTAATAATATAATATGTAATATATTATATATAATATATAAATATAATAATATTTAATATTTAATAACTACTTATTGAATTCCAGATAGATAGATAGATCTATCTATCTATCTATCTGGAATTCAATAAGTAGTTATGTCCTAAAAATTTTTTAAAAAAGTAGAAATTCATTAATAGCATAGATAAGCATTATAACATCCTCCTTAAAGTAAGATAACTGCTTTTCTTTGTCACATGAGAATATATAAATCTATTCCTGTGTGTACCTTAAAGAAGTCTAAGAAACCTCATATACGTAAGAAAAATAAAGCAAAAAATGTTGACTTTGTGGCTTAGAAACCATGGATCCATATTCATAATGTTTTCTTAAGGTCTTATTTAGCACAAATCCTTACTGACTTCAAAAGAGAAGACAACATATAGGATTTGTCCTCTGAAATACCAATAACCATTTTCATATATTCAACTGCAGAAATGTTTCATTGGAAGTGAGTTTGCGCTTTTGGAACCAACAGAAGCAAATTCAGCTCCTGATGCATCATGGGATAGCCCAGTTACTTACATTCTATAGGCTGTTCCTCCACGGAGCAAAGCAAGTAAGTGATGTTAAGTATCCTCTCTTGCTCTAAGATGGGATCTGGTGATGGATAAGAAAGGTCTGAGACAAAATACATTTTCAATAAATATTAGCCATGATTAGTTAAAAACTGCAGGGAAAAATTTAGATTTAAGAGACCTTTGGAAAGATGACAGTGTAATTTCATTAGTGCCCTCAAGAAATAGGTTTGAGAAAAAGTGGCCATTAAAACTGATGTGTTAAAAACAAAACAAAACAAAACACCAAATGGAATTAAAACTCCTTTATAAATAATCTTCTACAGTTATTTGTATATTTAAAATTTTGCAAATTGTAATTACTGTAAAATTACTATAGCTGAGTGATTTCAAGCTATACATCTGGAATATTATTTGCAAAGTGCTTAACATAGTGCTTGAGGGGCACCTGGGTGGTTCAGTTGGTTAAGCCCCCAACTCTTGGTCTCAGCTTGGATCTTGATCGGAGTCACGAGTTTGAGTCCCATGTTGGCTCTGCATGGGGCACGGAGCCCAGTCAATAAATAAATAAATAAATAAATAAATAATAAGATGGTGCTTGACACACACAAACATATATATCCCATATATGCTATGTGTGAATGTGTATGTAAATGTGTCCTCTCTCCCTATCTAGATTTATGGAGAAGATGAGAATATAGGTAATGATACATGTACAACTTTTTTTTTTTAAAATAGCAATCTTTATATAAATCAGAAAGCTTGAATTGAGAGTCCTTTGTTTTAGTCTCTGTAGGGATGTACTAATCTTTTTTTAGGGTATTTCCTGATCCTGCTTCTTTTCCTAGAAAAGGCAAATAAAAAATTCCTTTTCGAGATAGCATGTTTCTGTTTCTTAATTTATACTGGAGACCAACAAATCACATTATTGAAATCAATGAATTTGAGATAATAAGATACATTTCATGTGTTTGAAAGTTAACTAAAATATGCTGCTTTTCTGATTTGAATAATCCTTAAAAAGGAATACTCCAGATAAACTTCTTTAAGAAGCAAGGTATAATAAGGGCAACCCCGATGTTAGGCAGGGATATTTTTTATTGCTTTTTGTTCTCTCATAAAGTGATAGTTTCTCTTCAACATATAGTACCTTTTAATACTTTGTGTTCTCTTATAAATTTAATTTAATTTAATTTAATTTAATTTAATTTAATTTAAGTAACATTATGGAAAAAAATTGGGGATGCTCAGAGAAGAAAAAAGAAAAAAAAAGGAGTTGTTCCCCCCTCTGTGAATGTCAACTCTGTTAACCTTTTCCCAATTAATGGTAATAAAACAAATTTATCTTTCATCATCATTGTTTAATTAAAAAACAGGACATTTTAACACAAGCGGTAGAAAGACCATAACCCCTGAATAAACTGAAAATTTTGCTTCATGAAAAATTCACCAGAGGGTATTTTCATTTTTCTCATTGCGCATCCAGGGTCAATTAGCATTTGAGAATGACTGGTTTAGAACAAGTTTTCCTCTTTTTGAATGCATAGCCTAAAGAAATGTTTATCCCAGAAATCACAGTCTCAGTGAGTTCATAATTAAAGGAATATATATGAGTCATAGAATCTCATCCTACGAAGAAATATTATTGAGATTCTAATGTTTCACTTGCCTCCTAAAAATGCCATCAAGAAGTTCTTATCTCATTTCATCTCTCTGCAACAACATCTCGTTTCCACTCATCCACCTACTCGTCTTCCTGTTAAAATGAGTGATTTGACCCTGACGTTCTCTCTAAGGCCAACATCTCCACTCATCTTATGAAATTACCTACTATCTCCTTCTGAATTATAATTGGCCACTTCTCTTCTGCAACATCATTTATGTTGGATGGTTCCTATAATTAAATAAAATGGTTTTCTATCTTAAAAAAAATTTCGCTTTACTTCTCAGCCCTTCAAGACACAGTTTACTTCCCCCAAGACTTCACACAAAAAGCTGTCTCCAGGTCCTGCCACTCTCTATGTGAAAACTTTTCAATGGTCCCCTCTTTCAATGAGAATACAGAATACAAATTATTTACAGGGTCCACAAGAATCTCTATGAAGTATCCTTATGGCTTGTGCAAACTCATATAGACCAGTCCACATCCATCATGCGCTATGGACTCGCACACTAAGCTTTAGTTCTCATGCAGCCTGTCTGCTTTCTTGTTTTCAGGGACGTTTGACTTGCTTTGCCCTCTTTCCAAAATACTCAGCTCTCAGATAATAAAAGAGCTGTCATTCCAGGTCTCCGCTCAAATACCGTTTTTCCTAAGTCCTGCATTATGCAGCCAACCTTCAGAAGGGTCCCCACCATTCAGTCCCACCACCTACTTTACCTTTCTCATATTACTATCTGTAACTGACTTCTGCCTTTTTGCTAGTTGTCTCATTAACCCGCTGGGATACAAACAACATGTGAACAGGGGCGTTTTCTGTTTTATTTGCTGCTACATCTGGCACACATACAAGAGTTATTGGCACATAGTCAACTACAACAACAATTGCTGTTTAATTATCTATCAATGAATATTGCTCATATTTACCCACATATATGTTTAAAGTTATATTAACTAATCAATGCATTAAATTAAGGGATTTGATCCCTTCATAGTTGCTTTGATATGGAGTGATAAATAATTTGTAATTTTCAAATAGTTAGAACTTTAAAATAAATTGTTTTTAATTGTGAATTCCATGAAAATTATAAAAATAAGAAAAAAACCTGAAATTTTACCAGAGTTAACAAGGTTAAAAATGTAAGTATAAATATTTGCAAATGTTTAAGGTTGAACAACTTGGATTTTTTTATTGGTAAGTAGTAACTTAAAGTATTTCTAATTTATTAGTTAAAAGCTATACAGTAGCTGCTTATAGCCTCTTAAGAGCTTCTGCATCATAGATACGTATATAAGCTCTCTGGTAGGCAGGCTCTAAGATGGTCTGCAATGATCCCTGCCTCTCAGTATTCAGGCCCTGAGAGTGGGACAGAGCTGGTGAATTGCTTCTATCCAACAGAACACAACAAAGAGAATGGGTCATTACTTTCATGATCAGTTACAAAAGACTGTGATTTCTGTAATGTCAGCAGACCTACTGTTCCCATGGATTGCATACCTTAATCAGACAAGCCAGCTTGCCTGATTAAAGAGGCCAAAATCCAGGGGATAACTGAATCTTACCACAAGAGCTTGAAAGCAGACTTTTCGGTTGAGATGAGTGCAGCCCAGCCTACATGGAGGGTGGTCTGTGAGAGCTTCTCAGGTAGAAGACCCAGCTAAGCTGTGCCTGGATTCTTGACCCATAAAAACTGAGACAATAAACACATGTTGTTTTGAGCTGCTCATTTTGGGGTAAATGATTACTCAACAATAGATTGCTAAGAC
Source organism: Martes martes (assembly GCF_963455335.1). Taxonomy (NCBI): domain Eukaryota; kingdom Metazoa; phylum Chordata; class Mammalia; order Carnivora; family Mustelidae; genus Martes; species Martes martes. Next base: position 185,413,011 of record NC_137889.1, on the reverse strand, counting down.
AGGTTCCCTTATATTGAGTCCATCTTCAAATCCACTTAGAGTTTCCACCTTTATTTTCCGCCCCTTACTCTACTGTAAGTCATTTAAGTGTTTTTCTTTGATTTTTTTTTTATTCTAAACCAGTTTTCTCTTTTTTGTCCAGTGAAATAATAGCCACTTTATATTTAATGATACAATTATCTGATCAATCTTCAAATTACTGTAGTAATAACTGAATATTCTTGATCATAAAACCTTATATGTATATCTATTGCTAAGTTTTTGTAATTATAGAAACAGATGCTTGTACATTACGTTGGGGAGCTGAGAAGAATGGCACACATTTCAGGGGCATATGGATCGAGGAGGAAGCAGAGCTCGGCATAAATAAATTGGAACTTCTCAAGAGTTGGAAGAGCTTGTCAAAAATAGTTTTCTCTAATCACTTATTTTATTATGCTTCTGTCAGACCTTGCACACAGATATTTTTGAAATTGGATGCTGCAATTTGAAATGATCACATCTAGTTTCAAAGAGTAATGAAATGTAGATGAAAATCAATATAGGGCCTCAAAGTCCCACCAACTAGTTACTCTGGGGAAAATATAGGGTTCAGATTCAAGTAGCCAAAGTTTATTGTGCCTTTTGATGTGTTCCTGGTATAGAGTAGGCATTCAAAAATTGTTGCTTCTTGAATTTACAAGAAGTGTTGCTGTACTTTTACTTAAATTTAGTTGAGTAACACAGTGTGACATTGTTACTATTCTCTTAATCAATGAAATTTATATTAAGAAGTATTTATTACTGTATTTCTTTGTTTTATGTCTATAGTCCTTATTAGATGCATAATAATGATAAGAACAATCTCTTTTTAATATACCAAAAAACATTTACTAAAATGAGATATGCACAAAATGTATCCCGTATATATATGTGTGTGTGTGTATATATATGTGTGTATATATATATATATATGAGATTTTATTTATTTATTTGACAGAGAGAGAGATCGCAAGTAGACAGAGAGGCAGGCAGAGAGAGAGGGGGAAGCAGGCTCTCCACTGATCAGAGAGCTCTATGCAGGGCTGAATCCCAGGACCCTGTGAGATCATAACCTGAGCTGAAGGCAGAGGCTTAACCCACTGAGCCACCCAGGTGCCCCCCCATATATATTTTTAATTAAAGAAAGTAAATAATTATATTTACATTTTCTAACATTTATTTGAATATAATATGTTAAAAATAATTTGAAATTATTTCAATTTCTCTTAATCTCTTACTTGTGTTCAATATCCTTTCCATAAAATATTTAATCTGTTGCTGGATTTCTGATTTTGTTGTTTTGTTTTTGTTGTTGGTGGTGGTGGTGTGTGTGTGTGTGAAATCAAGTGTAATCACTCATCTCCTAATTATAATGGACCAGTATTTGTGTATAGAATATGAGTTAATACACCTACAAGTGCTTGCTAGTACAGAGTATGAAAAGATTTGCAAGCTTGAATCACGTAGTCATGTAGGTAAAGCCATGGGCTTTATCTTCATTTATCACATATAAATCACATTGGACTTTGTACATGTCTTCTTAATTCTCAATGTCATTATTTAAAAAGGTGAAGATAAGATTGAAAACATTGATAGTTGTTTAGAGGACTAAATAAATTAACATGTGGAAAAGACATATTCAAGTATCTGATCCATAAATCAGGGGGTAGTTGTCATCAATAATTTTATTTTCTATCTACTTCACTTCCATTTATTTCTCCAGCCATGCTACCACAGAAAAGTTAGGGCGATGCTAGGGTTTCACCTCACTTAATAGTCCCTGTATCAAGTTTCCTTCACCCATCTTCCCCCTTGTGATTTCCAAATCTCTCTTTCAGACCCAATCAAGTAACATTTCTTTTAAGTCATCTTCCCTAATTATTCCCACAATTGTTACCATTGTATACTTCACTTTATTCAATTTTCAAAATGTCATTTTTTATGATTATCTCTCATTATTTAATAATAAGTGGATAGCATTTAAAAACAACTTTAAAAAAGTTTTTACCTTCTCTGCACTTAGCACAACACACAGTAGGCATTTAATACCTGAGGAAGTAAATGGAATTAATTTATCATTGGGAACCTACTCCCTGTTATTGGATTTATGACAGACATTTATTATAAATAATAGCAAAATAAACCATTCAACTGTTGTTCACTTGCCATAAAATTAGTTGCATAAATAAGAGTAGTAGAAGAGATACAATGTTTTGGTACAATGGGTTACAGATAATTCTCCTCCCAAAGCTTAATTGTATACTTTATTGACTTCTTATCACATAAAAGAAATATAGGTCTCTCCACTCTGATGATAAGTTTTGTGGTCTTGTCATGGCCTCTAGTTTTACCTTCAATTAAATAGTCAAAAGAGCAATTAGGTTTAAGGGATTTCTTTCCTGAATAGACCACTTGGCTCCATCTATCTTTTCATTTGGAGCATTGATATAGTCTTAGATTACTTGGAAAAAATTGGTAATGAATTATGCTCCTCGAGGCTGTGGTTAATTAAATTGGCTACCCTTTTGTCTTCAGCATGGGCAGCTGGGGCACTGGACTACAGAGGACTAATGAATCCTACTTAAGGTAAGTCCTCAAGGGATTTGAATTCCTGCTGTCAGACAGGAATATGATTCAGATCACAAAGTTCTCCGATCTGCTAAGTAGGTCAAACTCTCTAAGGGAAAATACAAAGCAATTTGAGGTCTGTTAAAATCAGAAACTATGAATTTAATTAGTTATTAAATCCAACAAACTTTTTTTTAGTACTGCATTGTGAAGAAGCTCTTCGGAAATCCTTTGTATTTAATAGAAAAGCGTTTGGATCAAAGATTAGTTCTGTTAGAAGCCAGGTGTCCAGAACTCAGGGACTTTCAGAAAAGGACATATGCCTAAACAGGTTATAAGCTTTATACTCAAATATTTAAAGCACTACTCAGGTGATTGAAAGTACTATACCTGGTACCCAATTACACAGTACTGGGCATTTTGGGATGTTACACATTTTACATGTATCTACCAATTTGGTGCTGAGGATAAATAAATCCGTGTTGTGGTTTCCTCTTTTATTCACTCATATTTTGCTTATAATTTTTCAACATAATCCTACATAAACCACAAAAACACATGTAGATATTTCCATATGTGTTATTCACTGCTACGGAAAATGTATTAAACTGGTCTAATATAGGTCAAACTAAAATGAAAAGTTCACAGAAATATTATTAATAATAACAAGTTATTAAACACTTATGAAATGGAAAATATTATAAATCTGTGCAGATTCAATTCCACTGGAGGTGGGGGTGTCCCCACATGAGCAAGAAATTCTTGAAACACCAGCTGGGTGTTCTACAATTCAACTCAATTTAACTAAATTCTGACGCTATCTACTCAGAAATAACATCATATTCCACAGGTTAAGGGTTCAGTCCCACAAGGCTGACATCTTTCCTCCTTCAGGTGTCATTCACAAGCCCAAGCTGTAACTCGTGTTAACAGATTAGGGATTCCCGTGTCCCCCTTCTTGGGCTCGATTAGTTTGCTAGAGTGGCCGACAGAACTCGGAGAAACATTTTATTTCCTAGATTACTTGTTTATCAGAAAAGAATATAACTCAGGAAAAGTCCGCTGGAAGAGATGTGTAGAGCAAAGAATGGGGAAATGGTGCAAAGCTCTGAGAACTGTCTCTGAGAGGACTTCTCTCTCCAATTCTCCACATTTTCACCAACCTAGAAGCTCTCAAAGACCATCCTATAGGGGTTTACAGAGGTTTCATTATATATGCATGAATATACTTGAATATATATAATGGTTACATCATTGACCATTTGCAATTGAACTCAGTCTCCAGTCCCTCCTTTCTGATGTATGGGAGTAAGACTGGAAGTTACAACCCTCTAATTACATGAATGACAGCATCCGTCCTTAGGTGAGATCCAGATGTTGCCTCATTAACATAACAGAAGACACCTATAAGGTTCTCATCACTTAACAAATTCCAAAGGTTTTGGGAGCTGTAAACTAGTAACTATGGAAGACCATATATACATGAGAAGTATATTTTGGTCATCTGACTGATCAAATATGTATTTCCTAGAATCACAATATCACACACTGTGACAATCATTTTTCATTGATTAATCTATTAAATATCCACAAAATTATCTAAGGTAGTTAACACTATGAAGAAACTCATTTACAGAGGGAATAAGAAATTTGCTCAAGGTTATATAGCACAGTTAAGCAAAATTTTAGATCCAACCTCAGAACATAGCATGCTCTCTTACAGACAAAGCAGTATTACCTCTTTTTGGCAATGAATTAAAAATTTTCAGAGAATCCTGTATTCCAGATATGGTGGCATGTTAAAGATAATATAATACTTTAGCGTTATGTCCTGTGGACCAACAATATCAGCATCATCTGGTAGATTGCAAGACCTGCAGAATCTCAGCCTCAACCAGAGCCTGAACCAGAATAGCATTTTTTCAAAATCCCCAGGTATTTTTTTTAAAGATTTTTATTTATTTATTTGACAGAGAGATAGAGAACACAAGTAGGCAGAGTGGCAGGCAGAGAGAGAGGGAGAAGCAGGCTCTCTGGTGAACAGGAAGCCTGACGTGGGGCTCGATCCCAGGACCCTGGATCATGACCCGAGCTGAAGGCAGCCGTTTAATCGCCTGAGCCACCCAGGTGCCCCCAAAATCCCCAGGTATTTTAAATACACATTAAATATGTTAAGCACTGATGTATTACAATATTCCTCAACCTCAAATACATATTCAGAATCACCTGGGAGACTATATACATGTGTGTGTGTGTGTATATATATACACACATATATATACACATATGTGTGTATGTGTATAAGTATATATATATACTGCATATATATAAGTATATATATATACTTATATATATGTACAGTATATATGTATGTACAGTACCCCCAATTTCAGAACAAATATTATAAATCATAATCTCTTGGGAGGTTGCCAAAGTATCAGTATTTTTCCAATCCTCAAGGTAATTCTAATGTGCAGTCAAGGCTGAAAAACATCATGTAAAACATGATATTCTAATAGAGTGGTTCTCAAATTTTGATGTATATAAGAATAAGCTAGAGGGATTTCTAAAACACTGATTGCTGTATCTGCTTTTAGAGTTTTTGATTCTGTAGGTCTGGTGTGGGACTCAAGGATTTGTACTTCTAACATGTCCCTAGGTATTGCTGATCTGGGTACCACACTTTGAGAACCATTGATCTAATAAATCTTTGGATTTATAAAGTAAGTAATTAAAATTGCCTGGGGATGAAATGAGGAAGGGATAGAAAATTCAGACTCTGAATCAGATACATCTGGTTTAAAACTTACTTCTTGACACCTATTATTACCTTTAGAAATCTGGACAAGATATACCTAACCTGCTTGAGAAAATCTTACACACACATACACACACACACACACACAGAGTAAAGATGATAAGACTAGTTTCATAGACAGTGGTAGAATAAAAACGTATATAAATACCTAGGGATGGTATCTGACTGATATCCATGCTTAGTCCATCTTCTAGCTAATAATTGTTAAGAATTAAACTGGAACTTGGACCTTTTAATTTTCCTTCTGCATCCCAATTACATCAGCTCGTATTAAAATAAATTTTGCACTTCTAATTAGAGTTTTGCCAGTTATTAGAGATAATCAAACATACGGTGAGAGAAATGGAGAGCTTGAATTTTTCTTAAAGGTTAATTATCCAAAAGCTAAGCATAGCAGAAAATCTCAAGCATAGACATATCATGCATTGAATTGAAAAGTTTCTCTCTCTGGCTTTTTAAATACAGCAACGGTCAACAATCTTTCTACCATAAATAGAACAATCTATAAAGAACCCCACAGGCCCACAGGTATTATGTTTACCTTTGTTCTCCCTAGCTTCTATCATAAAGTTTAAACTTTATGCCTTAGGCTCTGGAGCTATATATAAGCTCATCCCTTCCTCCCTCTCTACTCAAATCTGCACTCATTCACCCCATAAAATTTTCATGCAGCTGAAAGAAACAATTTGCAAATTCCCAGTATCACAATCTTGCCTTAGATATCTGGCCTTCTACACATCAATTTTCTACTGCACTACCTTTCTTGATTATTCTATAAACCTGCAGCAACCCCGGGTCCTCTGGAATGGACTTAGCACAACATCATATGGAAATATGTGATGTACATTCTGTCTTCACCGTAAGCCTTGAGAGGGTAGACCTTCATTATTTACCTTGCATTCCCAACTTCTCACAAAGTTTGCTTTATTGTAAATACTCAATAAACATTTGTTGAATGAACAATGCAACAGTGTACTCCGAAGTGGGATAAACACTTCACACACACGCACACACACAAGTCAAGTAAAAATACACAAATGCCATACTGATCTGGCAAACATGCCTCCATGACTGGTTTAATGAATTGATTGGCTAGTATTTTCAAAAACAGGGCAGTACTATTGAAATTCACCTAGAATAAAAATCTTAGGTGAAGAGTAACATGCTCTGCTCTTAGAAAGATGAATTATTTCAATCCAGTATGGAAACTAATCAAAAATATTTGTTTAGACAGTCTCTGAAGGCAAAAACTATAAGGTGTAAGTCTCCAAGAAAATCACTGAATATACACAGGGAGAAGGAAAGACGGAGAACAAAAAATGTGCGTTAGAGTCACAAATATGCTCTATTCTGTATGCAGTTAAAGCTTATAAAATTAAACAAAAAACTTTAAAAGTATTTAAATAACATTCCAAATTCACTTTATTTTAAAGGAACATTGCAATTAGGGCAGCCAACAAGGTTACGAGGCAAGAACATTTTACGAAATTGCAGAGGAAGCTGTGAATCTTGCTGTGCCAAAATAAATAAACCACCAGATAAAAATAACTCAGAAGTAGAACAAGCAGGAGAAATGATATCATTAGCGACTAACTTTGACAATTACTTCTCCTCAGGTAAAGCAACAATCTTGTTTTCAAAAACATGATAGGACATAAAGTAAATAATTGAGAATGCTAGCAATATAAATGTAATATTAAAATAGAAGCATGAAATAGTCATCTATTTTGAAACATCAAAAGAAGTAGCTATGATATAGGAGAGCAATTACTGGACTCTGAATTAGAAGACCAAAGCGTAAATATGGCTTTGAACTTACTGGTTTTGTGACCTTGAGCATGGTTTTGAACTTCTGAGCTTCAATCTTTCATCTCTAGTCTGTGTGTGTGTGTATCTGTTTTCAATGAATTAATAGATACAGATCTCCTAACCCTTTGTCTAGTATATTGTGTACACTTAATGTATTTCTGTATTCATCACACAAATTTGTAACACTTAAACTTTTCAAATTTCAAACCTAGCATTTATACGTGAGATGGGGAACCTTAAAAATATTGTAGCCCCTTCACAATGAAAAGCTGCTAATTTCATAGCAGATGCCCGGAAATTCATATTATGAACGTGCTAATAAATACTGTCCTTTTTATTTATTTTTTTTCTTGGAAGATATCTAGAAAAATAGTAATCTGTTGTCAAGGAGTGAAGGAGAAAGTTTGACCTCTGTTCTTTTTGAAGCTCTTGCAACCAGCCTCTTAGGTGATCTCAGATACTTCTTTTCCTGGACAGTCCTTTCCTGAGCTCCTGAGAAGGGCAGTGGCAGCAGCATTCATCTTGAGTCATCACCTTGCGGGAGAAGACACGAACCCCAGCACTCCTGAGGTGTTTTTCCCCGCACTTCCCATCAGTTTTTGCTGTATATTCATGAACATAATTCAGAGCCAATTCTCAAGGATTCTTACCCTTCATCTCTCAGTATCTGTAATGAAGCAACCAAATTAAAATTGCAGGAGGTTAGAAGGGAGTTTATCAGTCAAACATAATCAATATCGAAAATAATGAACATGAGCAAGCTTTGGTACGATGAAAATATTTTTAGATACACAGGGAATGATAATTATTATGTGAATTATCAAAGTAACCATGCCTTCAAATACATGTAGTTCTAGGGATGATGAAATCACCACAGGTGCAAATTTTAAAACTCTAAAGGTTAAGTGTTAAGGCTTTTAAAAAGGTAAGACAATCCTAAAACAAAACAAAACAAAACAAAACAAAACAAAAAAACGGTCATCTGTCTGGGAATAATTAGACTTAGCCTGGATGAAGGTAGAAGGATGACTGGATTCAGCATGAAAATGTGATTTATGAACTTCCTGCTAAAGTGAGTTGCTACAGAGTATTGGACATTCCTTTTCTCAGTTGAAGACAAATTCCATTTAATCAAACAGCGTTAGAGCTTGACCCTGGAATTCTTCCACCAGTTCACCAGATGGATGTATTTCTTTTGTTTTTCCTTCCCTGACAACCTTTTTGTTAATGTGCTACTTTATACAAAAGACTGCTCTTTTCCTCTACTTGTGCCTGAAGTATTCCGTATCCTTTTCCAATAATATGACGGCCAAAAAGCTGAATCATTGTAATATTGCTTTTAGAACACAGCATTGGAATAATCTTAATTCATTTATTATATAAAAATGTAATAAGCACCTACTCTGAGCCAGGAACTCTTTTGGGTATTAGGAATATAACTGTAAACAAAATGATGTCCTTTGATTCATTGAGCCTGCACTGTGAAGACTTGCACTGAGGGTAGAGAAACATGATAGAAATGTAAATATGTCTTATGTCAGAAGATGACAAATGCTACAGCAGGGGGAGAAAGAGGAAGAAATTAAGGAGTTTCTAGTAACAAGGCTGGATGCTGTTTATAGCAATTATCATAATGACAATTATGCAGATAGCTGTAGAAAAGAAAAAAGAAGCCATGTATCTAGCAAAGAGTATTTGAGGCAAAGGGAACAGTAAATGCAGAAACTCTGGAGCCCCAGAGTGAAGGGAGACCAACGTGGCTGGAACAAATGGACAAGATTTCATTTATCTGAATAGAACACATTACAGAGTTCTCATATAATGGCTTGTATTATTGAAAATATATTAACCTAGAACTACTTATACTGAACTTTGTTGGGATCAGAGTAGGTCCCAGGCTCTGGAATGGGAGTAAATCTACATGTGTAGGTAAAGAGGTCCTAATCACCAATGATGGAAGGCTCGGGGTTAAAGGCAGAGGCTGGATGTGTGTGTATGGGCGCGTCTGTTTTTATATGTGCATGTGCTTGATCCTGATTAAATGGGTGGCTTTGACAAATAATGACTGACTTGGCATAGTTTTTTATTTGACCCAAACTTCGTAAATTTTTTCTATAATTTCCTAATCATGTTTCCTTATATACCACCTATCTGTCCCATTTGGTCTGTATATTTATTTCAATTCTTCACAATTTTGAATACGTTAGTAAAGAACCACCTTCCAACATGAGCACGTAACCAATTTGTTCTAATCTAAAGAACGCCTTTGCTCTTTTCTATAGTCTTTATATAAATTAAGCAGGACCTTAAAAGCAGGGAACAACTCAACAGTAGGTAATCAGAAGCGGCGGTCAACCCCAAAGGGAAGTATATTTACTGTCTTTACCTTAACAATTAACTGACTTGTAAGGATCCTATTTTTGCTATTTAAATTTAGCACTAGTTGTAAAGTATTACTCCCAAGTTTTGTATTTTACGTGATAATTTACAATAGTTCATTTGTATTTGTAATCATGGTTAGTATCAGCTGTAAATTCATTATGCATACGAAGTTGAAATAAATAGTTAGAAAATTACCTGCACAAATCAGCAGAACAACCAGGCACTTTGTACTTTGCAATTAGTGATAGACAAAGTTCTTAAAATTTAGTTTATTTTGCACAAGAAAAAATAATATCTGTAATTACGAGAGCCCTTTCTAAACTGTCTAAATCACCCATGATTGACAACTTAGTCTTTTGTAGACAGTTCTTTTTGGTTGATTTTGCATATTCTGTCAATTAAACGTGCTAGGGTTTCCTCCCAGAGACACTTTCAATAAATGGGGTTATAAAAGAAAATCTAGCCATAAACCCCAGGACAAGAACACTGGGCTTTGTACCACCATAGTTTGACTCTCAATCCTCCCAAGATGGGAAATAGGTTTTACTTCAGGTAAAGTCTTGAATAGATTGTAGTTCTGAATTTAGTAGAGCATGCATATCTTACCTTAATGAGAAAAATACTCCGATAGGGCAGTAATATCAGTGATCTTCATGGATGGTCAGAGTGATTGTTACACAAACCTTAGTTTGTCCATGCTATCATCTCAGCAATCTGTCCTGAGGGTTTCTATATCACAGGAACTTTCCAAGAGCTACTATGTGATAGAAAGGATCAGAAGATGAAAGAATTAAAAGTCTTCTAACCAAAAAAAAAAAAAAAAAAAGTAAGTCTTCTAACCGGTCCATTTAACTTTATCACAGTAGTGTTACTAAAAATCCAATGGCCTAATGCCTTCTCCCTTTAAACAACCTTTCTGTGAAGTCCAGGCTAGGATTAGTCAGACAGGTGGTCTTTGATGCATGTGTGCCTCAGGAAGATAACCATACCTTTTGCTAAATGAAGAACGAAAGAAAAGTGTTGTGCTAGTCTGTTCTTCCTACTTTAATCCCTGCTGAAAATAGGAACTCTGATATGTGTGTGTGCATGTGTGATGTGTATACATATATACACATGGATACACGTGAATCGAAATGTATTCAGATTGGGAGAAGAAAACTTTTTGCCTATTACAATAATATTAGAAGCCCTGTGGATAACACATAATTTAACTGATTATGTTTTTAAATGTATGCATTGATCATATTCTTTATTAAAAAAGAGACTTTAAAATGAGATACTTTAGAAGTTTTGTGTCACTCTGGGGTCTTACATTCTGATTTTATTTCATCTCCATATAAATATAAATATCTATTTATATACAGATACAGACACACATATAGATAGATAGATGTGAATGTATACATGTACATAAAATTTGGTAAATGTAGAAATAGTTGTAGCTATAGAGATAAATCACTTTAAATCTTAATCACAGTAATGTGTTTAAATAGATATAAATTATTATCTAGTAAAGAGAAAGATCTTGAGAAAATGTGGGAGTGAGGCAAGCAGAATAAACAAATTTTGAAGAGTGACAGTATTTAAGCAATGCAAACAGAGCTTTTTCTGAGCCCCACGAAGTATGAGCACACTAGCAATTCTGGGTACAGATTTAGGACAAGTAAAGACTACAAGAGATATTTTAATAAGAAAGACAAGATAAATGCTGCTTCTTTTATAGCATATTAGGACCGTAACAGTTATTTTTTTCTTTGATGTAATATGGGCTCAAGGTTCAGAAAATAGCATTATAATGTTGACAGTCTAACCATCAATCAGGCGATTAAGATTATGGTACAAGTCACAATTCTCATGGCATACACAGAACCAGCACCTGCTGTACATATAAAAGTAGAACAGGGATTCATTAATCACATAAATGCTATCAGATGAGCTTCTGAAATTTAATATGGGCAAATGGATTTGATTTATTTTATTGGCTGTGTTATCTACAGTATGAGCCTATTTTACCTTTGACTTTTGAAGTCAGGCTTACTCGGATATACACCACTCTCCATACCAACTCTTTAAATAAATATAGAGACATCAACAGGTATTTTCACAAAATGACCAGAGTTTTCCTGTTCCTTCCCACCTCACTATTCCCTTAATCATTATGACCATAATCTATCTCTCTCTCTCTCTCCCTCTCTCTCTCTCTTTCTCTCTCATACACACACGCACACAAACACATGCACACGCACGCACATTTCTTGCCCTATTCCTGGATTGTCTTGTTTTCTGGACAAACCTGAATCTATAAACCAAATTTAATAGTAACTTTACCTCCATTCAGTTCTGGTGACTTTCCACTTCCCCCTATCCTCAGAGTTGATTGGACTTCTGAAGTTATTATGGTTTTGCTCCAGTCTTTAGTTTCTGTGTTCCCTATAGTTCTACATGCAAAATCCTAAATATAGTCATGGCATTAGAGCCCTGCTTCTCACCCTCACCCTTACTGCCTACATTAGTCTTGGAATGTAATAGGAATAGAAGGAATTTGGGATATACATGATTTAAAATTATAGGTTTATAAAGCTAAAATATAAAAAATTAATATATGAAAATATTAGAAGTGCAGAATTTAGAAAATCTTAGCCATGACTTTTACCAACTCATCTCTTGAAGACAAAAAGCTTGCAATACAATTTTTAAATTGAGTTGTAATTCACAACAAAATCAAAAGTGTAATTTGTTATTAAAGAAGAGATAGGTTAAGATCCAAAGCTTCCATATTAAAGTGTTCATATTATTGAATAATCAAGCCTACCTAAAATTTTGTATTATTTTATAAAGGTATAAAGTGACTTCAGAATTATTTTCACATGTATTAGTAGTGAGATTACAAATTCATGGCCTCAAATGTGCAGTATATACTTTTTTACTTTGTACTGGTATGTAAAATACTTTACATAAAATTCTTTATCTCCAGTTTATTTAGATAAAAATTTAAAAATCTCCCTATTACAGACACATACTTCTACATGTCAACAATTAAGTCAAGCAGAGGCTGCTTACTCTACTAAAGTTTGAATGGTTTCCACCATTGCAAATTGAATGTTTTAAATAAATCATCTGTAATACATATATGGTTGTACATTTAGCTCTTTCACTCCTTTTATGTCTTTTCTATTTTTACAAATTTTAAACTTAGCGCAAAGTTGTAGAAAGAGTAACAGGTTCTCTCATAAGCCCACATGCATATATCTACATATTTTTTCTAAACCATTTAAAAGTTACAGGCATCATATTGCTTATATCTTCAATGTCATTATTTTACATGCCACTATATAATTATTAAATCGGTAAATACAACATTGATATTACACTATATTTAACCTGTTATCTTTTGTATAATTGTTTTGTTATATGTAATGTACCATTTGTTTCTGGATGCTTTCAAGAATTTCTTATTTTATTTACTTTTCAGCAATTTAAATACAGTATGCCTAGGTACTGTTTTCACTGGGTTTATTATTATTATTATCATTTATTATTAATATTATTTTAAAGATTTTATTTATTTATTTGACAGAGAGAGAGATCACAAGTAGGCAGAGGAGGCAGGCAGAGAGAGAGGAGGAAGCAGGCTCCCCGCTGAGCAGACAGCCCGATGCGGGGCTCCATCCCAGGACCCTGAGACCACTACCTGAGCCGAAGGCAGAGGCTCAACCCACTGAGCCACCCAGGTGCCCCTGTTTTCTCTGAGTTTAAGAGGCTTAACTGTTGAGATTCTTGGATCATGAGTTGATATTTCCCCTTAATTTAAAAAATTTTCAGCCATAATAGTCTCAAATATTCATTCTAATGTTCTTTCTTCCACTTCTGGGACTCAGTTGAGTGTATACTAGGCCAAACAATATTTACCAGGGGACATTGAACCTGTTTATTTTAGTTTTCAATTTTTATTCCTCTGGTTGCTTAGAGCAAATAATTTCTGTTGATCTATCTGTACAATGAATGACCCCCTTTTTTGCTGTCCCCAATTATTTATAAAGCTCATCCAGCAACTTTAATTTCTATTGTTTTCTTGATAATTTTAATTTCTCTGTCAATAATCACATCTGCCTACCTATTACAAACATCTTTTCCTTTAACTCCTTAAACTATTTATTATAGTTTGTCTTAATGTCTCTCTCTACCCATCCCCAAGTCTGTTTATCTTATGTTTTTTCTCTATTGACAGACAGATTGCTTTTTATTGCGGATTACACTTCCCTATTTTATTGTACAAACAGTAATTTGTTTTGTTTACTGGACGTTATACATGACATATTGAAATGACTATGGATCTGTTATCCTTTCTTGACAATAACAGGATAAATTCCTGACTATACTGAAGAATCAAGCCATGGAATATCTATGGAAAAGGCATTCCACACAGGGAAATAACAAATGCCAACATGGTGCTCTCAAGGAAGGGAAAGAGGCCTAGTGTGAACAAAAAGGAGAAGGGTTTTCGGTGTTGCTGTTGAGCAGAGAACAGAGTGTATCACGTTTCTCCTCTAGAGAAGATTAGCATCTTGTCTTTGTACTTCAGATTCTGAGGTTTCAAAGTATGTAGCTTTCAATCCAGAGACACTCTACCTCCATTTTTTTTTAATGTTGCTTTTAAAATTCCATGCACACTTTACTTCCGCTGTCTTTTTTTTTTTTAAGGTTTATTTATTTATTTGACAGACAGAGATCACAAGCAGGCAGAGAGGCAGGCAGAGAGAGAGGAGGAAGCAGGCTCCATGCTGAGCAGAGAGCCCTATGTGATGCGGGGCTCGATCCCAGTACCCTGGGATCATGACCTGAGCTGAAGGCAAGAGGCTTTAACCCACTGAGCCACCCAGGTGCTCCCGCTGTCTTTTTTATACAATTCTTATTTGAGAGAAATTGGATCTCCAGTATTTAACCTTCAATTTTCTTGTGTCTTTTGTTCCATGTCCATGTTTTTGTATATTCATGTATTTTCCTAAAGAATTTCTTTGCTTTATCTTTCAATGTTTCTATTAATCTTAGAACACTTTATAAAATACCAAAGGTTCTTTCTTATTTTCATATGCTTACTTTTATATATCCTTCTATTTCTTATTTCATCAGAGCAAAATCTTCCATCATCTCTCTAAAACCTAGTCTTTAGAAGTAGTTTGCCCTACATTTTCAGTCTGGTATCTTATCTCTTTACTACCTTATGTTTGCTGTCCCCAATCTCAGAGCTTCTTTTTTTCAGTTTTTATGTGGAATAATCACCTAGTCTGTAGAGCTTGCAATCACATGGTCTTTGTTGCAAATATTTAGCTCTATCATTGTAGCATAAAAGCAGCCACAGATAATATGTAAATAAATTAGCATGACAGTGTTCCAAAATTCTATTTATGGACACTGAGATTTAAACTTCATGTCCTCTTCATGTGTCATGAAATAAAGCTTTTTATATTTTTTCAGTCATGTGAAAATATAAAATCCAGTTTGTGGGTCATACAAAATAAGCAGCAAGCTGAATTTGGCTCTTAGGTCATAGTTTGCCAACCCCTACGCTGAAAGAATACATAATTGCCTCAGGACATATAACTAATTTGATTCAGGCTTGGACATAAATCCTCCACATTACAAAATTAATTCTATTTTCATTGCAATTTCTATACAGTCCTACCAAAATCAGAATCAAGCATTTCTCACCTCTCTTGGCAAAAGTCTAATTTAATCTTTTTTTTTCTCCAAAAAGATAAAAATGCCAATATAAAAGGAGACAGAAAACATCCAAAAATGGTTTTTATTCTTTATGTTTGTTTGTTTCTTTTCAAATACAGTGTCAAGTGGTATCTAGATTCCCTGCCCTCTACCTATGCTGAAGGTAAAATTCATCAAAGTTCTGGCCACCTAAAATCCAACAGTTGATGTAATTCACTTGAGTGGAAATGGAGGATGACTTTATAAGGGAGAAGTGAGCCGATCACTTTCATTACTTCATCCAAGGCAGAAAATGCAGGTCTATGAAATATTCAAATATATTTTTCTGATATTTGAGACATTAATGGCAACAAGAATTCCTTTATAGAAACCTGAAATATAAGCATAATCACTCTTAAAAGGAGCTGTTGGCAAAGCACTTCAGATACTGTAGTTCTCTTTTACTAAAAATAAATGGCCAAAAGGGACACAAAGTTCTTGGCCAACTATAGTGCCTTTTACTGCTGTTTGCTGGGTATGTATGTCTTTCTGTCATCTGATAGCATTTTATTCCCTGATCCCCCCTGTGTTTTGGGAGAGGTGGGGCCATGTGATCATTTTAGTCAATGATTTATGAGAATAAAGTGTAGTGTGTGGATATATTCTGGATTGTGGATCCTCCAACAGCCTGGGTCCCACAGTGAGAATGATGACAACATGGAATAGATATTTAGAGTGAATGGCATAGAGGGAATTGGGGAAGTAAGGTTTGGTGTTTATTACTATAGCATAGCTTGGCCTTTCCTGACTGATGTATCTGTTTAAGTGCAAAATCTGTTAACCCTATTAGCCTTTGTGTAAAAGGACAACTGTTTACTTGCACCTATTAGAATTTACACAGCAGATTTTACTGAGGGTGTCTAATTGCACATGCTATTTCCTAAGTGAATATACGCGAGTATATGTTTTGTTTATAGCAATCCTCCAGACCCATGTGATCTACTTTGTCATGGATTACCCACATTGGGATTATTTTCTATATGCTACCCAAAACAAAGGAGCAAGCTTGAGAGTATAAAGCTTCTCTGCCCCTTGATGTCAAGAGTTAAACTCTAGGAATATTATTTATTGATTCATCGTATTTGTTAATACTAGCTTCTTAGAATCTATTTTTTCACAATTTATTTATTTTCATTTTTAAATACTTTTTTAAAAGATTTTATTTATTTGAGAGAGAGAGAGAGAGAAAGAGAGAGAGAGCGCAAAGATGAGTAAGGGGAGGGGCCGAGGGAGAGGGAAAAACACACTCCCTGCTGAGCAGGGACCTATTACTCAGGGCTAAATTCCAGGACCTTGAGATCATGACCTGAGCCCAAGGCAGAAATTTAAGCAACTGAGCCACACAGGTGCCTGTATTTTTTTTTTTTGTTAATTATAACAAGTATAAATGCAAGGTAGATATCAACTGAAGTACTCTATCTTATGAGACTCAAATGTAATTGCACCCCTTCCTATATGTCACTGGAATGTCCCTCCACGCATTCTTAGTAATTTTGAGAAGAATGGTAGATACTGTGGGACACTTATATTGAAGAAAAAAAAAAATAACATGTCATGTTACCAAAAAGAAAGAACTATTCTTTGTTGCTTTGCATTGTACCTTTTATTTAAAACATCTGCATAAAAATCCATGGTGGAAGAAAATGAAAGAAAGTATCAAGAGGTGCCCTGTTTTCTTGATAGTATGTTGTTAATAAAATCATACAGTAAAAAGAAAGCTCCTCAATGGAAAAGATGAATTTAAAGAGAGGTAAAATATATATATAGATGACATGATTGCTATGAAAGAAAAGGAAGGGCAAGTTAGACATGCACTGATATATTATAACTATAAACAGTGGACTCTGAAGTAGTGAGTGGTTAGCATAATTTTTGGAAGTGTACACAACCAGTTAGAGACATTGCTTTTGCTACTGATAATTTTAGATCCTGGTAAAAGCCATTAGATTATAAAAAGCAATTAAACAGCTTATGCACATATGATATCTTTTCATGCCAGAGTGAAATCCCCAAGACCACTCGAGACAGGGGGACTTAGGAGAATCCAATGGGAGAAATTGCACACATTTCTTTCAGAGCTACAAGTGCAAGGTAAAATATTACACATGAGAATACAGTAAGCTTAATATTGAAGGAGAGAAGGAAACCAGCAGACCAGCAGGGAAATTAAACTGAACATTGGCTTAATAAGTGTGAAATTGTAACACTATGCATCATACATCTTTTTAAATTCTTTTTTAATGTCATTTCCAAAATATTATTATACTCTGATATATTCCTGTCATTTTTATTTAATAATAATACAGCTATTAAATATAATTATGATTATATGTGTTTTTTTTTCTCTTCTGTCAGTGGATTGCAAATACTCCTTGGTTGCAAATATAGAATTTCAGTCATAATATCTACTAACGTCAAGAAAGTTCTTAAAGTTGCAAACTCAATCTTTTTTTTTTAGTTCAAATATAACACAAGATAAATCTATAATACATGATGGAAAGCCAAGTGTAGCAAGACATTGTTAAAACATATAAGGTCTTAGGAATCAGTATTTGAAAGAAAAATGAAAAATAATTCAGATTTACTAAAAAAGCAACAAATGATAACCTCTTGCATAAGTGAGCAACAAAAAGAAAATCTACAGAAACCTGTTTAAACAACATGATTAACAAAAATAATGAGAAACTGTAAAGAAGTACTATTTTCTATTTTCATAAAGCTTTGAAACAAAAGGGAAATAATTAAAGGAAAATCATAAATAGCCAATAATTTATATAAGAATAATTATTTGTTTAAAGATACCGATCATTATAAAGTAATGACATCAGCTTTATTTGATAACATTATCCTGTATGTCACTGTAAGGAGGGCACTTGTGATGAGCACTGGGTGTTGTATGTCAGTGATGAATCACTTGATTCTATTCCTAATATTACACTATATGTTAACTAACTAGAATTTAAATAAAAACTTGACACATTAATAAGTAAATAAACACATAAATGAAATTCCTTTGTTTCACCCGACTTCTAACCAAAATTGATTAACAAAAGAAAATTAACCTCACCTATGAAACCTCCCTACTTAATCACTATATTTGATCCTCAAGAGAAAAATAAGTGATATTTTCCAGATGTCAATTTTTTTGATATTAGTAATATTCATGATGTTTAGTAAAATATTTTATAAGTAATCAAGGTATTTAAAAACATATTTCAAAAAGATATACTTCCATTCTAACTCCCTTTACACAAAAGAATAGGGATTTTATTGACTCAGAGAGGACACAGAATATCATTTGACAATACACCCTACCTCAAAATTCCCACTTACCAGGAAGAGAAGCTGAAAAGAAAGATTTGTGATAATGAAGTTGGAATCATCTTCCTTGTTTGACTTAAATTAAAAGACATGTAGTAATCAGGAATAACCACTTTGATTGTACAAACTTTACAAACAAACAAGAGGTTCAAATGCAGTTGATTGAGTGCAGCTTAGTGAGGTGATGGACAGTTGATGTGAGACTAAAATTGGAATGAGAATTACATTAACAGCAGCAGCAACAATAACTGCTTAGGTTGGTTATAAGTTCAGAAATAAAAGTAAAAGTAAATTATGGTAAAAAACAATATTGTCTTTCATCCCAACAATGTTGCAAACCAAGATTTCCTGGCTTCTTAATCCCTCTGGGGAAATACTGTGAATATTGAGTTTTCTTTACAGCATCACTTATGGTAGTGACTCCTATCACCCTCTCCCCAAAATTAAGAATCATATCACTTTGTACTTAATTACCAACAAGCACGTGTGTCACCAACATCATGTTTTCACCAATATTGTGCTTCTTTTGCAAACCTGGTCAGCAATCTATGGTAGGATAAATTTTTTTAAATGTCTATTTGTTTTCCTTCAAAAAGATATATACTGAGGCACCTGCGTGGCTCAGTGGGTTGAGCACCTGACTCTTGGTTTTGGTTCAGGTCATGATCTCAGGGCCCTGAGACTGAGTCCGGCATCAGGCTCCCTGCTGAACTGGAAGTCGGCTTGAGATTCTCTCTCTCCCTTTCCATCTGCCCCTCTCCCCAGTCATGCTTTCTCTCTCTCTCTCTCACTCTTTCTCTCAAATAAGTAAATAAATATTTTTTATTTTTAAAAAAGATGTATATTATTGCCTGACCTCAGACAGATATAGGATAAGGCAAACCCAGTGTATGTATGTATGCAAATGATGATTACAGTCAGAAAGAGCTGGGTAAATGCTGGTGATGAAGTCTAATGAATAGAAAAAAAGCTATTTTCCTTGAGATGATCATTATTCATGCTCCACAAGTATTAGGCTTTCAGGCCTATGTTACAATGTGTCAGTTTTAATTAGCACTACAGAGCAATGAAGAGCTGTAGATCTTGCCATACATAACTATTAGTTGTTCTCTACAACTGAAATCAAAGGTGGAAAGAAATTATCTCATTGAAAACAAGCATTCAGTGCTGACTGCTGTCCATATGTCAGAGCCATGTCTTTCTTATACTTTTTAATGAAATGTTTTAAGAGAAACAAGTTTTTTTTTCTTTATCCATTTAAAAATACAAAATACTTTAAATACTAATAGTTCAATAATTTAAATTTAATTTATTCAAACAATTATGTGTAATCATTTGTGAAAGTGTTGGCCATTGCACAAACATTAAATTAATTTTCAGGACTAGAATTATCCAGCTCATAAATTGAAGATCTGGAAACTCTCAAGTATTTTTTAGTATTATGAATCAATTCATGAAACCAGCGTCTTTATATTGGTAATTTATTTTTCATTTGGGCTTCCAATTTGCTGAGTAAGTAGGTTGATATAATGTGGGAGAGGGATTTATTTGTTGAGAGTAAAGTGTGTAGGAAAAATAAGAGATTAAACAAACATTGTTTCTATTTCATGGCCTGCAGCTAAAATTCTAATACTTGAAGGCCATCTTAAATCTTTTTTTTTTTTTTCCTTAAGTTAATTGGTTGTACATATATGGGTTAGGAGGAAAACATCGCTGCTGCTAGGATGACAAAAGTGCATTTGCATGCCTTATTAATGATAGTTCATTAGTGCAATGCTTCCTGGAATATAACATATCTCATATATTTTTCATGTATCAAAGACTATAACTTGTAGTAAGAGTAACTTGTATACGTCAGAGGAGCAAAGAGAGACGCAAAGAACTTTGCTGGTGGTGTGAATAGGAACAGACACCAGGAAAGAGTGGTATGGGAAAGGCCACGAAGGCGAAGAGCATTTGGCTAAATGAAGGGACTGGAATTTGGCAAAGGTTCAGCCTAGTCTGCTGGGACACGGAGGGAGCAGAGAGGCTGGATGGAAAGACTAGTTCGTGAAGAGCCTTCTCTCTAACTATATTTAGCCTATTTAAGTGCTAATCCAGAAATCACATTATAGCACACAGCCTTACTCACCTTTAGGGGTACCAGCTCTAAATAGCCGGTGACATTTTCACTGGGAAAAATGGCTTGTTATTGGAAGAGGTTCAGAACTTGTTTAGAAAGAATATAGAGGAGGGGAACATGAAGCAAGGATTCTCTCTTCTTAGTCTACAGAATACGGGCTCCCCTGGGAGAAGAGAAACTTTAGAACATACACAGGTCAAATCTCATCCCAGTGACAGCAAGTCGGGGTTATGCCCTCTTTGAATTTGTGCTAAGATACCCAATCAAGGTTTTGGCCTCCTTTTTTATTTTTAACTTAGGAAGATATGAAGGAGGACTGGGAAAGGAAAGCACTTTCTGTACTGAATAACTTTTGACAATGATTTTCATTCTAAATGATTTTTAAAAGCAGTGTTATTCTTGGCCATTACCTAGGATCCTAAAATACTTTTAGTTTAGTGCACTCTCGGTTATAATGATGTTCCTTTTGTAATGGATTTAAAATGTATTTCATCAGAAGTAGGATAAAGTTGGGTTGGGTAAACAAATTCCACTTAAGTTATGGAAAAAAAAAAAAAAAAGATTCATTATCCTAGAAGTTTCCTGGAGACAAAAAGTGTAACAAACTGGCAATATAACAGTTTATATTGTTTGCTCCTTGAAGACATCTTTACTTTGAGAATTCAATTTAAAGAGTTTATATTGCCATAGAAATATTCTAGGTGGAATAGTATTTGCAGCAAACATTAGTTTTCTAATAATTGTGGAAGAATGAAGTTTCCAAAACCAAATCATAAGTGAAAATACATAAATTCAGACCAAGACACTGTAAAATGGTTGACTTTTATTGCATATTATTGATAACTCATTAAAAAAGAAAGAAATATATATTTTGCAGCTTTCAGTGCAGAATTTCATTTTATCTCTTTAATATTTGCTGTGATTTAATTTTTTTCAATCTCGCCTACCTTTTGACTTTCTTTTTTAGATCAATTCTTCCTTTTTATGTTTGCTCAAATAATTATTTTATAAAGAAAATGTGTACCATACCATAATCATAGCATAGAGAGACAATCTTCTTGCCATTCAGTGATGCTGAAAGTTGTTTATGACTGAACTAGCCCATTTTTAAAACTGTACTCTAACTCAAACATATGAATTTATTTCAATTGACTTTTTTTTTTAACTTTAAAGATCCTATTCTTGTTCTTTCTAGTCCACGGCATTGTTTTCCTTTAAAAAAAAATATTTCACAATATTTTTCCAAGTGATAGCAATTTTGTCTTCTGGTGAGCTGTTGAATGATCTGTTTTCATTCCTTTCTTTGAGGGATAAACATTCTTTCTCCTCTCAGACTAAAATACTCCTCAATAACCTGCTTTTATGATGCTCTTTTATTCTGTAATACACTGTAGCACTTTGTAGTGCACTGACCCAGATGTTCTCCCCTTGTTAAAGGATTTTAAGTAAACAAAGAGCATGCTGGGGGAGAGTGTCCCTCTTTGCCACCATTTGTATTTTTCTTATAAGCTTTTTATACCAAAGTGTGCTCTTATTTTATGCGTTCTGTTTTTAGGGATCTCTACTCTTTAGAATGGGTAATTTCCTTAAATTCCCAGGTCTTCCTCTACTTCTGATGGGATTGCGTCCCAATAAACTCATTAGAAGTTGAAAATATCGTAAACTGAAAATGCATATAAACACGGGTAACCTAGCAAATATCATATCTTAGCCCAGCCTCACTTAAACATGCTCTGAACACTTACATCAGTCTATAGTTAGGCAAAGTCATTAACACATAGCCTATTTTATGATAAAGTACTGAAATACTCATGTAATTTGTTGACTACTGTACTAAAAGTTAAAAAGAAAGAAAGAAAGAGAGAAAGAAAAGGAAAGAAACCAGCAGCAACCAGGAAAAAACAAAAAAAAAAAACCACAAAAACAAAAAACAAAAAAAACAGAACGTTTGTGTGGATCCAAAATTGTTGTGTGTTGATTGCTCGCCCTCAGATCATGTGGCTGCCTGGGAGCTGTGGCTCACTTCTGCCCAGCATCATGAATGAGTATCCTACTGCAGAGCACCAGCCAGAAAAAGATCACAAAAGTCTGGTTTCTACTGAATGCCTATTGCTCTTATACCATCATAATGTCAAAAAGTTCTAAGTAGAACCATCATATATCGGTGCCTGTCTGCATTTTATAGAACATAGAGGGTGTTTTTTTTTTTTAACCCCTGATTTATTTTTTTGCATTTCTTCAGGTTTTTATTTAAATTCCAAGTTAGTTAATATACCGTGTAATATTAGGTTCAAGTGTACCATAATAGTGATTCAACACTTCCAAACATCACCCTATTAGAGCAAAGACCTTTGTGTTCTAAGATTTATCTTGTTTTATACAGAGTACCTTCACTTTTTATCTCCTAATATTGGAAATTCCAATTTTTTTTACACTTACTATTTTATTTTAAAAGAAACCTGAAGGTAGCATGGTACCTATTCTGCCTAAAGACACAATATATTGAACTGATTTCTTCACTCTTACCTTTTCTATTAATCTGTTTTACATATCAAGTACCATACAATCTGGGACCTAAATAGCTTATCTCTGTTTCTTTATTTCCAAAAGGCATAACTTAATTTGTCAATCAGATTTTGACAAATCACTTCAGCTTCCATTCATTGGACTAAAGCCCAAGTGTTGGTTACTAAAGAGTATATATGTATACATACATATACATATGTATATATACATGTCAGAAGCAAATATTTCAGGACTTCAAACTCATTAAAAAATTAATGTTTTCAACAACAGTAAAATCAGAGCTAATTACCTAATATGCCTGCATGATGAATCCTGCATGCTTATTGTGGGATTCAAGGTCGTTGTTTGCATTTGCTTATTCTACAGGCACTAATGATTATTTTATATGGCATTCAGCTTCTCCAAACTAGAAACAGGTTACAAGAAGCAAAACACTGTCAGAAACACTTTTGCAAAGCATTGAGTTTCAGTTAAAATTGTTTTCAAAATTACAAATCTGTTTTTGTAGTTGAGCAGATACTAGTATGGCATGGAATTAATGTAATGTACTAACAAAGCAATGTTAATGACCAATTTTCTACAAGCACAAAAATATTTCTCTTCCTGAAACACTAGCAAACACCAGTGACTTCCTAACAGAATTAATAAAATGATTTTTGATGTGTCATTAGAACTCCTGTGTTTTAATTAATTCAAATGTTGTTGTTTTCACTGCAAACACAGGAGGAAAACACTAATGTGCAAACATTGTGCTATTTTCACAAAGAAAAAGGAGAGGACTGGATCCATGTAAAAGGACTTATTGATTATTGTAATAACAGGGAATTTTACAATTCTGTTTATTATACATTTTTAAAATAAAGTATTTGCTAATCTCTTTAGTAGCTTTAAATACATAAATTCTACAGATTACTTTGTTTTACCATAAGAATGTTTTACCATAAGAAATTACTATATGAACATAGGGAAAAGATTTAAGATAGAGTAAGGAATTAACCATAAAGTTGTAAAAATTATTTTGTTAAGACTTTATGGGGTTTTTTTGAGCAGTTTTAGATCACAGCAAAATGAAGCAGGACGGGGAGTACAGAGATTCCATATATACATATATTTACCTCTCCACATGCATAACCTCCTCCCTATTACCAACATCACTCAAGAGAATGATT
Organism: Martes martes; assembly: GCF_963455335.1. Taxonomy (NCBI): domain Eukaryota; kingdom Metazoa; phylum Chordata; class Mammalia; order Carnivora; family Mustelidae; genus Martes; species Martes martes. The sequence continues at coordinate 185,388,515 of NC_137889.1, read as the reverse complement.
CATTTGTTACCAAAGATAGACCTGTACTGACACATCATAGCCACTGATAGCCCATATTTAGTTTACCATCTGGTTTACTTTTGGTATTGCTCATTGCCTGTGTTTGGACAAACCTATACTGATAAGTATTCATCGTTATAGTATAATACAGAGCATTTTTGCTGCCCCAGACAGACTCTGTATCCCACCTACTTATCCTTCCCAAGCCCTCAACCCCTGGGTACTATTGGTCTTTTTTTACTCTTTCCATAATGTTGCCTTTTCCAGAAGGTCATATAGTTGGAATTATACAGTAACATGGAATTAAGTTTCCTCCATGTCTTTTCATGGCTTGATAGTTCATTTCCTTTTAGCACTCATTAGCACAATGGTATTCCATAGTCTGGATGTATCATAGCTTATTTATCCATTTACTTACTGAAGGACATCTTGGTTGCTTCCAAGTTTGGGCAATTATGAATAAAGCCACTATAAACATCCATGTTCAGAGATTTCTGTGGACATAATTTTCAACAAACCATATATTTTAAGCCAACTTGACAAAATAATTTGTCACCAAAATAAATAATCATTTTTATCATTAATTAGTTTCTATAATCAGTCTGAAGTTGTGTCAGGGGCAGTGGAAGGGCCAAAGGAAAATGTAGAAGGAAATGTAGAAATGATTAAATCATCACTCCCTACAGAATATATGAAACAACTTTCTTCTTTTGAGAATAAGTAACATCCTGGAACTCACTGTACCAATAATCTGAGCTAGTCATTTCCTATTAATTGAATTTTATTTGCTCTCCTTTCAATTTTCAAAGCTCCCGACGATATATGATATACAATTACATGTTTAGGTAATTATCATGCTGATAGCAACAGAGAGAAGAAGAGCTTCTTCAGGAGACTATCATCCTAGAACCTGATATTAGTTTTCTCAGATGTGTAATGATGCCTATTACTTGTCAGCTTAAAATAACACACTTATGTTATCACACACTTTCTGAGGGTCAGAAATCCAGGCACATTTCAGCAGGTTCTTCTGCTAAAAAGCAGCTGCAGAGTATCTTTCAGCTGGGTCCTCATCTACAAGCAAGGACTATGGATCCAACAATTCCATTTTGGGGTCTATACCAAAAGGAGATGGAAACATGTTATTGAACAGATATATGTACTTCATGTTAATTGCAGTTTTAGGATTTATTCACAATAGCCAAGATATGGAAACAACATATGTTCCCATTAACAAATGAATGGACAAAGAGGATGTGTGTGTGTGTGTGTGTGTGTGTGTGTGTGTGTGTGTGTGTGTGTGTAAACACAATGGAATATGATTCAGCCATTAGAATGAAGTCCTAGTTTTTGGGACAACATGGGTGGATCTTGAGAGCATAATGCTAAGCGAGAGATCACAGAGAGAAAGACAAATATTGTATGATATTGCTTATATGTGAAATCTAAAAAGTCAAATTCATAAAAAACAGAATAAAGTGGCAATTACTAGGGGCTGGTCCCCCAGCCCCTAGTAATTGGGGATAGGATAGATTTTGTTAAAGGATATCAGCTTGCAATGAGTAGTAAATAAGTCCTAGAGATTTAAAGCACAGTATAATGAATATAGTCAATAATATTGTATTATAAGTATCAAACTTGCTAGATCTCAATTATTACAATCACAAAAAAAGAAATGATAATCATGATGGCATGATGGAGGTGCTAACTCTGAGTACAATGGCAATCATATTACAATATATAAATGTATCAAATCAACGTCTTGTGTGCCTTAAATTCACACCATGTTATATCTCAAATACATTTCAATGGAGATTGGACTAGGGAAGCATCCGCTGCCTTGTTTATGTGTCATTGGCTTCATTCAACCCCTTGTACCTGCAAGATTTCTAGCAGCCTTCTTTTTTTTTCTTTTCTTTTCTTTCTTTTCTCTTCTCTTCTCTTCTTTTCTTTTCTTTTCTTTCCTTTTTTTTTTTTTTTTTTTTTTCTTCAGGAAACTGAAGATCTTTTTACTTGGCCCTGGGAAACCAAGATTCTACAAGATAATGATTCATCCATCTGAGAATTATTTTTTAAATTTTTTTAGCAACCTTCTTCTTAAAAGGCAGACAAGGAGCAGATAGTCTCCAGATTGCATCTTCTGGCAAGACAGGGTAATATAATATAATATAATATAATATAATATAATATAATATAAGACTGGGAGTAAAGTCCTGTCACCTTATGGTATTTTACATTGAGAAGTAAGGTAGGTCCTATCCACACTCAAAGATATAAGATGACACAGTGTGTGAACACCAGCAAGTGGGGATCATGGGAATCAACTTAATGTCTTTCTGCACAGATCTTTTCCCCTTAAGTTACCTCCCGTTCAGAGTCTAACTTAACCAAGAATTGGTAGAAAATAAAAGGTATAAAGAGAAAAGCTGGCATTGAGAGGTCCCACCTTCTAAAACAACGGTCAGACAGTTTCTTACTTTAAAAGTATGAATTTCATTGTTCATTGACATAGAATGGAAGAAAAGTCATATGGTGAATAAAAGACTATCTTTTGGTGAGCAATCATAAAAATGCAACTAGAAAAATGAAATAAAATTTTATTCAAATAAATTTCAAACACAAAATCAATCTCTCACACATGTACAGAAGATAACAAAAGGTAAAATAAATGTTATTATAATTTACTCAGGGTTTTTATTACTCAGAAGTCTTTACACATTATCTAACCATTTTAACTTTTTTAGTTCATATGCTATTTCATTTTATTTTAAAAATATACCATATATATTTGCCATGTACCTCATAATGAAAAATAAACATTAATAAGGAACTAATACAATGGCATAAAATATTTCAGAATAATAAATTTTAACCAAATTCTTTCATAATTCTAAAATTGAATTCAGGCAATGTCTTTCTTTAAATTTCAAATAGAATTTTTGTTTTTAATAATGTAAAATAAATTTTCCACTTTTAACTAAAAAGCCTACAGTATGTGTTATACATTAAAGTAGTTGCTGAATGAAAAATCCACCTAAGATCATCTATTTCAACTCCTAATTTTATTAAGTTAGAAAATATTTTACATGATAAAATGTAAATTTGTTAATTGAAAAAATACCTAAAGCTATTTTTCTACTCTGTTCTGTTCTATTACTTCAAAATAAAATGATATTAAAAAAATAAAATAGGAAATCATTAGCTGGTTTTTTTAAGGCAATTAGATTAGCTTATTCTCATAAACTTATGCAGATAATCAATAAAGGCAAAACACAGGAACTTTGTTGAACCTGTTTAAAAGGCTTGCCTTGGCTTCTGATATCTGGTTCCCCAGATAAGACCTGTGAGATATCCCTCATTGACATCTTATTTTCTACTTCTTCCTTCTTCTTGGATTTCTTTCTTTCATTTTTCTTTCCTTTTCTTCAATGAGACTTAACTGCTTCCAGCTCAGACTGGTTAGATTTCCTTGAGTGCTTTCCTTAGTTTGTTTATAACTATTAGAATCCTCTCACCACTTAATGTTGCTCTTTTCCAATCAATTCCAGGCTGTGTCTTACATTGATCTGTGGTTTTGTGATGTTGCCACTTAATCAATAAGGAAACCATAGTTCTGGGTAAAATATTTCCCATATAGAAGTAATGAGGGGAAGTTCAACATGAGAATTTGGTGGAAGGAAAGAAAACAACTCTTTTTTTTTTTTTTAAGATTTATTTATTTAGTTTAGAGAAAATGCATGTGAGTCAGAGGGTGGGTGCAGGGGGAGGGGGGGAAATCTTAAGCGGGCTCCATGCTGACTTGGGGCTCAATCTCAGGACCCTGAGATCATGACCTGAGTGAAAATCAAGAGCCAGACATTTAACTGACTGAGTCACCCAGGCACCCTAAGAAAATAATTCCTAAAAAAGATCACTGTCTGAGTTTTTAAGTAGTTGCTAAATCTATTTATCAATCTATTTAAAAATTTGAAATTTTACATTAAAATTTCTGATTATATGCTCATACAGATACAGTGAATGTGGACAAATGGGGCAAAATAAAAAATAATAATAATAAGTAATCCATTCTATAAAAGTGCTGGTTTGGGGCACCTGGGTGGCTCAGTTGGTTGAGCATCTGTGTTCTGCTCAGGTCTTGATCCCAGAGTCCTGGGATCAAGTCCCATATTGGGCTCACTGGTCAGCAGGGAGCCTGCTTCTCCCTCTCCTGCCTGCCACTCCCCCTGCTTTTGTGTGCACTCTCTCTCTCTCTCTGTCAAATAAATAAATATAATCTTAAAAACAAACAAAAAAAAATGCTGGTTTTGTGATCTGATCCTCTTCAACGTGGTCCATAGCCTAATGAAGGAAAGTGGATACTTGATTAGCAAGTATTGATTGATTGCAAGACAAAACTTCAATAAATGATGAATTAGTGAATGTTACTTAGCAAAGAGCAAATCTGTTTCTACTAACATCCTCTGTAAAACTAATTCTTAAGAGTTATATGTTCAGGAAAACTAGAGGGATACAGCTCTGTCTCCGGATCAGAAGTAGAATCCTCTGCTCGATACAGTAACAGAGTTACTAAGGATTCAGTAAGATTTTAACCGCTGGAGCTGCCCAGAGCAGGCCCTGACAATTACATTCTTAGTGGCTTACCTAAAGAAAAAAGGAAAGAAAAAAAGCTTCCTGAAGGATGCACAGAATCTTTCAACGCCTATTAAAGAATGACCAATGCTTAGTCCTCTGAATCATTAGAATAGCAGTCTCTTTCCTCCTTCAAAAAAGATAGTAAGAGAATAGACAGAGAGGCATTTATTCTGCTCCCCTGAGTGTGGAAGGTGACAAATTTGAGCAGAAATGACTTCTCTTTGGCCAGAGGCTGAAATGTGAAGTAAAGGCAGAGAACATTCCTTTCCCTAAAGTAGAAAACCAGTATTTTTCACCATTCTGCGTCATAAGAGGAAGAGCAATGAATCTTGGTGCTACTTTTTAAACACAAATCATCTAAACCTGAAATTACACATTTGTAAGTAGATGACTCTAAAACAAAACAAAGCTGGTTCTCTTTCCTTCTCAGCCTTCTTTATTGGACAGCACTCTCACCACGCCAGGACAAAATGTGTTTCTACTATGTCACATTGCAAAAAATAATTTGTGTGTTGATGGCTTCCATGATATTTTTCTATGCCTTCAGTGTGTGTCAGTGGACAGGGGATCATGATGTAGACAAACATTTGGAAATCCATGGGTCAATTATTATGAATCTGTAAACTATGTGTGGTTTGCTTTTGTGGGTTATTTATGTATTTGTTTATTTATTATTTTCTTTCATGGTGATGGACATACTTGATTCTTACCTCTACTTTCACTTCTCCCATGTAGTAGAGAAGATAAACTCAGTGACAGATCCACAGTTTCAATAGCCTCCAACTATACTAAAATTCAGGTTACACCGAGTGCGACTGTCCTATACTACTGCAAATTCCCTCCATAAATGCTTGCAGTAAATATATCTACCGAGGTGACTCTTCGTTATAACTTTAATCACTGTTAGATTATTCACTTAATTTCATTTAACTTGACTTTTTGCAGATGTCTACATTTCTGATGAATAATTTTACAGAGAATCGTAGAACACCAAAAAGAATCTGAGTACTTCTTTTAAGTTCCTTTAATTATCAGTTTTAGAAACAAATGCATATTCCTTAAAGAAAATTGCTTTTTAAGTTTCCTAAGTTGCCACCAATATTTCAATTCTTCTAAGAATATAAGGGAATGGGCTTTGGAAGAGATACATTTCTCTTAAAATTTTGACTAAAAAGTTATTAAAAACATTTTTTGTGTGTTTTTTCCTTCCCTCAATGGGCAAATAAAAATGTGTTGATTATCCATTTGTATAAATTTTTCATTGAGGAAAAAAACACAGTTAAGCACTTGAAAACTCATTAAATAATTAACACTTTGAACAACAGTAAAATCAGAGCTAATTACCAATATTTTGTTCAGTGAACCTTGTACCCTTACTCTGGCAATCAAGGTCATTGTTAACATTTGCGTATTCTATAGACATAATGATTATTTCATATAGCATTCAGCTTCAGCTCTCAGACTACAACCTGATTAAAAAAGACAATGAGAGAATCATTTTTACAATATATTGTGATTGCATCAACATATACCTAAGCAACCTGATAATTTAAAGATAGAGTTTTTGTTAATCTATTTGCTTTATATTCTGACACCGTAATCTTTTTTTTAAGTTCTAATGCTTCTAGATTTTATCAGAAATGTTGCTTTGGTTCATAGGTCAGATATCCTAAAGAGCAATCCTATGAGAGAGAGGTTCTGTCTTTATGAAACTAATTTCTCTGATAAGATTTTTACGAGGACCATTATCCTCAGTACAATTGTTTATCATTGAAATTGTATACACAAAAGAATATCAATCGTATTTTTCTCTTTATGAAAGCTGACTATAAAATATCTAAGTGTTTTTACTCAGAGTAATAAAAAAATGATTTTTTTGTTGTTTTATAAGGCAACCTGGGCAATAAAGTAGAAGATTAAAAAGAAATCAAATATAAACAATTACATGCCTCAAATGACTCTGTGCCATCACTAAGAAGAAATTAATTGAAGACTTGACAGAAGTTCTTACAAGTTGGAGGGCAGGGATTAATTCCCTTTTAGTAGGACATTAAAATAGTCCCTAGAAAAATAAACGTACGAAGAAAATTCTGTATAGAATTTTGGGGCATAATTAAACCTCTTGAAAGTCCATCCACCCAAATAATCACTGATACAGGTTGTTTGTGGCAATTGGCCCAGGCAAAGCATCCTTTCCTTTCTCAACACTTGAATCTCATTAAGTTATGTATCTCTCTTAGATGACATACTTTTAACTGCTTTATTGACTATTTAAATTACTCGGTTCCAGTCATAATAAATGCCAAGGTAGATAATTATGGTACAATTTAAATTTTTTTGTAAGATTTTATTTATTTGATAGAGATCACAAATAGGCAGAGAGGCAGGCAGAGAGAGAGGAGGAAGCAGGTTCCCTGCTGAGCAGAGAGCTCAATGCTGGGCTCAATCCCAGGACCCTACGATCATGACCTGAGCCGAATGCAGAGGCTTTAACCCACTGAGCCACCCAGGCGCCCCCAATTTAATTTTTTTTTTTAATTTATTTATTTGACAGAAAGAGATCACAAGTAGGCAGAGGAGATAGGCAGAGAGAGAGGAGGAAACAGGCTCTCCAGTGAGCAGAGAGCCCAATGCGGGGCTCGATTCCAGGACCCTGGGATCATGACCCCAGCTGAAGGCAGAGGCTTTAACCCACTGAGCCACCCAGGCACTCCACCCAATTTAATTCTTTGTAAAGATTTTTCTAAAGAACTTGAATTACCTGAAAAGAATCTATCCATAAGACATTTTGTCATGTCCCTACATGGTATATTCCTAAAGACCTATGGACTATACCATCTGCTCAACCTGGAAAGTTTCTCTGTACTTCATAGATGCTACTTTTAATTGGGGTATAAACCTATTTCAATCTCCTAAAAAACTAGCACATAGTGCTAACTACTGGAGATGAGACGATAACAACATGAGATTAAAATATGTGTGAATGTGGAGATATACTGAATCATTGGTATAGAAGACAAACTAGAACTACCCACAGAGAAAAGGAGAAAACAGAGAGCCAATCAAAACAGACTATCAATCGTATGATTCTACTTACATGATACATTCAAAAAAGGCAAATCTATGGGAACAAAGTAAACTAGTGGTTTCTTGGGGCCAGAAGTTGGAGAGAATAGAGGTTAGCAATAAATGGACTCTCAATGGGATGATGAAAATGTTCTAAAGCTGATTTATGGTAATGATTACAGAACTTCATAAATTCATTAAATATCACTGAGGTGCATACTTAAAATGGGTGAACTTGCAAAATATGCATGATGATATGCAAAATGCAAAATATGTCTCAATAGGATTATAAAAAGGAAAAAAAGCAGTTGGTAAGCAAATGAAAATAACACAACAAGCATGAAGGAAAGAATGTTGATCTTACATTCAGATATCTTTTATCCAAATAAAAACAAAGATCTAAAAGGTAATAAACAACAATTAGAAGAAAACTGAGTTGAAGGTAAACTTGTGAATGCAAATTGAAGTGATCTCTGAATACCTGAGGAATAAATTATAAATGTTCAAATAAAAACAAAAGAAAAAAGGCCTATTGATGTGAGGACAGAAAATAGACATTAAATTTAGAGTACAGAAAACAAGGCTGTACCAAAACTGGCCTCATAGCTTCCTCCAGTGTTAAGACAATCGGTTTGTCTTTTTCAAAATTTTGAAAGAATAAATTAATATTCAGAAATAATGTATCTAATGATTTCTACATATGAAAACACTATTCTCTTTAAATATGCAAAACTTTGGAAAATGTACCATCCATATATTTATTTTTTTAGAAATGCTAGATTTATTTTACTTCACCAGAGATGAAAAGAAATTAAAATTCATAAATGAAAAATCATTTATAAAGAAATTTTCATGTATTTTATTAAGCAGTTTAGAACCAGAACTCGGGAGTCATTTTATTAGATTCTGTCACACAAAGATGAAGTTTTATTCACTATCTTTTCCCTTAATTTTCTTTCTTAGGTAGTCATTTCTTTCCAGTTTCTAGGAATTTAGTTCCTGCACCAGATCTGTTGCTATACTGCTTAATTATTTTGTTATTTCATTGATACTTAGAAGAAAAATGATTGCCAACCTTTCTAAATTATGAAAAACCAAATAATTTTTACAGTGTCCCATGCTAGAAGAATCACTAAACAAAACAGTTCTTAATATCCCTTAGTATAAATATATTGAAATTACATTGAGATGACATTTTTTTTGTGTAACAGAAGATTGAATCACGATATTTTGTCTTTTAAAAGATATAAAATAATTCATTTTTTTACTAAGTTGGAAAGACAAATACATTTACCAAATATTATTACCTGTCTTCAAGCCACTTGTGTTATAAATTGTAGTCTAGTGACAATAGTTCTATAATATTTTTTAAGATGAAAACATAATACGAGCTCAATTCTGGTCAAATATTCATATAGAAAGTCTATACGGAAGTACATTAAAATGTTACAAGTAATCATGTCTACACTTTAGAGTTATGCATTTAAATATATTTTATATTATTTCCATACCTCAAATTTCCCACTGTTAAAGTTCTCAGACTTAGTACATAAAAATAATATATACTGAGTTGAATTTCTACTTCAGAAAAAAGATTAATAGAATCGTTATTATAAGTATGTCCCAAATATTTCAAAGGTAATACTTACACTAAAATTAAATTTGAATTTTTAGATAATAATAAACAATTCTTAATGTATTCCCATGCAATCAATACTTGAAACATCCTCATAATATTAAAAATGTCTATTGTTTATTTCAAATGCAAATTTAACTCCGTATCCTGTATTTTCTCTGGTAACCCTATCCACCATGAGAAAATATGCTTCTTTTAGTTAGAAATATACCATTTAATTTCATACACTTAGCTTACTAAATTTGGAGGAAAAGCATGAATATGGTAAAACTATTTCTTTGTCAGGTTCCAAGTTGCAGATGATGAGCTTGTTATGTATTTTAAATGTAAAAGTCTCCAGAAATAAAGACTATAAAAAGGATCACTAAGATAATCAGCATATACACAAAACATACTAATGAACCACAAAGTGAGTGGGAGATAGCCAGAGACTAATCCATGGTTAGTGGAGAAGGATCTGGCACAAAAATTTCCTTCCAATTTTTCCTGTCTAAATCTTTCAGTGTGGCCTTCAACTAAGTGATGATTTTTTATTTGTGTAAGTAACTTCAGTAACAATAAAAAAGAAAAAATATATAATCACATAATGATAAGATACCATTGTAGATGATTTAAAAATGTAACGTTATTAACATTAACTCACACTTAAATATACACATACACACATTGTTCCTCAAACTTCCTTATGAAACATCTTAAAAATTGATTCTCATACTTTTTCACTCTAGAAAGTGTAGATATCTAAGTGGTGATAGAAACCAGGTCTTACATCTACTTTGTTGATTTGGCTCTTTCCTTTTTTTTTTTCTTTTTTTCTTTTTGCTTTTTTTCTTTTTTTCCATTTGCTTGATTTAACAGCTGGATCAGAGAAGTCTGACCAACAAGCCAAGGGGGCAATAGAATCCTAGAATCCACGGAGTATTGCTGGTTTACAGGTGAATTTCCCAGGAGGGAAAAGACTAGCGATCACAGCACAGCTGAAAACATTCTATAGAGAGACTGCTGTTAAGAAACCCACGAAGTCTTGATGGTGGGGTTGCTGTGCCAGTCTGATCCAAAATCTGTGTACTCAAAAGATTTTCTTCTTAAGTAAACCAGGGAAGGTCTGATTATCCAACTCCAGCGACTAGAGAGTGCAATGCTCAAATCCACCAGCAAGGCCAACAAAGGAAAAGCTGCTTACACTGGTGAAAACAAATGCAAATGCTACAACTGCTAAGAGATCCACAAAGAAAATGAAATAAAGACCATACCAAATCTCTAGAATTATGAAGTAATCAAACACATATAGTATAACACTTTTAAATAAAAATGGAGCACAAATTTCCAATTAATAAACACAGCTAAAGCTCATTTTTGAAGTTATCGATGACTAGAAGTAAAGTGTTTTTTTAATTAAAAAGTTAGATAAATTAACATGTGTTCATAAGCATGATGTAAAAAGAAAATAATTTTCTCATTTTATTGCCAAGTTAAGTTTTTAATTCTATAATCAAGAATACTTTATAACATAATTCAGATAATAAATGTTCTTTAATTTTCAATTGGGAAAGAAATGGATTGCAGAAATAACTCAAAGTAGGGCAGAAAAAGTACATATGGCTAGATGATTTTATTTTAGTTTCATTTTTTAAAAATGAAAAAAAAAAGTTAAAGTAAGATACAGTTTTGTTGGCAGGGTGCAATGCCAAAGTATTGGAGTCAAAAACTTGTTTTATTTTAAGTTTTTTTCATTTGGATCCTGGAAACAGCTTTTTCTTTTTTTCTTTCTGTTTCTATTAAAAGAGGTTACATATTCATTCTCAACTGTAATTTATAAATAAAATATCAGGAATAATTATATTTTTTATGTTTTAAGTTCTGTTGCCATTGTTTTCTCCTATTAATTCCTGCATTTAAATGACTCTGAGAAACAAACTGAGGGTTTTGAGGGGAAGGGGAATGGGGGATTAGGTGAGCCTGGTGGTGGGTACTAAGGAGGGCACGTATTGCATGGAGCGCTGGGAGTGGTTCCTAAACAATGAATCTTGAAACACTGAAAAAAATTAAATTTAATTTAAAAAAATGACACATTATCCTCCATTACAAAAGACATGAAGTAATTTTACATGAAGAGGAGTTTATTAAATGTTTATCAGGAAAGTCACGCTAGAAAATACCTTCATGTGAAAACTAAATGTGAAAGAGACCATTTTCACTTTTTAAAATTTTCATGGGTAATCTTCCTTTAAACAAAGAAGGGAAGACTGTCTAATCTGAGAAGGCAAGTCTCCAAAGCAACCTTGCTGTGAAACGAAGAGGCGTTCTCCACAAGGTAGATGCCTTTGTTTTTATAAATCTAGGAATTCACTTTGAATCTCGCCACAATAATGTTTCTCTCTTCTAGATGGAAGTCTTCTCCCATGTTCCAGAAAAGATAGAATGGCCCTCATCTACATATTAAAAAGTGGGCATATTGCCAATTTAGGAAAGCTCTCTGGGAACTTTTACTCTATTATTATAGAACTCAGAAACAGCGCATGGCTATAGCAGGATGGATAGTGTCTTTCCCCGAGAAAAAGAATCGATAAAGACTACAAAAAAAGGAAAAAGGCAAAGTACTGTAGGTTCTTAAATGAAAATTGATTTCCACCATTGACCATGGAACAAGCTCATCAGTAACATCGCATTTAAAGGGAATCTAATTGTTTCTTCTTATGGTAGGGTTTGAACTTGGAAAGGAAGTATAAGAGGGAAATCAATCCTCTGTTATCACAAGTAGCTTAGTCACAGCATACTGATTCAAGAAAATACAATTGCTTAAGAGGCCATTGTAACCACTCAATGGATTGCCTCAGAAAACCAAGCTGCATTCCTCAGGAACATATGGGTTCCATTTTTAATTCTATCTTTTTTTCATGTACTTTTCTGACCCTAGAGACATCTTTAATTCCTTTTTTTTTTAAGATTTTTATTTATTTATTTGACAGGCAGGGATCACAAGTAGGCGGAGAGGCAGGCAGAGAGAGAGGAGGAAGCAGGCTCCCTGCTCAGCAGAGAGCGATGCGGGGCTCGATCCCAAGACCCTGGGATCATGACCTGAGCCGAAGGCAGAGACTTTAACCCACTAAGCCACCCAGGGGCCCCTTTAATTCCTTTTGGTTACAGATTATATAGTAAATGAATTACAAAAACGGATTAGTGCAAATTCAGTAGTAAAGGAGGTGTGATCATCTAAATTGTGGATCATACTGATGATTCATCTTGTGTGTAAGGGACATGTTATTTTATTTACTTACTACATAAGTATAATAAGGTTACAGAACTAACCATGACACATAAATCCCTGATTTCATGGCACTTATACTATATTTTATATGTGAGTGAAAGAGAAGATAGACAAGTAAAGAAGTAAAAACAAATTAATAAAGAAAATACTTTCTAATAGATGTAAATGTTAAGACCTGACCTTAAAGCAGACCATCCCAGCAAAGGGAATAGCAAAAAGTGGAAACATGATTTCCACAGTAAAGGGACAGAAGGAAGAAAGTTCAGTGTGGTTGGAGCTGAATAAGCTAGCATCGTGTTATGAACTGATATGAGAGGGCTAAACACACACCAAAACATGTATGACCATGAAGATCACGGTAAGCGGTTTAGGTCTCGTTGAAAGTAAGTTTGGAAACTTCGAAGGTTTTGAAGGTTGGGAGTGGGACAACATTTGATTTACATTGTTCGAAAACTCATGCTGGCAAATACATGAAGAATGAACTGAAGATTTCGTAATCTAATCGTAGTCTGCTAACTAGTGCAGGGGAGGCATGACTGTTTTCAACCGTGGTGATAAAACTTTTTGTTACAAGATGATTGTGTTTTCATAAAAGCCTTTTTAAATTTAGTCACCTTGGGCTGGGACCGTTGCATAGAAAAATAGCTGAATGTGGGGGCACCTGGGTGGTTCAGTGGGCTAAGTGTCTGCCTTCGGCTCAGGTCATGATCTCTGGGTCCTAGGATGGAGCCTCACATGGGACTCCCTACTCAGTGGGAAATCTGTTTCTCCTTCTGCCTCTCTGCCTTCCTCCCGGCTCGTGCTCACTCTCTCTTACTCTGCTCTCTCTCTCTCTCTCAAATAAAAAAAATAAAATCTTAAAAAGAAAAGAAAAGAAAACAAAACAAAATCACTGAATGTGACTTAATGAGAAGGAGAAAAGTAGAGAGGGCTGTAGATACATCAACAGAGGGAAGTCAGCCACAGACCAGCAAACATCCAAAAATAAGTTATCAAGCCTTCCAAAAAACCTCCCAATTCACCTCACATATATCAAGTAGTACATTGTTAGACATTCAAGTTCTATTAGCTGTAACAAAAAGTATTATCAAGTCTACCTGTTTCCCCTGCCAACTTCCCTCCTTCATCCTTCACTCAGGCATAGTTCATTTGTATTTCCATCTTCTTTTTTTTTTTAAAAGATTTTATTTATTTATTTGACAGACAGAGATCACAGGTAGGCAGAGAGGCAGGCAGAGAGAGAGGAAGGAAAGCAGGCTCCCCGCTGAGCAGAGAGCCCGATGCGGGGCTCGATCCCAGGACCCTGGAACCAAGACCCGAGCCGAAGGCAGAAGCCTCAACTCACTGAACCACCCAGGCGCCCCTGTATTTCCATCTGCTTGGTAACCCTTCACAGCTGTCGGTATCGTAGCCTCGTTCTGGCACAGTGGAAAGAGCATTGACTTAAAAGCAGATGGATTCCAGTCCTGACACTTGCTGATTACAATGACCTTACCAAGTTCTTCACCGTACCAGGTCTGGGTTCCCTAATCTGTAAAGTTAGAACAGACCTTTCCCATACTCTAGATGCTTTAGATATTTAAACTTAATCCCACAAAATAATTCTATGAGTTAAGTATTGTTATTGTTGTTATTATTCCCATTTAACGGGTAAGGAATCCTAGCTAGATGGGCAAGGTAAAGAGCTCAAAGTCACTCACTGGTAAATTGCAGAACCTAGGTTTGAGCACAGTCTTCCTGGTTACAAAACCCACACTCTGAAACACTGTATCTTTAATGAACTAAGATATCATAGATACTTAATAAAACTTTGTTACTGTTTTCATATGTTCTGTATGCTGTCCTCTCTTATTTTAACTCCTAGGAACTGTATGTTCACTAATAATTGCATCTACCAGAATTATGCAGTCTTTCAGTGCCTTAGTACAAACTGGTATCTCTCCTTCCCAATTTGTCATCTCTCCCAGAAGTCCTGAATCAGCTGCCACCCATCATTAAGAAATAAATCTCTTTGTTTAATTTCTCTCTTTATGACTTCCACAGTCATATAACCTGCGCTGGTAATGTTAATTGAATTCCAAATCTCTTGGATGATGTTTCCAAAATAAAATAATATGCATAATGTATTTATAGGATTCAGAGAAAATGATAGAATTTTCTGCATTTGATAGAACAACCAATATATGGTTATGACTTTCTGAATTCTCACTTTCAAATAACAGTAAATAATTTTTGATAGAAAAAAATAAGGAAAAATGTCACAAATCACAGAATAATCTAAGCAATCACGCACCTCAAAAGTCAAGGCAAGTTATTTTCCATACGGTTAGCAGTGTTTTACTAGTTATAGACAAGCTAGAATAGTAGAAGTGAATATTGGAACCAAGTAGGAGATAGAGCATGTATATTGAAAAATATTGAGGAGTTGTTTTCAGTTTCAGAAGTAGTAATGATGATCTTCAATGTAGACATTGGTTAAACATTTTTCATATATATTTTTCATTTTATTTTGCTTTCACAATAATCTTAATAAGTAGGTAGTAGAGGCAGTGGTAGGAGATAGTATCATTAGTAATGATAGTAGTAGCAGTAGAGCTATTTTGTAGAAGTAAAAACTGAGAAAGAGTTATAAGTAAATTACTTCAAGTTCTACAGCTAATAAGGGAGAGAAATGGATCATCAGTTCACTTCCTTACACTCAAAAGCTCTGGATTTTTCACTATAAAAAGACTTTCAACATAAATTAATTTTTCATTATGGCATTTATATATCTGAAAAATACATTCATGGTTTGGGTTATATATAATATGCACATTCTATTTTCAGCACAGACATGTTTTAAGTAGAATGTTGTGCTTTAATTTCCTAAGTGGGATAAAAGTTATTGAGAATAATAAATTTAAAGAAGAAACACAGCTAAATTAAATCCCTTTAATGAATTTAATCCCAATTTATCTTTAATTGATTTCTAGATATTAAATATCATCCTCATTTTTCTTGAGTAAGGAAACTGAGAGATCTATTGAGTCCATGGATGAGCTGTCAACAAAGCTCACAAAATCTAATCACTCATCCATTGTAACATAAATATCCCTATGAAATGAAAACTGTGTTATTATTGTCTCCAAGCATGTGCACGATTTTGCATTTTTAAATTATAGACATAAAGGTTCACCAAGGAATTATTACTCAAACAAGAATGGAACGAAGAACATTTATTGAATAACCACAGTGCCAAATGAGGTACTAGCTGTTTTCATCTGTGCTCCCTTATTTAACCCTGACAAATCTCCTTCTAAGTATGATTGAAACAATTTGCCAAAGGAGTAAGCTGAATTTGAGAAAGATTAAATAACCTGTCTGCATCATGCTATTAGTAATTTTCAGAGTTTACTTTAGCCCATACCTAGAATCTTTTTGAGACCACTTCACTCATGGCAGTAGCTAAGAAGTAAAAAAAAAAAAAAACAAAAAACCACCTAAACAAAACGAACAAAAAATAGCAACAACAATAAAATAAATTCATTAACACCAACTGTTGAATAAATATTTCTCAGGAGAATTCACTGTTAGTACAAAGTCATATGAACTACCAAATAGTAACAAAAAGAATGCATTTTGGGCTCGACAAACCTGATCTTAATAATCCTCTGACATCCTAAAGAAGCATTAGATTCAGATCTCATTACTTTGTCTCCTTGATCCATTTTGTGCTCTCGTCATACCACGTGGCACTATTTCTTTACTTTTCTATCATGCTGCAGTGTTACATTATTATAAGCTTTTCCTACATTTCCATTGTAAGCACCAACAACTTCTCAAGAAGTTGTATCAACATTGAGCACTGCAGAAATGAGACAGGATTGCCTGTTAGCACAATCTTGGAGTACTCTTGAACTGATATTATAAATCAGATATTCAGTATTTTTGAAATCTATCATTTATAATAGAATTTAATGTAAGAGAAGGAACAAAATACATTTTTACCATTGATAACAATTTTAATTCCTGAAGTAAATACTTTCATACATTAATATGTATGAAAGGCATACTTCACTTCAGATAACAGAACTAAGCAAGCAAAAAACTCAAACTTGTAAGTCAAATTTTAGAAAGTTCATTACAATTACAGAAGTGTCCCAGGGACAAGAGGTCACTTAGGTTTCTGCCCACTTGTTGTTTAACAACTAGTCACCAAAAGTAAGTGCTCTAAATATAAAAACTTTAAACCACAGTTCCTACAGGGCCATGAATTGGAAATGAAGGATAAGTAATTCTGTACCTAAAATATGATTTTTTAATTTTAAACAATTTTAAACAGTGTAGTGATATCTTTTCAAAATGCAGCTTATAAAGTTACCTTTAATTGGACACTGTTATTCATATCATACTAAGTTCCAGTTAACTTAACTATAAAGCAAAATCTTAAGTCATTTTCCTATAACTCCCATTTGCATTGATTTTGACTTCTATATTAAAAATTTTAGGCAATTAAAAATCTTAATAGCTAATGTTTTGGTATATCATTCATAGGTTTCAATCAGTTGATTTAAATACAATTACAATGAAGCTAAGGTCTTGGGATATGTCCCAGAGTGGCTTTACATGACAAATTCTACTCTTGTCTACCATCAGTTATCTTAGAGGCATTTGTTTGTGATTCTAAAGATGGCAAAATCCAAGAAAGAAAACATAGTTCTACATTAGGCAACTTAACATCAATTTAACAGCAAAATGAGAAAAACAATCTTAGCCAATTTCTGCATTTTAGGAGTTTGGGGTTTTTTGTTTGTTTGTTTTGTTTTTTCCAAAATCACACCAATAACATTCTTGGTCTCTGGGATGTTAAAGGTAGTTGCTTTGAAAAAGAAGTACTATAGAAACATGTCTTCCCAGAGTGAGCAAAAAGAAATCACAACTCTCAGGTATCTGTACTAAATGCAAAGCTGAGATAAAACTGTAGTGTCTAAAATGTCTAATGTGAAAGACGGTATGTAAAAGCATGCATTTCTGAGTATATGGCTAACAAGATATGCAGTATTAACATAATTTTAAAATGATTCATCTGTGATCAGAAGCTAGAGATATGATTCTATCTTTGGGAAAAACTGATCCCTGACTCCAATGGCTGCCATGATCTCTGTCAGGATCCCAAGAATGGGCTGTCCAGCCAAATGCATACTTTTTTTTACTACTGTATTACCCCCAAATCCCTATTTGCTCTCCTTAACTAGTGACATACGTCAAGAAATGCAAGCCACATGTGATTGTTAAGCTGGATTCACCTTGGTTTCCACATGGAAATCTTGTCTCCAAGCAGGAGACATCTCTAAGCCCCAAAGAGAAATCCGAGTATTTCCTCCCATGTGAAATAAGACCATATTAAACCCTAGTGGGATAATTTATTTTGTGTCCTTGAGAACTTTCTTTTACCTTTTACTCACAGGAGAACTCTGACTTGAAGTGTACACACCAAGAAGGGGAAAACCTATTAGTTCTTTCCAGGCAAAGTTTCTTAATCTGAAGATGAGCTTCAGGCAGGCCACACTGCACTGAAATTATATGCAAAATATTCTGGTTTTATAAATATGTCCTTTTAACTTCTGGGAATCAAATTTAAAGAGTTGGTGACTCTGAAAAGATTAATAACTTCTGGCTTAGAGATCAACTGCTGTATAAGATAAAGAAATTTCTGAAGGGGGAAATAGAGAAACAATATTTGAAATATCTTTAGGTTTTTTCATTTAGCTCATTTCCATTAAAATGTTATATGTCCTACAACATTTTAAAGAAATGTGTATGTTGCAAAATTATGTGAACTTCTACTAATAAGTTTTGCCACAGAATTATGGAAATCCCACTTTTACCACACACTCATTCACACACACACACACACACACACACACAATACGCACACACACACTTTCCCTCCCTAGTTTATTTACTGCATTGTCTAACTCTGCTGTTGTTCTAAAATGAGTTCTGTGTCAGATCTTAAAGCAGAGCAACTGAGTACGCTATGGCCATCAAAGAGGCAGAAAATCATAGTATTATTTCAGGTCTGGCCAGGTTGGGACACAGGATTCAAAGAATTCACTAAGTTGATGAGAATCTTATCTAATCTTTCTGGAGAGAAGTGCCTGGTTGCCCATGCCAAAAGACCTATGGCATTTCCTTCCTTTTCTGGAAAATAAAACAACAAAACATACCCAAGTCCTTCTGAAAACATTATTTTGGGCCTCAATAAAGTCCTGAATCTGATTAAAAAACATTCAGATGCTGAAAAATGTTTCATACTATTCTTTCCAGGAGAACTACACATGATATGGATGATGCTTCCACGTCTAGATGGAAAGTCTACAACAACGATATGTAAAGTTTGGGGGTAATGTAAATTTTGGTTTAGTACGATGATGATGCAACATAGTGAAAATGACATATCTTTCAAATCTTTCTTAGTCCTGTAATAAATTGATTGCTCCCCAAAGAGTTAAAAGTTCACAGCATGTCTTGGGTGTTCTATTTTCTGTCCTGTGGAGACGCAAGAAGGCCCTCTATTTGGGGAAAAGGTCTTTTACTCAGATTGTACTAGATGAGGCACCAACATGGAGACCCCAGAAAAAAAAAAAAAAAAAAAAAAACTAATAAAAGCAGTCATTGAGACTCATCACTAAACAAAATAACCAGAATCAGGACATGAGTACCAGGACAAGAATTCTGAGGGATGAGAAAAACACCACAAAGTAGAATGTGAGATAGATTAAAATGTAGCTCTCAGGCAATGAGCTATAATCAGCCAAGATATCTGTGGCTTGTCCGAGGCTGGTTCCTGACCAGTATCAGGCTCCTGAGAATAGGATGCGAGGCTGGGCCAAGCATTACCAATGTTCAATAAATTCAGATGACTATATCATATATTGTCAATGAGTATCACCGTGTATCACAAATAGCTCCAGCAAGGTATCAAAGTATGCACTTTCTCTCTTCCATCATGAATTCTCTGGGTTGCAAACTCTCCATGCCAATTTTGTTCAGCATAACAAACTTCCATCCACACATTTAGGTAGTTACATATTCCAGTAGCTCTTAATTTTTAATACAATAGCTTGTATAAGAGCAAGCATTCAGAAATGAAGATTCTTATATATTTGATGACTCTTTGCAACATGCAAGAGAGTTTGCCCTGCAACACTGGAGATAAATTTACTTATTAAGAACAGTTGTTCCACATGTACTTGGCAGACAGGAATTAATTCACGTTCTGTTTTGCATCAGCCCAAAGCCTAATTTTTGAGCCAGCCTATGCTAAACATGCAAGGTAATAACATTTCTAAAGGTATTTTAAAACCATGAGGAAGTCTACACTGAGTGCTTGAGTGGTAAACTGTGCCATATATCATACCCTAACTATGCCAAGGCTGAGTGATTTTAATTTGTTCACTTAGTAAACTCTTTGGAATTTCAAATGTATTTTAAACAAGCTGGTGATTGAGAATATACATTTTATTAGTGTAATTAGATATGACACTTTCATCTATTGCAAGTTGGGCCAGTCCTAGCTTCATAGCTCATATGTGAGAAATGAAATAATTTAATATACATATCATGTGCTCTGCACAATTTTTCAATATCTCATTGAAATTCTGTCACAATTTATCATTATTTAAACACCATATAGTAGTGGTAGTCTATGAGATGTCTTCAAAGAAAAATAAAAAATGGGCTTAAAAGCATGTATCCATCCTTGGAGAACTCCTTATCTTTTTGATTCAAGAAAGGAATACATAAATTTATGGAATGGACTAAAAAGTCCGTAATTTAAATCATTTGTTTCATTATGCGGAAAGAAACCCAAAAGTTATTAAGTCGGTCACAAATCATTGGTATATATTTTATATGGTCTGTCAATATGTTGGTATTAAATTTTTATGTAAGGAGGAATTGAAGAGGTAGAAGTTAAAAGAGGGTCAAACATTGTTTGCTACTCTGCAAGTACCTTTGACATTATGAAAGGTATATTCCTTTACACTTCATCCCAAAATAGCTGTTATCCACATCTAACCCCACATTCTGAAAGCTATGATCAATTTCTCAGAATGATCCAGATTCTAATGCTTTACCATTTCCATGTTTTAAAAGCAAAATCCAATTTCATTCATTAGTTAAATTTTCTTGCACTAATTATTCAAATCACGTGTAATACTAGAAAAAGAGTATTTTATTTTTTGGTTATAGGAAGTGAGATTTTTGTACTTGAAATATATTTTTAAACTGTTGAAAGAAATATTTCAATTCAGAATTTTTTAAAATGCAGAAGTGTTATGAAAAGTAAAAGTCAGCAGATCTTGAAATGCATTAATAATTTCTGGTAATACACTCTGTGCTCTGTAATGGACTATACAACGTACAGTAACTTAATACAAGAACATTTTGACTTCAGTGTTTATCTAAATATTTAAAACCATAATTTACTTCTGCACAAGAATAGGATTACTGATAAATGTTGATTCTTTAAAAAATATTTTATTTATTTGTTTGAGAAAGAGAGCAGGAGCTGGGGTTCGGGGCAGAAGAAGAGAGAGAAGCAGACTCCCCTCCTAGCAGGGAGCCAACCACTGGGCTTGACCTCAGATCATGACCTGAGCCAAAGGTCGATGTTTTCCCGACTGAGCCACCCAAGCACCCCATAAAGTGCTGATTTTTAAAGGCAAAAGAAAAACTTCTTAATGAGATCCAATTTAAGAGAATTATACAAACAACAGAGAAAAATCACTGTCTATGCCTAATACAAATGCCTGAATAAATAAATGTGATGTGCAGTGTTAGCAATAAATGCTGCTGAGTATACAAACGTGTACATGCGTGAATCCCATTTTCTCTCTCTTACCTATTCTTGCAATACTAAAACCTCTGTCTTTCCATCAGAGTACTTCTGCCACTTTAGCTCAGATCTTATTCCTTGTCTCATTCTCAAAGTCTGCATGACTTCCCTAATCCTGTCTCCCCATGCCATCATCAAACTCTTTCTAGATATCCATATCAGCATTAAACTGTGGTCTACTGTTCCACTTAAAAACAGCATTTAAGAATAAACCAAACGAAAACAAAACAATGCTGCCCTTGACCCAACGCCACCCCTCCATCCCCCCCACCACCAACTACATTTGCTACTCAGTCCATTACTGATTGGATCCTGCCTCTGCTACAGTCAATAAGACTTATTCGAATGGGTGAACATTTGTCTGTCTTCATCTCACTCAGCCTTCCAGAAACTAGTACAGAGTGGCAAAGTAATCTCTTCTTCCTTGAAAGCTGTGTGTGTGTGTTGGAGGGGGGTGGGTGGATAGAGGGGAGGGGGAGCATTGTTTATACCACTGTTCCTGGTTTTCCTCTTACTTCTCTGGATTTGCCTTGCTGTCTGTTGCTCATTCCTCTTCTAGGTTCCCCAGGGTACAAGCGTGAGTCCACTTCTTGGTTCTCTGAATATTCTAACCTATGAGGATAATCATAAATTCCAGCAGATTGAAAAATCAACTCTCTGCTGATGTCTCCCTAATTAATTCATTGTCTCCTTGCCCTCCTAACCCAGACTCCTTGTCTTGATTCTTTCTTTGCATGTTTCCATGTCTCCATGATCTCTCCAAAAGAATCAATCTAACAATGATCCTTTCAATATTATGTACAAATTATAATCTACTCATCCTCTTACCTGCAGGACTTTAGCCTGCACCACCATCATCTTTAGCCTAGACACTACCAGTACCATATAAACTTCCTTCCCCACCTCTATTCATCTTCTATCCCAATCCATTTTTTATCCAGCTGCAAAACCACCTTAAAATATAAATCTCATCATATTTCTCTGCAGATTAAGTGTTTCAATAACTTCCCACTGCATTTAGAATCAAACCATATTACTTACTTTGTACTGAAAGTTACTGTGTAATTGGGTTCCTCTCTATTTTTCCATCCTTATCTCTGACTACTGTCATCTTTCCCTCACTGTGCTTTAGGCACTCTAATATTCTTTGAATTCTTGGAATAAGCCAAGTTCTAACAGTCTCAGGACATTTGTGCATGGAATGAACCATGCCTGAAATGTTCTTCATTTCCTCTTCAAACAGCATCTTCTAATTGATTTTTGTTGCAGTTTGAATTTTAACACTTTAAATTTGTCCTAACTACCTTCTATAAAATATCAATCTGTTCACCCTGCAAATATTCTCTATTTAGGTCCTCCTTATTTTTGAATATATAATTATTATTAATATTATAACTTTGTTATTTATAATTATCTAATTTGATTACCTGTTTTGCATTTTCATCCCCCGCTTTCCTATATTTCCATCTTTTGGTTGAAAGAATTAATGGATTATATTTGACATCTGCACCCCAATTAATTAGTAGATGTGGCTATTTTAATTTTAATTTTTAAATGACTTAAATAGGCAGAATAACTTGGCCACTAAATTGTTTTGGGAACATGGAAGTGCAGAGATTTGAACCAGTTAGAGAACATTTGTTGTTTTGGGAGACTCATTTTCTCCAAAGGCAGCATTTAAAATGAGCCTTTAGGTCCTAAAACAGACATATGTATAGAAAATTGTAGCACCTTCTAAATTAACCCATACTTTATTGATAATGTCATTTCTCTTTGGCATGGACATCCAGCTTATTACAGAAATCCACAGTGCTAAAATCACTAGAGATTTGTGCAAGAAAAAATGGACAAATGAACAAATATTTCATCAAATGAAAAGTCTTTATAAAATATTTTTATAAGTAGATCTATTAATATATCTTTTAACACAACTAGCACTGTGGAAAAAGCAAGAGACTTAAATCTATGTGGTAGCACAAGATTTCATCATCTGTAAATATAGATATTATTTTCCTCATAAATTGATGTGAGGATCAAATGAGAGATATAAAACAATACTAATATTTGGTGCATAGTAGGCTTTAATGTGTTATTTTCAAGTATGCATTCAAGCATGCATCAAAAAGTCTCACTTAGTACTAATTACAGGGAAGGCAAATATAATAAAGAAGATTTATAATTATGTAATATTTAAATAAGCAAGCAACTGTATCATTTTCAACTTCATATATTAGTAAAAATAGACTCAGAATATCCTACGTACATATAATTGTGAATTAGTGATCTTCCATTATCAGCTTAATAGAAAATTTAGTGCATTACCTAGTAAAGATTCTTAGAGGATTTGATTTAATAAATATTCATTTTGATTTATTGTTTGCAGCTGCTTGAAAATAACTTAAATATTTAAGACTGTCTTTTGCCCATTGTATATTCTTGCCTCCTTAGATTAATTGACCATATAAGCATGGATTTCGTTCTGAGCGCTCTTTTCTGTTCTGTTGATTTATGTGTCTATTTTTGTGCCAGTATCATACTGTTTTGAGTAATTCTGCTTTGTAGTATATCTTGAAATCTGGAATTGCAATGTCTCCAGCTTGGTTCTTCTTTCTCAAGAGCGCTTTGGTTATTTAGGATTCTTGGTGGTTCCATACAAATTTTAGTATGATTTGTTCTGGTTTTGTGAAAAATGCCATTAACATTGTGACAGTGACTGCATCAAATCTGTAGATTGCTTTGGGTAGTATGAATAAGGTTTAAAAGGATCTCTAGGTGGTCTTGTTAGGAACAGAGGAGGTGGAGTAAGGTCAAATAAAATTAGGTAAGCCATCAAATTTATAAGGTATTGCTATAATCCAGATAAGATAGATTTATTTAGAACATGCGTTAATAACAGAGGTGAATAAAAGTGGCCAGGTTCTGAATATATTTTATAGTTAGAGTCAACAGATTTCAACAGGATTTCCTGATACTAGCATATTTTGTATTCTAGAATGAACAGTATCAGTGTATCAAGAGTGGTACCAGGTTTTGGATCTGAATAACTAGAAGCCTAGATTTGCAGTAACTGAGATGGGATGGGAAAAGTTGCAGATAAAGAATATTTACTGGGTTGTTTGAAAGCGGGAGTGAATTCATGTTGAGTTTGAGATGTTGTACTTGATTTTTAGTTGATAAACCCTCTTCTTTTATAGCTGAGAGACCAATAATTCAGGTTAATAATAATAGTTAACATTTATGTGGCACCTATTACATACCAGATGTTAATTTAAGCTCATTACTTTTCAATGAATGTCCATCCATATTGCTCAAAATTTATCTTCATAAGGGTGTTTAGATTGACAGTTTCTTATCCAGAGCCACTGAGGCCAGAGGCCTTTTAGATTTCAGGAATTACTAGATTGTACAAAAAGTAGTATAGCATATATGCAATCTATTTTACAATACCTTTCAGTTGGATCTAAGGTACTATTCTTTAATTGACCATATTATTATCTCTTCAGAAAAACATATAAATATTCACAGTAGGAGGGAATCAGTAAAGACTATAATTAGCCTCCTACTTGTTCAGGTCAGGCATTCCATCAAACAAGTTCAGTCAAAGCAGACTTTACAGGCAGATGAGTTATTTTTTAAAAAACCTTCAGATTTTCAGAATTTATTGGGTCTCAGGTAAAATTTCAGAGAAAGCCCTGCAGATCTACATTAAGTGTGTAATTCTGGAAATCCTAAAAATAAAATACCAAGTTGATGCTGACAAGCCACCCTTCCATATGGGTGAACCCTTTTCTTTGGATTACAGCTCAAAACAGATAATTTCTATAGGATCCATACAAACTTCTTGAATATTTAATTCATTTCGAGTATTTTGTAGCATATGTGCTTTGATGCCTATTTTAAAGCAATAGTTACAAATCTCTTACTAAAATTAAATCTTATTTGATCTAATGACAAATACTAGTCTTCTGGTGCCTGTTGCATTCTTTATTATTGGTTAAGAGAAGTAATGACTTGTTATCATTAAGAAAAGATAAATGGGGAATAATGTGTAGGGTATATGCAAGAACTTCTCACAAATTAAAGTGGTCATTATAAATTATTTTCCTAAGCATTTGTCTATGCCCATAATAATTAAAAATACCTTAGAATAGAATGGCTAAATAAATAGCATTAAGTGTTAGAGCAAATAAATGTGTCTACTCGCTTCAAAGAATACAAGTAATTGCTATAAAACATTAAATACCACAGAATGTTTTTAAATGTTTTTTAAAAACATTATATGTCAATGCTTGTCAAGTACACTGAATTCCCAAGTAAGTTGAAGAATCTACTCTTTTTAAAAATAGACTTGAATTTTAGAGTAATTTGAGGTTCATAGCAAGACAGAGCAGAAAGTACAGGGTTGCCATATACCCCCTGCCTTTCTTTACACAGGAATGGCCTCCCACCAGCACCACCACCCCTCATTCCCCCACCCACCCAGGCTGTCAACACCTTTCACCAAAGTGCACATTTGTTGCAAGCAATAAACCGGCATTGATACATCATTATTATGCAAAATCCATAGTCTTCATTAGGATTCACTCTTGGTCTTGTACATTCTATACATTTTGCCAAATATATAATGACACATATCTACCATTATAGCATTTTACAGAATACTTGCATTGCCCTAAAATTCCTCCGGGTCCACTCTGTTTTAATGCATTAAAGTTGTGCTTGAAATGTTGTATGGAAAAATTTATAATATTTTCCCTAATGATTTCCAACAAGGTTTACATTTCATATAAATGACCTCCTTCAGTCATGTATTTTTTCATCTTTCTAGATACAAAGGCATTATCCACCTCTACAGCATGAATTTAAGAAAAACCAGAAATAGTCAAATAACTTGAAACAGAAAAATAAGGATATTAGCGGGGGATAACAGTAACCATCATTTTATCAATTCATTCATTTTTCACTTAATAAATGTATATTTACTCTCTAGTTTATGCCAAGCACTTCTGTAAGTACTACAAAATTTGAACATATGGATAAAAATTCCTTGGCTTGGGGAAAAGAAAAAGAATAAATAGAAGTTAACAAAACATGTTGAGGTACTATGGTAAATATTACAACAAGAAGCAAAGCGATGTAGGGGGAGAAATTCAGTGAGAGATTTTATAGAGTAGTGTCTGGAAAGGGCCTCTCAGAGCCGATGCACTATGAGAAGAGACCCAGATGGGGTGAGGGAACAAGTCATACATAGGTCTAAGAAAGAATGTTCCAGGAAGAAGGTAAAGAAATTACTAAGTCCCCTACATAGCTCTGAGCTTGGTACATACAGGTAAAGAGTAGAAAGAAGACCATGTTCTTTCAAGAGAAGAAGTGGTCAGCGATGGGGTGCAAAGTAAGAGAAAGAGGCAAAGTGATATTGGACTATACTATAAAGAGCTTAGTTTTTTGTTTTGTTTCATTTTTTCTTTACTGAGTGCAATGGGAATCCATTAGAGGTTTGAGTAAGCATATAGCAAGCTTTAACTAACACTTTCTAAAATATCATTAGATTGTACAAAGAGAAGAGGCAAGAGTGAAATCTGACAGGTGATCAGTATGCTACCGCAGTAGTCTTGGTGAAAGGAGACAGGATCTCCGACCATAGTGTTTCTGCCTCATTTTTTTAATATGGGTAAATGTACTGATTTGTTTTTAGAAGTTAATGTATGTCTTGTATTTCTACGGAAAAAAAAAAAACCTGCAGGCATAGTGTATTAGACTATTATACATCATTGCTTTTTATATGCAAATATATTATTATATACTATATTAATATATTATATTATGTATTGATATATTCATCAATAATAATGTAAGGTATTATGCCATGGACTTCAATAGTATAGTAATTTTTTTTTCTCATTTTAGTGTTAGGGTAATTATGGCCTCATTCAATTAATTATTATAGCACCCCTCTTCCTTTCTGAAAAAGATAATATAACATTGGTTATTTTCTGATATATTGGTATTATTGGTATTATTTCTTCATTAAAAGTTTAACAAAATCTACCAGTATAGCCATATGGACATAATGTTTTCATTGTGAAAAGATTGTATACTATGAATTAAACTCATTTAATTGACATAGGTCAACTTGAATTACCTGTTTATTCTAGAGTCAGTTTTTACATTTGTAATAGTTTTCTATTGCCGTCATAACAAACTGTCACAAATTTAGTGACATCAAGCAAGACATTTTTATCTCACACTTCAATAGGTCCGAAACCCAGGTATGGAATGGTTTAGTTGGGTCATCTGTTTAATGTCTCCCAAAGCTAAAATCAAGATGTCCTTTTGAGAGGCTCTGAGGATAAATCCGCTTCCAAGCTCATTTAAGATGCTAGCCAAATTCAGTTCCTTGCAAATGTAGGGCTGAGTTCCAGGTTTCCTGGTGGCCAGTCAAATGGAATCTACTCACACTCCGTCTCATGTTTTCCATGTGACCTCTCTCCCGCAAGAAAGAGGAGTCCTTCTCATCCTTCAAATTTCTTGGAACCCTTCTTCTGCCCTATCTCTTTAAAACCAGCCTGAGAATATTCTCTGCTTTTAAGGGCTCATATGATTAGATTTCAGCAAAAAAAAAAAAAAAAAAAAAAAAATCAGGATACTCTCCCTGCTTTATGGCTCATTATATTATTTACATCTACAAAGTTCCCTTAGCCATGTAACATAACAGATTCACAGATTTCAAAGATTAAGGCGCAGATGTATTGGGGGTCATTCTGCCTATCACAGTGGCTTTCAAAGAATTTGCCCATTTTTTCTTTCTATTGAATCAGTTTATAAAAAGTTGTTTATAATATTTCATTATTATTTTATTGTCTTTAAGATAGGTACTGATACCCCTTTTTATTCTTAATGTTGGAAATTTGTGAGATTTTTGCTTTGATTGATCTAGCCAGAGGTTTACTAAATCATATTTATCTTTGTAAAAAAAATCTTTTTGTTTTCTTGATTTTCTCTATTGCTGAACAGTTTCAGTTTCATTATTTCTGCCGTTATATTTAATATTTTATTCTTTCTACACATTTAATTTTATTATTCTTTTTAAGTTTCTCAAAGCAATGTCTTCAATCTTTGATTTGGTTAATAATATTATTAGTGGCTTCTCTATCCCCATTGATTTTTGTGGTCTATTTATTCTAGCAATTACTGAAAAAGGCTGGTTGAAGTTTGTAACAATAATTGCCAATTTGTCTATTGCCTTAAGTTCTGTCCATTTTTGTATCAAGTCTTTAAATGCTCTGTTAATAAGTTTGGTGGAATTGTGATATAATAGGAAATACATATTTTGCTCTTTGTCATCAGCTCCTGGATAGAGCTCCTAAACCCTTGCAATTTCCTAAGCTACAAGAATGCTTGGAGCATTTTGTTCTATTTGTTTTTTGACCCATCCCTGGCATAGAGCTCCTAAAATCTTTGTAATTGCCTAAGTGATAGGGATACTAGGAGTATTCTTTGTTCTAACAGTTGGTCTTTGACTCCAATTCCTATCGTAGAGCTTCTAAATCCCTTGGAATTTTCTGGGTGATAGCAGCACCTTTTGTTGTAATGAAGCAACTTGGCAAACCCTCTATTAGCTTCAGAATGGGGATTGATCACCAGAAAGATGAAGCCATCAATAGATACTTGGATCTTTCAGCCCCAACCTCCCATCATCCAGGGAGGGAAGAGGGCCTGAAGATCAAGCCTATGCAACAAAGACTCTATAAAAATCCCTAAAGTAGGGGGTCTGGAGGATTTCTGGGTTGGTGAACTCATCCATGTACTAAGAGGGTGATACACCCTACCTCCACAGGGACAGAAGTTCCTCTGCTCATGACTCTTTTGGTCCTTGCCCTACATATCTTTCCATCTGACTGTTCACTTATAACCTTTATCATAACTTTTACTGTATAACAAACTGGTAAACATAGTATTTCCCTGAGTTTTGTGAGCTGTTCTTGCAAATTCTCAAAGCAAGAAGAAGGCTGTGGGAACCCCAATTTATAGCTGGTCAGTCATAAATATAGGTGACTTGAGATTGGTGTCCGAAGTGGAGGCAGTCTTGTGGGGCTGAACCCTTTAACTTGTAGGATCTGATGCTAACTCCATATAGCTATTTCCAGAATTGAGTGGAATTTAAGATACCCAGAGGTGTCTGGAAAGTAGAAGAATTGCTTGGTGTGGAAAAATCCCACGTACTTGGTGTCAGAAGCAAAACATTCTGAAGGTGTTGAGAGGAAAGACGGAGTTTTTCCTTTCCTTTGGTATAGAGAAGTGTTGTGGGTTTTTTCTCCCCCGCCAGGTCTATAGACATTTGAGGTATTTTATGTTCTTGATAGATTGTCTCTTTCATATTATGAAATGTCTTCTTTATCTACTTAATATTCTTTGTTCAGGAGTCTATTTTTCTGATATTAAAATAATCACTCTACTTATCTCATGCTTAGTTGTATCTTTTATATATCTTTTTATATGTGGTTGTAATTGTTCTCATTTTTAAAAACTTTAAACTTCTCCATATATTTATATTTAAAATAAGTTTCTAATAAACAGAAACTGGTATAATCTTTCTTTTTATTGAATAAATTTTAATGTATTGTGTTTCTTAGAAAAAGCATCTAACATTTTCCCTTAAATATCAAATACTTTGCCACGTTTTTGAACACCCAAAAATCTATTATTAATATTAAGAAAGAGATAGTCTCAGGAATTCTCCTATCATTATGAAATATAACAAAAGTAAAATGTGAGCTACTGAAAACAGTGAGATTTGTTCAAAAAGTTAACCATGTTATGTAAAACTACTGTGTTATATTATGGGTGAGATGAGAAAAAATTTTTTTCTATCATCCACTCTATTTTTTTTTATATCTTTACCTACAGATTATAGTTACATGCATTTATTTGTGTCCTTGTTTAATGTCTGTCTCCCCACTAAAGAGTGTATGTTGAAAGGCAAGATTTATTCTCTTTTATGACTTCCTTTATACACAACAGCTACCACAGTGCTGAAAACATTGTAGATGACCAAAGGATAATCATTTAATAAATGAATGACTGGTATTAGTCTTACATTTGCTAATCTCTTAGGTAATAATGATACATGACATGAAAGAGTTTGACATATGTAAACATTATGACAAAAGTAAAAGGATGGATTTTCCAGACAAAGGTAAGGTGTCATTTGTCAAAAACTACCAACAGACAACTGAACTGTGAGTCTTATTAAAAGAAAGAAATGAGAGAGAAACTAATTAATGAACTCTAAAAAATACTCCCCCCACTGCTCTGGCAAAGGTGAGACTGCATGGGCCCCACCTCTTCCAGGAAGCCTTTGCTTATTAGGTTGTTTGAAGATCTCAGCCCTTTGAAGCCTTACAGTGTTTTATAATTTGGTAGATTTTCCAGTTTATTCTTGTTAGAAAGGGACTACATTCTCTTGCCACTTTCCATATTCTCAGCAGGAGCCTTCTTTATTCTTGGCTATTGGGTATTTTCCTTAATATATAGAAAATCAAGCTCTATTTAAAATAATGGCTCTTGTTTATTATCTATCATCCAAGTGTTCTGTATTGAAGGCCCCCAGTCCTGGAATATCTCTAATAAATGCTGAGATGGAAAATGAACTCATCTTCATTTTTCAAAACAAAGTCTGTAAATATTGCCCAACATTGACTAAAGAGAAGAGAATACTATTACTTAGAATTATGGATCTCACTTTCAGAAGAATTCGAACCCCCAAAAAGCAAAAGTGGTTGCTTCCAAGGAGTTCATTAGAATTTTGGGCAGTCTTTGACTTTTTAATCTACACTTTTAGGTAGCACTTAACTTTTTTTAAACGTTGTTCATGTATTATTGTTATCATTAAAATATATATATATTTTTTAAATCTTACCTGTAAGAATTAGGGCAGGTTTGGTTGCTAAGTCAAGAAGATGTTAAGTGAACAAAAGTGATTCTAGTTATTTAGGATTGATAGTCACCTGGAATCCAATTCATAGTAGCTCATAGTCTTGCCACATATTAGGTGAACCAAGGAACTAAACTGGATGGGAAAGAACTTTAAACATCAGAATGGCAAGTTAAGAGTGAGACAAAACAAGATCTTGAGATTTACAAGAGTAAGAGGCATGGGGTGCCTGGGTGGCTCAGTGGGTTAGAGCCGCTGCCTTCGGCTCAGGTCATGATCCCAGCGTCCTGGGATCGAGCCCCGCCCGCATCAGGCTCTCTGCTCAGCGGGGAGCCTGCTTCCCCCTCCTCTCTCTGCTTGCGTCTCCGCCTACTTGTGATCTGTCTGTCAAATAAATAAATAAAATCTTAAAAAAAAAAAAAAAAAGAGTACAAGGCAGAGTCTGAGGGTCCCAGAGTTAAAATCTGGTTAACAAGGACAAGATAGATTGAGATCAATAATCATGAAATAAAGCTAATTAGGTTATTCAATGAAAAATTAGAGAAGCCTTCAGAGGAACAAGAACTTAGGATATCAGATTTTATTATATCTCTCCCCTTTGTATCTGATATGATATTGCAAAACCTGTCTGGATAATATAGGTTCTGGGCACAAATATTTTAACATAAATTAGAGGAAAAAATTATTGTTGTCAGTTTGGTTTTTAGAATACTTGGCCAATTCTAAAATACATGAGTTTTTGAACACTAATGTAAAATATGCTCAAAATGTTCATGATTTTTTTCTTTCAAATCTATACTGAAAATTTTTATTCCCCCTTGTATGTTGTTATTAAGTTGTTAGACAATAAGGTATGCTATGTACTACTTTGTATTATAAGTATTATGCTGGATCAACTGTCCTAAAGTAATTAAGAATAATGTACCCCAATGATGACTTCTTTCAGCAACAATTTTAAAATAAACTATGAGAGAGGTAATTACTGTTTCAGCTTTGCAAAGCACTGGTAAAAATAAATCCATGACACATATCTGCTTTTTAACAAATCATAAATTAGTGTAGCCTCTATATAAATACTGCCTTTTGATTACCTACACGTCTATTTAAGGAAAGGAACTATCAAATAACAAGTGCTAGATACAACAGCTATTGCACGAAATTAAAATAACTGTGTTAAATATATGTTATAGAATTTCATTTCTAATACTTTAGCATATACGAGAAATATTTAATTCAAAAATGGTGTACACTAATTTGAGAGCTCTGGCAGGGTAAGCAAATGATTAGAAGTCACATGTGGTATTATTGAATGAGAATTTAAGAATGTGATATTTGGGCGCCTGGGTGGCTCAGTGGGTTAAGCCGCTGCCTTCGGCTCAGGTCATGATCTCAGGGTCCTGGGATCGAGTCCCGCATCGGGCTCTCTGCTCGGCAGGGAGCCTGCTTCCCTCTCTCTCCGCCTGCCTCTCTGTCTACTTGTGATCTCTGTCTGTCAAATAAATAAATAAAATCTTTAAAAAAAAAAAAAAAAAAAAAAAGAATGTGATATTTGTCGGGACGCCTGGGTGGCTCAGTTGGTTAGGCGGCTGCCTTCGGCTCAGGTCATGACCCCAGCGTCCTGGGATCGAGTCCCACATCGGGCTCCTTGCTCCGCAGGGAGCCTGCTTCTCCCTCTGCCACTCTGTCTGCCTGTGCTCGCTCGCGCTCTCTCTCTCTCTCTCTCTCTGACAAATAAATAAATAAAATCTTTAAAAAAAAAAAAAAGAATGTGATATTTGTCTTCCAATAAAGTATAAGCAGAGTCTACCTTCATGTGTGTGTTTGTAATTGTAATAAAAGCAATTGCTTGAGACACAAGACCCCAGATAAATTGATCACAACCTGGGGACCAAAATTTTATGATTTGCTTGAATTATTATTTTATTCTTAGTAATGATGGTTTAAATGAATCATGGAATCATAAAAATAGGGCTGGAAGCCATTTCAAAGTCACCTTTTCCAACAGTGCAGAAGCAATAGAAACAAATGGAGTCTATCAGATGGCTATCTGTCTTGTCATTAAAAATTTCCCTTAAGAGAAATTTACTGATCTCCCTAGGTACCTGGCTCTGAGGTTTGATTGGCCTGATTACCTTGAAACTAAGTCCGGTTTTTGACTAAAAATTTTAATAATGTTCAAAATATTTTAAAAGCCTTTTAGAAAGTTTGTCCCTCTTACTCCTTTATATGCAGTGTAACACTGAAAATGAAAATAAGAACAGAGCACAGAGGATTTTTAGAGCAGTGAAAATACTCCACACGCTATCGTAATGATGGATATACGTCAT
This sequence comes from Martes martes, assembly GCF_963455335.1. Lineage (NCBI taxonomy): Eukaryota > Metazoa > Chordata > Mammalia > Carnivora > Mustelidae > Martes > Martes martes. The sequence continues at coordinate 185,354,771 of NC_137889.1, read as the reverse complement.
TATACTTTTGTCCAAACCCATACAATGTACAACACCAACAGTGAACCCTAAGGTAAACTATAGACTTTGAATGATCATGAATGTCAGTGTAGGTTCATCAATTATAACAAATTACCACTCTAGTGGGGGATGCTCAGAGGGAAGAGGCTGTGCATGTGTGATGGCAGAGGATGTATGGGAAACCTCTGTACCTTTCTCCCAATATTACTGTGAACTTAAAACCACTCTAAAAAAGAATAAGTGCTAGAGAAGAACACAGACAGCAACCTCTTTGACCTTGACTGCAGCAACTTCTTACTAGACACATCTCTAAAGACCAGAGAAACAAAAGCAAAAATGAACTATTGGGACTTCATGAAGATAAAAAGCTTTTGCACAGCAAAGGAAATAGTCAATAAAACTAAAAGGCAACCTACTGAGTGGGAGAAGATATTTGCAAATGTCTTATCAGATTAAAGGGCTAGTATCCAAAATCTATGAAGAACTTATCAAACTCAACAACCCCTCCAAAAAAAATCCAGTCAAGAAATGGGCAGAAGACATGAGCAGACATTTCTCCAAAGAAGACATGCAAATGGCCAACAGACACGTGACAAAATTCTCAACATCACTCGACATCAGGAAAATCCAAATCAAAACCACAATGAGATACCACGTTATATATCAGTTAGAAGGGGTAAAATTAACAGCACAGGAAACAAAAGATGCAGAGAAAGGGGAACCCTCTTACATTGTTGATGGGAATGCAAACTGGGGCAGCCAGTCTGAAAAACAGTGGGAGGTTCCTCAGAAAGCTAAGAATAGAGCAACCCTATGACCCAGGAATTGTACTACTAGGGATTTACCCCAAAGATACAAATGTAGTGATCCAAAAGAGCACCTACACCCCAATGTTCTTAGCAACAATGCCCACAATAGTCAAACAGTAGAAAGAGCTCAGATGTCCATCGACAGATGAACAGATAAAGAAGATGTGATACATATATGCAATGGAATATTACTCAGCCATCAGAAAGGATGAATACTTACCATTTACTTAGACATGGATGGAACTGGAGGGTATTATGCTGAGTGAAATAAGTCAATCAGAGAAAGACAATCATCACATGGCTTCATTCATATGTGGAATTTAAGAACCAAAATAGATGAACATAGGCGAAGGGAAGGAAAAATAAAATAAGATGAAAATAGAGAGGCCAACCATAAGAGATGCTGAACTCTAGGAAACAAACTAAGGGTGGATGGAGGAGAGGTGGGTGGAGGGATGGGGTAACTGGGTGATGGACATTAAGGAGGGCACTTGATGTAATGAGCACTAGGTGTTATAGTCCAGTGATGGGTCACTAAATTCTACCTCTGAAAATAATAAAAAAAAAAGAATAACAAAAAAAATTAAAACAAAGAAGAAAATATTAAGAGTAAAAAGCTAAAAAAAATACAAAATCTTTAAAAGAGACTCTTCTTTTTAAGATTATCTGCATTTACATATTAAGCCCCCCATTCAGTTCTGTCCTCCTTTCTCCCATACTATAACTCTCCCAAGTTCTCTTCCAGTCACTCTCCTCTGGCAGTGTCTGTAGCCAATTTTTCTACTCTCCAAAACCACTTTCCTTAACCCAAGATAAACTCTAAGGGGTAGAGACGTATGTATGCTTTTTGAATTCATCACACCATTATTTACTAACTTGTGCTAGAGATTATATATTATACTTATTTCCTCTACTTTTTTAACATCCAGTCCTTAACCCTTCCTAGTTGATCATTATTGACTCATTTATTCAAGAATCATTTCTGAATTTCTGTTATGTCCCCAAAACCAGTGGTGGTTAGAAGATTGATGAGATAGTCACAAGGTGGGAAGTAGAAAAAACACGTTTTGTTTTCCAAAGCACATTCCATGATTCTACCAAAATTTCTCCTTTAGAGGTCATTGATAATACTCACATCTAGCAGCCTCGACTGAGCGCATATCTGACTTAGTCTTTTGGGAATGTATCACCTATGAATGTTGACTCTTTCTTGACAATTTTTCCCACCTTAGTTTCCATGACTGTAAATCTTTCAGGAAATGCAGGAAATAAATTGGCCCACTGGAGGAATGAGACAAAATGAAATAGCTGATAGCAAACTGATTTAATTCGCCTATCTATACTGCTTTTGATATGTGGAGTCTGCAAAATAACATCATAACATATTTCCTCTACCTCATAATACCACTCTGCAGCTCAGACAATCTTGTTACTTGAATCTCAAATTACCTCCTTTATATTTCCATAATAGTCCACAACCAAACCTAGCTTTTGGCATTCTCTCTCCCTCGTTTTTGTTTTTTGTTTTAAGATTGATTGATTGATTGATTGATTTTAGGGAGAGAGAGCATGAACATGAGCAGGAGGGACAGAGGGAGAGGGAAAGAGAATCTGAACCTGACTCTGTGCTAAGCACAGAGCCTGATGTGGGACTCAAAACCCAGAGATTGCCACCTGCGCCTAAATGAAGAACCCAAGGCTTAACCAACCTCCATCCAGGCACACCCATCACTCTTTCGTATTATGAATCTGTAGGATATATTGCCACAAAATTATCTTTTTATAGTACGTCAATGATTATGTCCTGCACTTGCTCAATGGTATTCTACTTTCCCAGTACCAAGAATTGGTGATTCAGCATATATCATTTTTCCCTCTCTGATTCAAAATTATATATTTTCACTTCTCCTCACATCCTCGATTAACAAAGATCATGTTTGTTTGCATGTACAAACACATACACAGACACATAAGCACACATGAACAAGGACTTGTGAAGACAAGGTTTTAGTCTTGTTCACCTCTCTATTCTCAGAAATAGCACTATACTTGGCACATAGTAAATAATTAATGAATATATTTTGGATGCATGAAAACATGAATGAATGAATGAACGAATGATGTTATTGTATCTTCCCTCTCAGCATTCTGAGGAAAGTTGGTATTTCAAAAGAATGCTATCTACAGAACCCTTAGTATACCATTGTGCACTGTGGAGGCTACTAGTAGGTAGGTCCACACTAGAAGCAGAGCTTCCATTTAAATCCTCCTTTTACTGAAGAGAAAATTGGGCTCAAGATCAATCAGACAACATTTCCAATATTCCATTCAACAGCATCGGTAGGTCTTGCTTCTGGGTGAGACGTTATCCCTCTTCTTTTCTGTCAAATTATGAGTTGCTATTCCTTTGGCATTTTAAGATCTGACTCACATGCTGTATCACTCATCCCGTCTCCTTAGATCAGTCTGGTGGAAATTTGTTTTTGCCTGTGTTATAAGGGATGAATATCTGGCTGGAATTGCAGAAGACACTGTTTTTCCCAGTGTCATCTCTTATTGGGTGTATCACTAGTTTTAAAAAAGAAGTCTTTTTAAGTATTATAATTTTTATTTGCAAATTCATAGTATTTTTCTATGCAACAGTGAATGCACGTCTTCTTGGTGGACTGCATATGGGGATGTATGTGCAGGAGAGTAACATGGGCTATGTGGTTGCCGGATTATTGTCAGAAAATATTTCTTCAGATTCTCTTCTCTCTATAGGCTGTGAGAAATAGTTCTGATAATGACTTGCCCAAACTAACGCAAGTACTATTGCGCTGAATGCAAAAATTCACACAAATACATTTTGCAGACAGAGGTCTTTCTTTAGGCATCTGCCCTGATCCCCAAGAGTGTAGCATTTTTTGTTGACAGGAATACATCAGTGACAAAATCTAAGCAATCTTAACGATTGAAACCAGGTCAAACATGTATTTAAAACAAGTTTCGGGGGGTGTCTAGGTGGCTCAGTTGATTAAGTGACTGCCTTTGACTTAGGTCATGATCCTGGATCCCAGGATCAAGTCCCACATCAGGGTCCCTGCTTAGCAGGGAGTCTGCTTCTCCCTCTGACGCATCCCCCTTGTGCTTTCTCTCTCTCTCTCTCCCCCAAATAAATAGAACCTTAAAAAAAATAAAACAAGTTTTCCTATTACCAAATTGGATGCTGACATTAAAACTCTAGAAGAATCAAAGGTGACTCTAAGAAAAGTTGAACAAATTCTCTTATTGCATTTATACTTCGGAGGCTATGATAGAAGATATCTTTCCATGACTTCATATAACGTCTCATCTAACAACTGAATACATTCAAGAACAAGCTGTGGATTTCAGCGACTTTTTTTTTTTTTTTTTTAAGAAATAATGCACATCACTTTGAAGGTGCTTCTAAAACAGGAAGACAGCTTTGAACTCTTGCCTGCATGTTCAGGATGTCAGCTCTACCATCTAGTTTAGGGGTTTAGGCAGGTGTGTGTGTTTTGTATTATAACAGTAGAGTTCATGGCTGCTGACCTAACTCAATGCTCTACACCTGAAATGATACTTGAGAGTGAACAGTACGTGATTGAATATATACACACACGTAGGATATGAATATTATCAGTGAATGATGAAGTGAAGTTGTGATTTTATAGTCGGATTCATTATTCAAAAATATTTTAGTTGTAACTCATAAATTAACATGTATCTCACTTTGAAAAAATAAGTGGGATGATTTACAGATACTCCTTTGCAGCTCAGATTTGCAAAGAGAAACTGAGAAGAAAGCAAAAAAGTATGAATAATGGAAAAGACAAGAGGTGGAATTGTAAAAGCAGAGAATATTCTCTCACGTTTATTTTTTAATGTTCACTTTAAGATTTATTTTATTTATTTCTATAAACTCTGCACTTGTCCCCACAGACTACAATTTATTTCTCTAAATTTTCATGGTATGGTGTTTAACCAAGTTAAAACCTGAGGATTGATGAAGCATTTGGAAGCCTCAGGCATTTGTGCTCAAAAATTTAACTGTAATAAAACTTCTACATCAGAGCAACACAAGTATAATGCTGTTCACCTATGTTTACTTAATTCCTTGTGCATCTCCCCAAGTGGTTCTTTGAGACAATAACTTAAAGAAGGTATAGAGGTTCTATTGTCTGTGTGTGTACCTGTATTTACATGTGTGTGTCTCTTTCTGTGTATGTATATAGTTATATAAGAATGTGTGTATCTATGTAGACATAAGTTGTAGCATAATTTGTAGCAAAAATATAAGCATATATTTTTTCAGGAATCTGACCTGAAAGATTTTTTTTGTTTATTTTTAAAGATTTTATTTATTTATTTCACAGAGAGAGAGAGTACAAGCAAGGGAAGTAGAAGGGAGAAGGAGAAGCAGGCTCCCGCTGAGCAGAGAGCCTGAAAAGGGGCTCCATCTCGGACCCTGGTTTCAGGACCTGAGGCAAAGGCAGATGTTTAACCAACTGAGCTACCCAGGTGCCCCCAAAACATTTTTTTAACTATATTTCATTTTTCTAGGCTTCTTCTTACTTTATCTACTACAGTACTTCATAGACATGTAGGATCAGCTTCAAATAATTTTATTTTTTTTTTCCACTGTGAATAACTGTAAAAAAATCTAAACACCTAAGGAATGGAAATATAATACCAACTTTTTCTTTTCTAAGTCATTTTAACTCAGATTAGAAAGCTTATAAGCGGGGCACCTGAGTGGCTCAGTGGGTTAAAGCCTCTGCCTTTGGCTCGGGTCATGATCCCAGGGTCCTGGGATCGATCGAGCCCTGCATCTGGCTCTCTGCTCCGCAGGGAGCCTGCTTCCTCCTCTCTCTCTGCCTGCCTCTCTGCCTACTTGTGATCTCTGTCTGTCGAATAAATAAATAAAATCTTTAAAAAAAAAAAAAAAAAAAGAAAGAAAGCTTATAAGCACGTGATTGCTGCTACAGAAAAAATCTTGTTTAGAAAACAGTGCTCATTCTCTTTTAAATGCCCCACATCATCATTCCCAACAATTTCTTAGGATTTGATTGGAAGGAAGGAAGGAAGAACACATTGAAGACTGTGTACTGGAGAAAAGAAGGAGGAAGAAGAGTGATAAAACTTAAATAACCATTAACCTGCCATCTACAAATAACCACATTTTGTTTTAATTCTTTTAGAAATATATTTTTATTGTCAATTAAAAATGACATCCCCAAAAAATGACATCCATAACTTGTAATCTGCTTTTATTTTCATGTCTTTTTCATGCAGGTTACTTTCATCAAACATAGGAGAGTTATGGTTCATAGTTTGTACCATATATATGAAATTTTAATATAGGCTTTTTCTTAGATATTTTGTTTATAATCTCTGTTGAAATCTCTGGTTATTCACAGAGAATGCTTTTCCAGATTAGAATTAAAGAATGCACATCTTCTAAACTTTTGATAAGCATTTAGAATAATCATTCCTATTTGCTTTCTCAACAACAGTACAGGAAAGTGTCCACTTCCCAAACAATTGCAAAAGTGGGGGATTTTAACAACAATAATAATAATATTATTATTATTATTATTACATTATTATATAATAATAATAATATGATATAATTATACAATGTAATGATAATTCTCATTATTATATTAGAGGAGAATCTTTTTTTTTTTAAGATTTTATTTATTTACTTGACAGAGAGAGATCACAAGTAGACAGGCAGGCAGAGAGAGAGAGAGGGAAGCAGGCTCCCTGCCGAGCAGAGAGCCTGATGCGGGACTTGATCCCAGGACCCTGAGATCATGACCTGAGCCAAAGGCAGCAGCTTAACCCACTGAGCCACCCAGGCGCCCTATATTAGAGGAGAATCTTATCCAATTTTTATTTTCATTTGCTTTGTAGATCACTTAATCACATTACTTGTAAAATTCTGTTCATGTTCTTTCTCATTTTTTTTTCTATAATGTGCTTCAATTTTTCTACATCGTGTCAGTACAATTTAAATATCATGGACATTTATTATTCCTTCATTACATATATCATAAGTATTCTTCTTAGTCTGCCGTTGTTATGTAGGAAAGATACAGGGTTTGGGCCCACACCCAAGAAAGAATTCTTGAGACATCTTTGGTGCAAAAAGGTGACTTTTTTTTTTTTCTTTTTTTTAAGCATAGGCATAGGAACCACGGGCAGAAAGAACTACACAGGAGGTCATGAGGAATGGCAGATTATATACTTTCAAGTTGGGAAGGGGTTAGGGATACCATAAGTCTCTAATTTTGGAAGCAGGGTTATCAGAACCTTGAGGTGGTCAGCGATTATTAGGAAAAGATAAAACCTTAGTCATGAGACCCTTCTCATGTATAGTGGTCGGCTAGCACATGCTTGGGGGATGACTGCTAACATGTATCTCAAGGATAAAGATAAAGGAAGTTTCCAAAGGAATTTTTGTATGTTAAAGGAGATTTACAGGCTCTGGGAGGTGGGGGGCGGTGGTCGGAATAATGTTAAGATTGCCTTTTTCCCTTAGCAAAGTATTAACATGAAGGCAGCTGAGTTCCTAGAGGAATATCACTCTGCCTATTTCGGGACTTGTCAGTGGGATGTGGGCAGTAAGGAAACTTAATTTTTTTCTCTTGCCTTTGCTTCCCATATCACTTGAACGGTACTAATAATATCTTGTATGTTTTCTTTTCCATCTTTGGTCTTTGATGCCTGATTTGGAAAATCCTTCTTCAATCAAGATGAATACTCACTCATAATGTCTTCATATTTTTAAAAAGTTTAAATTCTTTTACATTTAATTCTTCAATCCATCTGAAATTTTACAACTTAAGATCAACTATGATACTTTCACTTAATTTCCCTCAAAGAAGTACTTGCCCTGCACCATTTATTTTATTCTTTTATTTTGAAAAGATTTGTTTATTTATTTGAAAGGCAGAGAGCAGGGAGAGAGGCAGAGGGAGAGGAAGAGAGAGAATCTTAAGCAGACTCCCCTCTGAGCACAGAGCCCACAGCGGCTCCATCTCAGACCCCTGAGATCATGACCTGAGCTGAAATCAAGAGCCAACGATGCTCAACCAACTGAGCCACCCAGGTGGCCCTGCCCTTCACCATTCATTAACTGACTCATCTTTTCCTTAGCATATAGAAACTACCTGTATATTTATACCAAATGCATGCAAACATACACACCTTCATACATATATTTATTTCTGAGTTTTCTAAGTGATCCCTTGGATCTGCTCTTCTCCTTTGGTACCTGTGTCATATTTCAGTTTTCATTACTGTGTCTTTATAATTGGTTTGTTAAATGTAGTGGTAATGGGAATTGTTTTCAATTCTGAATTATTGTTGCACCTAATTATGTAGATTTAATACTTTTAAACTGTCTTGGATTCATTATTAGAGTAAAACATACCAAGTAATCATGTATTATCATTTTAATGTAGCACTCTTTGATTTACTGATATTTTTAGGTAAGTTTTTTTTTTTTTTTTTAATCTGTGAGACTTAATGCTTTAGGAGTGTGTATCAGGGTACACATTTTATAATATTCTGATATTAGGATTATTTTCACTTCATTCCAATCATGTGGCTGCTTTTCATTGTCATAGTATCATGATATAAGCTTACATTTAGAAAGTCACACACATGTTCCTCCACTCTGTAGAGACAGCTGTTTTGGTCCAATTGTCTAAGCTGGCCTTGAAGTTCCTGTATTTTGGTTCATCTCATGTTCATCTCATGAACATCTCATGTTCAGCTATGATTTCCCAAAACTACCTTCACTGAAGGGTGGCTGGGTCTTGAAAGATTATAGCCACACTATGGCAATATAAATGAAATATTTTTGTGTTTCTACAGAGGTGGAGTTTTCTGAATAAATATCCCTGAAATCTGGGACCCTGAGCTAAAAACAAGTGTTGGGAGGTTAATATTCACCTACATAGATAGAACTCCAGGGATGCCTGGGTGGCTCCATCAGTTAGTTAAGCGGCTGCCTTCGATTCAGGTCATGATTCCAGAGTCCTGGGATCAAGTCCCGCATCAGGATCCTTGCTCAGTGGAGAACCTGCTTCTCTCTCTGCCTCTGCCTGCCACTCTGCCTGCTTGTGCACTCTCTTTCTCTCTCTCAGACAAATAAATAAATAAAAATCTTAAAAAAAAAAAAAAAAAAGGCTAGAACTCCAAAGAGAGTTACCTAACTCCTGAGATACATGTTTATATTGCAAAGGAAAATCATGCCCAGGACCCTGGGTAGCAAAATCCAGAAACAATAGGGCATATCTGGCCTTTAGAGAGATACATTCACATCCTACATTTTGACAGTGAGAACCTGGGATCCTTTCATCCCATCTCCAAGGAGCAGAGGTTTTTGTGCTTCCTTTTGGCAGAGGAGACAGGCAGCTGCCTCCTACTCCTTGAGACAAGCAAAGAAAATCCATTGTACTTCCTCCCTCACCTATGGGATATGTGGCCACACATATACTAGCATTTTTTTCATCTGGTTTTCATTATGTCATCTCAGGGATAAAACCGGGGCAAAGAAGGCCAGTGAAGTTACTATCATTTAAATAATAATAACTAATATTTCTGATGCAGAACACTCATATGTACATTATGAATAAAACTAATAAAAAAATAAATACTTAAAATACAATATTTGTTCTCTGTGCCTAGAAAAGCATCCGATATCTAGACTATGAGTGTCTTTCCTGATTGCTCTTTGCCTCAACAATTCTTGTTCCCTTCCTGTAAGCAGATCATTTTTGAGAGACTAAAAATCAGAAATTGTGCTGAGTACAAGTGGTACAAGAATAATTTGGGATATGATTTCTATAAACAATTTAACAGGTACTAATGTGATATAGTCACGTTAATGAATAAGTGTGAGCAAGTTCTCCAGTATCTTACAGGAAATATTTAGGAGGAAGTAAGGACATAAAGAGAGGTGGGAATTTAGACTTATTCTTGGCAGGAATGAAGAAGCCTTTATAGAGGTTGTTTCTCTATGTAACAAACATTTATTGTAAACTTTTCTTTTCTTTTTTTTTTTTCAAATTTAATTTCTTTCCAGTGTACCAGAATTCATTGTTTATGCACCACACCCAGTGCTCCATGCAATCCGTGCCCTCCTTAATACCCACCACCTGGCTCCCCCAACCTCCCACCCCCCGCCCCTTCAAAACCCTCAGGTTGTTTTTCAGAGTCCACAGTCTCTCATGGTTCATCTCTATTGTAAACTTTTCAATGTCATACACTGTTTGGGCCACGAGGGGTGCAAAGACCAATTTGAAAAATCTGTTCTTCAGACATTCATTGCTTCCAGGAAAAGTCAAAAAGTAACCTTTACCTAGGCACTATGATAGGGAAGTATGGAGGTGGACAGATAAAATAAATGTTTTGGAAAGCAAAATTGTCAAGGCTTGGTGTCAGGTAGAATGAAGGGCGTAGAGAAAAGAAGAGTTTATATCTTTTCTGGTTTAGAGGATTGGATGAACGGTGATGTCACTTAAAAGTAAAATCTAGAAGTAATTGAATCTAGGCTTAGAGCTCAGAAGAGAGGTCAGGGCTGGTGACATGGATTTTTCCAGCACCAACATGTAGATAACCGTTTTCCAAAAAAAACCACATTTTCCCCTGACCCTTTTCTTCCACACCTATATGGCAATATCAGACATCAATTATTGCTACTAATCACAAACGTGGAATACAAATCCTCCTTAGTCTTAGCTTTCCAGATAGCACTAAAAAATTATTAAACTGGACAGATGAAATAAAACGAATTCATTTTTCCCTTTCAAGCTAAGGGAAGGATCTTAATAACTGTAGTGCAAATATAAATAATGAAAATATCAGAGGAGCTAAGGCAAAATTTAAAGTATACCAAAATTAAATAGGAGGGGGGGTAAAAGAGAAGTACAAGTAAAAAGCAAAACAAGTGAAAGCAGCTTAAAATATACTAAAGTCACATGGTTATAGTATGAATCATTATATACTGCAGTCAAAATCATATCATGCAATCCCAGTATTATGAGAAAAAAATGAAGACAGGTGTCAGTCCTGTTTTGTGACTGTAGTCTTTTAAGAAGGTTATAGTCTATTTAAAAAACAATTTAGATGATGCTTGGCATATTGAAAAAGTTAAAAAGCTAGCTTTGCCAGCAAAAGAGGATGCTTTTACTGAGCATTGTGTAAATAATGCTACAGCTTCTGGGTTCCCCGGCAAAACAAAACCAACAAATCTACATCTGTATCTGTATTTGTGGCTATATCTACATCTATAAAATAAAGACATTTATTTCAAGGAATTGGCTCACGTGATTGTGGAGGCTGGCAAGTTCAAAATTTGCAGGACAGGTCAGCAGGCTGGAAATTTTCACGCAAGAGTTGACGTTGCAAGCATGAAGCAAAACCTCAGTTTATTGTTCTGGCCTTTCAACCAAATGGATGAAGCCTGCCTACATTATCAAAGTGATTTCTTTAAGTCAACTAATGGTAGATGATAACCATCACAATAAAATATCTCCACAGCAACCACTCGGTTAGTGTTTGCTTGAGTAATAGGTATCATAGCCTAGCCAAGTTGACACATGAAACTACCCAGTGCAAATACTTCCTCACACAATACAGAGAAATCCTCACTTGTTCAGTGGTCTCAGTGTGCTACCCTTTTGTTATCATTTTGTTTTCTTGTAAACGTGATATGAGATATGGGTATTCAGAATTAGAGGTTGTTGACGCCAGTCTTTTTTATTTCTAGGTTAAAACAGGGGCCCAGAAGATGCCTGGGTGGCTAAGTGTCTGCCTTCTGCTCAGGTCATGATCCCAGGGTCCTGGAAGGGAGCCCTGCATCAGGCTCCCTGCTCAGTGGGGAGTCTGCTCCTTCTTTGTCCTCTGCCCACCCCACCCCCTCCAAGTGCTCAGCCTTTCTCTCTCTCTCTCTCTCTCTCTCTCTCGCGCGCGCGCGCGCGCGCGCGCATGCACACACGCAAAAATAAATAAATGAAAATCTGAAAAAGGGGGGGGAGTGAGCTCAGGAACTAGTGTGTCACCTACAACTGTGCCCCTAAGTTCATTAACACCTGGTGAAACTCTTATTATATGGTTCAGATGCTTGGCCCAGGGCAGACCAAATATAGCTCCCAGATGAAATAAGGATCAATACCTTCCTTCCTGTTGAACTCTAGCTTCAGGGCAGTTGGTAAAAGTCAGAGGTTAAGAAAAAAGGGGGAAAAAATGTATTGCTTTCCCAAAACCCCCCAAGGAGTTTCTGGGGAGAGGAAATGGAAGTCCAATGCCACGACTGGACTCAGAAGCACAAACGTTTGAAAATACTTGACTTTTCTAATGCTTCACACACTTAATCTCATGCTTTTATATTCTGATGGTGACTTAATTAAATATACATGCTGATTTATTTCTTAGGTTGAAAAACACTCTGCTGAAATTGAGCATAAGTCAGTACAAAGCGTTTCTAAAATGCCATAACATTTATCTGTGTTAAAGATTTTTCAGTGTTTTAACAGAGTGAGGACTATCAGAAGGAGGGTAGGAGAAAGAAAGAGAAACAGAAAATATGGAGGAAATAAATGCAGAAAGAAAAGTTATATGTTTCCACTTGGTTGATTTTATTCAACTATGTTTATAATTTTCAAAACTATACTCACATAGCAAAGGAGAAAAATTTATTTCACCATGCTGATTGAAAATTTTCAGTTAATTTTCAAAAGAATTCCCTTCTTAAGATTTAAAGAAACTATGAAATAGTGTCCGTTAACTAAAAATATTAAAAGAAATAGACCAGGACAGATAATAAGGAGGAAAAAGAATAAAAACGGAAAACTAAGATACTAATCATAATAATTATAACAAACACTTTAATTATCATGTTAGAATAATTATACTATCTAAGGGTACTTGGCACATTTGATATCAAGGCAAAAGTGATATATAATAATTTCTATATTTCTAATCATGCCACAGAGTCCTTATAAAGTTATACTCTTCTCTAGGGAAGTTTGACTACCTAAGTGTTTGACACAAACAACACAAAATCTCAAACAAACAAAACCTGCCATCAAAAATGACTCCATTACAAATATTGCATTTGATTTAGAAATTAATATGAAATATCCGAGTTATGTTTTTTACATCATTTATGCTTTTTTATACCATTTGAAACCTATATAACAAAATATTCAGAAAATATATCCAGAAGGATGTTATAAATATATGTTGAGGATTGTGATATTAAGTAAACCAATTGTGTTTTATAAAACCAAAACAAATTATGGTAAAAAAAAAAAAAATCTAGTCGCTTTTACAAATCCTTTATTTTAGATAGATTTCAATTAACCCTTCTTTGAGGATGTAAAATTCGCACTTTAATAACCTGGAAAAAATATTCACATATTGTGCTAGAGATAGATTCTTGAAGAAATCTTTGTAATTCAAAATTTATGTTATTCAAAACTTATTTTTTAGATAACAGGGATTAAGAGTACACTTACCATGATGAGCACCGAGAATTGTGAATTATTATATTATAAACCTGAAACTAACGTAACACTGCATGTTAACTATACTGAAACAAAAATAAAAGAACAGGCGGGAAATAAACCTTATTTTTCTCTGTAGGAATAAATACAAAATATAGGAAAGATACTCTCAGACCGCATAAATCTACACATTTTTTGTGTGATAATGGTGTAGATCTTGAAGCCAATCACCAGCATTTTCCCATCACCTTTGCCTGTCTACATACAGGTTTTCTTCATTTCTTCTTTTTTTAAAGATGTTATTTATTTACTTAGAGCACAGGAGCAGGGAGAGGGGTAGAGGGAGAGGGAGAGAGAATATTAAACAGACTCTGCGCTGAGTGTGAAGCCTGACTTGCGGCTTGATCTCAGGACCATGAGATCATGACCTCAGTTGAAATCAAGAGTCAGATGTGTTGGGTCGGCGGCTCCAGGAATGCAGGAGAAACAATAGAAATGACCGCCGGGCCGCCGTCTTCCAGGCCACCCTCCTTTTCTAACCCTTGACTCTCCCACCATAAGGTTGTATGTCCAGGTCACGTCTCCACAAGTAACCCGATACCTATGCAGGAAACAGGAGCATCAGGACTCCCCCGATCCTCCGATCACCAAATACCTTACCATATATGGATGTGAACCCATGCCCTACCTTGGCCTGATAAAAGACCCCACCGACTCCCTCCCAGCGTGACTTCCCTGACTCTCCTCTCCGAAGTCACAGAACGTCACACGAGGGCACCTTTAATAAATCTTGCCTTGTGCCTACCTCACCTTGTGTCGTGTTTATCTCACCTGTAAAACCTTACAAGATGCTTAACTGACTGAGCCACCCAGGTGCCCCTTCCAACATGATTTTAAAATTACAAGCATTTCTACTTTAGTGACTTTTAAAAATATTTGCTGCATTACATCAGTATTTTGTAAAGTGTATAATTCTAAATTAACAGCAGAGTGTGTCACATTATTTACTTGGTCTTTTCTTTTTTATTGTAATTTTTGGTTACATCCAATTTCTGGTTCACAAATAAGGATTTTAGGTCTGATTTTTAGTAGTGATAGCAGTAATACTAAATAGTCAATGTGTGGATAACAGTGCTACTAGATATGAAAATATTTTAAATTGTAAAATTAGATAGAAATAAAAGAACAAGACAACAGGCATCTAAAACCATCCACAGAAAAATCCAGTGCATGGAAGCAACAATGTTTGACTCAAGACACTTAAGTCATCAGAATTTGTTTCTCAGCTTCAGTGGCCACAGCTAAAACAAAATGTTTTTTTTTTTCATGCCAACTTTGAAGTCATTCAATTCTTGATAATTTTTTTTATAATTTGCATATTGCACATGTTTCTATGTGCATAAAAAGAAACTTTTATTAATACTTTCTTACACCATATATTGTCCTAATTTTAGATCTAGTTCTCCCAGATCTAAATTTTATATTTAGTTTATCATGAAGTTAAAATTGCTGAGAATAACCAAGGTGATTGCACGTGTATTTATGTTCTACACATGCTACATGTATATTCTGTATATAGTATAGACATGCTAGTTATTCACATTGCTTTTACCCCCGATGGTCACACATAAGCATTTAAGGATAGATAAAAATGATTAGAAATAAAGTTAATGTTGCTTCTTTTTTTTAATTTTGTGGACGAAAACCATTTTGTCTCATAGGAGTATACTATCAGTATAGTGCTTTGCATATAAGAAATGCCTTAGTTGAGATTATTCCCAAAAGCAGATTTTTAGACAAGGGTTGAGTATTTGTCATTTTGGGGCAATGCTGACAGAGTCATGGAGAAGTGACCTGGGGAAGGGAAGGCAGACAATAAGGGGCATATTGTTAAATGAACTTCTTTGGTCACTGGCCATAGCTCAAATCCATAGGAAGCTCTGGGAAACAGTGTGAAACATGTCTCAGAAGTAGCGTGGCCAGAGTGAGGGAGTTAGGATGTTTAGTCACTCACCCCTACTTTTCTGTTATCCCTAGGAGTTCAGCTTCATTGGAGGCACATGATTTCTGAGACATTCCCAGTCCACCAAGCTCTTGGGCAAGGTGGGGGTCCGGCAGTCTGAAGGCAGCTCATCCCCAAAGTGAGAAGCTATGCTCGTGTATGGAAATGGAAAGATGAGTTCAAGGATGTAGGTTAAGTGCAGACTGAATCCATACAATGGATAATCGGAAAACAATAAATAAATGAATCAAGTGAAATAATTGTTCAGTATTAAATGGCTAGTGCTGGAAAGTATAAACGTTTTTTTAGTTCAAATGTTTTAAGCACTAAAGAAAAAATTTTCTTATGTAATGATACCTGGTCATTCCCATTTACTAAATATCAATTTTTAAAACTTTTATTCCTCTCCAGATTCTCAGTTATACATTTCGTCAAGTAATATTTATATATTGATAATTCAGTTTAATAAATTATGAATTTTTAACATGTCAATTTTACCCCCAAAAGTAAGTATCACTTCTCTTCTCCTTTTCCACAGGCTTATATCTTTGAAATGAAACTGTGAGCGTGTGTTTATGTAATAGGGGTTATATACCTAGGCTTTGGATACAGACACAGGGATTCCTACTCTGTCCCTTAGATGTTATGTGCCCTGGGACACATTACTTAGTTTTTCTGACCCACCATTTCCCTATCAGAAAAATGAAGACAGCAGTCTTTATTCCTGAGGATTGGTTTAAGCATTAAGTGAAATGATATGTAAAGTGTGCAGTACCTAAAATAGGGTAAGGACTTATCAGATGGTACCCTAGCCAGATGAAGATGAGTTGACTAACATGGGTTGGTTAAAATCATGTATGACCTCCAAATTTTCAGAATAACAGGATTTATGCATGTGAGAGGAGTTTTACACACTATTAACTGCATAGTTCCAGAAATCCCTTCTCCCTTGCTAAGACTATATTACTGCATCTCTACCAGGGAGCATGCAGAAAACCGGAGAAGCCCCTAGCTGACCAGGGGCTCAGCGTTCTAGAGATCACATCTCTTGAAAAGTGATTGACGAGGCTCCAGAAGTTTGACTCTTAAGAAAATTTTAGACATGAAGTGCCTTGTAAAACAGAGCTCCTTCCTGGGCCTGGTAATGGTTAAAATCTTGTTCGAATGTGATCTTTCCACATTTCCTGTTTCAGGCAGGCGCAGCAAGTTGTAGCCATGCAACCTACGTATTCCAGAGGTAAACAGGATCATCTATTTAGGCTTTGTTTTACCTTATTTATTAATCTCCCCAAATGGGTGTGAACTCAAAGCCTAGCTCATCGTGTCCCCTCCAGCTACTGTGGGCAATTGCTTAAACTCTTGATGGCCTGGTTTCCCATCCACAAAAATAATAATAATAAAACTTAACCTGTTATTTTGGTGACTAAATCAGTACATGTAAGTAAACTACTTTTAAAAAAAGCCTGACTTAAGATCTTAAAAAATATTTTATTTTAAATAATTACTGTTATTTTATTATTTTATTATTATTATTATTATTTCATATTAAATTCCTAAATCAGTGGCTTACAACTCAGGAATATTTGATACTACATGTGCCATTTGTATATGTGCTGCAGAAGCAAGCACTACATGTGCCATTTGTATTAGCTAATCCCTTAAATTAGAGACTTTCAGTTGCAATATCTCCTGAAAAAGATAATATGAGATTTATTAGCTCTTAAAACCAGAAATTTTTGTCCATAAAACATTGGCTTCCTCTTAATAAAGTTGACCTATGCTTTGCTTTCGTTATGATTCTGTTGTAATCTCTCCAATGTTCCCCCAACCAAGGTTTACTTTGGGGAAAAAAAAAAATTTTTTTTTTTTTTGTTCCACTCCAAATAGGTCACATGTCTGTCATGGGCTTCTGCCAAGGTTGTCTTATGGAAAACCATGAGAGACTGGACTCTGAGAAACGAACTGAGGGTTTTGGAGGGGGGTGCGGGGGGTTGGGTGAGCCTGGTGGTGGGTATTATGGAGGGCACGTATTGCATGGAGCACTGGGTGAGGTGCATAAACAATGAATTTTGGAACACACACAAAGAAATTAAATTAAATTAAATTAAATTAGATTTTAAAAAAGAAAAGAAAACCCCAGCAGCTGACTCTTCTTAACTGATGAAAAGATGTCTCCAAAATACATGTTTTCTAGTCAAATTAAATTATGTAAACATTGAGCAAACAACATACACAAAGTACTTACTATGTTGCAGATCGGGCCACCAAAACTAAAAAATCATAAAATAGCCATTCCTCAACTTTCTCAAGCTGGTACTTTGGGACTGAATTCTCAGAGCAGTCTCTATAGATCTTTCTTGTAGCCTCTAACACTGGATATTGCAATACTTTGCATAGAATAAGAAGCAGGTATCTTTTTCTTGGAAAGCATAATGTCATTTTTTCAATGCAGCCTAGCTAAGGCACAGGATTTATATTAGCTTAGTTCTTTTATAAAGTTCAATAGAATGTTAATAGCCAAAAAGTATTGAAATCTAGGATTTAGATTTCATTATAATGGGACCAAATGGCATGAATGAAACCCCAAGAGTCCTGTTCGGTTTTGCAATGCTTGGCATACCTTGCAGGTGATTTCTAGGAATTTGCGTAATATAAAAGTAAGGAAGAATATAGCAGATAACAGAATGATAAGCATATTGAAATTCTTTTCAAGGTTTTAAAAAATATTCAAATCTCCTGAGATTATGAGTATCTTATGGTTTTTCTCCCTCTCTGGTCCCATCTTGTTTCATTTATCCTTCCATAAGAGACTCTTAATCTCAGGAAACAAACTGAGGGTTTCTGGAGCGGAGGGGGGTAGGACGGATGGGGTGGCTGGGTGATGGGCACTGGGGAGGGTATGTGCTATGGTGGGTGCTGCGAATTGTATAAGACTGATGATTCACAGACCTGTACCCCTGAAACAAATAGTACATTATATGTTAATTTTAAAAATAAAATATAATTTAAAAAACTGCAAAAAGAAAAAAAAGTAAATAAAAATAAAATTAAAATATTCATGTCTTCTTTGTTAAGAAACTTTTGAAATTGTTGCCACAGATATGAAACAAATTAAAATCAAAGCTTACCCAAACTCTGTTATATTTTTCTAATTTCAAGTTGACAGGTAAGTACCTTAGAATTAGTACTATGAAAACACTAGGATAAGCCTTGTATATTGCAAACTTCCCAATTTAGCTAGTAATAAATTAAGATCTTAAAGTTAAAATTTTCAAGATCTAGGGTAAAAGCTGAGAAATCTAAATGAAACTTAAAGGAAATTTTCCTATAGAAATCATAAAGCATCAATACAAAATGTACCACTATTTCTTTGTGAGCCATGACTTTGATCAGTATATCTTTCTGGGTAGATATGTGTGGAGCTTATCTAAGATCACAAAAGTTAGATGCTATGAGAAGAAAACTGTCTGCACATCTACCAAGGGAAACCTAGGAATACTCAGACCCATCTAATTTTATATTCCCCATGGAGACCTCTTTTCTTAGTAGCCCTAGATCAGCACTGTCCAATAAAAATGTGAACCACAAATAAAAAGCACATATGCTGGCCTGATATAACCCCTTGCATAATGCGTAATATAACAAACCAAACAGGTCTCGAACGTGCATGTACACACACATATAAAAGTGTATACACATATTCCTGCATCTCGTTTGGTGTTCAACATCACGATAAATGGTTGTGTGTCTCCAGATTCATTCTCCACAACTGATCACTGCTTGTTTGACTCTGACAATGGTTGACACCATTAGGAATGAGCAGGAGGTAGCAGGGCAAAATCAGTGTGTCTGTTGCCCCTGCCTCCAACTCTCTTTAGCAGACTGCAGTTTGACAGTGGCTGAAATTTTCTACCTAAGACAAGAGTTCCTTTTTGATGCCCATCTCACAGTGGGAGCTCCTGTAATGTGTAATAGCACCACAATCTTTCCTTACTCTTCAGGAAGGCAACACTGACTTTTGTGATGCTAGTTCCTAGAGGCTTCACCATCTCTTGTTGGATTCCATTACTTTGCCCACATCCCTATAAATAAGCCCTTTATTATCTTCTCTGCAATTAAACCTTTGAATTTAGCATCTGTTTCTCATTGTGACCCTAATTGATATAATGGCATAATAATTTACTTACTATTACTTATGCCATAAAATGCACTATTTTTTTTACTCATATCTGCCAAATTAGCAGTGTATTTAGGCATTAATTGCTTTCTTCTATTACTCTCCGTATTTTCATCTTGGACTCCATCATTTCTTAAGATAATTTGTCAAAATCTTCTTCTGCCTCCTTGCCTTCACTAAAAATTGGATTTCCCACAACAGACCACATTTCTTACATCTTCTCTTTATTCTCATGCTTATATCATAGGGCCAGGAGGTAAAGACCACATCCTTATTTTCCAATTATCAATTAATTCATCATTCCTTGATTTATCCTTCTAGCTTTGATCCACAGATATTTATTGAGCACAAACTATATGTCAGGCAAATTTCAAGAAAAAGGAAAAACCAGGGACCAATTATATAAAATTTTGTGTTCTCTTGGAGCTTTTATACTGCTGGGGGGGAGCAGATAATTAACAAGATAAGTAAGTATTATGTATATTATGTTAAGGAGTGACATGAGCACTTACACACCATTTTTCTTCAGCGATCAGGCAGGAACACCCTCTTTTGAGGCTTATGTCACCTGAATAATCATGTAAGAATTTCTGATTTGACAGGTTTACCCATCACTCTCTATGGCAGTTGTGGCTCTGGACTCACAGCCCTCATCTGTCTCCTCCAACTATTATTCTCAGTAACATCTATATTAATGTGAGGAAACGAACACACACTGCACCTTCAGAGTTCTTTGACCTTCTTTAAAGCCTCACTCTAGCTCAGTCACTCTGACAACCAACCTTCATGAGTATATTTAGTATGTCATAGTAACCCAGAATCTATTTCTGATACATTAATCTAACATAACACCCTCTTGCCTAAACTATCATCATTCTAGAACACCAACAGCCTTATTGTCACTATATCTCCTGTTAGATATAAATAAAACTTTAGAACCTCTGTATGTCTATGTGCCATTGACCACCTACTGCTTTTTCTCTTTTCTCTATCCAGCATGGGCTGCAACGTTCCCTTTGCAAATCTTCCAGTTGACACTTTTAACTTTATCAACCTCAGAACTCACTATAAACCTCTAAACCTTAATGAATCCAAGTTAAGTGTTTTCTTTGCCTCTACAGCCAGATTAATATGCACACACACACACACTTAGACACACACAGGAATGAACACATACACAACAGCAATAATAAGCCTGCATTCTTGCAAATCACAAACAATGTTGGCTACTTGTTCTTCTAGGTCTTTTTAGATGACACATGAAATATTTGAAACAGTTAATTTTTCAGGTACCATAACTTTCATAATCCTCCTTGCTCACTGCTGATGAGGACTTTCTACCCCAAATGAGCTGAAGCTAATATGCATGAACTGCCTTATTTCCACCCTGCAGATCTGCACACCTCAAAATATTGCTTACTTTCTGATCGTCCATCTCCAAGAATAGATGGCTCCATTAGGCTCCTTCATCATTGCCCATTCCTTATCTTCTCCTTCAAATCTTTCTTTGCCTTCAATTACACGTTCTCTCTTCACTAACTTTCCAACAGACCTTATGCTTGATGTGTAACAGGGCCCAAGGTTGTTACATTAAAATGGAAACATATCATGAACATATAAATAAATAAAACAAGAAAAATAAGTAAACTACTTATGTCTTCTCTTTCTTCCAGTTCGTATTCCTAGAATGCACCAGTAACTCAAAGAAAGAGGAGGAAAGAGTTCGAGGAGCCAATAAAAACTTTTCTCTTTCCATGATTGTCCAGGTCAAGGTCTAGAGCCATATGAGTACAGAACAAAGTCTAGCTTTATCACTCACTAGTTATGAAACACTGGGGGAAAACTATATAATTTCTCTGGACTTTCTTCTGGTCTTCTTATTGTAAATGGGAAGAAAAAAGTAGCTAAATAACTACATTGAGTATGCACTATATTACTATGTATAAGACAATATCTATAACAACAGTTCAGCAATCAATAAATGTCCTCTATCATCATTATCATTATTTCTACCCTGAGAAAATATAAGTGAATTCTATCATAGCATTCATGACATTTCAGAAAACAATCTAGAGGTCTTCTTCCTTCGGAACTTTATAAACTACAGATATCACCAAGGAATTTGTTATCTTGCAGTCCATGTACTATCTCATTTGGGCACTATCAAGTCAATCTTAATTGTAAGACATTTATTTTTAAAAGGATGGATATATTTTCAAAATTAAATGCTGTATCTTGTGTCCAATATTGGCTAATGGTATGCTTGTGATTATGTGTTTAGATTTTATAACCAGTTGTATTCAATGCCTGTGATTCAACAGGACATCAAGACAGCTTTGATCTGCCTTGTAAGAATGTATCAGTCTGAGACAACACTCCAAAGCATCTAGGAACAACATCCTTATTTCCAGTGACTGATAGATGAAACGATGGGTGATAGGAATTACCTAGAGGCACTAGTTTACTTAAAACTTCTCATTGTAGTTGACATGACCCTGGAAGGATATGAACATTGGCTCCTCAGGGTGTTTAGTCAATAAGGAAATAGCAGCTTACAATGGTGTCTTGGCAAGTGTCAATTTGCCATACTTCTCTGGGAAGTTTCACATGTTATGCCACAAGAGTCAATAAGAAGCTCCTGAAAATTTCTCTGCTGTGATCAGCTTATCATATCTACAACAGATTTATATAATTAAATGCATTTTCAGGATTCAGCAGAAACTATGGAAATTTGTGATTTATATTAGAATTTCACCTCCATGCAATGATTTCAGTGTTGATAAGAATTGGGGAACACATGAGGCAAGTAGAAAGATAGAAAAGTGCTTTTAGGATGGCAAAGTAAGATGTGAAGAAACAGAAGCAGATGGATTAATCTTAAGAAAAAAAAAATTTCTTGCAGTAGAGAATGCTGTGGTGAAGAGCAGGACCTCTTAAAGGCACGAGAAGATGAAACAGAGACTTGAAGAAGATTTAAAGACAAGGAAACGTATCAGAATCCTCCCCAAGAAGCCTGTGCGCCAACAGGAAACATCAGAACTTTATGAAATGTTACGTTCATACAAACTTGTAAAATGATGATATTGAGAATGAAGAGATGATCCTGTGTCTTCTCCAACATCACTCTGCCATCGGGGTAACAGGATGATAGTGTCATGACATCAAGAATAATAGTTTTCTCAGAGATTCTTCTATTACTAAACAGTGAAGCCAGCTGAGTCCACCGAAAGATCGAGGATTGCTAGAGAGTGTAACGTCATGACAAGAAACATTTGATAAGGTGACACATTGTAAAAAAGGCTAGAAGTCGGTCGCATATTTACACTATCAACAAACCTTTGATTATTCAGGCATTGTGGTACCACTATGGCTTCAGAGCAATGCTAGACAGGGAAAACTTAAACCCTGCATATGGTAGGCAGAATAATGCCCCCCCTCTCGCAAAGATGTTCACAGCCTGATTCCCAGAACCTATGAACAAGTTGCCATACATGGTAAAAGGGACTTTGCCAATGTGATTAAAAGAATGATGCTGAGATGGGAAGGTTTCCTGGATTATTTAGGAAGGGCCAGCATAATCACAAGGGATTTTATAAAGGAAAGAGTGAGGCAAGAGAGACGTAGTGAGAGAACCATGATGACAGAATAAGAAGGAGGGATGTGCTTTGAAGATAACAGAAGGACCATAGCCCAAGGAAACTCAGGAAAACAGGTTATCAAATACCATATGATCCAATAATTCCACTACTGGCTATTTATCCAAAGAAAACAAAATCACTAATTCAAAAATTATGTTTACTGCACTTTTTACAACAGTCAAGATATAGAAGCAACCCAAGTATCCATTGCTAAGTGAATGGGTAAAGAGAATATGAGATACACACACACACACACACACACACACACAGGAATATTACCCACCCATAAGAGGAAAAAAAAAAAAAGATGAGATCTTACCATTTGCAACAATATGGATAGGCCTAAAAAGTATTATGCTAAACGTAATAAGTTAGACTGAAAAAAAGAAATACCATATGATTTCACTTATATAGGGAATTTTAAAAATCAAAACAAATGAATAAACAAATGAAAGGCAGAACCAGGACTATAAATATAGAAAGCAAACTGATGGTTGCTGGAAGGAAGAAGGATGGGAGTGTTGGGGGATGAGCAAAAGGGGTTAAGGGGAACGGAAAATACAGGCTTCCAGTTATGGAATGACTAAGTCATGAGAATAAAATATACAACATAGGGAATATAATCAATGGTAGTGTGGTAATGTTTTATGGTGACAGATAATAGCTGCATTTGTGGTGAGTGTAGCATAATGTATAAATTTGTTGAGTCGTTGTACACCTGAAAGTAATGTAACATTGTGTGTCGACTATACTAACATAAAAACAAGAAGAGAAAAAAAATAAAATAAGATAAAAAGAAAACATTCTCTCTTGGAAACTCCAGAAAGAATGCAGTTTTACCAAAACCCTGATATTGACCCATAAGATAAATTCAGACCTCTGACCTCCAGAACAGACAGGCAATAGATTTCTGTTGTTTTAAGCCACTAAATTGGTGGGAAATTGGTATGGCAGGAATATGAAAATGATAAGCTGCCCAAAAGAAATATACAGTCTGCATCTTATGTGGACAAATTGTTCAATAATCAAACACAAATACTAAGAATATTAGAGAGTTTTGCAAATACCAGTGGCAGTCCAGGAAAGGGGCGTTGGAATTTTACTGGAGGCTCATGAAGGGCTTTTAAAGTAAGATTATTGTTAATTTTGAGTTATGAGGAGGGATGAGCCAGTATCCTTAGCCAGCATTTCTTCTTTGATCATGACATTCCCAGGGTCATCTTTCTAAAATATAAACCTGATCACATTATTCCCACATTGAAATCCTTCAGGGGGTTCCCAGCTCATCATCCTGACACCTCACTTTTAAACTGTTTTCCCTCGATCTCTCTCTCTAATCTACCATCTTGCAATAAACAGCAGGGAGAAGGAACAACAACGAAACGGGCAGAACCTTCAATCCTTAGCTCGGAAATCTTTGCTATAAAACCGGTGTTCTGCCTGACGCATAACTGTAGGAGATCTTTTCCCTAAATTCTCTGCCCCTGCAAAAGAACCCACTTCCTCCAGTTTCCACTAGCATGTTCCTTCTGGTCCTTACTGCCAGCGTGCTTCACGTCCAGGCTTCTGCTAGGAGTCTCTTCGCAGTGATTTAGGCTTCCAGATTGCTTCCAGACTCCACCCACTAGCAAGCTCCAAAACCACGCCTACACGTGCAGTTGTTACAGAAGCACCCCACGTCTGGCACCAAACTGATACCGATCTTCTATTGCTACCTAACAAACGGACTCAAATGTAGCTAAAAACAATACACGACTATTACCACGAAGATTCTGTGCCATAGAGTCTGCCATGGCTTAGCAACATCCCCTACTAAGGCTCTCCCAAGGGCTGCAGCCAAAGTGTTAGGCTGTGTTTTCATCTGGAAGTTGGTGTGGGTAAGAATCTGCTCGCAAATTTGCTGACATTGTTGGCAGATTTCATTTCTTTGTGGCTGCGTGACTGAAGGCTCCAGCTTTTTGCTGGGTGGGAGTTGGTGGCTTGGCTCACGTTCTAGAGACAGCCGACAGTTCCATGCTCTGTGAACTTTCTCAGCGTGGTGGACATTTACTTTACCAAGCCCACTAGGAGAATTTCATACTCCAGTCTGCTAAAATGAAGATCTGTAGAATGTAATGTAGTCCCAGGGATTACTCACCTTTCCTACATTCTATTGCTTAGAACTTATAGCTCTCACCCACACTCAAGAGGAGGGTACCACACCAGCAGACACCAGGTGAAAATTCCAAGGGTTTTCCCGATGTTGACAATGCTCAACTTCTTCTATATAGAAATGTACGCATAAATAACATATCCCGGCACTGACTTGCCCTCAAAGGTCGAGGAAATGATTCCCTATCTTATTAATTACCAAAAACAGTGTTTAAATTAACAAAGTCCTCAATATTGTCATTTATAATTTTTTAAAGATTTTATTTATTTATTTGTCAGAAAGAGAGAAAACAAGAGGGCAGAGGGAGAAGCGGGCTCCCTGCTGAGCAAGAAGCCCTATGGGGGACTCGATCCCAGGACTCTGGGATCATGACCTGAGCCATCCAGGTATCCCTGTCATTTATAATTTTTATACTAAATTAGTACACATGTATTCTTTCATGGCAGGGCAGTGTGGTGGAAATAACTTGCATTATAAAGTAAAAGTTTCTAGGGCACCTCGGTGGCTCAGTTGGTTAAGTTTGAGCTCAGGTCATGATCTCAGGGTCCTGGGATTGAGCCCTGAGCTGGACTCCCTGCTCACTGGAGAGTCTCCTTCTCCCTCTGCTCCTTCCCACTACTCATGCTCTCTCTCTCTCTCTCTCGAGTTCTTTTTCTCAAATAAATACATAAAACCTTAAAAAGTAAATAGATAAAATAAAAGCTTCCAAGACTATTAAGTAGATTACCAACTTGTCCATCTCTCCTTTTTATATTCTTATATATTCTAAGTCAATCCATTTTAACTCTCTGAGCCTAAGTTTCTTTATAAGTCCAGTCAGGATAATAACCAAAATGTTGTGAAAAACCATGTATGTGTGTATATATATATGTATATACGTACATATATACATAGCAGTGTATTTATAATGTATATACATAGTCATACACATATCTTTTGTAAACTTTGAAGTTCTATGTATGTGTTGATTTGGATAATATCGATAATCACAGTACTAATTACTAACCATCTCAGTGGATAGTCTTTGGGAATTCTGAAATGATAAACTGGATGAGCGTTTTGTTTCATTACATTTTTATTATTATTACTTTTGCCTTATTACTTTTCAAAAAGATTACTTGCTGCAGTTGTCTATTTTACACAAACTTATTTTCATCTGCACACAATGCCTCCGCTGAGGCTTTTGCCCAACATCCTTTAGTTTTTCCTCATTTCCTCACAAAACATGCAGTGATAGTAACACCCCATATTCTCTGTAAATAGTTTACCTTTGCAGAACTAGTTACAAGAAATTCAAATAAAAATAAGCCTTTCTTTATCAGTCTTTCTGTTCAACCTTATTTTCTACCTTTTTATGTTTGTCTTAATAATTAACTATATTCTTTACCTTTAGCACAGATGTTTTCCTCTTTATCTCTTTAGTTCAAGCATATCTTCAGGTATTAAGATCCCTAGAAGTATTTAGGATACAGTACTGTAGGTTTTTACTGTCTTTGCCTTTCCTTATCTGACTCTAAATAAAATGATGATAATAATTGTGTATATGCAAATTTAAGTATATATAGATATATAATTTTTATTTACAGAGTGCTATATTTGAAGAATTACCACAGCTAAAATTATTGCAGATGACACTAAGCCAGATTTTTATTATCACACAGCATAAACCAATTGGTTTACAACAGATGAAAGTTTAACCTCCTGAGAAAAATTAAACTTTTTAAGAAGATAAAAAAGTAAAATTTAGGAAAGGTAACTATTTTTAACCACATTAATGAGTTTCCTAAAGGAATATTGGAAGTTATTTTAGAACTTCATTTATAGCTATTAATTTTATTTAAAAAGTTTGTGAATTTCTTGCTTTCTTATTTGTTTAATTAAAATATATAGTCAATTCCCTCTGAAAACCTTAATTTTGGCCTTTCTAAAGGCATAATTTTATTCCTGTGGTAAGTAGAAATGCTCGTCATTTATTTGACATTCTAATTTTGCCATTTATCATTATATTTAGTGTGCAAATATACCTTAAAATGCAAATTTATATAAATATTGGAAATAACATTAGTCTCTTCCTTTATATTTATTTTCAGACTTGAAAGAGAGAAAGAAGAAAAATGTAGACCTTTGATACTCTTCCATATAAATCATTTACCTCTGTGAAAACTACTCAGGAGCAATGACAAGATAAAGAACCAGTAAACACTTAGATTATAAACTCTTTAAATTCTCAAATACTTACTTACCAAGGTAAGTATTTTCTAAAGATTGTTTGACAGATGTTTTTAAGTTATATTGACCTTGCATGGTACCATAATGATTATTTTTTTTATTTTTTTTAAAAGATTTTATTTATTTATTTGACAGACAGAGATCACAAGTAGGCAGAGGCAGGCAGAGAGAGAGAGAGGAGGAAGCAGGCTCCCTGCTGTGCAGAGAGCCCGATGCAGGGCTCGATCCCAGGACCCTGGGATCAAGACCTGAGCCGAAGGCAGAGGCTTTAACCCACTGAGCCACCCAGGCGCTCCTGGTACCATAATGATTATTGATGACTTTTGGCCCTCTTCAAATGGAGGAAAATTCTTCACATTAAAACTTTAATCTAAATGTTTCAAATACTTTCCCAAAGCTTTTTCTCTGGGTGAACATTCATGGGACGCTTGCTACCTTGAAGCAGCTGGAAAGTCAGTTCATCTGTAAGACAAGAAATAAGCAGATGATTGGACAGCTACAAATGAAATAGTGGGCTCAGAATAGAATGAGTAGCAGTAGGGTAGTTATTCTGCTTATACTGTTTCTCACTATTTAATAACAGATACTTACTCCACAGTTATTATCAGCTTATCGTTCCACTGATAATTATAACTTTAGAAATAAGATATCTTTTTGTCAGTTGAGTATATTTGATTGTAGAATATGTCAAGAATGAATCAGTGAATATATATTTATTCAATAAACATTTGAGGAGATATAAATGTGCACAAGCTATAGGGTCAACCAGTAAAATCAGAGGTAAAGAGGAATAAAGTCCAGTCTATGTTCTGAAAGGATGTCACCTAGTTCTGAAGATACCTACACATAATTGTAATACACATCACAATACAGTAAGAGTGTAAAAAGGATAAAAATAAAACCATTATGGTAGTTCTAAGAGGGAAAAAAAAAAAGCACTATTTTTGCTCAAGAGTGATCAGACAAACCTTGAGGAAGGTGGTATTCAGTAATGCTTTGCATGGTAACAATTTTGTTCTTTTAGATAAAGGTATGTGAAATCAGTGTCTGTGCAAAACAGAAATGTCATAGCTTGCAGAAAGCACTCAATACATTCAATGTGCCAAATGCTGTTTTGGACCCTTTGTTAATTTTCCATTGTAGCTTGAAAAATGATCACAAACTTAATGTCCTAAAACATCACAAATGTCTTGAGGTCAAAAGTCCAGCTCGACTCACTGGGATTTTTCTTCAAATACCACAAGGAGGAAAGCAAAGTGATGACTAGGTTGGGCTCTTATTTGTAGGCTCTGGGAAGAATCTGCTAAGCTGATTCCGAATGTTAGCAAAATCTAGTTCTTTGCGGTTTTAGATCAGAAGTCCTGTTTCCTTGCTGCCTGTCAGCCAGGGACCACTTTCTGCTCCTAGAAGTCCTACACATTCTCATGTGGCCTCCTCCAAGTTCAAAGCAACAACAGGATATCTTGTCATGTTTCAGTCTCTGATAGCCCTTCTGCCATGTCTGTCTTCCCTTTTGTCTTACTCTTCTGCTATCAGCCAGAGAAAGTTCTCTGTTTCAGGGCTCATGTGATTAACTCAAGCTCATCTGGATAATTTCCTCCTTTTTAAGAGCAATCATGCCATAGGACATAACATAATCATTACTTTCACGGGTGCTAGGGATTAAGACTTGTTTGATTCCAATTTTCAGGTTCAAAGTTCAACTACCTATAAAATTAGTGATGTTCAGAGTTGTGAAAATTATGTAAATCTCATTTTTAATCCAAGTTAGAAACATTGCGTTTATCAAATAGACAGCTTCAAAAAAAAAAAAATGTGATTTTGAGATATTTCTACAGTTAGAAGTCCCTGGTGATGACATCCTGAAGAAACTGCATTTCCAGAAAGAAGCACATCAAGCAGGCTAGAAAATGGGCTCTCCAAAGGGACTCAGATTGAACTACCAGTGCAACTCGTTAGTTCTTTTAGAAAGAGAGGGGCACCTGGGATTCCTCAGACCACCTCTTTATCTGCATAGGTAATTACAACATGAGAATGATACTGCAAGGCCAAGTTGACCAAAATCTCAGGACTCTTGAAAAGAATGGCCCCAGAAAATATCCAGCCAGACCCTTTTATTAACAGGTGTGATTCTAACATAAACTCAGTACTACAGAGTCCAGCTGGTCCCACATCAAAAACAATACAATACTAAATACTGAACTTAACCAAGAAGGTAAATGCCTTATGCAATGAAAACTACAAAATGTTGCTGAAAGAAATTAGAGAAGACACAAATAGATGGAGAAATATGTTTTGCTCATAGATTGGAAGACTTAATATTGTTAAGTATCACTAGTGCCCAAAACAATCTACAAATATGATATAATTATAAAATATTTATATTATAAAAATGTAAAAAATCATAAAATTCCCAATGCTGTTTTTGCAGAAATAGAAAAATCCATCCAAAATTCATGGAATCCGAAAGGACCCCAAATAGCCAAAACAATCTTAAAAAAAGAACAAAGTTGGACATCTCATATTTCCTGATGTCAATACTTAGTACAAAACTATGGGAATCAAACAGTAGTCATTGCCATAAAGACAGACATATTGACCAACAGAAAAGAATGAAGAACCAAGAAATACACCCTTACTATATGATCAACTAATTTTCCACAAGGATGCCAAGACAATTCAGTGGAAAAGACGGTCTCTTCAACAAATGCTGATGGCAAAACTGATGATACTCATATGCAAAAGAATGAAGTTGTATCCTTACCTTACTATATATAAAAATTAACTCAAAATTGATCAAATACTTAAATATTAGACCTAAAATTATAAAACTCTTAAAACACAGGAGCAGAGTTTCAGTTTTGGCAGATAAAAAGCATTGTGGGGGGCACCTGGGTGGCTCAGTCGTTTAAGCCTCTGCCTTCCACTCAGGTCATGGTCCCAGGGTCCTGGGATCAAGCCCTGCATCGGGCTCTCTGCTCGGTGGGGAGCCTGCTTCCCTCTCTCTCTCTGCCTGCCTCTCTGCCTACTTGTGATCTCTCTGTCCCTGTGTCAAATAAATAAATAAAATCTTAAAAAAAAAAAAAAGGTCCTGGAGATTAGTTGCACAATAATGTGAATGGATTAATGTGTATATTTAATGTGTATATTAAAAATGATTAAGATGGTAAATTTTATGTTATGTGTATTTTACTATTCTTGAAAAATATATATTGTTATATGAAAAACCCACATTATTATGAAAAAAGGCCCTGATGAGATTTAATAAATTTATCTAATATTATGCTATTATTTAAATATATATATAGACAGGCATACATGCACACACACACACAATGCATAAAGTGCAAAAATGGGGCCAGTTGGGGAGAAATCTACTCTGGTTTATAGGGAGAACTAGTTAATTTTGAGGGAAAGTCAAAGTTGAATTGATTCAATATTGCTTTCACATTGGCTCTTTATTGGTTAATATACTGTTTGTCCATCATCCAAATAATTATCGACACGGTACCAAACACCTGCATATTTGGAAACATAATACAGACTTTTGTTTTCCTAACTCCCCTGGATTGATAAGTAGACACAAAACACTTCATTGTTTTTTCTAAAGAGAAAAAAATTGGAAATGTTTGGTTGGGATATAGAAGGTATATATTTCTCATGTTTTCATTATACACCTTTGTTATTGTTACAGTGAGTATTAACTTTCTAAAAAATCCATCACAAAATGGGGTGCCTTGGTGGCTCAGTTGGTTACGCATCTGACTTTTGGTTTCAGCTCAGATCATAATCTCTGAATAGTAAGATCAAGCCCTGTGCTGGCCTCCATGCCCTGCATTAGGCTCCACACTCAGTATGGAGTCTGCTTGAGATTGGCTGTCTCCCTCTCCTTCCCCCGTGCATATGTGCTCTCTACATAAATAAATACACAAATAAATAAATAAATAAATAAATAAGATCTTTTTAAAAATTCAATAAATATAGAAATAAAAAATTTTAAAAATCCATCGTAATCTATGAAAAAATCCTCTTATTCAAAATATCTTTTTATCAACACTTTATTTCTTTTTGATAATAACGTCTATATTTTCTGGAAGATAATTTTGTCTTTAACTCTATTGTAGTAATCCATCAACAAGGTCTTTGCAAGTGGAAGTTTTACATAATTTTTATATTTTGACCTATTTCCTACAAATGCATTGAGTCTGATGCTATTGTGGTGATCTTCAACAATGTATTAAATTATTTTTAAGATTTTATTTATTTATTTGACAGAGGGAGAGAGAACACAAATAGGCAGAGCAGCAGGCAGAGAAAGAGGGGAAAGCACGCTCCCTGATAAGCAGAGAGCCCGATACAGGGCTTGATCCCAGGACCCTGAGATCATGACCTGGGCCGAAGGCAGAGGCTTAACCCACTGAGCCACCCAGGTGCCCCCAAAATGTATTAAATTTAAAACAAGAAAGCTCAAATATTCAAGTAAGACAGAAATTCCAAGAGTAATAACAATTGTTCTGGCTTTAACTTTAGTTGGATTAAGGGCAATGGAAAACTAGTCACTAATAATGTTGATAATATTTTGTATTTACATATCACTTTGAACATTTCAGAGTCATTCATTTATTTTCAGTGGATGTATACATTGATCTTTGAGGCTTTTTGTCATCATCTACATCTTTCTGATGAAAACCCTCATAATAGGACATTGGGTAATTTGCCAAAATTCAAAGCTCATGTGTGGCAGGGTTGAAAAGAAACTCAGAGATATTTGAATCTAATTTTAGTTTCTTTTTCTTGCCTCTGTCATATTTCAAAACTAAATAGATGCCCTTTGGTTGGGTTCTTATAACAAACTCTAATTTGCCCATGTTTGCTTGATATTCTCTCTGTCCCAAAAAAGAATAGTTGCTCTTTCTTCTGACAAGGTGGCATGCTGCCATTACAACATCCTTTAATAAATAAACACATCTATTCAATGTCACAACAAATTAGAAAGTACTTATTTCTGTTCAGTGAGCCAGATGAAATCAATAATCACTAGGGAGTTGCTACTATAACTCATTAGAGTCATTTGCTGGGCCTCAGTAATCAGCTCAGAGAATGGAGCCAAAGTCTGGGTTCACTGGGGAGAGAAAGTTAGGATCAAATGTCTCAGCTCAAGTGAAAATAGTATTGAATAATCATTCCATTTCAGCTTTTCACACTTCTAAGTGCAGAATTTCCTTCTCAGTAATGGAAGAAATGGTTTCAGAATCACCCACTAATTTTGAGAACATACCCAGCATTTTTAAAAAACTTTAAAATGACATAAGCTGAGAGAAATAATGGCAATGATTATATGAAAAAAACTGTAATATTCTAGTCTTTCTGGTCCCCTGAGTAGCTCTCATTGGTCACAACTCAGCAGCTCCTCCTGGTCGATTTCACTACTTAACTACTTTCCATTCTTGAAGGCTCTTTTCCTTTTTTGCCTCAATGGTGGAGGCTACAAAGTGATCTTGTCTTCTCTATATCTGAATTCACTTCCTTAATGATATTATTCAGTTTCACAGTTTTAAATAACATTTGAATGGCCTTGTTTCAATACCCACAAATCAATCAGTGTGATACACTACATAAATAAAAGGACAAGAACCATATGATCCTCTCAATAGATGCAGAAAAGCATTTGACAAAGTACAACACCCTTTCTTGATTTAAACTCTTCCTAGTGTAGGGATAAAGGGTACATACCTCAATATCATAAAAGCCATCCATGAAAAACCGACAGCAGATATCCCTCTTAATGGTGGAAAAATTGAGAGCTTTTCCTCTAAGGTCAGGAACACATCAGGGATGCCCACTGTCATCACTGCTGTTCAACATGGTACTAGAAGACCTAGCCTCAGCAGTCAGACAACAAAAAGAAATAAAAGACATCTGAATCAGCAAAGAAGGAAAACTCTCACTCTTTGTACATGACCTGATCCTCTATGTGAAAAGCCAGAAGACTCCAACCCCAAATTGCTAGAACTCATACAGGAATTCAGCAAAGTGGCAGGATATAAAATCAATGCACAGAAATCACTTGCATTTCTATACACCAACCACAGGACAGAAGAAAGAGAACTTAAGGAGTCAATCCCATTTATAATTGCACCCAAAACCATAAGATACCTAGGAATAAACCTAACCAAAGAGGCAAAGGATCTGTACTCACAAAACTATAGAATACTCAGGAAAGAAACTGAGGAAGACACAAAGAAATGGAAAAATGTTCCATGCTCATGAATTGGAAGACCAAATACTGTTAAAATGTCTGTTCTACCTAGGGCAATCTACACATTCAGTGAAATCGTTATCAAATTACCATCAACTTTTTTCAAAGAAATGGAACAAATAACCCTAAATTTTGTATGGAACCAGAAAAGGTCTCAAATACCTGAAGGAATGTTGAAAAAGAAAACTAAAGCTGAATGTATCACAGCTCCAGACTTCAAGCTCAATTACAAAGTTGTAATCGTTAAGACAGTATGGTACTGGCACAAAAACAGACACATGTATCTATGGAACAGAATAGAGAGCCCAGAAATGGACCTCAACTATATGGTCAACTAGTCTTCAACAAAGCAGGAAAGAATATACAATGGGAAAAAGACTCTCTCTTCAACAAATGGTGTTCGGAAAATTGGACAGCCACATGCAGAAGAATGAAACTGGACCATTGGCTTATACCATACGCAAAAGTAGATTCAAAATGGATGAAAGACTTAAATGTGAGGCAGGAATCCATAAAAATCCTAGAGAAAAACGCAAGCAGCAATCTCTTTGACTTCGGCTGCAGCAACTTCTTGCTAGACACATCTCTAAAGGCAAGGGAAACAAGGGCAAAAATGAACTATTGGGACTCGATCAAGATAAAAGGGTTTTTGCACAGCAAAGGAAGCAGTCAAGAAAACCAAAAGACAACTGACAGAATGGAAGAAGATATTTGCAAACGACATACCCAATAAAGGGCTAGTACCTGAAATCTATAAAAAATTTACCAAACTCAACACCCAAAGAACAAAAAATGCAGTCAAGAAATGGGCAGAAGACATGAACAGACACTTATCCAAAGAAGACATCCAAATGGCCTACAGACATATGAAAAAGTGCACAATATCACTCGGTATCAGGGAAATACAAATCAAAACCACAATGAGTTATCCCTTACACCAGTCAGAACTGCTAAAATTAACAAGTCAGGAAATAACAAATGTTGACAAGGACTCAGGGAAAAAGGAACCCTCCTACACTATTGGTGGGAATGCAAGCTGATGTAACACTCTGGAAAACAGTATGGAGTTTCCTCAAAAAGTTGAAAATAAAGCAACATTACCACCCAGCAATTGTACTACTAGGTATTTACCTCAAAGATACAAATGTAGTGACTCAAAGGGGCCCCTGCACCCCAGTGGATATAGCAGCAATGTCCAAAATAGCTAAACTATTAAAAGAACCCAGATGTCCATCAACAGATGAATTGGGTAAAGAAGATGTGGTGTGTATGTACAATGGAATATTACACAGCCATTAAAAGGGAAACATTTCTATTTGTAATGATATGGCTGGAACTAGAAGGTATGATAAGCTAAATAAGTCAGTCAGAGAAAGACAATTATCACATGCTCTCACTGATATGTAGAATTTAACAAGGCAGAGAATTACAGGGGAAGAGAGGAAAAAGTGAAATGAGATGAAACCAGAGAGGGAAGATTAACCATAAAAGACTCTTAATCATAGGAAACAAACTGAGGGTTACTGGAGGGGAGGGGACTGGAGGGATGCGGAAACAGGGTGATGGACATTGGGGAGGTTATGTGCTATAATGAGTACTGGGTATTATACAAGACTCATGAATCACAGACCTGTACCCCTGAGACAAATAATGCACTATATGTTAATTAACTGAATTTTAATTTAAAAATATATTCAAATGGCCATTAATCCTGAATTTATAAGTCTATCCTAGATTGTGTGCTGAACTCCTCACTCATATATCCAATTTGACACGACAACTGACAACTCCATTTGGATTCATTTTTTTTCTTTAAGATTTTATTTATTTATTTGAGACAGAGAGAAAGAGAAAGAACATGAGCAGACTGGAGGAGTGAGGGGCAGAGAGAGAGGAAGAAGCAGACTCCTTGCTGAGCAGGCACAAGATGTGTGTTTGATCCCAGGACCCTGAGATCACTACCTGAGCCAAAGGCAGACACTTAACCAACTGAGCCACCCAGGGACCACTTCATTTGGATTTCTAAAAAAAAACATTTCAAATGCAACATGACCAGAATTGACCCCTCATTTCCTTCCTAAAACCACTTTGCTTAAACCTTTCTCAGTTGATAAGAACTCATTCTACAGTTGCTCAGTCTTTTGAAACTTGAAGCTACACTGTGTTTTCTTTCCCCTTTCTCTTGCACCGGCCTCTCTGCTAGGAAACCGTGGACTTGTCTTCAAATACACACAGAATCTACCCATTTCCTAATGCCTTCATTTCTGCTTCCACTTACAGATAATATTATTTTACCCGAATTAATGCAGGAGCCCCCTGAAAATTCTCTCTGCCTCAAGTTTATGCTTCTCCTCTAAGTTTATTCTCAAAACAGCAGAAAGCATAATCCTTTGACATTATAAATCAGATAATACTAATACTCAGTTTAAAGTCTTGCAATACTCTATACATAAAAAAAGAGAGTCCTGAACATGGCCTTCAAAGGTCTACAGAATCTGGCCCACATTTACCTTATCACCACTCACTTCACTCCACATATTGGCCTCGTGCAGCTCTAGGAACATACCAGGCCTGCTACAGGTGTACAGAGCATTTGCACTGGTCACTCCTCCTGCCTGCAATGCTCTTTCTAGATGGTTACCTCCAGCAATCACTTCAAGACTGTTCAGTTTCCACTTACTCAATGACCCTTTTTAGAGTCACAGCTTGCAACTCCAGTCAACCCCACCTTTCTAGTTCCATTTTTCCCATAGTTTTTACTCTCTTCTAATCTAATACAGAATTATGTATGATTATTATTTTCTATTTGCCTTTCATTGTTATGATTTAAGTTCTATGAGGGAATGAATCATTGCTTTTTTCATTTGTACAGCAACATCTAAAGTCTAATGCATATTGGACACTTGGCAATGGGTGAAATATTTTTTCTAACAAAGTTTATCTCTTGAGATTGACACATTAACTGTTTTTCCAGATATCCTATGAAATATGTGTGTGTGTGTGTGTGTATTTTTATTTATTGCTTAGTTTGAATATTTTAAAGTATTTTTCTGTGTCACTAACTTGAGTTAAATTATCCAATGACTAATGCATATAGTTGTTTATGGAAACAAAAGTATTTAAAACTCATCTTAATGATTCAGTAATAAGTTATGTTTAATTAAAATTAAATTATAGTGTCTATATATAAAGAAACAAGTACTGAATAAAATAGAGAATTGGAAAATACATCTAGAATTAGAATATAGAAATGTAAACAAAAATAATATTATTAAAATAAAACACTTTTTAAAATTATTCACATTAGGGGAATGACACAAAATTTCATATTTAATTATTATTCTAACATTTGGTTTTTCCAACACCAAGTTATTTATGGATAGAGAAGATATGAAGTTTTATTTGAACCACATATTTATTCAGAAAAAAATTTATTTCTGTCTTAATGTTATGAAAAGGAACAACTGATTAACTGAGTTTTTAACTTTTCAAAATGATGCAGAATGTTAGAATTTATAGTTCCCTTTTATTACTTTCTTACTTGTTTGCTACAGTTGAGATTGGTTATACTCCATTGCTCCATGGTATCTATCTAGACAGGGTAAAGGAGTTGTTGATTTGTTGAAAAATTGTAAGTTATCTATTGGTGCATTAAATTTGTCCCAAATTTAACAGTTTAAAACAACAAAAATTTATTCGATATGCTCACTGGCACTACTGTAAGTAGACCTCGTTCTTCACTGGCTGTCAACCAGAGACTTCAATACCTCACCATATGGGCCTCTCCATTTGCTACCTGAGTGCTGTCAAGACATAGTATCTGGTTTTCCCAGAGTAAGTAAGTGATTTGAGACGGTGAGTGTAGGAAGAACATCCATGATTTTTTTTAACCTGTTTTATAATCTAATCTGAGTAATGACAGGTTATCAATTCTGCCATATTCTACTCATCAGAAGAACATCATTAAATCAAATCTATGCTCCAGCAGAGAATGTTAGATGTTGATAATGTCAAGGGGGCAGGGACCATTGGGGACAATCTTAAAGGCTGCCTTCCATAGTCCAACCTCTATTTCTAATTATTCATGCCCTTTGATATGCAAAATACATACATCCCTTTCCAAAGGCCCCAAAAAGTCTCATTACAGAATTTACTCAAAATCTAGAGTCTTATCTAAATCACATTCAGGCATGGAAGAGACCTGGGTTTAATTCCTTAATTATGTCTCCTCAATACAGATACTCTCATTCTATAGACCTGTGAAACTAAAGGGAAAAGATGTCCATCCCCACACACTCAACATACAATGGTAGAAAAAGCACATAATAATCCCTGTGTACATTTCTGTTCAAAAAGGACCAAAAAAGAGTGCGAATGAATCTGAAATTAGGAATTCTGAAGTTTAATTGGAAATATGGAAGTGTCTTGATTATGTCTGAAGGTCAAGAATAATTTGCTCCAAAACCATAAGGGACTCTACTGATCCATATGTAGAGGACAACCAAAGCCTCCAAAGAGCAACTCTACCTACCACTGACAATTCAAACCCTAATGGATATGCTGAGTCATATGTTTCCAGCAGCAAAAAAGTTGTAAAGGAATTGCTGCTTCCTGTTCACTGGGTTCAATCAGCATAATATGGTCAATATAATAGAGCAACGTGATGTCCTATGGATTGAAAGGCAATCAAGGTCATTGTGGGTCAAATTATGACATAAGGCTTTTGGTAGGCAGAATAATGACCTCCCCAAAATGTCCACATCCTGATCTCAGAAACTTGTGAATATGTTACCTTACATGAAAAGAAAGAGAGAGAGAGATTACGAATGTGATTAAGGTAAAGATCTTGAGAGGGGGAGATTACTCAGGTGAGCCTGATATAATCACAGGAGTCCTTCTTAGAGGGAATCAGAAAGGTCAAAGTTAGAGAAGGGGATGTGACAATGGAAGCAACTATGTTCATGTTCTACTCTCAGAAGTTGTGAATGTTAATTCATGTGGCAAAAGGGACTTTGCAAATGTAACTAAATTAAGGATCTTGAGATGGTGGCACTACCTTGGATTATTTCTGTGGGTCCAAATAATCAAAAGGGTCTTGAGAGGGTTTCAGGGTTAGAGGAGAAGCAAGTATGATGATGGGAACAGAAATTGGAGTGGCCCACTCTGAGTGAAGGAAGGGGCCACAGGGAAGGGAATACAGACAACCATTAGAAGCTGAAAAGGTATGGAAAGAGATTCATCCCTTAGAATTTCCAGAAGGAACAAACCCCACCAACACTTTGACTTTAGTCCATGGAAATTGATTTTAAGACATCTGAACTCCAGAAGTATGAAAGAATAAATGTGTGTTGGCTTAAGCTACTAAATTAATGGTAATTTGTTACAACAGCAATAGAAACCTGATACAATATGTAGAGAAAAAAAGAACTTGCCAAATCAATAACTACATATTAGGTGCCAGGGAATGTATTTATTTGCTCCTG
Organism: Martes martes; assembly: GCF_963455335.1. Taxonomy (NCBI): domain Eukaryota; kingdom Metazoa; phylum Chordata; class Mammalia; order Carnivora; family Mustelidae; genus Martes; species Martes martes. The sequence goes on along the minus strand of NC_137889.1, from coordinate 185,315,495 downwards.
CATCAAAATCTAATCTGGTACAGCAGCTACAATGGGAGTTACTACCTGATTAAGTTCATAAAATCTACCATCATTTTCCAAGATTCATTTGTCTTCAGCAAAGTCCAAATTGGTAAGCTGAAGGGGAATGCAGTAGTATTAACTGTAAAAACTCTCAACACATAATGACTCTGTCCAAACCCCTCCACTGAGACTTGACCAGAGTCTAGAGTACTTCTAGCAGCTTCAGGCTGTGTCCCTAGGATGGGGTTTTAAAATTCCTGCCTAAGAAAGCTGAATGCTGCCAGGAGAATGCTGATAGGCTCTTAGAACAGTTGCTTTGGAGGGCTTGCAATTATAAATCCTTTCTCTGCCTTTTAAGATGTTACTCTTCAACCATCCAGAACTCTCACCTCAAGTTTCTGAGAGTTCTCTCTTCGAAATACAAATATTCAGGGACATAACTTCCACTCTTGCCCGCTAGTTCCTATGGGAGAGGAAGGACCTAAATTCTATGGCCAACTTGTTCCAGCTTGCACACCTACCCCCTGCCTGTCTAGAATACAAGAGGGTATTTCATTTCTGGATAAGTGCCAATCAGCCTATGCAGATGACCTACTCTTGCAGATCAAATCCTCCCTTTATGTTGTTCAGGGTCTTTCCTTTAGCCCATCCCAGCATTTAAAATTTTCCTACCTTGTGTTTCTGTGAAGTTAAGGTCAGTGTACACTGCATTCTCTTCCCTACTGCAGTAGTTACCACCAAATAAAATCTGGCTTCACCACCTTTAACCACTCTCCAGCTTTACTTCTCTTTAATAGTAGTAATCACACCCCTGCCATTTCCAAGTCCTTGATGGCATCACCAATGTTTGCAATCCCTCCAGAAGTGAGGCATAGTTTTCATTTTGGTTTATTACATTCATATGTAGAGGTTGTATTTTCATTTTGGTTTATTACATTCATATTACATTCAAATGTAGAGGCTGTTTTAGTGGCTTCTATATGTCATTTTCTATCATTTTCAGCTTTCACTTCACAGGCTGGGGTAGCAATGAAGAGATTCTACCAGGTATTAACTGTATCTGTTTCAATTATATGTCTGGAACGGGAGAAATAACCACAGAATGGGTTCACAGACCTACTGGGTACATTGTAGGATTAACTAGAGCTAAACTCCCTGGAGGACCTGACTGTTAGCCTCTTCGCTGACCAGAGGACTACATTGGTATTTGGTACTCAAGGATTTAGTTTCATTTCTTTTCCTAATCCCAAAAATGACAGTGTGCTCCCTTCCTTAATTCAGTTATCCTGGAAAATGGCTGCAGTTGTCTTTAGGGAAGGCAGGGAGAAAAATTAATAGTATAAAATGTTGGCAGTATAAGAGGACTTCCTCAGGATGTCTTGGCATTCCATTTATTCAAGGGGCTCAAAAAAAAAAAAAAAAAGATTCTCTAGTTCTGTGAAATGGTTCAAGTATGAGAAGTGAACAAGTAAGGGGCAATGATTCTTTTGTTTTGGTTATTCAAGTCAGACTTTTCTTCACTAGACCTAGAGCTTTCCTATTTATACAGATCAAGTCAAACTTTAGTTTTTTGTTTTTTGGTTTTTTTTTTAATGATTTTATTTATTTATTTGAGAGAGACAGAGAGAGCACAAGCAGGGGGAGGGACAGAAGAGAAGGGAGAGGAACAAGCAGATTCCCCAGTGAGCAGGGACCCTGACACGGAGCTTGATCCCAGGACCTGGGCCATACTCAGACATTTAACCAACTGAGCCACTCATGTGCCCCAGCACTTTGGTTTTCTACTCATATTTTTCACTCTAGGGGCATCATAGATCGACTAGTCAGTGCAAATCTCTCTGCAGGTCAGAATATTCTGATTACTGCTTTTACTCCACTATGTATTACAACTATGAGTATATTGTCTTTGGCAATTGTCTGTGTCACTTAGACCCTGTAACCTGGAATCCTATTATCCCTATTGCATTTAGGGATTCCAGTTCTATGGTAGTATTTCTCACTATAATTTCTGATACATAAAGATGAGTGGCCACAGAGCTCTTCAAGGATGCTGAGGCTTCTCTCACAAATTTGTTCTTATCGTTCTGGCAAAAGGCATGTCCTCTGGATTTTCATGGGGGTGGATTGACAAATCTCCAGCCCTCTAGCATTCTGAACCCCTTTTTGGATACCTTGAGCTATAGAATACCAAAGAAGCTCTGGCACCTTGACTTCATTAGAGTAGGATGTCTTTGGATGCTCATTTCAGTCAACCAATCAGGCAAACTATTAGAGACATTATTTGCCCCTCAAAGTAAAGCCCTGAAGCTGGGGTCCCATTTCACATTCCTTATGTGAAATTCCAGTGTGTCTTAACGGAGCCTTTGATTCCTTTGGAATCAAATCCTTTGGAATCAAAGGCTCCAGTTAATACATATTGGGCAAATCTGTGTGATTATTTTGGTGTGCATCACACTTCCTCATGGATCACAGTTTGTACCTCAGATTCTTTGGGGCCTGATGGGATGTGAATACAGTTATGGATCTAGACACAAAGATAGGGTGGTAGAGAAAGGCCCTGAAGAGGAATCAGCAGTGTTTTGCAAGGCAAGTGCCACATAGAAACAAATTACAGTTTCTTCAGCGAAGGGCAGACTAGTCTTTTAGGCAAAGTTCACTCTGTAGAAGACACAGGTTTCAAGGCTCACTAGACTCGGTATTTTCCTATCCCAAATTTTACGATTACATTACTTCCCAATCATTACTCCAGCTTTACATAAAGAAAGCCTAAGGCAGTGGGAATTCATTTTGCACTATTATTTAGCCAGCTACATGATTAGACATTGAGCATGGTTTTCAGAAATCTTGGCCCTGCAGATATGACAGATAAAGGTTTCTTTCAAGGCACTCATAAACCTGTTCAGGTTCCTTGAGCTGAACATTTAATCTTCAGCTTACCATGTTATTTCCCTAAATTCTCCGGTGCAGTTAGAAGCAACCAATCAATCGCATTATTCTGTTTTTCTTTATCCATATGTGTTTATGATAATGAACACTTTGTTGCCTTGTTTTCTATAGGCAATTGATTATAGGTGTCTATAGGTGATCATTTGAGTAACCACTTGCCATGCATGCCATGGAATATCCAGGGCCCCCTTCACCACAGGAAACAAAAACATTAATGACTTTAAAGCTAATAAGATCAGGGAATTAGTTTCAGAGAACCCAAAACAATTAAGTAAATCCATCCTTAAAATCTTATTTCTTTAAGGTAGATTGATTGATCATCCCAGTTTGCAAAGAAGTGTCCTAAGGATGGCAGTGAATACCTCATATCCCAGAAATCCCCTCACTCCCAGCAAACAAGGGAGTAGGTCATTCAGCAACCATTTTTCATTCCAAATTCTCGGTTCAAGGTTTACTCAGAGAAGATACATATCTGGAGCTTTCCTGTTGCCCTATAAACTCACACAGGAAGCTCTCATATCTCACCATAAACAGAAAGAGAATTCTGGGAAATGAGTTCAGCCTAACCACATGGACAGATTTTAATGCAAAACCACCACAACATCATTAAACACCTTTTCCTCCCTACTTCTAGGGAAAATCATTCGTGATTTCTGCATTTTTAATTGTTTCTGCCTAAGAATGCAACAATATCCATCGTATGTATCTAGAACTTCACATGGAAGACTTTTTTATTTCATGGTGTTTCTTCACAGAAGTGCATACATTTGGAATTGAGTCTAATATCTAGCTTTAAAAAATGTTTCTATGGTTATTTTAGTCACAAGCATAGAAATCTCATTCTGCCTAACTTGTTAAGCTATTTAAAATGTGACTTCTGTCAATGAACCCTAATTTTTCAATGAATATCTCAAACCTCGTAAGTGTTTGTTTGATTGAAATATTTTTGGTAGCATGGCATGGGGGTGAATTTTGCATCCAAGGGGGTTGCAATACTAAAAGGGCAGTCACATGAATAAGGAATTCCAGGAAACAGCCAAGGTTGTAAATACATTAAGAAACCAGGCAATGGGGCGCCTGGGTGGCTCAGTGGTTTAAGTCTCTGCCTTCGCCTCAGGTCACAGTCTCAGGGTCCTGGGATCGAGCCCCGCATCGGGCTCTCTGCTCAGTGGGGAGCCTGCTTCCCTTTCTCTCTCTCTGCCTGCCTCTCTGCCTACTTGTGATCTCTCTCTCTCTCTGTGTCAAATAAATAAATAAAACCTTAAAAAAAAAAAAAAGAAAGAAAAGAAACCAGGCAATGAACAACAACAACAAAAATCAGGAAATGAACTTCACAGAATCCCAGGCTCTGAGATCAGCATTTTACAATGGTGCTATGTAGATCTCCCATGTCCAAACAAAGACTGCATGAAATCATGTGAAAAATTGGGATCTTTCCTTTTTGTTTCTGTTTGTATTTAATTTCCTTAACACAACAATCTCCTTATTATAATGTTGTCTTTATCTGAGGTGATTTCAGAGAATTTCTATGTGTTTTCATTTCAAATGTTCAAATGTTTTCATTTCAAAAAGAAACATTTAATGAAGAAGGTTTCAATGCCATTAGGTCTACAGAATTTCTGTGTTCCACTATCATCAAGAAATGTTCACGGTCTTAAATTCAGGACATCCAACACCCTCTCTTCTTGGGAGGGGCATAACAAAAAGATATTTCTTGTCCTGAACACACTGGGATGCACTCAAGGAAGCTAACACAAATTTGAGGGAACCTCTTGAGTCTGAGTACAGGTATTAGAACACTGGGTAGTTTTAGTATCGTCTAGGGCATATTTGAGACTGTCTGAGATAGGAAATAAAAGTATGAATTGTAAGTTCAAGACATGGGTAAACCAAGGTCCCAAACCTTTGACTGTACAAGGACAATGCAAAAAGAGAAGGGTTATTTCAGGAAGTTATTCTTTCAGTGATAGGATTTTTAAAAAAACTATCCAGTTAAGTCCCACATTCTAATACTCCAGTGCATTTATTAACAGAGATCAATAAAGTGTCACTAAAATGCAACCCATATTAAATACTAGTTGAAGTGTTCTGTTTACATCTTCTATGTGTTGGGACAATTTGGAAAATATTATTTGGGCCTGCAGCATGTGGAATCCAAAATGTTTTCATTATGTTATCCATTTATTTTTTAATTCTTAACTATAGAAATTGTAGCAATTGTCATTTAAAGAAGTGTTTTCAAAGATAACTTCTGCTTTTTGCCAAGTTAAAAAAAAATGATATGTAAGAACTCTAACCTCACCTTTTTGAAGAAGTACTTGATATGTATTAATTTACAAATATGGTCCTGTATTGGCACACATTTTCTTCATATACATCACAATTAAATTGATTTAAAATATGCTGTAAAAATAAAATCTAAAATACTATACTTAAAAGCATAGTTATATGAAAGTATTTTCATGATTTTTTTTTTTTGGTAATTGAACAGATGGCATGTCTCTTACTAACACTTTTTGCAATTATTTGAAAATCTATGTTCTTAGCTGTAATATGATAAAACAGCACATATAAAATTTGTTGAATTAAAACAACTATATTAAAGCTCTTTAGATTAGTTCACTATGCCTATTAAATTACTTAAAATCCTTGAAATAATTTTGTACTCATATGTCAGTGTATTCACTAAAGAAATCTGGTTCCACAGATAATGAGAGGTTCGATTTCAGCCTTGCCTTTTTTCAAATTCTCAAATTCAGTTTTTTAAAATGGCCTGAATTAATGAGTCGTTTTTATGATAAAACTTTGAAGGAAACATTAAAATGATGAATGTATCACAAACTTAGGAAGGAGCTGGTGTCGTAAAACGAACTTAACACTTCTAATAATAAATAATTCTCTCAACTGCTGAATTTTCAGTTCAATACCTTCTCGGGAAGATGTCAGAATGAAGCATTAAGGGTTGCTTGACTCCATCAGAATAGGAATAGAGTGGCAATCTTGAAGAGAAAGCAACTAGGAGAATCAATAAAGCTCCCCAGGATGGTTCCACCGAGAGCAAAATGGAATTAGTAGTATGAGCACTTGTGACAGACAAGATATTTTCAACATATTTTTCCATTTAGTTCTCACAACAAAGCTAGATATGATTTTTCTTAATGTAAAGGTGAGAAGAATGTGGCTTAAAAAGTTCAAATGAGGGGCGCCTGGGTGACTCAGTCGTTAAGTGTCCCCATTCCGCTCAGGTCATGACCCCAGAGTCCTGGGATCCAGGGCGGCACTGGGCTCCCTGCTCAGTGGGAAGCCTGCTTCTCCCTCTCCCAGCCCCTGCTTTGTTCCCTCTCACATTGTGTCTCTCTCTTTGTCATGTAAATAAATAAAATCTTAAAAAAAAAAAAAAAGCTTAAATGACTTAAAATAAAAGACAATTATAATTTGGTAAGCCAAGATTGAAAGTGAGACCTGACAGAACCCACTGCTCAGTGTCGTCCACGGAGCAGCAACTTCTGTACCTCCCGGAAGCTTGTTGGAAATAGCCACCTTGGCCTCATCTTAGCTGTACTGAATCACAGTCTGTAGGCATGACACTCAGAAATTGGTTTTAACCAGCTCTCTAGGTGGTTCTAATGTATACAACAATTTTAGAGAGTATTGCCCTATACCACACAGGTGACTTGAAATCGGGCTTCATTGATCATATTTACAACTACATGTCCTTGTACAAACCACTGAACTCTATATATCATTTTATCATCTTTTTAAAAGGTGCAAAAAAATCCTCCGTGCCTCTCTCATAAGACCTTTAAAAAAGAATACCATATCCTACAAAGCATTATAAAATATAAATGTCAAAATGTATCATTATTATCGATCATAATAAGTACAATTATTTTATGTCACATATATGAAATCTTTGTAGTTAAAACTTTTTCTTTTCTTTTTTTTTTTAAATTTATTTTTATTTATTTGTGAAAGAGAGAGAGAGAGGGAGAACACAGGCAGACAGAGTGGCAGGCAGAGGCAGAGAAAGAAGCAGGCTCCCCGCTGAGCAAGGAGCGTGATGTGGGACTCAATCCCAGGACACCAGGATCATGACCTGAGCTGAAGGCAGCTGCTTAACCAACTGAGCCACCCAGGTGTCCCTAGTTAAAACTTTTTAAAGAAAGATGAACCCCCCTCCCCACCATTTTATTTCCTACAATAGTAACCGATGGCCTTGTCAACATAATAATTATATCATTTGAGGGTCTGCTTTTCCAACTTGACCGATAAACAATTAGATTCCCTAGGTTCTTGAGATCAAAATTAGAACTTAACTATTCTTTTTTAGGAGAACAAGATTTTGGGATCTTAACAAATCCTGCTTCTAAAGAAAGGACAGTGCTGTTACAATTGGAATTCATATCTTAATTTAACAGCAGGTTTGAGCCAACTTTAGAGACTAAACATCAAGTATTCAGAAGCATGATCTGTCAGAAGTGAGATACCCTTGTAGAAATGGGAGTTTGTGCTTTGTTAAACAAGGGTTAAGTCCCTCCCTACTTCTCTTTCAGTATACTGGAAATGTGTGTGTGTGTGTGTGTGTGTGTGTGTGTGTGCAGACAAGTGCATGAATAATGCATCAACAAGTTATGTTTTTAGAAACTTCTAAATGAGGATAATTCTGAAATAGAGACACTTACACTTTCTGAAGATTGACTGTTTATATCTTCTTTCTGTTTTTCTCAAATCCAGAATTTTGTATTAATCCTTCCTCCATGCCAACATTCCTCAAATCAGTAAACGTGATGTTCTCATCTCTTATTTAAAAAAAAAAAAAAAAAAAAAGACAAAGTATACACATGCAGGCCCACATATTTTATGCCTACCCCCAAAAAACCCAGAATCAAGCATTTTAAACTTTTCAGGGGATAACATTGCGTATTGATCTGTCTCTTTGTCTCTGCGTTTCTCTCTCATTCTCTATCTCTGGTTGCCTGGCTGGCTGGCTGGCTGTCTCGAACACACACACACACACACACATATGCACACGCACACGCACACATGCGCACACAACGGGTGGTTCAGTTAGTTAAGTGTCTGCCTTTGGCTCAGGTCACGATTCCAGGGTCCCAGGATGGAGCCCTGCAGCTTCTCCTTCTGCCTGTTGCTCCCCCTGTTTCTCTGCTCTCTCTCTCTTTCCCTGACAAATAAATTTTTAAAAATCTTAAAAAAAAAAAAAAAAAAGCAAATACCAGGGAGATGTGGGAAATCAGACTCAAGCATTGCTGGTGGGAGTGAAAAATAACATTACTATGTTGTGAAACTGTGTAGCAATGTCTCTTAAAGCTGAACATAGGAATAGTCCACATGACCCACAATTTTACAGAGTAATACAATGCCTCCTTAGCGTCACCAAAAATATGTAGAAGAATGTTTATAGAAGCTGTATTCATAGGGGTCTCCATTATTCTTGAAAGGGAGCATCTTGCAACCATTAAGGGCCAACTCTGGAGCCAACTACTTTATAATCCTGTTCCATTACTTAGCTACTATGTTACCTTTGAACGAGTTACTTAACCTCTCTGTAAGTCAGTTTCCTCTTCGTTAAATGGGGTTACCAGCAGTAGTTACCTCCAAAGATAAGTATCAAAATAAATAAGTATTAAAGTATTAAATTAGTAAGTATTAAAATAAATTAAATTTCCTTTATTCAAAGTGTCATCTTTCTCAGGCTTATCAGATCAGGTTTTGAATTGACTCTTACTTAACAACTATGCTGTTAAATATTTCTAGAGGATATGCTTTTCTTTTTTAAAGATTTTGTTTATTTATTTGACAGACAGAGATCACAAGTAGGCAGAGAGGCAGGTAGAGAGAGAGAGAAAGGGAAGCAGGCTCCCTGCTGAGCAGAGTGCGGGGCTCAATCCCAGGACCCTGGGATAAAATGACCTGAGCCAAAGGCAGAGGCTTTAACCCTCCGAGCCACCCAGGTGCCCCTAGAGGGTATGCTTTAGAAATGTGAGAAGAAACAACTGAATCTAGAAGTGTCAACTCAGCTTCCATACCCTCTAGGAGTACCTAATATTTTTTTCTTAGAAAAGTACATCGTATGATAAAAAGAAGACTTTCGTGAAGCAACAACATGGTTGAGTTTTCATGATGTGGTATATTTGTAAAAGAGGACATAAATGAGATAAAAGCAAACAAAGAACAAGTGTTAGACAAACAGTTGATAAATATCAGGTTTCTTAGGGAAACAACTGAAGCCTAATGTAATAGACTATAAATTGTTACTAAGCCAAAGATATTAAAAACCAAGTGCATGTGTATATGCATGTGTAGGTATCTGAGTGTGTTTCATGTGTGACGATTGGGAAAATGATGATTCTAAAAACTCTTAATGAACAACAAGCAGTAATTTGAGGGTGATAATAATGAATATGTTACAATGAAAAAAAGAATGAGCAAGAACACAAGGAAATATTGAACAAATTCAAGGAATTAAAAAAAAAAAAAAGACTGAATTAAAGGTATGTAACTTCTAATATCATTTATACCATGCCTGGATTCACAAAAGATTTGTTGAGCTTTGTAGAAAACATAAGCATAATACAATATTATCCCTATACGAAACCAAATATTTGGTGATTTAAAAAATAATACTGAAAGGTACACTTCTGATAAGAATTTAGATTACTACAAACTCCCTGAAAAATATATTAAAAGGTGCAATTAAAGTCTAAAATATGAATACATCTTATGCTCTCAATTCTCCATCAAGAAACCTACTTTAAAGCAGTAATCACCAATGTATGAGAAGGTTTACTGCAGGGTATTTACAAATGTAAAAGAATAAAACAATAAATGAGCAATTGTTAAGTAATAGTTAAATAATTCTTTGGCATCCATAAAATAAAAGCAACTCAAGATTATGTTTTAAAATACTTTTAAGCAACTTGAAAAAATGCATACAAATGTAATGTTAAGTGAAATGAGGTATATAAGAAATAAGAATATAAAATTATATTTGTAATTTTTACTATACAGTTTCATATGTGTTTGTAAGCAGAAGTATATATATATATGAGTGAAAGTGAATAAAACAAAATATTCTCATGGTGATTACACATGATTTTTTTTTCCTAGTTACCATTTTTCTGATATAGAGATATAACCTCTTTAATGACAAATAAACATTCTAACACCAAACTTATATAAACTCCAAAGAATGTACATGTTGGATTACATTAAGAGGAAAAATCTGCATGTCAAATCCTTAACCAATTTGTCTAACCACAAAGTTCACCATAATTATCTAAACTTTGATTTTTTTAAGATTTATTTTTATTTATTTTAGAGAGAGAGAGAGAGCACAACTGGGGGGAAGAGCAGACAGAGAGGAAGAGAGACAATGTCAAGCAGACTCTGCACTGAGTGCAGAGCCCAGTCTGAGCCTTGATCTCAGGACCCGGGATCATGACCTGAGCTGAAGTCAAGAGTCAAGCACTTAACTAGCTCAACCACCTAGGCGCCCCTAAACATTGAATTTTTTTTTCTATTTATTTATTTATTTTTAAACATTGTATTCATTTATTTGACCAAGAGAGAGAGACAGAGAGAGAGAGGGAACACAGCATGGGGGAAATGAAGAAGGAGATGCAGGCTTCCAACTGAGCAGGGAGCCCAATGCAGGGCTGGATCCTATGACCCTGAATTGTCCTGAGCCAAAGGCTCAGTCCGGTTAATGAACAAAGCCACCCACGTGCCCCTAAATTTTGATTTTTAAATTAATTATAAACTTGTTTAAAAATAGTTCAGATTGGAAAATATTTTAGAATTTTGTGTTTTTATATATATATATATATATACATATATATATATATTCACTCTTAAAACATGACCAAATAATACTAAACTTTGATTTCTTTCTGTTATATAATAAAACTTTGTTTTATAAAGAGGAAAATAATTCCTCAAAGTAATTAGTGACAATTCTATTTCTCTCATACATGTGCATCCATGTTCTTAGTACATATCTCTCATTTCTCCTGTCCTAATAAAAAGTATCTTAGAAATTTTATACTTATTTAACTAAATAATAACTCGATATTTATAATAATTGAAAAGATAGTCTTATAAAACTTGGGCCTTCATGATTTCTACATTCCTGGAGTATGTAATACTCGTGCTCCATGTTTCTGAGAATTTGAGTTCGTCTTTTATATACAGCAACACAATTGACTAAGTAGTTTGCGAACGTCCTTAAGAACAAAGAAGAAAGTAGTTGTAGTGGGATGGTCTGCTTGGAAAGGACTCTCGGATGTCAGTGGATTGTGAAGTACTGCGTCAATTACTTGCAAGATTCAGTATCACTGACAAGTTTGTACACTCCATGGTTAATGCCCTCAGATGAGAGAAAGGGTTATATTGACTGGATTTTCAAAAAAACTCTCCTACACATCCTAGTCACTATCTAGGAGTAAAGAAAGAACAAAAGCGTACTTTTAGACTTCCTTCGTAAGATGAGAATCTCCAGGGCAGTGTTGTCCCCATGGCAAAGGTGCACTTTTCCTTGAAGAGGAAGGGGCGGGCCTATCTTTGATGAAGATGCCTGCAAACTTTCATGTCTCGGTTCCATTTATTCCTCTGAATTTCACAAGGTAAAAATAAGTGAAATAAAATGTTTTCACTGACTCACTTGCCTGGAAATAATACAGACTGACATGAAAATGAGGATGAGAACACGATCAGCGTCCACAGACAAAATTCTCAAGATGCACTAAAAACATGTGATCTGGCTGGCAAACCAGAAATATGAGATAAAGAGACGAAAAATAGTGCAAGAGAGAAGTTGGGATCTTGAGCTTTAGAACTGAGTGTGATAAAGTCAGTGGAATGTGGCATTTAGGTTGCTCCTCCTCCTCCCCGTCTCTATTGAAGGAGAGATTAATCCCTCAAAAAGAACATTGCTAACACTTCAAAAATCCAATTTGTGAACAATGTTCAAGTGTCTGAGAGTACACATTTATAATCTTAACAACCTAGTCACTCTAAACTTGGAAAAACCTGTCATTCGTTTTCAAATATCAGAGGATGTCATACCCTGAAGAGAAAATTAACATCAGAAAGAACGAAAATTTTATAGAAAATTGGAGTAAGAACAGTAAAAGGTATAGATACTTGTGTTCCCCTGACAATAAAGTTTAGCTGGCTGGCGTTACAGCAAAATATTTTGGGTTTAATATTTTGGTTGGAAGATATTATAATGACTTTTCATGCTCTTTATTAAATATTTAAGTGTAAGGAGAAGGCTTGCCGCAAGGTAGATGGAAGTAGCTGGAAAAAAAGCCTCAAAAGAAAAACTGTTAATGGGTAGGATTCGTATTTAAAGTATGGGTCTCACATACCAAAATTCGTCTTCTCAAAACATAAACTTAAAATACTGAATTGAATCTCACAGACCTTTAAAAATTTTTTTTTTCTTTTTCAAAAAGATTTTATTTATTTATTTTAGAGAGAGAAAGAGTGAGCACGATTGGAGGGAGGGGCATAGGGAGCAGGAAGGAGAGAATCCCAAACAGACTCTGCCCTGAGTATGAAGCCTGATGCAGGACTCGATCCCACAACCCCGAGATTAGGACATAAGCCGAAAACAAAAGTCAGGCGCTCAGTGGACTGACGGACCCAGGTGTCCCTAAAATTATTATTAATGTCACTAAGTTTTAATTTTCTCATCTGTAAAATGATAATAACAATTGTCATAGTTGCTATGAAGATTAATAAGAGAACCAAAAAAGGTATGGCAGAGTTCCAGGCACAAAATTAGGGGCTCATTAAATATCAGCTATACTACTACCAGTACTTCAAAAGCCACTTCAACTATTACTCCTATTACCAATATTAATATCAATGATAACAATTTATGTTGTCTTTTTCTATTTTGGTTGGTACTCAGCTTTTATATACCCTACTAACACAACCTTCTATTTGTTTGATGGTTTGTCCATAAGAACTTAAACACAAGACAGATGTTTAACTATACATCCTTGTTTTTCTTTAAATTTGTTATAATACCCTATATCACAATATCTCCCAAGAAATCCTATCAAATAGCTAAAATTTAGGGTAAATAATTAATTATTTTCTTTGATTTAAAAACTAAATAAAACACATGGAGAGGGCGTGTCTGGATGGTTCAAGTCTGTTAAACGTCTGCCTTCAGCTCAGGTTATAATCCCAGACTTTTGGGATCGAGCCCCATGCAAGGTTCCCTGCTCAGCGGGGAGTCTGCTTCTCCCTCTCCCTCTGTCCCTCCCCCTGTTCCTTCCCCCCACCCTTTCTCTCAAGTAAACAAATAAAATCTTAAAAAAAAAATTGATAAAATATTTGACAGAATGCTTTTCTGAAGCCTGTGTTCACATATGTAGAAAATGGCATTATTAAAGGGAAAAACTTTCCCTGTGTTATGAACAGTTTATTTGAATTAAAAACAAGTTTTAAAAAGCTAGATGCAATGTCTTGTTGACATTTTAACATAAGGCACAAAGTGTTGTTATTAATCCCATTGATCCTCCTGGATGGTTAAACTTGAGCATTCGCTCTCTGTAAGGCACATGGACACATGAGCTATATACATTTTTACTGTATGACGAGAGGAATTATAGTACATATTGAAATAATAAAATCCTGTGATTTTAAAAATATATATATTTCCTCAAGTTAATAACCAGAGCTAGCTTGAGCAAAAAAAAATGGAGGAATATGTGAGACAATAGAAAAAACAATTGTTATTTCCAAGGGACCGGAACCAGGAACTAAAAAGCCAAAATGAATTTCTTCTCTAATAATCAGCTCTGCTTTCTCTAATATCTGCCTCAGTTTTTAACATTAGAGACTGCATCATTCTCCACTCTCGTTGTTGAAGATGGGCACCCCACAGTTTCTAAGTTTGCAATTTATAATTCTGGCTCATAGAGAAAGAGAGAGACTCAACAGTGTCTGTGAATCCCAATCCAGACTTCTCAGGGGACAAATATGATTGGCCCAGCACGAGGCAGCAGCTTATCTCCTGTGATGAGTTGTGGCCAAAATGACACTGCACATAGTCCAACAATAGCACTTAATCCCTGGGGGTTAGGGAGGCAATTCTCAAAAAATAAGAGGTCATTGTGAAATGGCAAAATGGCACTGAATGTATCTATATCATCTAGCATTATTCGTGAGTCTGAATACCCGGTAGGTTGGCCTACACTAGCTACTTTCCAGAAATTTGTGTCGGAGCCAAATAATTTCCTGTGTAAGATTCCTCTTCATAATATGCCCCTTGACCAGGCTACCCAGAGCGACCCCTCTTTTCCCCACAGTCCAATTACTGCTTGAAAATCTTTTGCCATTCTTCATGCGTTATACTGAGTAAAAGAAAATTGAGAAACGAAACTAAATTTTCTTGTTGGTAGTTCTCTTATTGCCATTTGTTAAATATGGTTTATAGATGTTGATTAACAATCCTATTCATCTTTTACAGACAGGATTCCAGTTACGCTTGAAGCATAACAAAAGACCCAGTGATTTGGTTTGCCTAGAAAGTCAATTCAGTAAGAAATATAAAAGCAGTCGGGTCAGTTGTATGCCATTATGTGGAGAAACCACTAAAAGCAACAACAGCCACAAAAATCAGTTGATTGGTTGACTGAATTTCATTTTTCAACAATGAGTTGATGTAGAGACAATTATAGAGTTGAAACGGGGGCATGTGTAGTTAAAATTCTGCGGTTTCCATCACAATGATCCCACTTTAGTTTTCATGTTTCTCCCTGCACCTTTTCAAGTTCTTCCACTTCTTTTGTTCATGGTCTTTATTTTATCTCAGCAGAAATAAAAGGATGTTGAGTTAAATTGTGTAGTCTGATGACTTGAGTCTTATGTCCCTGAAGTAAGCTAGTGATCATAAGTTACACATGCTTGCCCTTCTCTTAAATGGAAAATATGGGCAATTAAGCAAGATAACGTCAAATCCACTTTAAGATAGCAAAAGCGGAGAACATTTAGAATAATTAATACTTCAGATTGTAGGGGCACCTGGGTGGCTCAGTGGGTTAAAGTCTCTGCCTTCGGCTCAGGTCATGATCTCGGGGTCTTGGGATCAAGCCCCGCATCCGGCTCTCTGCTCAACAGGGAGCCTGCTTCCTCCTCTCTCTGCCTGCCTCTCCACCTGCTTGTGATCTCTGTCAAATAAATAAATAAAATCTTTAAAAAAAATACTTTTGGTTTTAGACTAACATTTAAGTGCAGCATTTGGATTTTGATAAGAATGAAGTTCAAGATTTCCCTGAAAACCTGGGGAGCATGCTATTTGTTTCTATGAAGAGTAATGACTGTTTAAAATTTAAACTGCTTATGTATTTAACTCTAAAGGTGGCTGGCAATAGTTAAACAACATCTTGGAAATATTTACATTTCCAAAGAAGAAGCTAGGGAAGAAGACAATTAGCCAAAAATGTTAGCCAAAACACTGTAAGTGAATGTGATGTGGCCCATAGATAGAATGCATATTTGGACATAGGGGTTGTTCTAGCTCTTATCTCCATTTATATCAACCTGCAAAACTGGCATATAATATTTCAAATGGTTTACAAAATAAAATTTCTCACTTATAAAAGTTATCTTTGTGTAGTATATAAAAGCAATCTTAATGTATTAACGTTTAACACCGATTCTTCAGTCATGTCTACATCTGAATTGGTATTTTAATACAAAACATTGATCCTTTTGCTTCACTACTCCAAAAATCATCTTTGGGGTTGAATATGTTGACACTTAAAATCAGGTAGATAATTATATGTGCATGCATGGTAGTTACTTTTGCTCTGCTACTCTTGAGACATCAGAATTTAGAAATATTTTCTGATTTTTCAATATAAAAGCTGTGACAGTATATTTCCTCTCAGTACTAAATTCATGCTTTTTTGAAATGCCGATGATTCTGGAGTTGAATTCTGCAAACATTTCTACTTTGATAACTAGAGTGATATTATGCCGTTTCATAGAGGGTAGATGAGGATTGTTGCGAGTCTATCACAAAAGAAAATGCCTCTCTCCCTGGCTATGATGTGTTGTTGCTTTGTACGAATGCCTGCTAGCAGTAGGCCTGTGGGAGGCCCAATGGTGCTTATCTTCATGGTCCTTGCAGACCAGTTCTTGTTCACCTGTGCCCTTCAGGATGTTTGTTGGCCATCCTCTGGACTATTATTACAAACCAGCTTTGACCTGGCCCCAGTGTCTTGTGAATTTCTCTGCCTCCTAATGATTCACCCCTACGGTCGTCACCTATTCCTCTCTCAAATTTCTCTGCCTCTGGCGGACTATATGTTTCTGTGCAGACACACATTCTTCTACAAGTTCAGAATCTCAGCTTTGGGATGGGTGGAGGTGGGGCCTAAGGATGTTTCCCTAAGTTCTTAGTCTCTTCCTTGTCACTTTTATTCAGCCCTAGAAGTACTTGGTGCTTCTTGCATTTGCTTTTTCTGTATTTCTAGAGTCCTAGGTTGCAACCCTTTTAGTTAGTTACCCTTTCTACAAGTTAGTAACGATTTACATTAAATTGTCCCTGTTCAAATTGCTGATGTGCTTTTACTTCATGATTGATGGAAATGCATAGTGGTATTTAAGAAGTTACACTTTCAAGTTTCAGTTGTACCAGTGGTGAATCTTATCTATAAGATAGTATTACTAGATATCAAAATAGGGTTTTCGAAATACCAATTTAAGTAGGTGGAATTCATTTGTTTTAATATTTGTCTTTCAGGTTAAAAGAACATTGCAGAAAAGGAAAAGCAATAGTTGGTTATGAAAGGTAAGTCTATCCAGTAAACTATTGTACTCGTTACTTGACTCAATACAGAATATCTTGTATATATGTGTTTCCAAAGTATTAGAAGCTTTGAGAAGATTTATATGACTATAAAGAAGTCTCTCAACAATATCCATTTCCATTACTACTATATTCACCTCTGACAAATTATAGAACAATATCTGAAGCAGCTTAAAATAGTTAATGGGATACTGTTGCCATGTCAATAGAACTCTATCTCTTAGGAAAATTCCCTATATCCTATTGGGCACTCCGAAATCTTTTCTATTTGGGGTTTAGTTATATTACTTCCCACATTATTTAGTTATACTACTTCCCATATTATTATTCCCATATTCCCATATTCCCATATCACTCTATTACAGGATTACCTGAGGCAACTTTAAAGCACCGATGTTCTTGTATGAAATGAAGAGCACTCCAAGCCTCAAACACTTGGAAAAGATGCTTGGAACTTGTCTGATAAAACTCACCTTACTTCCTTCAAAGCAGAAGTCATTCAAATCACCTCTAAAAAATCAGTAGAAATCCCTAAGTTCAAGATCTTCAGAATGAAGTTTTCTTCAGATTTTTCTCCTCCCAGTATCAACCCAGCTCCTGTTAGCTCCCGGTGGCTTTCACTAACACATGATATCTCACTGTTCTCTACCCATATCATAACTGAAACAGGAAAGTCTATGATGCTCTACTACAGCTGTGTCTCTCGTATTCTGTGTACCTCAGGTCAGATGGTAGAGATGGTGTCCTCACGGCTCTCCAATGTCCTTTCTAAGCAGTTGCCCTCCCAGCTTTATAGATCTTGCTCCCGTGAGTTAATCATATCTGACTATACAACCTCTTCTCATTGTAGTGGTCTCCAAATTTCCCTAACATTGTCGCTAAATAATTAGTCATTAATCATAAAGACTTCTAAATTTATTCTTTCCAACCTAAGCCTTATCATTATTTTAGCATATCAATGTTCATAAAAATAATTTTTCCAAATACCAGGCAAACCTAATTCATCTCCAAAACAGTTAACTTAAACATGTCATTTTCTGGCCACAATCTTGGCTGCTCTCTTCATTTTCCTGTACTTAGGTTTCACGTAGACCACCAGGATATGATGCCAAAAAATACCATCTTCCCTTTATTTCTTCTGTATCCAGCTTTAATTCCAAGTGAAGAGACCCTCATTTTAATCGCCATTTTGAAAATACCTACATCACTCTGAACCACTGCTTTCCCATTACAACCTCATGGCAAAATCCACAACCACGGTGAACCCAATCAGAAGCTCTGTCCATGACTACTTCTGGGGAGCTGGACATTTCTGGAGAAAAAAATCACATATCTGACAAGTTTATAATCATTTGTGGTTTTCACTTCAATATTTCCCAGAGATATCACAATGTTCCTTCAGTAAGTTACCTCTCCTTAAACCTCTGACCTCCTTATATCACTTTGTACTCAGAATATTACTTTCCCTTTGCTGTACTGATAAAAATAGAAGTTTCTATCAGATGCAAACTCTATCAACTTTCTCTCCAATAAACAGAACTATATGCACTATATACATTCTCCTCTCGTTCTGATGCTATAATGTGGGGGAAATGTCTTCTCTTAAGTTTAATCTTTCTACCTCAGAATTGGTTGCATATTCTTTGAAATTCTTGATTATTTTGCTATAGATTATCTTTTCTATCAGAGATATTTTCCACTAGGTTCTTCCCAGTAGGATTAAAATATGATTTTTGTCAGTGATTTTCATAATGTGACTCTATAATCATGCAGAGTATTCTTACAGATGCCAATGCTTTGGTTCTATACCCAGAGGTTCTGATCAATTGGCCAGTAGTAGGTCTTGACATCTTTTTTCCCCCTAATTGATGATTTTAATTAATGTACAGGGTTGAGAAACATTGTTCTAATCTCTCATATAATTAGATTTCTTCCCCTCAGTGCCACCCATCTCTTCGAGATACCACCGTATTATTTTTCTTGCCTTCAAAGTGAAGGGTCTCAATGAATAATTTACACTGGTCATCTAAATGTCTTTTTTCATCATTGACTTACCAACTCTTCACAAAACCTTTTCTTGTTGAACACAAAAATGGTACATACGCCACACATACCTTCAATCCTTATTTTACTCAACTTTACAGCATTTGACATCTGTGATCATTTGATATTCTAACATTTCTCTCCCCTCCAAGTCCATCTACCATTCTGGAAATAGCTTTTAAAACTCTTTTATCATTGTTTCTCTTATATAATCTTTACCTATTGGGATTCATAATTCACTGGGATTCTTCCAGTATAGAGGTATTACCTTTGAATCAATATGCTTTTTATCCAATATTCTCAAAGTGTGGACTGAGGCATCCAGGCCAGATCTGCCTGAAGGCTTAAAAACATCAATAGCTTAGGGGCACCTGGGTGGCTCAGTGGGTTAAGCCTTTGCCTTCAGCTCAGGTCATGATCTCAGGGTCCTGGGATCAAGCCCTGCATTGGGCTCTCTGCTCAGCTGGAGACCTGCTTCCCCCTCTCCTTCTGCCTGACTCTCTGCCTACTTGTGATCTCTCTCTCTCTCTCTGTGTCAAATAAATAAATAATTTTTTTTAAAAAACCAATAGCTTAAAATGGCAAATGTTTATTATTATTCATTCATACTTCATGATCATCAACAGGATTGGCAAGGAAGGAATCTCTGCTAATAGAGGTCATTTAAGGAATGAGGTTGGCAGATCAGCTACCATGTCAAATATTGCCTGTCACTCTGCCTGCATAAATAAATAAATAAATAAATAAATAAATAGATAGATAAATAAATAAAATTCCAGGCCATAGATGACAAATACCATTTCTTCTTCAACTCAATGGCTAGAACTAGTCATACGTTTCACCTAAAAACAAAAGGGAAAAACAAAAGTCTATCATGGCTTGAAATAAGAGCTGCAGAGTAGTGAACAGCTCTCAAAATTGCCACCTTAGTAAAAAGACCTTTGTTACTCGTAACAGAGCTTCTGAACAAGACAATTTGGAAGACAGTCCTGTATTCTACATGTGGTATATAACAAGTAATCAAGAGATCTGTATGCACACTAAAATTAGAAACCACTTCCTTCTGGGTTCTGTGGGCTCTGTGGATAGGCTTCAAAGAGGCTGAGATACCATGCAAAAGTGTGTGTGTATCTGCACATAAGTAAGGTTAAAATTATAATATATTATCAAAAGCAGCACATTTTTGATAGTGAATGGTACATGATTAATATTTTACCAGTACAGGGGTATAAACTTAAGACTTTCCAAAGTAAACTGGGTTAGAAGGTCATGGACATAGAGGCAGAAGATAAAAGATACTAAGTAATTTTCCCAAAGCCAGATGGCTCATTTGAATAAAAAACAAGATGAAACAGATTTTCTGGTTCTAGTGGTCTTTTCACTACTTCATACTCTATTCAAGATCCCTGTTTGTCTTCATTGTAAATGTAGAATTTCTCATATAGTATGATATAGTTGGAATGACTAATGACCATTTGCAAAAATAATGAAGTAGTTTCCTTATAAATTCCACACTGAAGACCTTGATTTGGGATTATTTTTATCCTACTTATACTTTTAATTGCTGTATGTTTCTGAGTTGGACTTTGAAAATGTAAATTTCTATAAGTTAGAAAAGATACTTCTCAGGATTTCTCCTAGCAACTGTAACTATCCTAATAATACAAAGGCTACACTAAAAATTCAATGTAACCTCAATTTTGTTTCTAATGTGCCATACTTCTGCTTCACGTTAACATAATTAAATATTATTTCAGCTGGACCTAAATTATAAGACAACAAAGGCTAACAATTTGAGAAGATAATCTCAATTTTATAATCTTTATTACTCCTATAACCTACTAGTACTTTTACTGTTCTTTCTGGCAGATGTTCCTTAGTTGTTCACTTTATTTTAGCTATAATGATTCCTATTATATCTCTGTGTCAGTTGAGTTCCTTTTTTTTTTTTTTTTTTCAATGTATTTCAGAGAGAGAGAGCAAGAACGAGCGAGTGAGAGATCATGAGCAGGGAGAAGGCCAGAAGGAGAAGCAGACTCCCCACTGAGCAAGGAGCCGATGGGGAACTCAATCTCAGGACCCTGTGATCACAACTCCAGTGGAAGGCAGAGGCTTAACCAACTCAGCCACTCAGGCACCCCAGCTGAGTCCTTGATGAAGAAGTAAGTTGCAAGAAAATAAATTACATTAAAAAGTGTTTGCTTGATAAAGGACTATTATGACAAATATACAAAGAACTCCAGAAACAACAAGATCAAGCCAATTTAAAAATGGACGAAAGACCTGAACAGATACCTCAGTAAAAAAGATACAAGTGCAAATAAGCATATGAAAAAATGTTCCACATCATATATCGAGACGTGAAAATTAAAACAACGCTACAAATCAAAACACATCTGTTGGAATGACCAAAATCTGGAACACTGACAACATTAAGTACTGATGATGAAATAAAACAATAGGAAGCCTTGTTCATTGCTGGGAGATATGCAAAATGGTACAATTACTTTGGAAAACAATTTGGTGATTTCTTACAAAACTAGACATGTTCTTACTATACTATCCATAATCACACTTCTTGGTATTTACCCAAACAAGTTAAAAACTTGTGTCCCTACTCGTGATCTCTCTCTGTCAAATAAATAAAAAATAAAATCTTAAAAAAAAAAAACACCTTATGTCCACATAAAACCTGCACATAGATGTTTATAGCAGTTGTATTCACAATTGGCAAAATTTGGAAGGAACCAAGATTAAGTAAGTAGATGGATAAATAAGCTAGTAAATCCAGACTACGTGTATTATTCAGTGCTAAAAAAAGAAAAAAGAAAGAGAAAAATCAAAGAGAGCTATTAAACTGTGAAAAGACATGGAGGAATCTTTTTTCTTTTTTTTAAAGATTTCATTTATTTATTTGACAGACAGAGATCACAAGTAGGCAGAGAGGCAGGCAGAGAGAAAGGAGGAAGCAGGCCCCCTGCTGAGCAGAGAGCCCGATGCAAGGCTCAAGCCCAGGACCCTGGGATCATGTCCTGAGCCGAAGGCAGAGGCTTTAACCCACTGAGCCACCCAGGGGCCCCAACATGAAGGAATCTTAAATGAGTATTATTCAGTGGAAAAAAGGCAATCTAGAAAAACTACATATTGTATGATTCTAGCTATATAATATTCCGAGAAAGGCAAACTATGGAGACAGTAGAAGGATCAGTAGTTGCCAGGAGTTCGGGGTATGGGATGGATAAGTAGGTGGAGAACTGTGGATGTTAGGGTAGTGAAAATATTCTGTATGATGCCATAATATAAATACATGTCATTATACATTTGTCCAAACCCACAGAGTGTACAACACCGAGTGGGCCATAATATAAACTATGGACTTTGGGTGATTGTAATATGCAAGTGCACAATTCATCAGTTGTAACTAATGTTCCACTCTGACTGGGAATGTTGACAATGGGAGAGACTATGCATATGTGTGGTAAGGGGTATATGAGAAAATATCTGTACCTTCCCTTTACTCTTGCTGTGAACCAAAACTGCTCTAAAAAATAAAGTTTTAATAAGAAAAAATCAAGTGTTCTTTCTAGCTTTGTCCTAAGGTGAAACATTTATTATCACACATGAAACAAATACTAATAAAAGTATTATATAGTATTCTTTTAAGGTTCTTGATAATACATTTTAAACCACCCTAAAAGAATGAATATTCATAAAGAAAATAGAAATACATCCTCAATTTGTCAGTCTGTCACATGTGAAATGAGACTTCTGAAGTAGACAGAAAGATAATAGTTACTGAAGCATAAATGAATGTGTCATCATCTATGCAAACTACAAATGACAGTTAACCATTTTACTACTTGTTCTTTTACTGAAAATCTTTTAAGAAATTCACATGACGCATGTGTTATATACAAAGTTAAAGAATAAAGCAATTTTGTTAAATTGTTTTAACATCATGGAGTGAAATCTCTTTACCACATTTAAATAAGCTTGCTTAGTATTTTAAAGTAAAAGTAACAGGCTTTATTTTTTTAAATGGTTCACTACCCAGTCAGGGGTAGCTTCTTTGAACTTTTTCTTTATTTTAAAAATTCTTTCAATGATTTATAAATTTAAGATCACTCATGCACACATGTTAAGTTTTATACAGCTATAGGCTAATTTAATAGGATTGTCTTTAGAATACTGTCTTACTCTCATCTCCCTCACTTCCCTCTTCCCCTCTGTGTAAGCCAAATTAATAATGGAATATATATATTTCCATGTTTTTCTGAACTTCTATTTAAATCTACATATATATATGAGAATGTTCATTAACATACTGCAAAAATATTCAAGTTTGACACAATTTTCTGCATCTCACATTTCTTTCTCAACATATCTTGTGATACCTTGAAAGTAAACTGTTAGAGCTTAAACTAAGTCTCTTTAATGGCTGCATATTACCTTATAGTTGGATATGGCATAATTTGATAATCCATCACAAAGAATAATAGGCTTCTATAGCAGTTCTACAAAAATCCTTCAGTAAACTTTTTTATATGTTTATTTTTAAGTTCTAGTTCTTGAACAGATAGATTCTATACTTAGGTTTATTAGGATGATAGGTAATTTAAAATTTTAATGTATTTTCAAGTTGGTTTTTCAAAGTATTTGCAATTTCACATTTTACAGTACTCAACAAATGAGAATACCATTTTTCCACCCTGCCAGATGGCAAAAAATTTTGCCTTTTATTGTTTTCCAGTCCAGTGCATATAAAACTATCTCATGTTATCAAAGTTTGTATTTATCTTATTATCAGTGATTGAAAGTATTTTTTCATGTGTTGGTTAGCCATTTGAATATGATCTCAGAATTTCTTATTCAAACTTTTGGCCCATTTATGTATTGAGTTGCTTGCCTTTTGCTTGTCAATTTGTAAGAGCTAAGAGCTCCTTGTGTAGACTAAGAATCTAGACTTACCATTTGAATATTTTCTGTATTGAAGAATATATTGATATATAATTTCTCCAAACACATATGCTTATATTGTTTTTTATGGCTTGTAGGATTCTACTTTTTATTTTTCTAACATATTATTTATTTGAGAGAGAGAGAGAGAGAGAGAAAGAGGGAGAGCCCATGAAGGGCGAGGGGTAGAGGCAGAGGGGCAGAGGGAGAGGAAGCATATTTCCACTGAGCAGGGGATTCCCCAATGACTAGGGGACTCAATCCCAAGACCCTGGGATCATGACCTGAACTGAAGGAAGATGCTTTATATTTGATAAATAATATTTTCCATGCCTCCAGACTGTATAGGTATTGATTTATATTTTCTTACTGTTAGTATGTGTGTATATATACATATATATATAATATTCTATTATATATATTATATATAATAGAATGTTATATTATAAAATACACGTATTTATTGGGTTTTTTACATGTCTGCTTTTATCATTTGAAAAGCCTTTCTTCTGAACAGTAAAATCTCATTTTTGGGCAGCCAGAATACTTAAAATAATGCATTTGTTTACTACAATACTGAAATACCACTTTTTACATAATACATTCTCATGTACTGAGAACTATCTCTGTACATCATGTTGTGTGACCCTGTGCTATTCATCTATTCCAAATGCTAGTGCCACACTGATGTTATTATGGTTATATTAATAGATAATATGATATTGACAATTTAGTACTCCCTTTCTCCTTCTTAAAATTTCTTTTTAGATATTTTCAGGTATTAGTTTGCCATATGAATGTTGAAGTTAGTTTATCCAGGAGTAAGGAAATTATTTTGAAAACCCAAAAGTAATTGGAGAATCCATATGTATAAGATACTGGATTGACACCCAAGGACATATACATCTGGCCATATGTTTATACCTCATACATATATTTATTAAAATTTTTACTATAATTTCTATATTAAAAATAATTATATTGTTATGTATTTCTTCTTAAAACATATTTCTAAGTTTTAGAGTTTATGTGTTGTAAATTGTATCTTTTTCCAACATTTATTACTGGGAGCATACTGCTGGCATAAATAATTACTGAGTTTACATGTTAATATTATATGCAAACAAATTATCAACCTCATTTTTTTTTCCTGCCACTTTTGTTAATGGAATCTTTCAGATTCTCTAGGAATTCAATCAAAAGGAATTCAGTCATAGTAAAGGAGTTAAATTTGCCTCTTCTTTTCCAATGTTTATTCTTCTTACTTAGTTTTCTTGTCCACCACATCTGTTAAAATCCCTAAGAAAGTGTTAAATAAATACAGGTGATACCTGGCATCCCTGTCTATTTCCTGTTTTAATTAAAGTGCTTAATATTTCCATGTTGGGATAACATTTTTATCAAGTAATTATAAGTAGCTTGTAATATTTATACAGTTGCCCTCTATTATGTATGTTTAGTATTTTATCTAGATGATAGCTAAATGTTATCAAATCTCTGTTCTGCATTTTATATGTTTATGATTTTCCACCTTATGTGTTGGTGTAATCAATCATGTACACACATATACTCATATTAAAACCATCCTTTTGTTCCTAAAACTAAACCTATTTCACCTTCATATTCTTGATATATGCCTGAACTATAGTGCTAATATCTTGTATTCAGAAATTTTGCATCTATTTTCACGTGATATAAATCATATTTATAAGTTAAACAAAATATATCTAAGCAACTTCTTGCTATACTACATAAATATATCTTGAACTAATTCACTACAATAAATTAGTTTGGCTTTTTAGTTTTACTAAGACTGTGATAACCAAGAGCATTACAGCAATCACTGAGATTAAGAAGTTTGAAATTCATGGACTTTGTCCTTGGTGGTTCCTTAGCGTATAACCCCAGGATCAGTATACAGGAAGCCACAGAAACCTAAATTCCCTAAATCTCAATAATAAAACATCCCAAGAGTGTTCAGACAAGTCAGCCAATGAAATCCATGTAATTATACATTATTTTATAGTTGACCTCAGGAGGGGTAAAAAAAAATCTTACCTCTGATGTGATTTCAAACATGCTGGGAAGTCATCCTATCTTCCAACATATATTTTCCCAGAGTTAGTGCCTGACACAGTAGAGAATACCCCCCGCCCTGTTCTAGTACCATGGAAGCTATCAATTCTGATTGGACGCTTACTATTCTATATATGTCGTTAATATTTTGAAGATCATACCTGGTTATAAACATATTTTCTGAGAGTAAGTTCTAATAAAAAATAAAGATGGCATGAGTACACGGAATATTTTTAATTTAGAAGAAGAATAATCATAGGCCAGGAGGTAGATTAAAGAATTATGGAAAACAGAGGCCTGAGTTAATATGAACTGATAGAGAATATTCTCTGATTTGTTTTGTCATATCTGCATTTTCTAGCCTACTTTTCCTATCCTGACATTAGAGAAGCATATGAAAGAAACCATGTAACTTAAACTATTCACTAAAGGAGATAACTTCTGATGTTCCACAGAAGTTGGAATCCCAAGGCAAGGAAGGTCTTTACCCATGACCTTATTTAGAGTATTAGGGTTTATCTCTCAGCACTAGGCTATTTTTATCCCTTTCCCATGCCAAAGACTGCTACCATTTTCAAATTACAATCTAAGATACTAATTTTTATCCAAATATAAAATTAACATGTATATAGTCTGCACTTACAAACATACATATTGTAATTAATTAAATAGGACTTTGTCTTTTATCATTTGATAGTGTCATAAGAATTTTAAAAGATAACTTCCCTCAAGAGTTGTCAGTCATATTAAATTCACTTAGTATTCTAATACTGATGGCATTCTAAAGTAGAACCCAGAATCTATGCTATTCTTAATTCTGATTTAAACATTGATTTTCCCTTCAGAAAAGTAAGGTTGGTTGACTTTCAAAGACTGATAGCATCAAGGAGTCAGGAGGAAATCTTATACCTTCTTTCTTCAGATAAGTGTTTGAGACACTGCCAAGGAGATGGGGGTGTTAGCTTGAGCTTCACCATGAGTATACAATTCTAGAAGTATCTCAAATATAGGAAAGGTCCAGACAGAACACTTGGAGCTATCCTAAAACCCTTTAAGTCAGAGAAATCAGACAGAACGGGAAGAAAATACATGCTACTGGTAAAATAGAAAAAAAAAAAAAAAACCATTTTTCTTATTCCTTTAATTTGGGCAAAACTGCTAAATGAAAATTATGGATCTTCTTCAATCAGCCATGCTGAATCTTTGGCCTTTAAGGCCACAGTTCCCCATAGGTTAATAGATTTTTTTGACAACAAAAGAGAGGCTGGAATCGATTAGAGCACTTCATCATGTCAAGGCTTTTTTTTTTTTTTTTTTTTTGCAAAGAAGGAAAGATAATGATCATTTGTCAGTAGCTCAGCCATTCCTCATTAAAAGAGGTTTTTATGAACAGCTAGCTGTAGTTCCATCCTTAAGATGAAGGCTAACAACTAACAGCTTTGATATCAGAGAGGATTGGGAGGTAATCATTTCACCTATCAAAATGTCTGTTTTTCCCTTTGTAAAGTGAATTGCATGACTTGTCAGACATTCCACATAGTTTTCAGACAAATATCAGTATTGATTTTATTCCTAGTACTTTTATGTATGGAATCAGCAAAATACACATAGTTTCAGAAGACAAATAAGACTATAGCTGAGTAGAGTTTCAGACTTTGTTTCTCACCAGGTGGCTGGGTAAAAATACAGCAAAGAGGCATTTTGAGGAGGTCTAATGAAATCCAAGAAACTAGATATTTGAAATACTGACCAATATGCCATGGTTCATGAAAGAGACACAGATCTGTAGTGCTCAGCTATCTTCCAATTTGTTATTTTGTGTCCATCATCATCTTCATCTAATAGTAAACCTAAATGTGTATGATGGTTTCCCGTGTATGCAGTATTAGAGAAAAGACACAGAACAAAGTGAAAGTAAGAATTTAGAGAAATTCCAATGGCTTTGTAAGATAATAAAAGTTTATTATCCAAAATAGAGATAGAATTTTAGATCCTAAGCATTTAATTTGTTCCCCTCCCCCCCCACCCCGGAAAGACAATAATACATAAAAACATACTAAGGAGGAGAAATATACACATATATGCAGGAAATGACTTCATCTTAACACTCTATTCTTTCCCTTTGTATAACTAAACATAGAATCATTTTTACAGGTAAAGCAGGTAACTCTTAATAAAATGGGTGAGCTCCAAAATAAAATTACAAAATTTTAGGAGATTATTTAGGTCATCCCTTAATTAGGATGGATGTCTTCTGAGAGTCCCCTTCCTGATGGGCTGTGCTTCGTGGCAACCAGAACTTACACACTTGTATGAGACTTGGAGCAAGATACCAAGTAGGGAGAAAAAAGCTTGGGAAATTTCTGAAGCCAAGATGCATAACTCCCTGAACATTGCAGGAAGTAAACTGACCTAGATCAAGAGAGGGAGGATGGAAAAATACACTACAGAAAGAAAGATTTATAAAAGAAAGAAGGTAGTGAAAGAGTGATAAAGTGGTGAGGAAAACACAGAATAGAGGCATGTTGAGAAAGGAAGAAATACAAGGGAAGGAAAATAAATCATTATTCAATTTGAAGTTAAGGACTAAAATTAATAGTCCTATTTATTACCCCCAAATAATTTGTCACCTGAAGGTCAATATATTCTGGAAATGTGATTTTTCAATGTACACCTGCTAGGGTCTTCATCCATCTACCCAAAAGAGAGAACATAAAACTCACTTCAATATGATGACAGTGGGAAGTGATTCAACGTCTAACAAGCTTTTGTAGAACTGTATCTCTTTTCCTACTTACTTTGCCCTATCATATCACTTTCTAACTTCATGTTTCATCTTTTCTTCTTTTTTAAGATTTATTTATTTATTTGAGAGCAAGAGAGAATGAATGAGTGAGAGAGGGAGAAGGAAAGGGAGAGAAACTCAAGCAGACTCTGATCTCACAACTATGAGATCACGACCCTGATATCATGACCTAAACTGAAACCAAGAGTCAGATACTTAACGAATTGCCCCCCTCATCTTTTCTTCTGTTCTTTCTCCTACTCTGTAACAGCTACCAAAATACTGGCCTGGAATCATGTAATGCCAAATATGCCCAATTTCTCATCAATTTTGTACTGAGTTTAACCTTTGTTGAAATATTTTTTTAATTGAACTTTAGCTTATGATCCTAGTCCATCAAAATGGCCCAATGGTATCTTGGTAAATTAGATTAAAAAACAAACAAACAAAAAAACCCACGGGTATCCTTTCCAAGGCCCCACAGGATTTCCACTGATAAAGATCCATGGAAATTAATATGCTAAATCCAAGCACTCAGGAAAACAACCCAAGGAGTTCATATGTTCCATTAATAAATATGCTTACAGAGATTAAAGACATAAGGGAAGGAACCAAAACCATATAAAACTGATAAAAGTCAAATAGATTTCTTAAAAAGATAAAAGAGAAATAGAGCCAAATAGAAATTCTGGGGATAAATTGATACTGTTGAAATGAAACAGTCATTGTTTAGGTTCAATGACAGATAATGAAAAAGATTTAGTAGAAATAGAATGATTTGACTGACTACATACAAAGCAGGGTCAAGGGTAAAAAGGGGACAAAATATGAAAAGGAAGATAAGAAACAAGGGAGGCTAAAAGAAAAACACTAAATCACTTCTGATAGGAATTTCAGGAAATTTTTCATTTTGCATTTTCTTATGAATGTTCTAAAACTTTTCAAATAAATGATCGAATCATGTACATTTTAAGATGACAAGCCAATACATTAATATTTGTTAGTGAGTAGTTAAAGGTTTTTATATCATGAAATTAAAGAACGTCTTCTAAATAACTCATTCTTATACATGCCATAATAGAAAAAGGGATCACAAAGTTGTGTATTATTTGGAATGAATTTTAGTACATTTCAAAACTATGGAATATAACTAAATAAATATTTAGAAAATTGCAGCATAAAATGCATCTTTTGAAACACTGACATTTTGAAAAAAATCAACTCACTGTTCAGTTAAGAAGCTAGAGGAACAAGAAAAGAAAACAAGACAACCCAGAAAAAAAGCAAGAGAAAATAAAAGGTAAATGAAATATTAAATTTAGAATAGAAGGATGTTTCCTTGAAAAATCTAATAAAAGTGGCACACTTCTGTAGAGATAGACTAGGGAGTACAGAAAAGGTATGGAAAAATATTAGCAGACTTAAAAAACCATCATTACAAGAGGCTATGAGCAAATAGATAATATAAATTTGACAACAAACAAAATGTATAGCTTTATTAAAAATAAGTTATAAAACCTAACATAAAAACTAGAAGCATACTTTATATAGGTATTAAATAATCAAATCAATATTTAAAGTTCTCCCTCAAAATGAAGAATCAGACCTGGACATATTTATCAATAAATCTATCAAACTCTTAAGTAACAGGTATTACTAATCTCATATAAACATTGAGATAATGGAAAAAAATAGAATGTCCCTCATTTCATTATATAGGGAAAGTACATCTTTTTTTTTTTTTTAATTTTTTTTTTTTAAGATTTTATTTATTTGACACAGAGAGAGAGATCACAAGTAGGCAGAGAGGCAGGCAGAGAAAGAGGGGGAAGCAGGCTCCCTGCTGAGCAGAGAGCCCGATGTGGGGCTCGATCCCAGGACCCTGGGATCATGACCCGAGCCGAAGGCAGAGGCTTAACCCACTGAGCCACCCAGGCGCCCCATGGGAAAGTACAGCTTTGATGCCAAAGCCAGGCATGAATTGTGTGATAAAGTGAAATTATCATCTAGTTTCACAAATGATCAAAAGGGAACATATTGGACATAAAACAGGAGAAAACTAATTATAATAAAGTTTATGAAATAATTATGTATGGTGATTAGATTCAATCTCTCTAAGAAATGCAAGTATAGTTTAAAATTAAAATATATATCAATGTTATTAAAGATATTAACATATCAAGGTTGAAAATATTATTATAGAGGAGGGGCAAGATGGTGGAGAAGTAGGAGACCCTGTTTCAATCTGTGCCCTAAAGTGAGCTGAATATCTACCAGAACACTCTGAACACTCATGAAATCAGCCTGAGATGTAAGATTATATACTTCTGGATCTCTATGAGGGCAGAAGATATCAATGGAGAGGTAAAGCAGAGTTGGAATGCTTGGACAGCTATCAGAGGATAAACAGAAGGGAAGGGAGCCACCAGAAGTGACCAACTGGAAAGTAATACCATAATACGAAAGTGCCCTGTGATTGGGAACCAGCATTAACTTGGAGACTGGTTAAAAGCACTCAGAAAGAGCAAAAGATCTTAAGGGAAAACTGGTGGAATCTGGCAGTCATGGGCACTGGCCTAAGCCCACGGTCCCAGGACGGTTACCACTGGTGATCACCCATGCCAGAGAGAGCCAGGCAGGGCCTCCAGTCTGTGGTCCCTGAGGCCATGGCTTTCCTCTGCTTGCAACACCACTCCAGCTTGGCCCATGCCTGAGAAAGCCCGGCATTGGCACCGGCCCATTGTCTCTGGGCCCGCAGCCTTCCATGACATATGCGGCCACAGGGTCTGAGCGGACCCAGCCCGTGCCTGAAAGAATGTGGCACCCACTCAGGTCCGGGTCTCTCTGCCTTCAGCCTTCTGTGACATGCATGTCTGCTGGGTGGGAGCACACCTGGCATGGGCATGGACCTCAGAGAGCAGTCCTGGGCAATAACAGTCACCCGGGTTTGGGCTTGCCTGGACCAATATTGCTTGCAGTTTTAGTGGCATGGGGGTGCAGAGACAAGTGGGGGCATAGGGCAACCACTAAGATGGTGGCTGGGGATACACACTGCCTCTGTGAGCTTGCAGAGTTTGCAGAGGGGAAGTCTGTGCATTCTGAATTACTCCAGAGGGAGCAGACTGAGGCTTCTCTCTGAGGAGGTCTGGGTGTGGATAGTTTGCTTTGTACTATACCTCTGAAAAGCCACAAAAATGCCTCCAAAGAACAAAACCCTCCAGAGAACAAAACCCTGAAAAACCAGTCTCCACAGAATCAAGCCCCTTGATAGGGAGCAGGGCGACACAGCCCAAGAAAGACTGACAAAAAAAATCAATATGGCAGGCCCCTCCCCCAGAAGACAAGCCAAAAGAACAGGAGGACAACCACCACAGGGTCCCCATAAAACTGTAAAACCCCACCATAAGGGGAAAACAATATATTAAGCTCCCAGTATTGCCCCCAAACCTGTATATTTCATAGATAAAACTTTTCTTTCTTTTTTAAAATTCATTCTCATGATTCTTGTTCTTTTAATTGTTTTAACCACTTAATATTACAACTAGAGGTTTAATACAACATATTCTGTAATAACTTTTTTTTTAAGATTTTGTTTATTTGTTTTACAGACAGAGATCACAAGCAGGCAGAGAGGCAGGCAGAGAGAGAGGAGGAAGCAGGATCCCTGCTGAGCAGAAAGCCAGATGTGGGGCTTGATCCCAGGACTCTGAGATCATGACCTGAGCCAAAGGCAAAGGCTTTTAACCCACTGAGTCACCCAGGCACCCCCATGATAACTTTTTAACTTTAAATTTTTCATACATATACATGTGTTTTTCTTTTCTTTTTTCTTTTTTTATACATACAGATATAAGCTTCAAGGTAATCTTTTTTCCTGATTCAATACTACCCCTATATATAAACCAATTTTAATTTTCCTGTATCTCTGGAAAGTTGAGTCGTTTAACAAAGATAACAAAATTCACCCAGGAAGAACTGAAATAACCTTCCTCACTCACATCAAGGGTTTATAACCACCTTCCCATCTTATTCTTCTGCTAGTGTTTCTGTGTATTCATTTTTGTTTTTATACTATATAAATCTTATTCTTCGGGTTCATTTTGGTTGGGTTTTATTTTTTTTCTTTTCTTTTGCTTTTGTCAGTCTTTTTCTTTGTTCGTGTTTGTTTATGTATCTTATAAATCTTAATTTTGGGGCTCATTTTGGCTGAGTTTTCTCTTTTTTTAATTATTTTCTTCTCTCTCTCTCTCTTTTTTTCCTTTATTTTTGGTGGTGACTTCTTATTGCTCTGAAACTTTCCAGGGTGCACCTTGCCTAGATTGTGGTTGATATATTTCACTATATGTCCCCTCAACCACCTCTCACCAAAATGACTAGGAGGAGGAACAACCAACAGAGTAAAAATTCAGAGGCTGTGTCCTCTGCCACAGAACTATTGGATAGGAACATAAACAGTAGGTCAGAAAGGGAATTCAGGGTATCAAATATCCAGACAATGGCTAGGCTGGAGAAGACCATTAGTGGCAACACAGAATCTCCAAGGGTGGAAGTGAGGGCTGATCTGGCAGTACTAAAAAATGCTACCAATGAGATCCAATCTAATCTAAATACTCTAACAAATAGGGTAACTGAGACAGAAGATCAAATTAGTGATCTAGAAGAAAAACTGATAGAAAAGAAGGATCAGGACGAGGTCTGGAACAAACAGCTTAGAAGCCATGAAAACAGAATTAGGGAGATAAATGATGCCATGAAATGCTCCAATGTCAGAGTTATTGGGATCCCTGAGGGAGTGGAGAAAGAGGGAGACTAGAAGATATAGTTGAACAAATTCTGGATGAAAATTTCCTTAATCTGGGGAATGGAACAAGTGTTCATGTCCTAGAGGCAGAAAGGACACCCCTAAGATCAATGAGTCTAGAAAGACATCCAGACACTTAATTGTGAAAGTCACAAATCATAATTTTAGACAAGAGGCCTTAAGGGCAACTAGGGGGGAAAGATTCCTTAGGTACAGAAGAAGGATCATCAGAATAATGTCAGACCTGTCCACAGAAACCTGGCAAGCCAGAAAAGCCTGGAAAGACATATTCAAGGCACTAAATGAGAAAAACATGTAGCCAAGAATACTTTATCCAACAAGGCTGACATTCAAAATGGTTGGAGAGGGGTGCCTGGGTGGCCCAGTGGGTTAAGCCTCTGCCTTCGGCTCAGGTCATGATCTCAGGGTCCTGGGATCAAGCCCCGTGTCAGGCTCTCTGCTCAGCAGGGAGCCTGCTTCCTCCTCTCTCTCTGCCTGCCTCTCTGCCTACTTGTGATCTCTCTCTCTGTCAAATAAATTAAAAAAAAAAAAATCAAAATGGTTGGAGAGATAAAGAGCTTCCAAAACTAGCAAGGATTAAAAGATTATGTGACCACCAAGCTGGCACTATAAGAAATATTAAGGGGAGGGGGGGTTCTATAAAACAACAAAGAATCCAAGAATGACGTAGAACAGAAATTTACAGAGACAATTTATAGAAACAAGGACTTCTCAGGCAACATGATGTCAATAAAAATTTATCTTTCAATAATTACTGTCAACGTGAGTGGCCTAAATGCTCCCATAAAATGGCCCAGGGCTACAGACTGGATAAAATGACAGGACACATCCATATGCTCTCTACAAGAGACACATTTGGAACCTAAAGATACATCCAGATTGAAAGTGAAGGGATGGAGAACTATTTCATGCTAATGGACCTCAAAAGAAAGCTGGGGTACCAATTTTCATATCAGATAAATTAGATTTTAAGCTAAAGACTGTAGTCAGAGATACAGAAGGACACTACATCATTCTTAAAGGGTCTATCCACCAGGAAGATCCAAGATTTGTAAATATTTATGCCCCCAATATGGGAGCAGCCAACTACATAAGCCAACTGTTAAACAAAATAAACAGTCATATTGATATGAACACATTAATTGTAGGGGATTTTAACATGCCACTCTCAGTAATCCACAGTTGATCTAAGCAGAAAATCAAGAAACAAGAGCTTTGAATGACACATTGGACCAGATGGACCTCAGAGATATATACAGAATATTACACCCTAAACAACAGAATACTCATTCTTCTCAAGCACACATGGAACATTCTCCAGAACAGACCAAATACTGGATCACAAATCAGGGCTCAATTGATACTAAAAGATTGAGATTATTCCCTGCATATTCTCAGACCACAATGCTTTCAAACTGGAAATCAATCACAAGAAAAAGTTTGGAAGGAACACAAACACTTGGAAGCTAAAGACCACCCTGCTTAAGAATGTTTGAGTCAACCAGGAAATCAAAGAAGAACTTAAATAATTCACAGAAACCAATGAGAATAAAGACACATCGGTCCAGAACCTATGGGATATGAGAAAGGCAGTCCTAAGGGGGAAATCCATAGCTATCCAAGTCTCACTCAAAAAACTGAACAATCCAGAATACACCAACTCTCTTTACACATTACGTACTGGAAAATCAACAACAAATTAAGCCAACTCCACACACAAGAAGGGAAAAAATTAAGATTAGAGCAGAGATCAATGAGCTAGAAACTAGAGATACAGTAGAACACATCAGTGAAACTAGAAGCTGGTTCTTTGAAAGGATCAATAACATCGATAAACCACTGGCCAAACTAATCCAAAAGAAAAGAGAGAGGACCCAAATTAATAAAACTATGAATGAAAGGGGAGAGATCACAACCAACATGAAGGAAATAGAAATAATCATCAGAAATTATTATCAACACACCAATATAATATCATGCCAATATGTTAATGCCAATAACATATTGCCAATAAGATAATGCCAATAACATATCATGCTAATAAGTTAAGCAACCTAGAAGAAATGGGAGCATTCCTGAAACCTATAAATTTCCCAGACTGAAACAGGAAAAAGTTGACAAGCTGAATAGTAATGAGATTGAAGCAGTGATCAAAAACCTTCCCAAAAACAAGACCCCAGGACCTGATGGACTCCCTGGGGAATTCTACCAAACATTCAAAGAAGAAATAATACCTATTCTTCTGAAGATGTGTCCAAAAATAGAAACAGAAGGAAAACATCCAAACTCTTTCTATAAAGCCAGCATTACCCTGATCACCAAACTAGGCAAAGATCCCATCAAAAAGGAGAATTTCAGACCAATATCCCTGATGAATATGGATGCCAAGATTCTCAACAAGATACTAGCTAATAGGATCCAACAGTACATTAAAAATATTACCCACCATAACCAGGTGGGATTTATCCCTGGGATGCAAGGGTGGTTCAATATTCGAAAATCAATCAATGTGATAGAACAAATCAATAGAGAAGAGAGAACCACACGGTCTTCTCAATTGAGGCAGAAAAACCATTTGATGAACTATAGCATCCATTCCTGATTTAAACTCTTAAAAGTATAGGGATAGAGGGGACATTTCTCAACTTCACAAAATCTATCTATGAAAAACCCACAGCAAATATCATTCTCAATGGGGGAAAACTCACAGTCTTCACTTTGATATCAGGAACATGACAAGGAACATTCTCACCATTGTTGTTCAACATAGTACTATTATAAATCCTAGCAATCAGACAGTATGTTGTCCCAGCAATCAGACAACAAACAGAAATAAAATGCATTTAAATTGGCAAATAAAAGTCAAACTCTCTCTCTTCACAGATGACATGATACTTTATATGGAAAATCAAAAAACTCCACCCCCAAACTACTAGAACTCATACAGCAATTCAATAATGTGGCAAGATACAAAATCAATGTATGAAAATCAGTTGACTTCTTATACACTAACGATGAAAATGTCGAAAGGAAAATAGAGAATCAATTTCATTTATTGTAGCA
Organism: Martes martes; assembly: GCF_963455335.1. Taxonomy (NCBI): domain Eukaryota; kingdom Metazoa; phylum Chordata; class Mammalia; order Carnivora; family Mustelidae; genus Martes; species Martes martes. The sequence goes on along the minus strand of NC_137889.1, from coordinate 185,278,949 downwards.
CTAAATACCATAAGACACCCTGGAATAAACCTAACCAAAGATGTAAAGGATCTGTACTCAAGGAATTACAGAACACTCATGAAAGAAACTGAAGAAGATGCAAAAAGATGAAAAAGCATTTCATGCTCATGGATTGGAAGAATAAACATTATTGAAATGTCTATACTGCCCAGAGCAACTTACACTTTCAATGCCATTCTGATCAACATTCCACTGGCATTTTTCAAAGAGCTGAAACAAACAATCCTAAAATTTGTATGGAAGCAGAAAAGACCCTTAATTGCTAAAGAAATGTTGAAAAAGGAAAACAAAATTGGTTTGCCTGATTTCAAGCTTTATTACAAAGCTGTGCTCACCAAGACAGCATGGTACTGGTACAGAAAGACACAGACCAGTGGAACAGAGTAGAGAGTCCAGACATGGACCCACAACTCTATGGTCAAATAATCTTTGACAAAACAGGAAAAAATATCCAGTGGAAAAAAGACAGTCTCTTCAATTAATGGCGCTGAGAAAATGGGACAGCTATGTATAGAAGAATGAAACTCGACCATTCTCTTACACCATACACAAAGATAAACTCAAAATGGATAAAAGACCTCAATGTGAGGCAGGAAGCTATCAAAATCCTAGAGAACATAGGCAGTAACCTCTTTGACATTGGCCACAGCTAATTCTTTCAAGACATGTCTCCAAAGGCAAAGGAAACAAATGCGAAAACGAACTTTTGGTACTTTATCAAGATCAAAAGCTTCTGCATAGCAAAGGAAACAAGTCAAAAAAAAAAAAAAAAAAAAAAACAAAGAGACAACCCACGGAATGGGAGAAGATATTCGCAAATGACACTACAGACAACAGGCTGATATCCAAGATCTATAAAGAACTCCTCAAACTCAACATACACAAAACAGATGCTCATGTCAAAAAATGGGCAAAAGACATGAATAGACACTTCTCCAAAGAAGACATACAAATAGCTAACAGACACATGAACAAAATGTTCATCATCATTAGCCATCAGGGAGATTCAAATCAAAACCACATTGAGTTACCCCCTTACACCAGTCAGAATGACCAAAATTAACACAACAGTAAACAAGTGTTGGAGATGATATGGAGAAAGGGGAACCCTCTTACACTGTTGGTGGGAATGCAAGTTGGTGCAGCCACGTTGCAAAACAGTGTAAAGATTCCTTAAGAAATTAAAAATAGAGCTACCCTATGACCCTGCAATTGCACTCCTGGGTATTTACCCCAAAGATTCAGATGCAGTGAAAAGAAGGGCCATATGTAGCCCAAAGTTCATAGCAGCAATGGCCACAATTGCCAAACTGTGGAAAGAGCCAAGACTCCCTTCAACAGATGAATGGATAAAGAAGATATGGTTCATATATACAATGGAATATTATGCCTCCATCAGCAAGGATGAATACTCAACTTTTGTATCAACATGGACAGGACTAGAGGAGATTATGCTGAGTGAAAAAAATCAAGCAAAGTCAATTATCATATGGTTTCACTTACTTGTGGAGCATAAGGAATAATATAGAGGATATTAAGAGAAGGAAAGGAAAAGTGAAATGAGGGAAAGCGGAGGAGGAGATGAACCATGAGAAACTAAACAAACTGAGGGTTTTGGAAAGAAGGGAGGGTGGGGGTATGGGTGAGCCTGGTGGTGGGTATTACGGAGGGGATGGATTGCATGGGGCACTGGGTGTGGTGCATGATCAATGAATCTTGGAACACTGAAAAACCAAAATTAAATTAAAAAGTAAATAAATAAAATTAAATCCAATGCAAGGAATAGGGAAAAACTTTCAATCAGAGGATGTTATGCTAATAAGTCCTACTGTGGAGCAAAGATCTTCCTGATGCTAACGAGTACCTGGTGGGAAACTGGGAGATTTTTATGAATAAAATCTCCATATGATTTCAAACAAACAAACAAATAAATAAATAAAAATTCTGGAATTATATTTTGAAAAAAAAAGAAAATATAATTATAATACAAAATACAAATAACAGTATTTCATTAAACTATCTTAATAACTTATTAATTAAAGTGAGCATTCATAACTTAATAAAAAGATATATCATGAAATATGCTTAAAATCTAGAAAATAGGTAATTTCTCTCCTATTGAGAAATATAAACAGATATGTAGACAATGAAGTTAAAAAACAATAATGAATTTTGTCTGGAAAGGAAAACACAAAAGACCAATTTTTTCTTTATGGAAATCATTATCCTCACAGGAATCTTAAGATACTTTGTAGAGAATATTTTTAATATGTGAGATCATACAAATCTCTATCCAAAAGTTATGTCTCAAACATCCCAGTTAGAAAGATTTGTTATTTTTAATATATATCATGCACAGCAAACAAAAGAGCAGATAAGATTTTAAGAGATCTACATGCAATTTCAATAGAAGACAGAACAACTTTGGAAGAAAATATAAAACCCATATCAAAAGACCTGTAAGAAGACTTAAATAAATGTAGAAGTATATAAATTCTATGCCATTTTATTTAAATTCCAAAAAGGCTTTTTAATGAACTGACAAAGCTGATCTTTAAAATTATATGAAAAATAATGGACCATAACAACAACAAATTTGTAAGAAGTGCTAAGTATGAGGACTCACTTTTCCAAACATCTATAGTCACTATTGACCCTAGAACAACTATAAACAGAATCACTTATATACAAAAATAGAGTATAGAACAGAGAGGCATTGCAGATAATAGTTAGCTATGACAGCCTTTTCAATAAGTGATGTTGGAAAAACTGCCCATTCATGTGCCAAAAAAGATAAAATCCCTAACTTACATCATATAAAAAATGAAAACTATAGAGATTAAAGACATGACTGTGAACAAATTACATATCTATTAAAATCAGCATATGTAATAGTGCCAAAAAGATTTCTAAGATTTAAATTTTAATATATATATTTGATATATTTTCACTTAGAAGAATGCCTTTCCCATAGTACTCTCTCAAAGAAAGTTAGCTAGAGTTCTGTTGGCTTCAATAGTCATGTTATTATCTCACTTCCTTAAGTATACTTCTCTACAATCTTCCTGATAAAACACTGTCTTAATAGCATATGCAAGACTGCTAACTAAAATTTATCTCTTCCTTCAAGAGACACAGCTAAGCAATATTTTTAGCTTGCTTTGCAATTAGTTTTGGCCAGGTGAGTGAGTTCTAACCAATGGTCTGTGAGCAGAAAGCACATGTGATTTTGAGTACTGGGTAACAAAAAGCAACTATACTTGTGCCACTCGTAATGTTTTTTCCCTTCTGGCAATAATCTCAGGGTGAATTTGCATGCCATGTATAGAGGATAACAGAGCAGTTGCTGCTCTGTGCCCTAAATGAACATTCAAAGTGGATCTGCCCCAGCTTGCACTATTATCTAAGAAAGAATGAGACTACTCTTAGAATAGTTAACATTCGGGTACTCTGTTAGTCAGGGTCACCAGAGAAGCAAAACCAACAGGATGTATGTATGTATGTATGTATGATTTACTATAAAAATAGGTTAATACAATTATGGAGGCTAAGTTCCATATCTGTTGTCTACAAGCAGAAGCAGGAAAGTGGGTGGTGTTTTTCCATCCAAGTCCGAGGCATGAAAACCAGGGAAGTTAATGGTGTTTAAGTCCAAATTTGAGTTTAAAGACCCAAGAATGCAAGGTGGCAGGGACTTAAGTCTGAAGGCACAGAATCAGACAAGCCAGTGTTAGCGGGAGGAGAAAATGGATGTCCCAACTCAAGGAGAGCACATTTCTTCCTTCTCTACCTTTTCTATTCAGGTCCTCAATGGACTGGATGACATCCACCTAAATTGGTAAGAGCAATTTTCTTTACTCAGCCTGAGGTTCAAATGCTAATCTCTTCTAGAAACATCCTCACAAACATACCCAGAAATAATGTTTTACTAGTTACATTGGCATCCCCTAGCCTGGTCAAGTTGGCACATAAAATTAAACATTACAGGAACTATATTTTAATGAAGTCTAGATAATGCTAACTAATACCACATATTCCTCAAACAAAAACTTGCAATAATTCTTATTTGGAAGTTATACTCCAAAATCAAAATATTTTGGTCCAGTTCTGCTTGCCACATTTTAGGTGAAACATGGACAAATGAGCATGCCTACAGGTGTATAATGAGATAGATAAAAGACTTACTATATTAGAAGCTACTGAAGAACTGATGACTATTCAACTTGAAGGTAATGCCATAGAGCTCATGACTCTTATACTTATTCACTCATTCAAATTCAATTTCCTGATTTCCTATCAATTTAAATTTTAATTCCTTGTGCTAGAACTGAAAAGATGATTTAAACAATGTCTCTGTACCAAGAGGCAGATAACACCATAGGTAGAAAAAGATTGAATAAATAATTTCAATAGAAATTCTAAGGCATGCAGAGAACTACAACTTGTTAGAATAGTGAATAATACAGCTAGAATTTGAGATTTGAGGAATTTTTACATAGGTAATGTTTAAGTTTATCTTTCTAAAATATATTACAACTTAAGCTAAACCAGGCCTACATGGGCCTCTGAAACAGATAAAGTAATACATGAAAAGCATAAAAGAGTGTTCTTCAAATATTTTTAAGTGCTGTCATATGGAAGAGAACACAGAATTGTTTTGCTTTGTTCAGGAATAGCAATGAGAATGTTTTCTGTGGGAGATTAAACAGAATGTGTAAAGCCAGTCATTTTCATGGTACTAAAACTGGACTTGGTAAATGAACACGAAAGGACTTAGGGAAAAGAAAAAAAAAAAAAAAAAAAAAAACACCAGGAGTGGTTTCCTAGATGACAGCAGTGAGGTTAAGCAGAAAAGTGAGCTTGAACCTGGTTATTTATCAAAGGAGTGAAGCACATGCTAACTGTGGAGACATACTTATGGAATGAGAAATTGAAGAACTCTTTATTTTAAGAGAAAGACCAAAGCAGATAAAGAAGAACCATTCTAAATTAACTCTGGACAGTCAGTACTAAGTTTTGATGGGTTTTCAAGTACTACCAGCTAGAACTGGGTGAACAAAAGGTCTCATAAATGCACTATCTTAGAGAGTTTGGAAAAAATAGATTTTCTTTTGATATAAGAAAGAACTTTTAATTTTTTTAATGAGTTTTCTATTCTCTGCAATATATTCCTCCCAGAATGGGTTTAACTATAACCTTCAAAAAAGATATGCTGCAGTCCTTCTGTGGGTATCTTTGCTTGTGACTTTATTTGGAAGGGTCTTTATAGGGTCATCAAGTTAAAACAAAGTCAGAAGGATGGGCCCTAATCCAATATGTCTGGTATCCTTATAACAAGTGGAAAAGTGGACACAAAGACACACATGCACACAGGAAGAATGCTATGGGAAGACGAAGGCGGAGATTGGAGTGACACAGCCACAGGCTAAAAAATGCCAAAGACTGACAATAAACAACCACTAGAAGCCAGGGGAGAGGCAGAGAATGGATTTTCCCTCACAGCCCCTGAAAGGAATAAACCTTACCTCCACCTTTATTTCAGACATTTGGACATCAAAAGAAACCTAGGGTGGCAATCCTTGTATCAGATAAGTTAGATTTTAAACCAAAGACTGTAATAAGAAAAGAGGAAGGACACTATATCATAATTAAAGGGTTTATCCAAAAGAATATTTAAAAACTAAAAGTATTTATGCCCCTAACATGGGAGCAGTCAATTATATAAGCCAATTAATAACAAAATCAAAGAAACACATTGATAATAATACAATAATTGTAAGGGACTTTAACACCCCCTCACTGCAACGGACAGATCATCTAAACAGAAGATCAACACGAAAATACGGGTTTTGAATGACACACTGAACCAGATGGGCTTCACAGGTATATTCAGAACATTCCATGCCAAAACAACAGAATATACATTTCTCTCAACACATGGAACATTCTCCAAAGTAGATCACATCCTGGTCACAAATCAGGTCTTAACCAGTGCCAAAAGACTGGGATCATTCCCTGCATATTTTCAAACCACAATGCTTAGAAACTAGAACTCAATCACAAGAGGAAAGTTGGAAAGAACTCAAATACATGGAGGCTAAAGAGCATCCTACTAAAGAATGAATGGGTCAATGAGAAAGTTAAGGAAGAATTTTAAAAATTCATGGAAACAAATGAAAATGAAAACATAAAATCTTTCCGTTCAAAATTGAACAGAAAATTGTTGAAAATCTGTTCAAAATCTTTGGGATGCAACAAAGGCAGTCCTAAGAGGAAAGTATATAGCACCACAGCCTTTCTCAAGAAACAGGAAAGATCTCAAACACACAGCTTAACCCTACACTTAAAGGAGCTAGAGAAAGAATAGCAAATAAAGCCTAAACCCAGCAGGAGAAGACAATTAGTAAAGATTCGAGCAGAAATCAATGAAATAGAAACCAAAAGAACAGTAGACCAGATCAACAAAATTAGGAGCTGGTTCTTTGAAAGAATTATTAAGATTATTAAACCCCTGGACAGACTTATCAAAAAGAAAACAGAAAGGACCCAAATAAATAAAATCATGAATAAAAGAGAAAAGATCACAACCAACACATTAGACAATTTGGAAAAATGAATCCATTCCTAGACATGTATAAACTACCAAAACTGAACCAGGAAGAAACAGAAAACCTGAACAGACCCATAACCAGCAAGGAAAATGAAGCAGTAATTAAAAAAAAAACAAAAACAAAAAAACTTCCCCAACAAATAAGAGCCAAGGGCCGGGTGTCTTCCCAGGGGAATTATACCAAACATTTAAAGAGGAACTAATATCTATCCTTCTGAAGCTGTTTCAAAAAATAAAAATGGGAGGAAAACTTCCAAACTCTTTCTATGAGGCCAGCATTACCTTGATCCCAAAACCAGACAAAGACCCCACCAAAAAGGACAATTATAGACCAATATCCCTAATGAACAAGGCTACAAAAATTCTCACCAAAATATTAGCCAAGAGGACCCAACAGAATGTTAAAAGTATTATTCACCACAACCAAGTCGGATTTATTCCTGGGCTGCAAGGTTGGTTAAACATCTGCAAATCAATGTGATACACTACATAAATAAATGAAAGGACAAGAAGCTTATGAACTTCTCAATAGATGCAAAAAAGCATTTGACAAAGTATAGCATCCTTTCTTGATTAAAACACTTCACAAAGTAGGGGTAGAGGGTACATACCTCAATATTATAAAAACCGTATATGAAAAACCCACAGCAGATATCATTCTCAATGGGGGGAAAACTGAGCTTTCCCTTAAGGTCAGGAATATGGCAAGGATGTCCATTGCTGTACAACATAGTACTAGACGTCCTAGCCTCAGCAATCAGACAACAAAAAGTAATAAAAGACATCCAAATAGACAAAGAAGAAGCAAAACTCTCTCTTTGCACATGACATGATCCTCTATGTGGTAAACCCAAAAGACGAAACTTCAAAATTGCTAGAACTCATGCAGGAATTCAGCAAGTGATAGGATATAAAATCAATGCATAGAAATCACTTGCATGTCTATACACTAACGATGAGCAGAAGAAAGAGAAATTAAGGAATCAATCTCATTTATAATTGACAAAAAAATCATAAGATACCTAGGAATAAACCTAACCAAAGAGGAAAAGGATCTGTACTCAGAAAACTATAGAATACTAATGAAAGAAGGTGAGGAAGACAAAGAAATGGAAAAACATCCCATGCTCATGGATTGGAAGAACAAATACTGTGAAAATGTCTATGCTACCCAAAGTTATCTACACATTCAATGCAATCTGTATGAAAATACCACCAATTTTTTTCGCAGAACTGGAACAAATAATCCTAAAATCTGTACAGAACCAAAAAGGGACCCCAAATACCCCAAGGAATGTTGAAAAGGAAAATCAAAGCTGGTGGCATCACAATTCCAGACTTCAAGCTCTATTAAAAAACTGTAATCATCAGGACAGTATGGTACTGGCACAAAAACAGACACATAGATATCAATGGAACAGAATAGAGAACCCAGAAATGGACCCTCAACTCCATGGTCAGCTAATCTTCGACAAACTAGGAAAGAATATCCAATGGAAAAAGACTTTCTTCGACAAGTGGTGTTAGGAAAATTGGACAGCCACTTGCAGAAGAATGAATGTGGACAATTTTCTTACACCATACACAAAAATAGACTGAAAATGCATGAAATGTATAAATGTGAGAGATAGGAATTCATCAAAATCCTAGAGAAGAATGTAGGCAGCAACCTCTTCAACCTGGTCCACAGCAACTTCTTGCTAGACATGTCTCTAAAGGCAAGGGAAACAAAGGCAAAAATGAACTATTGGGACTTCATGAAGTTTAAAAGCTTTTGCACAGCAAAGGAAACCGTCAACAAAACCAAAGACAACTGACAGAATGGGAGAAGATATTTGCAAATGACATATCAGATAAAGGGTTAGTATCCAAAATCTATAAAGAATTTACCAAACTCAACACCCAAAGAATAAAAAATATAGTCAAGAAATGGGCAGAAGACGTGAACAGACATTTCTGCAAAGAAGATCCAGACGGCCAACAGACACATGAAAAAGTGCTCAACATCACTCAGCATCAGGGAAGTCCAAATCAAAACCACAATGGATACCACTTCACACCAGGCAGAATGGCTAACATTAACAAGTCAGGAAATGACATGCTGGTGAGGACACAAATAAAGAGGAACCCTCCTACACTATTGGTGGAAATGCAAGCTGGTGTAGCCACTCTGGAAAACAGTATGGAGGTTCCTCAAAATGGTGAAAACAGGGCTCCTTGGTGTCTCAATGGGTTAAGCCTCTGCCTTCAGCTCAGGTCATGATCTTAGGGTTCTGGGATCGAGCCCCACATTGGGCTCTCTGCTCAGCAGGGAACCTACTTCCCCTTCTCTCTCCGCCTGACACTCTGCCTACTTGTGATCTCTCTCTCTCTCTGTCAAATAAATAAGTAAAATCTTAAAAAAAAAAAAAAAAAGTTGAAAATAGAGCTACCTTACAACCCAGCAAATACACTACTGGGTATCTATCCCAAAGATACAAATGTAGTGATCCGAAGGGACTCCTACACCCCAATGTTCATAGCAGTGATGTCCACAATAGCCAAACTTGGAAATATCCAGATTTCCTTCAACAGATGAATGGATAAAGAAGTTGTGAGGCATATGTGAATATTATGCAGCCATAAAAAAAAAAAAAAAGAAATCTTGCCATTTGCAACAATGTGGATAGAACTGGAGGGTATTATGGTAAGTGAAATAAGTCAACCAGAGAGACAATTTTCATATGATCTCACTGATATGTGAAATTTAAGAAACAAGGCAGAGGATCATAGGGGAAGAGAGAAAAAAAATGAAGCAAGATGAAACCAGAGAGGGAGACAAACCATAGACAAACTCTTAATCTTAGGAAACAAGATTGTTGGAGGGGAGAAGGGTGGGGGATGGGGTAACATGGTGACCAACATTGGGGAGGGCATGTGTTGTAATGAACAGTGGGTATTATTTAAGATTCATGAATCACAGTGCTGTACCCATGAAACAAATAAAACATTTTACATTAATTTTAAAATTAAAATAAATAAATAAATAAAACAAAAACAGACCTCTGGCCTCCAGATTGTGAAACAACAAATTTCTATTGTTTAAACCATCCAGTTTATGGTACTTCATTATGGAAGCCCTGGGACACTAATACAGTTATAATTTAGTAAGAATTTAACATTTGATATATAATGTTAGGCACTTTCCCATCATGTTATTTGTTATAACTTTAAGGTATACTAAACACAGTAATTAGCACATAAAAAATTTTACAATTTGTTTAGAACCTATATAAATGGAATCAAACTTTTTCTAGCAGTTTTGAGATTTATTTATCAACAGTTTATTTCTCTAATTCTTTCTTTCCTTCCTTCTTTCTTTCATGCTTCCTTTCTTTTATTTAGTTTGTCAGTTTTTGATATTGGTGTTATAATGACCTTGTAAAAAGAGTCAGTAGTCATCCCTGCTCTTCTTTTTCTGAAAATACTTGAGTTATTTCTTAAATGTTTAATAAAATCCACTGCCAAAATCATCTGGACCTTGAATTTTATTTTTGGAGATGTTTTTATAACAAATTTAATTTCTTCAATAGATACAGAGGTATTCAGGTTTGGGAGAGGGGATTGTGTGAATTTTGATAAAATGTATTTTTCAACAAGAATGTCCATTCATCTAAGTTGTCAAATTTGTTGACATAAAGCTTTTCACAGTGTTTTCTCATTACATTTTAATTTCTGGTGCATTTTTATGATAGCCCTATCTATATGATTTGTGTTTCCTTTTTTTCTTAATTAGACTAATTAAGGATTTGTTTTATATTTAATGTTTTTAATGTTTTGCATTTTAATAAATGTTGGTCAATCTTTGGTTCTTAATTAGAATGCTTAGACCATTAACACTTAATATAATTATTGAAATGGTTGAATACAGGTCTCATATTTTAAAATTGGTATTTTCTGTTTGTCCCTTCTAATTTCGGTTGCCCCATTTTACCATTTGTCCCTTCTTTTGGATAATTTAATCGTTATATTTAATGTATCCAATGACTTTGTAGCTGTATCTCTGTATAATTTCTGTTACTCTGGAAATTAAAATATACATATTCAAATATTCAATCTAAGAATCAATGTTGTACTAGTTCAATAAAATGTAGGAAGTTTGCCACCATACGTCTTTTTATACCCCCAGTAAGCTTGATTTATAGGTTTTCAATCTATTACATCTATATACATTGAAAGCCCCAGGGGTCATTTTTTTGCAGCCAATGTATATCTTTATTTTAAAGAAATTAAAACAAAAATTGTCTACTATACTTAGCTGGATATTTATCATTTCTGGTCTTTCTTTACTCCTAAAGATCCAAGATTCTCTCTGGTATCATTTTCCTTCAGCTTGAAGAACTTTCTCTAACATTTCTTATAGAATAAGTTTGCTGATAAGTGCTCTTACTTTCTAATTCATCTCAAAATCCATTTTTATTTCACCCACATTCTCCCAATGCACTCAATTTCTCCAAATTTTTCTTTCCTCTACAACCTGATTTTATCTGTTTACTTTCATCATAAAAAACATAATTTTAATCTCCCAGGTAGTTACTTTTTGTATTTTGTTCAGAGATTTAGTGGTAATCAGCAGAAAAGACTGAAGTAACTTAGTACAGTAGTACCAGATCTGTAGCTCTATATAAACTGAATTTTGTTAAGAGTGACATGGAAGTGTTGTGATGAAAGTATAGATTCCCAATATTGAAAAAGCAAGGGCTATTCACAATGAAAATCCATGTAGGAAAAAAACCAAACTTGTCACCCTAACCCAACAGCATACATAATGAATATTCTACATGGGTCATTGATTTACATTTAAATACACTAGACAATAAAATGTTTAATATATGTTATCTTCAAATTCATAGGGTATAAAAATATTTTTTAAAAAGTTACAAATGGTACTAACTATAAATGAGAAAAAGTAATAAATTAGGCTACATTATAAAGAACAGATATCTATCAAAATAGCTAAGTAAGTGAAAAGATAATCCACAGGGTAGGAAAATATATGAAATGCAAATACATAAAAATGATTCATTTTCATAATATGAATAAGTCTATCATTTACACCACACACACTTATATGTATACACATAAAGCACTCGTATGTAATATATATACATAATACATAATGTACATACACAGAAAATATACAGAATTGTCCTACAAAATGTAGATAACTCAGTAGAAAAATGATGAAAAGACTTGAATGGGCACTTCATAAAACATAATATCCAATGACTAATAAGCATAAGAGAATGTATTCAACTTCTTTAGTTATCAAGGCAACATAAACCAAACAACACATAAACACACATGCACTATGTGAAACCACTTCTCATCCAAAAGAATACTTACTGTGTTAGTTAACTATGGTCATAATAATACTATGTAAGAAGCAACCACATAATGTCAGCATCATACAATAGTGAACATTATTTCACCAAGTTTCAGGCCAGCTAGAGGTCAGCTAGTGTAGGATAGGTTCCATTGGATAAGCTCTGCTCCTCTCCTCAAGTCTTTCATTCTTCTCCTAGGATCCACATGATTAACTCGGATATGTATTTCTCATGCGAATTACTGCAACACAAGAGAGCAACCCAACCAGGCAAGTGTGTTTCATTACTCACATTGTAAAGCTAATATTTCACTGACCACAGCAATTCACACGACCAGGCCTAGAATTCAGTGCCAAGTGTTGGTGAGTGTGTGAATTATCTAGAACTCTCACAATGATGTTGGAAGTATAAATTGGGTAGCCTCTATGAATAACTATTTGATACTCTGAAAAAACTGGAACAAGTTATATTTTTGGCCCAATAATTCTATTTCAGTTACATACCAAAAAATGCATATATGTGTGTATATATGTATATGTATATATGTATATATTTACATATAAACATTAATACTATCTGTAATGGCTAAAGTATAATATGTATATAAGTTGCTGTGTATTTATATTATGGAATACTATCAAACAATGAGAATAAATGAACCATTGCCTTATTGAACAACACCGATAAATCTTGCAACATAATATTGAGCAAAAGAAACAAAACACATTTTAAACATTTAAACATTTCTTTAGAAATGTTTCTGTTTGGGGGTGCCTGGGTGGCTCAGAGGGTTAAGCCTCTGCCTTCGGTTCAGGTCATGATCTCAAGGTCTTGGAATCGAGCCCCGCATCGGGCTCTCTGCTCAGCAGGGAGCCTGCTTCCTCCTCTCTCTGCCTGTCTCTCTGCCTACTTGTGATCTCTGTCTGTCAAATAAATAAATAAAATCTTTAAAAAAAAAAAAAAAGAAATGTTTCTGTTCGTATAAAGTTCAAATACAGGCAAGGATAATACGATGTGTAAGAGGATAGGCTAGCAACTACCTTTCAAAGAAAGCTTTCACTGAAAGGGGGGAATGAGGAACTTCCCAGGTACTAGTAAGGTTTCTCTATCTAGGTATTACTGTGTTTTTTCATGTTTTTAATGTTTTTTTTAATTTTTTAAAACTTTTTTTTAAGTTTTATTTATTTATTTATTTATTTATAGATTTTATTTATTTGACAGAGGGAGACACAGCAAGAGAGAGAACATAAGCAGGGGGAGTGGGAGAGAAAGAAGCAGGCTTCCCACCGAGCAGGGAGCCCGGTGTGGGGCTCGATCCCAGGACCCCGGGATCATGACCTGAGCTGAAGGCGGATGCTTAACCAACTGAGCCACCCAGGTGCCCCAGAATCATGAAATACTTAAGCTATCTTAAAATGAAGATTTTGAATATAAAATATATACATTTACTCTACAATATGCCTTTTTAAATCAGCATAAATTAAGTTAATGCCTTTTTCAATACTACTTATTAGATGGCTAGCCATCTGGTAAATTAAATGAAGCTGGATTTCTCAGTTCTTACACCAAAAATAATTTGGGCTGAATCAAGAGAGACACGGCGAGAGAGACACAGCGAGAGAGGGAATATAAGCAGCACAAGAAGTATACTTGTTAAGTTAGGTTGTAGATTGATGCCTATTCATTTTCCTGTCCTTCTCATTATATAGATATATGTGTATTGACTATTTGCATACCAACTATTACACAGTAATTAAAAATCATATGATTGTATAATAACATAATTTTAAAAAGAACCTCATGATTATACAGAGTAGGTTCTCAAAATAGTTATGAAATAAATAACTGAACATGACTAATTCACTTTAGTATGTTTTATATGCTTATATGATAATAAATCATATTTTACCATATATTTTATTAAAACACAATAATATTATACTTAATATTTTACAACTTTTTGTTTGCTTCACACTAAATTCTAAACATCCATTTTTTAGTTTTTTTGTTGTTGCAACAAACAGATATAGTCATATAGGTAGGTTATATTTCATTTAGTAATCCACAAACAATGAAGCAATAAATTGGAACCCTTCTATATAGAGGTCTATATTGTCCATTGATGCGAATACATTTGTGATATTAATTTCTAAGGATGAGAATATGGCAAAGAACACTTAATGCTTTGCAACTAATAAAAGATCCTCCAAAATGATGTAGCAACTCAGTTCACATTACACCAAAAGTATAGGAAAGAAGTTTTTTTCTCCCTGCCAACAACGTAAGATAGACACAGATAATTAACATTCTTGTTGGCATGAAGAAAAAAGGCTGTTTCATATCTTCTTGATGGAATGTGAATATATATTCTGATACAGAGACATACAGATAGGTAGATAGACAAATAGATGTTCCTTTCATAATAAAAAATTTGCATTTTATCTCTTGTATTCTCAGGACTAAATTTTTAATTTATATTCTAGAATTTTTGTGATTATTTTATTTCAATATAAGGCTCTGTGTCTTTTGAAAATGAATATTTGTTTCCACAATCTGAATATTCATCCATAGTTTACTTAGTAGTTGCTTTTTTTCTTTAAAATTTTGATTCATCCCAAATTATTTTTGGTGTAAGAACTGAGAAATCCAGCTTCATTTAATTTACCAGATGGCTAGCCATCTAATAAGTAGTATTGAAAAAGACATTAACTTAATTTATACTAATTTAAAAAGGCATATTATATAGTAAATGTATATATTTTATATTCAAAATCTTCATTTTAAGATAGCTTAAGTATTTCATGATTCTGGGGCACCTGGGTGGCTCAGTTGGTTAAGCATCCGCCTTCAGCTCAGGTCATGATCCCGGGGTCCTGGGATCGAGCCCCACACCGGGCTCCCTGCTCGGTGGGAAGCCTGCTTCTTTCTCTCCCACTCCCCCTGCTTATGTTCTCTCTCTTGCTGTGTCTCTCTCTGTCAAATAAATAAAATCTATAAATAAATAAATAAATAAATAAAAATTATTCCATGATTTAGAAATTCTTTTTGCTTTGTAATTATAGCAAAATATCAGTCATTTCACATTTTAAAAATTGAGCATTTGTTTTGAAAAGTATATAGTTGTATGTCATCATACTCAATACATACTTCCATTTCCCCACCCTTTATCTTCCCACACTTTGAAAACCAAATAAATAGTTTTGATGACAAGATATAAACACCTAACATTGAAAAGAAATGATAGACTCACAATAAATTTTGTAGATGCTTAGCCTTACTGTTATGTTTACTTTTTCATTTGTAATATACCAATGGATATAAATAAAAAACAAAACCTCATCAGTAAATAAAAAATTAAATAAAACCTCATCAGTAACATAAATATAGAATCTTTTACATATGCTTTTTCATCTGACACCAAAAGCAGCCTCGAATTCATTTCAGGAATGTTTACAGCAAATCTAGAGAACAATTCATATTCACCGATGTAAAAATCACCTTGAAATCTTGTGTTCTTGCTGTGTCAAAACTATTATTTTCTTCCTTTCATGATAGTCAGTTTGGAAGAAGCTATATAACGGGAAACAGGGAAACTAATGAAGATTATATAGTTTGTATCAGTAAATGGGTTGAAAATGTTTTTTGATTGAACCTTTCTTTATAAATATGATTTGGGATTTCAATAAGGGCATATTGCAAATGTCACTCAGTACATTCAGCAAATGTTACCTTCCATCACTGAACACAACTGAGGCTCCAATGTGATTTGTTTAAAGGAACCATGAGGGAATAGCTCATAAATGACACGTTAGCTTTTCAGTCTTGATTGATTTCAATACTGAATTTGAGAACAGTATTGCTGCGTTTGTAAATAAAGTTTACTTCAAGTTTTATGTAGCCATTAAGTGTTTTCCTTTAATATGCAGGAAATTATTGCTTCTTCTACTAAAGTCTGTATTTCATTGTTGTACCATAATAGATTTTAAAACTTTGGATAAGCAGCCCTGAAATCCTAACTATTCCTGTGGGCATTATTTGTATTTTCATGAAATCAACTGTGCAGTGAAACTTCTTCAAGAATCCTTTAGTAGGGGCCTGGGTGGCTCAGTGGGTTAAGCCTCTGTCTTCAGCTCAGGCCATGATCTCTGGTCCTGGGATCGAGCCCCGCATCGGGCTCTCTGCTTGGCGGGGAGCCTGCCTCCCCCTCTCTCTCTGCCTGCCTCTTTGTCTACTTGTGATCTCTCTCTCCTTGTCAAATAAATAAATAAAACCTTTAAAAAAAAAAAAAAAAGAATCCTTTAGTAGGAGGTCCCTCTCCTTTTCCAAATACATATGCTCTTAATACTACCACTTGCTGCCCTCACCATCAATCACAGGAATGGAGGAAAATCTGGTAAAGCTTTCTTTTGCATTTGCTCTTCCACTCCATTATTGAATATTAATAATAAATGCTCATTTCTAAAAGACACTGTACAATAACAGAGTTTTCAAATGACAATTAGTATAAAAATATATAGATTCAGTGAGTAGCCAAACCAAATTATTGAAATCCCTGTTTTCTATACAGCATAAAACTAGATCCATGTCCACACATGATTCTTATGTATAATTCTTTTCATTCACATTGTTATCAAAACATTTAATTAGAGCAAATAAATTATAATTTTTACACTAATCATTAGAATAACTCAGGAACTTTGGATTACTGTAATCTAATTTCTAGTAATGATTCAATAACCTAGACCATTCTTATGAAATTATTAAAATCAGCGTCCTGAGATTCACATATTGCAAGATATTGTACATAACATGGCTTGGTAGCAGCCTAGGGATGCCACTCAAGAAACAAAATCAGAGAACTTAATCATCTTGTCTCAGAAAAATTTCTAAGCCTCCTATTCATATAATTGACCACATTTCTCCTACTTTTATGTATTGTTGGCTGCTAGTAAAGTGCTGCTTTTAGCCTAAAGGCTGTTCTGTGGTCCTTGAACATGGCCTTTCATCTTTAAAGCCAGCAAAGATGTACAGAAACTTTTTTTTTTTTTGGCATGTATCTGGCTTCCCATTCTGTTACTAACTAGAAAAAATACCTCTGCTTTTAAAAGGTTAATTAAATAGATTAGACCCACCTGAATAATTTCCTTTTGGGGAGTAACTCAGCATCAACTGATTAGCAACCTTAATTACATCTGCAAAATCCATATTGCTATGTAACATAACATAATCATGGGCAAAAGGTCTCCATACTTAACATCATGGGTATTAGGGAGGAAAATATTGGGAGAAAAGTTTAGAATTTGCCTACCACAGATATTGATCCCACATCCTGTATTTGGATGTGAGTGTGTGAATTATCTAGAACTCTAATTCTGCTGTCAGGGGAATGTCATCTTACCTAAACAGAGAGTTGATCTTCAGT
This sequence comes from Martes martes, assembly GCF_963455335.1. Lineage (NCBI taxonomy): Eukaryota > Metazoa > Chordata > Mammalia > Carnivora > Mustelidae > Martes > Martes martes. Next base: position 185,261,530 of record NC_137889.1, on the reverse strand, counting down.
CTTCTACCCAGCAGAAACAGATGGTGTTCTAATTCACCTGCCAGGGTACTTTCATGGCAATCCAGTGGGGAGCTGTACTGTCAACTGCACTTGGCAGCAGTAAGACTTGGCAAGGTGCTAAGAGGTGCATTAGTCAGCCCTTCACTTACCCTGTCCTGGTGCAAGCAGGACCTAGTGAGGAATTGGGCCTCATCTCCCATCCAGCAGCAAAAGACTGAATGAGGCTGTGTGAGGCAGTGCTACTCAGCACTCTTCTCTCCCGACCCCACTCTGGGTGTCAGCAGAAACCAGTGGGGACCTGAACTTCCACTCTCACCTAATACCAGTGTATCCTAAGGAGGGCAACTGCCTGCTAAAAGAGGTTATATAGGATCCAGAATGTCACGTCATTATACCCCAGTATCCACAGTACAACAAAAAAGTCACTCTTTCTATCAATAACCAGGACACTGCAACGTGAAAAAGATATAATGAAAAAATGTTAATACTAAAATTAGTGAGATGCTAGTTACCTGACAAGGATTTCAAAGTAACAGTCATAAAAATGTGTCAATGAGCAATTAAGAACATGCTTATAACAAGTGAAAACATAGAAAATATTGGCAAAGGATTTGAGGATATAAAAAAGAGCCAAAAAGAAATCACAGATGTGAAAATACAGTAACTGAAGGTATGAAAAACAGGATATCAACAGATGGCTCAGTATCAGAATGGAGATGACAGAGAAAATAATTCATGAACTCAGAGACATATTGAGAGATATATCTAATCTGAACAATTTGAAAAATGAGAAAATGCAGGTTAAAAATTAAAAACAAAAACAAAAACAAAAAAACCCCAAGGACCTGTAGGCCAGTACAAGACGATCTATTTAATATTCAAAACATTGGCATCCAGGGTGCCTGGGTGGCTAAGTCTGTTAGGCATCTGCCTTTATCTTAGTTCATGATCTCAGGGTCCTGGGATCAAGTCCTGCATCAGGCTCCCTGCTCTACAGGAAGCCTGCTTCTCCCTCTCCCACTCTCTCTTTCTGCCAAATAAATAAAATTCAAAAATTGGAGTCCTAGAAAAAGAGAAGAAAGAATATGGAGTTCATACAAGAACTTGGATGGACATCAAGGACATTATGCTAGTGGGGAAAAAAATAATTATTCAAAAGGTTACATATCATATTCAATTTATTTAACATTACTGAATAGCAAAATTATAGAAAATTATAGGTAGATAATGGATTAGTGGTATCCAGAGATTAGGGATGGACATGGGAGAGAGTGTGAGCTTGGCTATAAAGGGTTAACTAGAGGGCCCTTGTGGTATTAAAATAGTTCTGTACCTTGAGGGGGGTGATAGTTACATAAATCTATACATGCGATAAAAATGCATAGCACTACATATCCTCCCCCACAAACAAATACACAAATGAGTGTATATAATAACTTCTGTGGAATGAACACCAATGTCAGTCTCCCAGTTGATACTGTACTATGGTCATTAAAGATGTTGCCACTGGCAAAACTCAGATTAAGCATGCATATAATCTCCTTGTACTTTTCTGTTTGTTTTTTGTTCATTTGTTTGTTACAACTTGCTATGAATCTGTATTCATTTCAAAATAAAAATGTTAAAGATATTGTTGAGCTCTTTTATATAATACTCTTATATAATTTGGTTTACACTCTATATCTTAGTTTATCTTTCCTTTAAAATGTTCTCATTTGGTCAAAATTATTTATGATGACTCTGTCCTAATAAATATCCTGAAGACTTATGTTGGCTCTTTTCCTCAGACTGCTAACAATAAGATGTCCTACTTTCATTACTTTCTCTCTTTTTTAAATACTTATGTATTTATTTTGGAGGTGGGTGTGCAGAGGGAGAAAGAAAGAATTTCAACCTGATTCCCAGCTGAGTGAGGAGCCAAGGCAACGTGTGGGGCTCCATCTCAGGACCTTGAGATCATTTCAGCTGAAATAAAGAATTGGTCACTTAACCAACTGAGTCATCCAGGTGCCCCACTTATTTTTATTACTTTCATACCATGACAAAATTTTTGTGTTTGTCCTACTTCGCTACTTAGTGATTAGGCAGAAATGATGCCAAGAAAATTCATTTTAAACACTTGAATCTTTCTGTGTAACTAGGTAAATGGGAAACTAGATCTCTGATGAATTAGCATAGTCCATTGTAATAGTCCCTACATTTTGAAGAGATCTTTTGGGATTTCTAGAGTTGACACTTTATCCTATCAATTCTTTTTTAAGTGATTCTTTCCTTACTTTGTAAAAATGTTGTAAGGAGTAACTGCAAATGTCTAATGAAATTTTAAAAGTCTGCACATAGTTTTTATAGCATGCTGTAACAAATCAAACAGAGAGGAATACTGACATTGTAAATATCTATAGATTCTAATAACAAAAAAGATTTAAGTTAAAAATCTTCTTGAGTCTCAGGAAACAAATAAAATAGCATTCACAGAAATGTTTAAGCAACTTGATGATCATTCTTAAAATATACAGTCAGTAAACCCAGTTGGTCACCCTTCAATTTAAAATAATGACTTAAAAAGTAAAATTGTATTTAATAAAATCTTTAAAATTTTGTATTTTATTCCAACAAATGAAGAAATTTAGAATAATCTGGCAGGGTTTTTTTTTTTTTTTTCTAAAGTTGTATGGAGCACTGGGTGTGGTGCATAAACAATGAATCTTGGGACACTGAAAAAATAAAATTAAATTTAAAAAATAAAGGATAAAGTTAATATCTTGAGTAAACCACACCAACATGATACAAATAGAAGTAAATATATTCAGGAATGTTAAAATCCTTTGAAAGTTTTGAATATCTGCCTCTCCATCCCCAAAAATGAATGAAAAGAAAAGCTAAAGATTTCATAATGCATTCTGATATTTATATTTGATGGCTGCATTTTCATCTTGTTTATTAGGTGAACATAGCAGTGTCCTCGAATTTTATTCATGAGAAGAAAGTTGCAGCCTAGAAAAGATCAATGCTTCAATATCAGATGACCTGGTACAAAGGCAGGGGTATAATAGCATAAAAATTTATTTATTTTACTATTAACTTGTATTCAGCTAGAGTTAAAAATAGAAGCTAACCATAAATAACTATTGAAGAATAACCTTTATTTCCACTTTCTGGTCAAATTATGTACATAGAATAACTTTCTAATTAGCATACTACTGTCCTTAGATTTAGAGGGCATTTCATTATTAGCCTTTTCATATTTAGGCTGAGGGTCAGAATGCCTAATCACCCATTAATAAAATATCAAACTAGATGTTTTTTAAATGTTGTATTTTATTTATACTGTACTATGACATCTAACTTTCGAGATTACAGGCTCTCATTTAACTTTTGAGATTACAGGCTTTCTTAGAGGATAATTGAATTAAATCTTATCATAGGTTAGTCAGTTTGCAAATTCAGTCATCTCCTGAAGGAATGGGCTGAAAAGGCACAGATAGAAAACACCTGAGAGAGAAGGCTGTAAGGACAAAGCATGCAAAAAAAAAAAAAAATCACACAAACTGTCAACATCTAGAAAAATTGTTCGCTGTTTTTGACAAGCAGGTCAATGGTGAATACTCACCTTTTGCCTTTCGGACTTAAAAATATATATAGTCAGCAAGTTGGCAGTTCTTAGTCACTATGTAATTCAATGAGGAACCAAGAGAAATACAGTTTCTTGTCTCTTACATTGTGCTTTACAATTTCAGAAAATCTTGAAACACTTGAGCTTGACCTTCATATTCTCATTGTTATAGGACAAAAAAATAAATAAATAAAAACAAGCTTTAGTTGACTCTTAAAATAACAATTTTATAGAAATTTAGCAGGGAGAAAATACTCTGGGAAATTCAGTTTGTTTTATTAGAATAGAGTTTCATTTTTCTCCACATAAAAATGCCTACTACTTTGTAACTTATTGGAGATATTAACCAAATATTTAACATAGTAAGCAGGAAAACCACTCAAATTTCCAAGTGCACTAATAAAAACAAGGTAGAAAGTCCAAACTCTGACTTTGTTGAAATCTTTCTATGTCTTTATTTTCTAAAATAAAAATCACAGAGGACAGGAGGTGTAAACTGAAAGGAAATGATCTCTAGATGTGCTGTGTAATAAGGTAACGATGAGCTATTGAGCAATTGTAATACTATTAGTCCAAAATGAGTTGTGCTTAGATGGAAATATGTAATAGATTTTGAAGACTTGGTATGGAAAACAGAGAGTATAAATCTCATTAACAACTTCAGAGTAATTAAAAGTTGAAATGATATTTTGAATATATTGAGTTAAATAAAATATGTGGCCTTTGTTTGTGGCTCATGTTATATTTCTGTTGGACCATGCATCTCTAGAGAATACTTAAAGTTCTTCTATTTACAAGTTCCTTTAACAAGTTTCTCTAATACCATCTTCCCAATCACCATAACTGTGGGGAAAATCATGCAGGCAGAGCATAATAAATTTCTATATTGCATTTTTGTACTTCTAAATTTTTTTTAAGATATTTATTTATTTATTCATTTATGAGAGAGAGAAAAAGAGAGACAGAGAGAGCATCAGTAGTAGGAAAGACAAGAGGGAGAAGCAGACTCCTCGTTGCCTTGGCACACCATCTCAGGACCCTGGAATCATGACCTGAGCTGAAGGCAGGGGCTTAACCAACTGAGCCACCCAGACACCTCTTTTTGCATTTCTAAGAGGTAAGATTACATTTGCACACAAAAAATGTAAAACAAATGTATATTGAATCTATGTCTCCAACTCCCATTTCCTATTTTATCTGGAATGTTATGTATTTATTTATTAGTGTATTTCTGCCTCCTCTTACTAGAAAGCAAGCTTCCTAAAGTCAAGGACTTGGTTTACTCTGATTATTGCTATTATATAAATCTAGAGTCTAGAATAACACCTGACACAAATTGATGCCCAAAAGTGTCTGTTGAAGAAATGAAAGATCTGTTGAAAAGAACTAGACTTAGTGAAGGGTCAGTTCCATCTGACAAGGCAAATACCTTCCTTTTCCTTTCTTTCCATAATGAGATTCTATTTTCCAAATCATCCTAGTTAAGAAGATAGCCCTCTATCTTTTCTTTCTTGATAGCTGATATATTTTTTTTCTATCTTTTCCAGTCATCTGCTCATTCTAGCCCATATTTGTCTGTTTTAAGGGTCAGATTATAAATGCCAATTAAGGCAAAGCACTTAAGAGATTGACACACTGCTGTTTTCATGTGAATAAAGTGGTCCCAACTGTGTCCTACTTCTGCTCTGTGTCAGGCCAGGCTTCAGTCCTTTGAACAAAAAGATTGTCTTTTAAGGAATATCCACAATTATCAAATAATATATTCTTGAATGAATTCTTAAAGTTCTTTACAAAATATCCGTGGTACACTTAGGGTGATTGGGAGGAAAGGCAAGGGTGCCAAGCATCGTATTTAACATCAATAAATACAACTAGGCTAAAATAAATAATACATATTCATTTTCTAAACTTAAGTTAATATATCATATTATGTATGATATTAAAAGTCTCCCATCTATGGATAAAGAAAGTATTAATTTTCATCATATCACAGACTTTCTGAAAAAAAAGATAAAAAAATATTTTTTTAGAAAAAGAGCAGGATAAATAAAAAAGGCAAAGCCAAAACTAAGGAACTAAGACAATTTCTTTATTTTAGAAAATAAAACTTCTTTGAAGCCCTAAAAACTTCATGTTACCTTTCAAAGAAAGAGAAAAATGTTCACCAATCACTTTTAAAAAATGACAAGCTCAGGCAGAAGAATCAACTATAACACAGAAGACCAAGAATATTTCTTGGGAGACTGTCGGATGTTAAGGACGTTAAGGATCAAATCTTTATTCAATTCTGAACTGTCACTATGACAACTAATGTGACTTACTCAAAATGCAATGCTTTACAATTCAATAGTAATATTATGAACATACATTTCAAAGAAATGAAAATAAGACTATGATGTACATAGCTATTTAATTTATATATATTATCCTTATAGAGATAGCTCAACCTATGGCAATAAAATTGACTTCTCTACTTTCTTCATTTCCCAAAGATTATTCCCTACAATTCAAATACTATAGAATTTTCAAGGCCCCAAATTAGACAAGTTCCCACATTCTAGTCCAGACTAAAGGAGAATTTAAGAAATACTAGATGGAAAACTATGGCTAATATTTTCCTATTAAAATCATAAGAACAGTGAGTTTTCCAATGGCAGTTGAAATAATTTTACCAAAAATTATACTGTCAAGATGAATGGCACACAAATAGCAGACTCATGGGAAAAAAATGATAGATTATTTAAGGGAAGGAACTTCTGTCCAAGTGATTTCTTATTACTCGTAGCGCTATACCATGTACCTTCCTTCATAGACCTTTCCTATCTGCTGCCATTTAGCTGCTAACCGTGTATTATGGTGAAAAGGGTACAATAGTTCTGTTCTATTCCTAGCTCTGGCACTAATTAGTTTGTGAACATGAGCAAGTTATCTCACCAATATGCATTTCAGGTCTCTTATTTGAAAAATTACTGGGACAGAATAAAAATTCCCTAACAATTTTTAGTTGTAAACGTCTATGGCAAAACAAACAAAAAGAAAACAAAAAATAGAAAACCACTTTTTTACCACAGATGTTTATGAAGTTAATATAAAAGATTTCATGAGTATTTTACAAGATATTATACCCAAAAATAAGTTAGAGAATGTCATTTGTTTATTTGATTGGTTATTTTCTGACATGACTCTCTTTAATCTTGCTTATTATAGAAATGACCATACTCATTTAATAAGAAATTTTGGTAGTTCTTTATCTGATTAAAAAACTAAAATAAAATGCTAGATTAAAAATGTAGCAGTTACATTAACAACTCTACACAAAAAAATTTGACAACCTAGATGAAATAGACCAATCCCTTGAAAGACACAAGCTACCAAAATTCATAGAATAGGTAATCTGAACAGGTCTATGTCTATTGAAGAAATAGAATCAATAATTAATAACTTCCTAAACAGAAAGCACCAGGACCAGTTAGGGTCGCTGGTGAATTCTACCAAACATTTAAGAAAGAAATTATATCAATTCTCTGTAATTTCTTTCAGAGAATAGAAGCAGGGGAACGATTCTTAACTCATTTTGTGAGATAAGAATTATCCTACCAAAAAGTTCTAAAATATAATAAGAGAAAACCTAGATAAGCTTGTGTGTGGTGCTGACTCTTGGGATACAACAAAAAAAGGCACAATCCATGAAAGAAATAATTGATAAGCTGGACTTCATTAAGATTAAAAACTGCTCTGTGAAAGACATTGCCAAGAGAGTGAGAAGAAAACCACAGCCTGGGAGAAATATTTCAAAAGACACACCAGGTAAAGGACTGGAGGGGAATGGGGGGTTGGGTGAGCCTGATGGTGGTTATTATGGAGGGCATGTATTTCACGGAGCCCTGGGTGTGGTGCATAAACAATGAATTTTGGAACACTGAAAAAAATAAAATAAAATGAAATAAAATGGAGAAGAAAACAAACAAAAAAATGAAGAACTCTTAAAACTCACCAATAGGAAACAAAAAATCCAATTAGTAAATGGACCAAAGATCCTAACAGATGATTCACCAAATATATACAGATGACAAATAAGTGTATGGAAAGACACCCTGCATCATTTTTCATCAAAGAAATGAAAACTAAAACAACAAAATACTACTACCCATCTATTCAAATGGCCAAAATATGAAGCACATGAAGGACATGGAGCAACTGTAACTCATTCATTGTTAGTGGGAATACAAAATGGTACTACTACTTGGGAAGATAGTTTGGTGGTTTCTTATAAAGTTAGACATACTCTTACCATATGATCCAGCAACTGAGCTCCTGGTATTGACCCAAAGGAGTTGAAAATTTATGTCCACACAAAAACCTGCACATGAATGTTTGCATCATCTTTATTCATAATTTCTAAAACTTAGAAACAACTAAGATATCCTTCAGTAGATGAATGGACAAATAAACTGTGGTACATCCAAACTACAGAATATTACTCATTGTTAAAAGTAAATGAGTTATCAAGACATAAAAAGTCATGGAGAAATTTTGCATGCATGTTATTAAGCAAAATAAACCAATCTAAAAGGCCTGCATACTTTGAATTTCCAGCCATATGACATTATGTAAAAGGTAAAACTATAATGACAGTGAAAAGATTAGTAGTTGCCAAACAGTGGGGGCACTTGCCGGGATGAATAGGTAGAACACAGAGGTATTTAGGGCAGTTAAACTATTCTGTATGATATTATTATTATTATACATTTGTCCAACCACATAGAATTTACAATGCCAAGAGTGAACTTTAATGTTAATTGTAGACTTAGAATGATTATGATGTGTCAGTGTAGATAGATCAATGATAATAATTGTATCACTCTACTGGGGGAATTTTTATATTGAGGGAGGCTGTGCATGTATGGGCAGAAAGTAGATGGGAAATCTCTGCACCTTCCCTCAATTTTGCTTTGTACCCAAAACTTCACTAAAAAAATCTTTTTTGGGGGCGCCTGGGTGGCTCCGTGGGGAAAGCCTCTGCCTTCGGCTCAGGTCATGATCCCAGGGTCCTGGGATCGAGCCCCACATCAGGCTTTCTGCTCAGCAGGGAGCCTGCTTCCTCCTCTCTCTCTCTGTCTACTTGTGATCTCTGTCTGTCAAATAAATAAATAAATCTTTTTAAAAAATCTTTTTTTTTTTTGTAAAGAAGTATAGCAGGTATTTATTTTGAATATATAAAGATTCCTTTTATTAATTAACTTCAAAGTCATAGTGCTGAGAAATCTTGTCCATTAAAACACTCAGCTGTGAGAAACATTACTGTTAGAAATCAAATCAGTTACAATGGAATATTCTGCCTTTGTTCAAGGGATCTCAACAATTGGGTTCACTTTGACATATGAAGTAGGCTCAATTTCCAACCTCAGTTCTTCACATAAAAGTAGTTTTGGAGGTTCACTTTCTTGTCTTTTTGTTTTCATAGTATTCTTCACTTATCTTAACTTTGTAGTTGTGGAAGAAACAGCGCCCAAAGTCTTCCTATTAGTGCTGCTAGTAAGTAGACTAAATCGCATTTCTAACAGAAACTAAAAGAATGTTTTCAAGTAGATGTGGCAAGATCACATAATTTGATAAATTATTACTTCTTTACCAATGACTTCCTTAGACTGCTTTGTTTCTCCTGCCTCCTGGATAAGACTACAGTGATAAACAATTCAGAGCTGTTTCATGCTTCTCCAAGTTGTTCCTCAGAAACAGTTATTTGGTACAAACAAGTCTTATTAAAAGTCTCTTCCTGTTCCCTTTTATTTATCTGACCCATTTTTCCTCATTGAGAGTCTTTTCCCTTGTTGCAGAAATTTAATAATCCTAACTTTGTTTACTGAAGGTGTATTCTTAGTGGCATTTATCAGATAGGCTTTCTCAACATAAAAATGTGTATCTACGAGAGGGTGGTAGACAGTTGTTGACTGCCTCTTTGGTTCCAATTCTTTCCTCCATCAACACTTTTTGATCTTCCCGTTCTTGGCTACAGGGCTTGAGTGGGATTGATTGCATGAAACAAACCTCCCTGGCCAATAAAAATTGATTCAAGTCAATGGAAATAAGCAATCTCCAAGATCTGAAGAGATAGCAAAAGATACATTGTATTTTATCCTGGATTGGAAAGTGTAAAAATTTATGGTCCGAATATGCTCTAGTGATGTTGCTATCCTAACAGCACAATCTGGAACTCTGGTATGAAAAACTAGCACCATTAAAAGCACAGTGAAAAGATAAAAACATGAAGTCCTAAGGGATCTAGCATTGCTTACTTCTGACCCTTTAAGATAAGTAAGCCAATAAAATCCTTTCTTAAACCAGTTTGAGGTATATTTTTTCTTTAACTGTACTTGAAAACCTCCTAACTCATGTGATTATAAATGTAGTCTGACTTCAGGACAGAGAGTATGGTGAAAATTCAGAAGAGATCTCAACTTTGGTGACTCCAAATGCACCATGGTTCAATAAGACCAATTAAAGATTAGTCTGTTCTTATTCACCTTGGCCCATCCAAAGCGCAAGAAAGACATATTAGTCAGGGAGCTGTGTGTTTGACAGTACTGATTAATAACAGCAAAGTCAGCTCTTGTGCTCTTCATGAGGCCAGGCTCTGAGAATAAAAGGAAAAAAATTCATCCCTGGGGGTCAAAAGACTAGATTGTTTACTCACTTTGGAAAGGAGAACTCCTAATAATTGTTTTTCAATGTTGGGAGAAAATGGTGAGAGAAACTGCTAACTATTCTCTACCACCAAAGAAAAAAAAATTTGTAAATTTTGTTAATGCTATTCTTCAAGGATGAAAAAAGTGAGCATCTGAGACTAAAGTGGTCATTCATAGCCTGTATCTCATGAAACAAGAACTAATAGTAAAACTAATAGCTACATTTTATGGTTTAGCCATTCTTTTCAGCCCACATATGCAGCTTATCCTATTCAATGGAGTATAACAATCATAATTTTGATTATATAGATGGGAAACTGAGGTACTGAGAACATTTACCCAATGGCACTGAAGCCATAAAAGTTAAATCTGGGAATTGAACCTATGTCTCTCACCCTCCAGGGAACACATACTAACTACTAGCTATGATTCATCACTGGGATCCAAATAATTTGATGCTCCATCCAGAGATTATAAACATCTCTAAAGATGGGATCAAGGTATTAGCTTGTTTCTCAAGGAAGTTATGGACAAACAACCAACAGAAGCATGAAGTCTTTCTTAGATGATTAATTCTATAATATTGTTTTACTAGTTATACCTTGTCTTTTTCTACTTGTATGTGTGTATGAGGGAGCTGGGAGTCCTTTATTCAATAATCAATATCCAGTACTTACTCTTTTATTAGGCACTAATATTTGCACTGATAATACAGCTTTTCATGGAACTTATACTTTAGTGGAAGAAACAGACTCTGAGCAAGTAAAATAACAAATGTATAATATTAGAAGTTATGCAAAGAAAGTAATCTGTGGAAGGAGGTAAAAAATGACAGGGACAGAGATGGCATGGTAATGCCATTTTGTTAAAATGATGAAGGAAGGGAATCTGAAAATATAAAAACTGAGGAAAACTTTAAATGAAACAAAATAAAAACTCATTTAAAAACCCAAAATGTGAAAAGAGCACTCAACTTAAGAGAGCAAGGACAAAGACCTTCAGGTGAGAATCACTTGCCAATTTGAAGGGACAGTATTATTCCGGGGTTAAATTAGGGAAAAGGAAGCAATACGGAGAGGTAGAAGATGAAGCTGGAGAAGTTGATAATTCATAAAGTTGCCTAATGGCGACTTGGGTCATACATTACTTTGTAAGACATGTTATAATATTTAGAATTTTTTCAGAGTTTTATGGAAAGTGACTAGAGTTTCAATTAAGTGTGTTAATAAATTCTCAATCCAATCATTAATTTTAAAAACTGAGTTGTCATTATAATTATTGCAAGAGAAAATCAGATCTGGAGTATAAAATTTTAAATGTTATAATGTTTTCTTAAAGGACAGCTGCCATTTTCTGTACATTCTACCCTTACTTCTTTAAGCACTATTATATTATCACAATAGTTTTAGTTATGTAAGAAATATAAAATGGTATAAGCTTTTCTACTTAAAAAAGTCAAACCCAAAAATAAAATTATTTTTAGGAAATCACAGAAAGTTTCATTGCCAAGAGACATTTGAGAAAGTTATATGCAGTTCAAAGCAAGAATCTATAAATATAATCACATCCTTTCTTGGCTAGAGTGTTCACAACTGTAGATATAATGTAGTTTTAACTTTTTGCATTCAATAGACATTATCCATTAATCCCAATGAAATATATATTTTTTTTCCTCTGGGTTTTGGTAGTTCTAAGCAAAATGTTCTTTAAGAAAACAGAATTTAATCTGCTATTTTGTGGCGTTATTATACTGCTTTAGCAGGTTGGGCTTGAGGTCAACTGATATGACAGGTATCAGAGGAACTAATTTCCACCACCAGAAAAAAAATGTATTCTGCCCTTATCTGGATTGTATCATGATGCTCTCTCCAACTAGTGTATGTATCCTCTGTCTCCCAGTATATTCTACAGAATCATAGATATACCTGGGCTTCTACATTCTTCTAACATTTTCAAGAATTGATTTGAAGTTAGGGGAAAAATTAAAACTATGTATCTGTGTATTAAATATGTATATTTGTTATTTAAAAAAATTGAGGTGACTTCTGCTTCTGGCAAAGATGAAATAATTGACAGGTTAAATCTCCTGCTAATTAAACAACTATAAAATCTGGTTAAAATACAAAAATAGTGTTTTTAGGGCATCATGTTTTAAACACAGTAGGCAATATTGGGGAAATAAAGATTCTGAAGGAAAAGAAATATATTGATGTGAATGTTAATTTTCCACTCATTCCCAAGCTTGACATTTGGTTACTTACTGTTCAGTGGCAAAGACCAAAAACATACAGCAGTGGTCTAGAGTTTGTAGCAATCTCATTGGGCTGGGGAGACAAAAGTTGGCACTGAGGTTTAACAACAAGTTTTTAACTCCATGAGTCAAGATGCAGAGAAAGGCAAAACAAAGATTTTAGCAACTTTATCTCTGGGTTAATTAAAATTGGAGTTTAGGGGCTTTTGTGTATGAGGAGGCCAAATAAACATCCCAACATTTCAGTTCAGTGTTAGAAGTGTTATATGCTAGTAAAAAGGCAAACTGGAAATTTACCAGCAATACCTGGACAGGTGATATGCCCATGCACTATCTACTAGAAGAAGAATTCTTTCTGGTGGAAGATACCCTCATGCAGAGTCTGTATTTTTTTCATATACAATGTCCAGCATGTAAAGAATAACTTTTATGTCATATAAAGAAAAAATTAAAATGTCAAAAATCAAGAAAAATGGACAAGTAGGAAAAAAAAACAATATTCAGCTGTTTAAATCCCAAAGATTAGTATGTTTATTAAATGAAAATTGAAAAATTAGGAATTTCACCAAAAAAGGAGTCAATAAACATAACAAAAGGTAAATCCCAAAACTAAAAAAGACAATAATTGAAACTGCAGTTCAGTGGATGGGTTTAACATCTGGTTAGACACAACAGAGGGAAAAAAGTTAAATAGAATACACATCAGTAGAATTAATAGACATTGAAGGACAAACCAAAAAAGAAGATAACAGAGAAAAGGGAAATAATGGAAAGATATAATAAGTGTATTTCGATTTGCAGGAAAAGATAAGGGTAATAATGAAGCAAAATTAAAACTTGAGATCGTATTGCCCAAGAATTTACCCAAAACTGATGAAACACATTGTGATAATCTGCCTCCAAGATGGCCCCAGTGATCCCCAACTCCTGATATTCTTGCCCTTGTGTTGAGTGTTGGCTGAATTTAGTAACTCCCTTTTAACTAATAGAATAGAGCAGAATTAATGGTTGCTGACTCTAAGACTAGGCCATTAGAGGTTGTGTGGTATCCTATTTTCTCTCTCTTACTCTTGATCATTCATTCTGGTGGAAGCTGCATGAAGAGGCCTACAAAGAAAGCAAGGAACTGGTCTCAGCCACCTTCCATGCTTGAGAGTGTGGATGTGGATCCTTCAGCTCTTTCAGATAACTGTTACCCTATCGACAGTTTAACTATAACCTCATGAGAGAGCCTGAGCAGACCCACCAGTTAAGCCACCCCTAAATTTCTGATTTTCAGAAACTTCATGAGATGAAAATGCTTGTTTTAAGTAACTAAATTTTTAGATAATTTGTTATTAAGCAATGCATAATTAATACAATAGCATGGTCTAAAAATGAAACTGATATTATGCTATAAAAATCCTTTCTTAAGACCTTAGAAAGAGCCAAAGTGTGCCTGAAAATACTCTTTAGTCAGACAAAAAAAAAACCTCTAAAGATTTTAGAGAGTAATATTTACAAATTCTCTCAATAAAAAGGGGAGCTTCTAAGAATTATAAGGGGTTTATTCCTTACGAGAAATGTAAGTTAGAAAAGGGCTTATTCATAAAAAAAAAAAAAAAAAAAAATATACTGGCACTTTTTTGTCAAATGGTGTGGCACAAATAAGGATTCACTGAAGATCTACAAAGTTTGAAGATTTCCATGTTCAGCAAGATGCCAGCTTGAACTGAAAGAAACAGAAGTACAAAATGAAATAGTCCTTTAGACATCCAAAATTCTACTTCCAGGAAGTAGACTGAGGAAATTATCCCATGGCAAACACATACTAACTTTCATGAAAAAGGAAATATGGCTCAAGAAAGTGGATTAAGATACAAAGAATAGATTCAAAAGACATGAATTCTTATTGCAAGGTAGATGTGAATTATGGCTCACAACATAAGTTCTGCTTTCTAATTTGCCATCTATATAAATAAATTGACTTAACTAACCCCGGAAATGTTTTCTCCTGACCTTCAAAAGACACTATATCATTTTCAAGAATGTAAGACCTCATGGACTTTTATAGCAGATAGGAAATTTAAAGATCTGCTAATCTTTTTAAATTAATTCTTTAGTTATCATATACTATATTAGTATAAATTTAGTTAATATATACTAAATTCAATAGTTAACTTATGCTATATTATTAGTTTCAGGGATAGAATTTAGTGATTTATCAGGAGCATATAACACCCAGTGCTCATTACATCACATGTCCTCCTTAACGCCCATCATCCAATTACCCGATTCTGGCACCTCATCTTCCCTCCAGCAACCTTCAGTTTCCTAGAGTTCGACTTCTCTAATGGTTTGCTTTCTAATCTATTTTTGTGTTATTTTCTTTTTCCTTCCCTTCCCCTACGTTCATCTGGGTTTGTTTGTTTGTTTGTTTTTTCTCTTAAATTCCACATATGAGTGAAATCATATGTTATTTGTCTTTCTCTGACTGACTTATTTCACTTAGCATAAAACCCTCTAGTTCCATCCATGTCATTGCAAATGGCAAGATTGCATTTTTTTTTTAAGATTTTATTTATTTGACAGACAGAGATCACAAGTAGGCAGAGAGGCAGGCAGAGAGAGAGAGAGAGAGAGAGAGAAGAAGCAGGCTTCCCGCCGAGGAGAGAGCCCGATGTAGGGCTCGATCCCAGGACCCTGGGATCATGACCTGAGCCGAAGGCAGAGGCTTTAACCCGCTGAGCCACCCAGGTGCCCCAAGATTGCATTTTTTGATGGATAATATCCCATTGAATATATACACCACCTCTTCTTTATCCATTCACCTATGATGGATATCTGGTGTCTTTCCAAAGTTTCAATAGCCAAACTTTCCATAGTTTGGCTACTGTGGACATTGTGGTTGGGGTGCAGGTGCCCCTTCAGATCACTATGTTTGTATTCTTTGGATAAACCACCTAGTAGCGCAATTGCTGGGTCAGAGAGTAGCTCTATTTTTAGCTGATTGAGGAACCTCCACTCTGTTTTCCAAAATGGCTTGCAACAGTTTGCATTCCCATTAACAGTGTAAGAGGGTTCCCCTTTCTCCACATCCTCGCCAACATCTGTTGTTTCCTGGCTTGTTAATTTTAGCCACTCTGACTGGTGTGAGGTGGTATCTCATTATGGTTTCGATTTGGACTTCCCTGATGTTAATGATATTGAGCATTTTGTCGTGTATCTATTGGCCTTTGGATGTCTTCTTTGGATAAATGTCTGTTCATATCATCTTGATTGGATTTTTTGTTTCTTGGGTGTTGAGTTTGATAAGTTCTTTTAGATTTTGGATACTAGCCCTTTATCTGATATGTCATTTGCAAATATCTTCTCCCATTCTGTCAGTTGTCTTTTGGTTTTGTCAATTGTTTCCTTTGCCATGCAAAAGCTTTTGATCTTGATGAAGTCCCAATAGTTCATTTTTGCTTTTGTTTCCTTTGCCTTCGGAGACATGTCTAACAAGAAGTTGCTGTGGTCAAGGTCAAAAAGGGTGCTGCCTGTATTCTCCTCTAGGATTTTGATGGATTTCTGTCTCATATTTAGGTCTTTCATCCATTTTGAATCTATTTTTGTGTGTGGTGCAAGAAAGTGGTCCAGTTTCATTCCTCTGCAGGTGGCTATCCAATTTTCTTAACACCATTTGTTGAAGAGATAATCTTTTCTCCATTGGATGTTCTTTCCTGCTTTGTTGAAGATTATTAGACCATAGACTTGAGGGTCAATTTTTTGGATACTCTTTTCTATTCCATTGACCTATGTGTCTGTTTTTGTGCCGGTACCATACTGTCTAGATGATAACAGCTTTGTAATAGAACAGAACTGTGATGCCTTCAGCTTTGGTTTTCTTTTTCAACATACTTTGGGTATTCAGGTCTATTCCAGTTTCATAAAAATTTTTGGATTGTTTGTCCCAACTCTGTAAAAAATAGTGACCGTATTTTAACAGGGATTGCATTGAATATGTAGATTGCTTTGCATGACATAGACATTTTAACTTTTGGTCTTCCAATCCCTGACCGTGTAATGTTTTTCCATTTCTTGGTGTCTTCCTTGATTTCTTTCATAAGTGTTCTATAGTTTTCTGAGTACAGATCCATTTCTTCTTTGGTTAGGTTTATTCCTAGGTATCTTGGGTTTTTTTCTCAATTGTAAATGGGATTGATCCCTTAATTTCTCTTTCTCCTGCCTCACTGTTAGTGTGTAGAAATGCAACTGTGAGGTGTGCCTGGGTGGCTCAGTGGGTTAAGCCTCTGGCTTTGGCTCAGGTAATGATCTCAGGGTCCTGGGATGGAGCCCCGTATCATGCTCTCTGCTCTGCAGGGAGCCTTCTTCCCCTCTCTCTCTGCTCTGCTTTTCCGCTTACTTGTAATCTCTCTCTGTGTCAAATAAATTTTTAAAATCTTAAAAAAAAAAAAAAGAAAAAGCAAAAACTAATGCACCTGTGTTTAGTGCATTGATTTTATATCCTGCCATTTTGCTGAATTCCTTTATCAGTTCTAGCAACTTTTGGCAGAGTCTTTTGGGCATTCTACATAGAGTATCATGTTATCTGCAAAGAGTGAAAGTTGACTTCTTCTTTGCCAATTCAGATGCATTTTATTTCTTTTTGTTGTCTGTTTCCTGAGGCTAGGAGTTCCAGTACTATTTTGAACAATAGCAGTGATAGTGGAACTCCCTGTCATGTTCCAGACCTTAGGGGAAAAGCTCTCAGTTTTTCCCAATTGAGGATGATATTCACTGTGGGCTTTTTAAATATGGCTTCTGATATTGAGGTATGCTCCCTCTATCCCTACATGGCAGAGAGTTTTTATCAAGAAGGGATGCTATATTTTGTCAAATGCTTTGTCTGCATCTATTGAGAGGATCATAAGTTTCTTGTTCTTTCTTCTTTTGATGTGGTATATCACACTGATTGATTTGAAGATGGTGAACCAACTCTACAGCCCAAGAATAAATCCCATTTGGTCATGGTGAATGATCTTTTTGATTGAATTTAATGGGTCCTATTAACTAGAATCTTGGTGAGAATTTTTGCATCCATGTTCATCAGGGATATTGGTCTATAATTCTCCTTCTTAGTGGAGTAATTTGTTTGGGGATCAAGGTAATGCTGGCCTCATAAAAAGTTTGGAAGTTTTCCTTCCATTTCTAATTTTTCAAACAGCTTTAGAAGGGTAGGTATTAATTCTTCTTTAAAGATTTGGTAAGATTTCAATTAGAAGCCACCTGTCCCTGAATTCTTGTTTGTTGGGAGATTTTTTTTTTATTACTGATTCAATTTCTTTGCTGTTTATGGGTTTATTCAAATTTTCTATTTCTTCCTGTTTCAGCTTTGGTAGTTTATAAGTTTCCAGGAATGCATCTATTTCTTCCAGATTGCCTAATTTGCTGGCATGTAATTGCTCATAATATTCTCTTACAGTTGTTTCTGTATCTGTAATGTCAGTAGTGATCTCTCCTCCTTTATTCATGATTTTATTTATTTGGGTCCTTTCTCTTTTCTTTTTGATAAAACTGGCTAAGGCTTTATCAATCTTATTAATTCTTTCAAAGAACAGCTCCTACTTTCATTGATCAGTTCTACTGTATTTTATTATTTCTATATCATTGATTCCTACTTTAATATATTATTTATATTCTCCTGCTGCATTTATGCTTTATTTGCTGTTCTTGCTGTTCTTTCTCCAACTCCTTTATGTGTAAGGCTAGGTTGTTTATTTGAAATGTTCTTCCTTCTTGAGGAAGGCCTCCTTTGCTGTATCCCACACATTTTGAACTGTTGTGTTTTCTTTTTTCATTTCCTTCCATGTATTTTTAAAATTCTTTAATTTCCTGGTTCACCCATTCATTCTTTAGTACAATGCTTTTTAACCTTCATGTATTTGTGGTGCTTCCACATTTTTTCTTGTGGTTGACTTCAAGTTTTAAAGCTGTGGACTCTGAAAATATGCATGGTATAATCTCAATCTTTTTATACTGTTTGAGACCCAGTTTGTGACCCAGTATGTGATCTATCCTGGAAAATGTTCCATGTGCACTCAAGAAGAATGTGTATTCTCTGGCTGTAGGATGAAATGTTCTGTATATATCTGTGAAGTTCATCTGGTCCATCATGTCATTCAAAACCTTTGTTTCCTTGTTGATCTTCTGCTTAGATGACCTGTCCATTGCCGTGAGTGGGGTGTTAAAGTCCCCTATTATTATTACATTATTATCAATGAGTTTCTTTAATTTTGTTATTAATTGGTTTATATATTTGGCTGCTCCCAACTTAGGGGCATAAATATTTACAATTGTTAGATTTTATTGAATAGACCCCTTTTTATGATATAGTCTTCTTCATTTCTTACTACAGGCTTTGGTTTAAAATCTAATTCATTAGTTGGGGATACGTGGGTGGCTCAGTCACTTAAGCATCTGCCTTTGACTCATCAGGCTCTCTGCTCAGCAAAGAATCTATTTCTCCCTCTCCCTCTGTCTTCCATTCTGCCTAATTCTGTTCTCTCTCTCTGTCAAATAAATAAATAAAATCTTAAAAGAAAAAAAAGGAAAAAGAAAGAAAATCTAGTTCATTGGATATGAGGATGGCTACTCCAGCTTTTTGTTGATGTCCATTGGCATGATAAATAGTTCTCCACCATCTTACTTTCTATCTGGAGGTGACTTTGGGTCTAAAATGAGTCTCTTGTAAGCAGTATATTGATTTTTTTCCCCATACATTCTGACACTCTATGTCTTTTGATTGGAACATTTAGTCCATTTACATTTGGAGCAATTATTGAAAAACATGAATTTCATTCCATTGTATTACTGTTCAAATAATGTCACTGTTCCTATAGATTGCCTCTGTTCTTTTCTGTCTTTCTTACTTTTGGGCTCTCTCTAAACTCAAAGGATCCTTTTTAGTATTTCCTATAGGGATGTTTTAGTGTTCACAAATTCCTTTAGTTTTTGTTGGTCCTGGAAACTCTTTTTATCCCATTCTGAATGACAGCCTTGCTGGATATAGAATTGTTCATTGCATATTTTTCCCATTTAACATGTTGACTATATCATGCCAGTCCTTTCTGGCCTGCCAGACCTGTGACAGGTCTGCTATCAGCTGTATATTTGTATGCTTGTAGACTAAAGATCTCTTGTCTCAGTTGCTTTTAGGATTTTCTCTTTTTCTTTGAAATTTGCAGGCTTCACTATCATATGTCAAGGTATTGATCTATTTTTATTGATTTTGGGGGAATCCTCTGCCTCCTGGACTTGAATGTCTATTTCCTTTTCCAGGTTAGGAAAGTTCTTAGCTATAATTTATTCAAATAAACCTTCTGCCCTTCTTTCCCTCTCCTCATCTTCTGGGACCCATATTATCTGGATATTATTTCACTTTATGGAATCACTGAGTTCTCTAAATCTCCCTTAATGAGCCAATAGTTTTCTTTGTCTTTCCTTTTCATATTTCCTTATTTTCCATAATTTTGTCTTCTATATCACTCTCCCTTCTGCCTAATTCATTCTCATTTCTATAGCCTCTCTTTGGGACTGCACGTCAGTAATAGCATTTTTAATTTCAGCCAGACTAGATTTTATTTCTTTTATTTCTATAGTAAGGGATTCTCTTGTATCTTCTATTCTTTTTTCAAGACCAGCTAGTGTCTTGAAATTATTTTAAAAATCTAGTCCAGACATCATACTTATATGCATGTTGATTAAACCCCTGCAGTGAGTAGTACTTTCTGTTCTCTCCTTTGCAGTGAATTTCCCCATCTCATCATTTTTTCCAGAAGAGAATGGAAGAAAGAAAGAGGGAAAAGAAACAACAACAACAACTGAAAAAAAAACAAACAAAAAAACTAGATCCTAGGTGTGTTGTGGTCTTCTTAAGAGAAACTACATCCCAAAATAAGAAATACACACACACACACACACACACACATATAAATTTATATATATATATATAAATATATATAAATACACACATATATAAATATATATAAAATAAAATTTTATATATATGTGTGTGTGTATATATATATAAAATTTTATTTCACTACATATAGTGAAATAAAATAAAATAAAAGGAAACAAAAATAATACATACATAACTTATATAAAAATAAAAATTTTTAAAGAATAAAATAATAGTTGAAAAAATAAAATAACTGAAAAATAATATTGAAAGACTGAAGAATGAGAAAAAATTAAATGCTATATACTATTTCCCCCAGGAGCTGAAGGTTTGCAGCCCTCTGTGATCCATAACCTTGGTGCAAGCCAGTTGTTCATGCTGGTCTTCTGGAGGAGAGGCCTGTTGCACTGATTCTCTGGAGCAGTTGCCCTCTTGCAAATGCACCTCCCTTGCCAGGAGGCTCGGATCACTGCAAGCTGCTCCAGATTCCACTATGTAGCACTGTTTTGCTCCATGAAGGCAGGATGAAAATGGTGGTGCCTCACTACCTCGCCCCTGAGCTGAAAGTTCAAACACATACCCCACTCTTCAGTGAGCCCTCACAAAAAAAGCAGGCAATCATTGTTGTCTCCCCAGTTTCTTTCTGAACTCTGTGTTCACCTGGTCTGTGACTGAGCATTTTTATCTCAGGCATGTGACTGAGTTTCAAAACTCCAAATTTTATGGATTCCTGCAGGCAGACCCATACTGTTCCTTCTGGGAGAGGAAGGGGGTCTCACTGTGCTTTTGTGAGTTTCTAGACTCCTGCCAGGAAAACAGTCACATGACCAAGCAGTGGTTCACAGTTTATGGCAACAAAAAGCAGAAATCCAGCATCAAGACTTGCTGTTTTCAGCCCACTACCCCACTCCTATGCTTGGGAACTCCACTGCACTCAGGCACCCCTGTTCTTCCTGTGACCCTGGGGATCCTGAGGTCATGCTCTTCCACCTGGAATTCTGCCCCACTTTGCCACCTGAGCACCTTTAAGCCAGGAATGTACCCCACTGTAGCAGACTTCTGAAAGTTCTAATTTTGCCCTCCACTGCTTGTAATACTTTGCAGTAGCCTCCTTAAGCCAGCTCCCTCCATGCTGTCATACCCTATAATATATCACCTTGAATTCAACTTTCCACATCTCCTACCTTCCCAAAAGTGGTTACTTTAATACTTGTAGAATTGCAGCTTTTCATTTCTCAGATCCCTGATTGATTTTCCAGGTGTTCAGAATGATTTGGTAACTACCTAGTTGTATTTGACGGACCAGACAAACAGAGTCCCCTACTCCTCTACCATCTTAACTCCCCTAAAGATCTGCTAATTTAATATTTGTCCAAAAGCTGACAGCTGTGTACCCACAGAATCAGGATTAGGACAAAATTCAACATTTTCGGTATAAATGTCAGTAAAAATTCAAGAGCTGGTCTTCTGACTTCACTATGGGCACATTTTTTTGACCTAATGTGGCATTTCATTAACTCCTGTTAAATATTTTCCTAAATTATATAAGGAGACTAAGGGTTTGTTATATGAATTACATAAAACAAAGCATTTAAAAGACTTAAAGCAGTTCTATTATATCAGCCAAATTGCTATTTAAGATTAGATGACACAAAAATGTGTGGCTGTATATAAGTAATGGCCAATATTTGAAACACAAAAACTGAAATTAATAGGCATTCAGTTAAGAATATGAGGCAAATACTTTATATGCTTCAACTTTGAAAAGAGATAAACAGTCAATTACATATTGGCAGAAATATCCATGTGACTTTTCAATAATATAATTAGTAAGAGAGACTAGCCCTTCTCTTGTTTATCTTTTAATATCTTTCTACTTATAATTAAAACTCAGTTACTTATTTTGGTTGATTAAAGATGGCTACAAATTTGTTGGCATGTTATCTACGTGTCCTCTTGAATCTTGGCAATCTCCGTGGCTGCTCTGATAAACAGCATACAGTAGAAGTGATACTGTGCCTGCCTCTAAATCCTGGCCATGAGATTTGTGTCTTCTCTCAGAAAACTTGCTCTGAGAATTCTGAGCAGCCAGGTTAGAAGCCTAGCTCCCCTGAGGCCACCATACTGAGGACACCACAAGAGAAGACCACATGGAGAAACCAAAAGAAGCCCTGAGACTACATAAAAAGAGAGACTCAGGTTTCCAGCCCCCAGTTGTTTGAATTATCCCTACTGATAACCTGCACATGGTGGATCAGGGGCAAGTCTTTCTCTGTGTCCTTGCCTAAGGATCCAAAAAATATAAAGAATAACAACAAAATAGGTGTGAGTTTAAGTCACCAAATTTGGTGAAAATTTGTGTTATAACACAGAAACAGAACACTGGCCATGATAAAATCCGGAATCAGGTATTAGTGAAAATCATGTGCTTATCTAGGGTGTTTTCCTAATAATACCATCCCACCTCCAAATGAAAGTATATCTAAACTGTAAATATCACCTAAAGTTTATGATTAGGCCATAATTTCAGTAGCATTATTTGGAAAACAAAGATAAATTAGCAAAACTTACTACAAATAGGAAGACTGAAGGATCCTTAGGAATCTAGACATCCTCCTACCTGTGTGGGTTGGCTATTATAAGAGTAAGAGAAACACTTTACAGTGTCCAGTCAAGCTCTGTATCTATCAAATATAGTGATAGCTATTTATCAAAATTACTTTTGATGAGAAGACACTCAGCTAACAAATTTACTAAACATCTATAATATAACAGACATTATTAAAGGTATTGGAGGAAACAGCAAGATGACTTTACCTCATGGATTGTACACTTTAGTTGAGTAGACAGACAAAAGAATAAATAAAAGACAAAGAAAATATTTTTAAGACAAATAAGAACTAAGAAATAAACAAACCAGAAAGGAAATATCTCTCCACAGGTGAAATCACCATGGAGAAGTCTACTTTAGATAAAGTAGTAAGGGAGACTGTCTTTGAACAAAGGTTGTATAAGAGACAAAAATGAAATTGAGACAATCAGATGAAGAGGAAATTGTTGCCACATTTAGAGTGGGGACAGGGGTCCAATGTACATTTTTACTAAAATGGAAATAATTTTACATATTCTAGGACCTGAGAAAAGACCAATGGGATTAAGAAAGGACAAAGATAAAACTGTGAAGCAAGTTTAGTGATTTAGCAAGGGTAGATTATGCCCAACTGTACAGACCATTAAGAATGTTAAATTTCAGGGGCACCTGGGTGCCTCGGTCAGTTAAGTGTCTGCCTTCAGTTCAGGTCACATTACCAGCGTCCTGGGATTGAGCCCCACATCAGGCTCTCTGCTCCTCGGGCAGTCTTCTTCTCCCTCTCCCTCTGCCTGCTTGTGCTTGCTCTCCCTCTCCTTCTCTCTCTTTCTCTCTCTCTTTGTCAAATAAACAAATAAATAAAATCTTTGGGGAAAAAAAAGAATGTTAAATTCTATTCTAAGAACTTTGGGAAAAAACTCAAACTTGTAAGCACTGAAACAATATGATTCAACTTACACTTTAAAAAAGATCACTTTTTAGGGGTGCCTGGGTGGCTCAGTTGAGAAGTGTCCGACTCTTGATTTTGGCTCAGATCATGATCTTAGGGTTGTGAGATCGAGCCCCACTTCAGGCTCTGTGTTGAGCATGGATCCTGCTCAAGATTCTTTCTCTCCCTCTCCCTCTGCTCCTCCCCTCTCTCATTCTCTCTTTCTCTCTCTTTTCCCCTCTTTAAAAAAATCATTGTCACTGCCACATAGAGAAGAAATTGAAGCAAACTGGCAAGAGTTAACTCTAGTAATTTAGATAATAGTTAATAGAAATCCAAGATAAATCATATAGTAAAGGAATCTAAAAATTGGCACATTTCCAAAATATCGTTAGTATATAATTTAAAAATGCAATCAATACAACCAACAGATATAATCAACAGGACTTGCTGTTGAAAGGATGGGGTGAGGGAAGCAATTGTTAGCATAAACAGATTATTACAAATAGAGTTATATATAAATTATATATTAGTTGTATAAATATAAATTACTACTATTAATAATAAAGGATTCCCCCCTGAATTCCTGGCTTCAAGTGGGTGGTAGTAGTATTTATTGAAATGAGCAAGAAAAAAAGTAGAGGGAGGTTTAAAAAAGATATCAAGAGCTAGAGATGTTATCTAAAAAGCAGCTGTCTGTGAGATATGGAATTGAAAAGAAACAGAGTCAAGGAGCTGCTATACAAAGAAAATAAAAACTTTGAGTCATCAGTATGGAGATGACACTGGAATTCTTTGGAGTTAGTGAGATTACTGAGAAGAAGTGATGGGAAAGAAATCCTTAAAAGACCCAAGACCAAACCCTGAGGATCTCTACAATTTCAGATTCTATTTAGGAGGATGAGCTGCAAAATAAAATGGGATAAGTGGAAGAAGAAAATCCAAAAGAGAAGTGTTTTGAGGAATCCAAGAAAGGAGAGTACTTGAAGACGGCAAAGGCATTCATTGAGTCCTGTAGTAAAAATACCATTGATAAATTTGACAAGAGAAGATTCAGTGGATTGTTGAGGGATGGGATTAGACTTCAGGGAGAAGAGATAAAATCAGGAGATCAGGCCATGGAAATTCTTTGTGAAAACAAATCATCTATGAAGACTGTTAATAAATGGAGCCAGATAGGGAGTTAAGAGTACACTTATCAGGACACCTGGGTGGTTCAGTGGATTGAGCCTCTGCCTTTGGCTCAGGTCGTGATCTCGGGGTCCTGGGATCGAGCCCCACATCGGGCTCTAATCCCGCATTGGGCTCTCTGCTCAGCGGGGAGCCTGCTTCCCCCTCTCTCTCTGCCTGCCTCTCTACTTGTGATCTCTCTCTCTCTCTCTGTCAAATAAATAAATAAAGTCTTTTTTTTTTTAAGAGTACACTTATCAAAAATAACAACAATATAGGGTGACTGGGTGGCTCAGTTGGTTAAGCATCTGATTCTTGATTCTGGCTCAGGTCATGATCTCAGGGTTGTAAGAGTGAACCCCAAGTCAGGCTCTGCCCTCAGTGGAGAGTCTGCTTTTCTCTCTCTCTCTCTCTCTCTTTCTCTCCCTCTACTCCTCCCCTTGCTTGTGCACTCCAAAAATAAATTAATTAATTTTAAGAAATAACATCAACAACAACAAAGAGTACACTTATCATCATGAGCACTGAGTAATGTATAGAATATCTGAATCACTGTATTGTACACCTGAAACTAATATAACACTATATGTTAACTATACTGGAATTAAAATTTTAAAAATAAAAAAATCATGAAAGAATAAATAAATACATGGGGTCAGATAAATGCTTCTATTAACTGAAATGAGAGTGCAGTCCCCAGAAGCTGTCGGAAGATGTTTTATGTTCGTGGAGATTATCACCTGGAGAGGAAAAGATTCTCTAGGGTGGAAGTAAGAGCCATGACTAAAAGAGAAAACCTTTTGAAAGGGATTTGATCCAGAGAAATACTTTTGGAATGCTTTTGTAGAGAAGAGTAACACTCTAAATTGTAGTAGGAGACAAGAGAGAAGATACTTGTGTGATAAATTTGTAGATATGGTGGTGGAATGAGGAGGGAAATGGCTTCTAATGGCTTCTACTTTGTCAGTGAGTTAAAAGATGAATATTTAGCTCAGATTAAAGGTGAAGGAGGTTAGGAGACAGAAGAAGGTATACCTTGCAGCATAATATGAGACCTAAAGAAAGCATTGTTAGACTTTGGCAGTTTTGAGGGCCTGTTTAAAATGGGTAATGTGAATTATTCAGGTCAGCTGAGCAGTTATTTGCTGAAGTACAAATCTGGAAAAAGTTAATGGATATTGGTGTTTAAATCACCTTCATGTCTTCAGGTGAATTCTATCAATGTGAAATAAAAGAGATTTGGTAGGCTTTACAAAGAAAAAAATGGTAATTATGGAGTATGAATTATAGGCTAGACAAGGAATAATGAACACCAGAGAGGATTGATTAATAATGATAAAGTGGTATAATACACAGATTAGAAATCTTGATGAAATCAAAGAATCATTATAGTAGAGGTACTTCCATAAGTAAATTGGAAAATAGGATATAATCAAAAAGAGATATTTTTATACTGAGATTTCAGAGATAGATCAAGTGTAATAACCTAAGTAAATGTATGTAACTTGATATAAACTGATAAAAACCGAGAAGTGAACTAGGAAAGTACATTACCACAAAAGATTTATTTATATTGTTTTTGATTAAGTACTATTTTCATGATTATTCTATAAATTTCAACAGAATATCTGGCCAGAACTGCTAATTTAAGTAAAGAGATAGGTGGTAAATTCAAATGTAAACAGAAGGTTCGTGTAACCTGATGGCATGAGAATATAAGTCAGGATCCCTTAATATAGTAATGTTCCATGAGCCGAATATAAGAAGTAGAAAAGCTCTCAACTATTATAATTTTAGAAGTTTATTTATTTATTTATTTACAAAGAAGGAGATACTTGTGGGTTTCTTTTTGAAATTTAAGTAACACATTTGATAACTAAAAAGTATAATCTGGAAAAAATGTGTTAAGAAAAATGTCTGAGTTTTGTTTTTTTTTTTTAGGTATATGAGGAAAAGCAAACCTAGATATGCTTTATACTTCATTGTTCAAAAGTAATGGGAAATGCACCTCAGAGAGAACAGAGTAAACTCATAGCAGGTGCAAATCTTACTCCACACACATAAATAATCGAGAGATGTTTGGTTTTTTTTAATAATTCTGTATAATTTTCCTCTCAGTTCCCCCCCACTGAGTAGAGAGGAAAAAACTTATACCAAATCAATTTAAAATTTCTTTTCTACTCCTTGGAATTGTGTGCAGCTTCTAATATCTTGTGTAATAGCAAGGATTTCATAGTTAATATCTGGTCCTCCTATGCCTTCAGTCTCAGTTGAAACCACTGAAAGAGTCATCATCCCATCTGATCATCTTCATTCATTCATTCCAGGGTCTCCACTTCATCTGATGTTAAAATATGAATACCCATTTACTTCTAGCAACATTTCTTGTTGGCATTCCCTTAACTGCCACCACACCATGCTAGACCATGATGGTATCTCTGTGGATGTCACATGACTTCTTGGTCAACACCACTCTTTAGTTTATATAATCCTTCAGCTACACCCATGCTATACTAGTGCAAGTGAGAACAAAGTAAGTTCATTTCTAGATATATCACACATACATTCCTAGAATGGAGCCTTGCTACTTTTCAATGGTCTATTATGAAACAGAAGAGCTTGTCTTTTTTTTTTTTTTTCCTGCTCTTAGATTAGATCATTTTCATTGGCTCTCTACTGTTCCACTCCCCTTGCAGCTCATCCCATGTAAGGCTCAAAACCTTTTTCAAAGCAGTGGTACCACATCTAAATTATCTCTGTTTCCATTTTGATAATTTTTATATTTCAATCTCATCTAGTCTGAGGATGACTTGGTTTTTATATTGTAGATATTCTCCTCTATACTTATTTTCTAAGATAATGAATTCTATTTCCCTCCAATTACTGAACTTTTGAAACACAAAGGCAGTATTAGACCACAGAATTCTCTTAGCCATATTATCCTTTCTCTGAGTGAGGAAAGGGTCAAATCATGCAAGAAAACACAGGGAGAAATTATGGATTAATATTTTGGGAAATTGTGTATTGTTACGTGGTAATGATACAGAATTAATAAAGTCTTTTCAAATAAGGTTTAAACAAACCAAAATTTCTGTGAAGAATTGTTATAAATCTATAAAAATAAACTGCAGATATTGGCTTTGAAGGGAGAGTTATAAAGTAGGGGAGTACAAACTCATAGAAAACAAGAAAGTATGTGCTATGATATTGTGTCAATTTTAATTAAACAATTACTAAGACCAGGGCAAAAATACAGGTAAGTATATTAGGTTATCTGTTCTATATCTAATAGATAATTGATAATATTGTGTCTTTGTATTACATAATAAGCTATATTTAGGTATCATGTTGTTTAGAAAGATAAGAACGTTTAGCTTTGGCTCTGTCATAAGACTCTGGTCTAAAGTCCTTTGGGGTGCTTGATATGAAAACTATATACTAGTAAGGGAGTCATAGAAATGAAATACTAGTGGTCACATTCTCATGTGATTAATATGTATGATAATTAATTGACAAATAAGAAAATCTGTTTTTTAGGTAATCAAATGGATAGGCTTAGATTTAAAGCATCTTATTATAGTATTTCTGAGAATGTCAAACTCAATCATGACATGTGTCAAAATAATGTTCCCCTAAGGTCTAATCCCTATGTTTTTCCACGTTCCTCTTTTTTCCTTTCTAAGACAAAGTCCTTTCAAGCCTAGAGACTTATTGAATATTGTCACTCTGTTTCTGCTCAATTTGTATTTTTTTTCCCTATGGAATTAACACCTAATCATTATTCTAACTTTAGATCAATTATTACCTCTTCTAGAAAGTCTTCATGTTCTGCCAAGAGAGAATTCTGAACTTGTGAGCATTGTTCTCCTAAGAGTAATGTTTTAAGACATCATGAAATATAGAATTTAAAGATATTATTTGTTTATTTAGAGAGAGAGAACATGGGGAGAGGTCCAGATGGAGAGGAGAGAATCCAAAGCATGGCCTGATCTCAGGACCCTGAGATCATGACCTGAGCAGAAATCAAGAGTTGGACACTTAATGGATGGATCCACATAGGCACCCAATGAAATACAGTATTTAAACATGTTTTTCTATCTTCCTAAACTAGAAGTCTTAAGAAGCCCTAAACAATGTGCTAGAGAAACTTTGACATATTTCAATATTTCTTATGGTTTCAGGATCTAATGTATGGCAGTCTTTAGTCATCTTTTAATACCATAAATCAGGCTGTAAAACTCATGTGGTTAGAATCCTCTTGTTTTGGCTGACTGCTACAGTTGGAATAAAATCCAAAATGCCATTTCTAAGCTGCAGGGAGTTATAGGCTTCTGTTTACATCTTGAACACAACCTCTTATCACTACACCATCAATCACTACACTATGATCTATATTCATAGTTTCTCTTTTAGAGTCTTTGTACTAGCTATTTCTTCTGCCTTGATTATTCTGACCTTAGAATTTTCCTGTGCTTGACTCCCTCTGCTCTTCACAGCAAACGTTATCATTCCAAATAAATGTCAGGCTCCACTCTTTGTGGTCAGTTACTAAATCATTACATTGATTTATTTTCTTCATACCACTTATTAATGGCCATTATTTTGAGTATTTTAATGTTTATTTTCTATTTATTTCAACTATTATAAACCCTACAAAACACTGTTAGTTTTCTTTATTCAATTATCTTTTCAAGAGTTGTTAAGTAAGAAGGAAAAAAGTCTTTACGCTTTCAGAGGCAACTACTCTTTTGTCTGTGCTTCATTCTTTTGTGTAGTTCAAAATTTTGATTTGGCATTACTTTTCCTCTGCCCTTCCTTAAATGTTTCTTAAAGTACCATTTTACTGGTGATTAAATCTTTTGGTGCTTTTGTATCTGAAAAAGTGTTTATTATCCCTTTGTTTTTTGGAAGGTATTTTTGCTGGGTATAGAATTCAGTGTTGATAGTTTCTCCCATTAATTTCAAGATGTTACTTTCTGCGTGTGTCCTCAATAGGGTAATGTCACTCTCAAGAAAGTGAAAATTGATTGCAGGGGAGAAGGCAAAAATTATATTACAATGGCTTGTGTCCTTCAAAAGAGCCACAGTGCATACAGTATAGATGAGTTTTGAGTAGATACCTGTATGCATATTTGTGTATATTGAATAGATATACAGTATATCTGAGGTATTGAGATTTGATCAGCCAGGAGTGATTAGGAAAAAATTTTTTAAAAATCTTCTGGGTAGGGCGCCTGGGTGGCTCAGTGGTTAAGCAACTACCTTCAGCTCAGGTCATGATCCCAGAGTCCTGGGATCAAGTCCCGCATTGGGATCCCAACTCCACGGGGAGTCTGCTTCTCCCTCTCACCTTCTCCTAGCTCATGCTCTCTCTCACTGTCTCTCTCTCAAATAAATAAATAAAATCTTAAAAAAAAAAAATCTTCTGGGTAATGCATCCATTTGACAGACCTGGAGCAGTTCCTGTCTGCTGCTAAGGTTTCCACTAGAGATGCAAGAAAAAAATCCTCGCGCTTTCTATCTGTCTCATTGTGGCAGTCAAGACTGAATGGAGGAGTACAGGCTAAAATGAGGGAAATTTCTGCAACTCAAGTAAACCTTGTCAACAATGAAAAAAAAAAAGTCTTCTGTGTAAGGGTGATGATAAAAACAAGGCTGAGGAATACTGCTTTATTGTCTTCTTACTTGCATTGTTTTGATGAGAAATCTTTTAATAATCCCTATAATCTTTCCTCTTCTTTGTGTAAGGCTTCAGAACAATAAGATTATGCAAAGACTTGGAGCAGTTTTCTTCATGTTTATTTTTTGGGGATTTGTTGAAATTCTTAAATAATGGACTTATTATTTACATAAAATTCAAAAAACTTCAGTCATTATTACTTCAAATATGCCCCCCCCTTTCAGGGACCCCAATTACACATGTATATTCCACAGATTTTTCTCTCTCCATTTCATTTTGGATAGTTTCTAAAACTATCTTCTTAAGTTCACTGATCTTTTCTTCTGCAATATCTAATCGTCCATTCACTTCACGTGTGATAAAGATAGTTATAGGTGTGTGCATGTGTGTATGTGTGTGTGTATGCACGCATTTGAGTAAAAAGACCAGAAACATAAAAATTATGCATCTTAATAATGTTAATACTCCAAGTCAGAAATTAATACATTGCTTCATGAAGGCCAAAAATTCCATGGGTGACTCTAATATAGAAGGCTATATTTAGAAACAATGATTTAACTCATGAATTAATTATATCCCTTCATTGTTGAGCCATATTACAATGGGATTCTACATTCTATTTTAAGGTGGATTTAAAATACTGAGATTAGTAAGACCATCTTATCATAAACAATTCTTTCATACTTAAAGCCACACCTATATAAGCAAATGATTGAAAGGTGATTTGGTTTGAAGTTAAAAATATATATAAAATAGATACAAATGACTAAGATCTACTTGAATGGAATAATGAAAACCAAAGCAAAGTTATAAAAGTCGGAGAGTGAAGATAAGAAAATTGTATCAGTAATCTCTGGCTAAAGAATGCAACCACAAATGGAAACTTCCTATCATCTATAACGAGGAGGAAACTGATGAGGTACATGCAATTTGTCTTGTTTAGAAAATTCCAGTAAATATATGAATCTGTACATAAAGGTCATTGAAAACAAAACAAATGATATCCTAAGAGTCGATCTATTTTTATAGGCTGCAGATTCTTTCATGCACATTATTACTACAACATTTCTACCTTGCTACTAATCTGCATTGTGGCCTCAGAAGCACCACTGTCAGGTGATTTGTCTTCATGGTGAAATAAAATATAAAGAAACTCCAATGTGCATTGACATATCTCTTAGACCCAGAGACTTTTAAACTTATTTTTTCTGTATGGAAGCACTTTTATTGAAAGCATATATACTTTCTTATTGTCAATAATTTTGATTTTGGTGTAATTACATTTATACAATGTTTAGCACTCTGAATGGTGTCTGACTACCATTTTTTCCATGACAAGAGGAAAGACCTTATCTAAAATAGATATTGAATATTTCATATCCAAATAAGGAAGAAATTGAACCATGAAGATGTCCTTAAAATTATAAGAATTTTCTTTTCTAGAAAGTAATTGCCAGCTCCATACTTTTCTAACCTGCATATAAATAATTCTTGTTGGTGGAGCTTTAAATAAATAAACACACGCCGGATCAATCATTGCACAGATGGCACTGCATTTATTTTTGACCAAAGTTTCACTAAGTAAAAAAGAGGGTAACAATGGACCAAAATAAACTAATTAGACCAGAAGTCTGCCTATTTCTTCCTAAGATATTAGACTAAGAGCCTTGTAAGAGAAGAAGCTGGTATGAATATTTAGAGGATAGTTAATAAAGAACAGCTCAGCATTTTGAACTAATAAATATCATTTGAACATGAAATAGACTATGCTTTAGAAACAACCTCTCATACTATCATTCCCTTCATGTGTTTTTCCTTGAGAAGATGTATTTGCTTGGGATGCTAACTGAGGACGGAAGGTATATTTCCTTATCCACTTCTTTTGGGGAAATTGTTTTTATAGTAATTCATGTTGTTCTAATAAAATGACCTGGATTGGCATTACTGTTTTCAGGTGAGATTCTTAAGATTGGATTTCCAGGCTATTTAGCACTGAATAATTTCCAACTATAGTTCTAATCTGTTTAGACTTGTGAAGTCTTAAATTACCATCTAGGTATAAATGAGCAAACATTTCATTAAAAAATGAAGAGTTTTATGACAATACCTTTCCTTGGAAAATGGAGCCACCTGAGCTTTTCTAATAGCTGGTGACATCCATTAGTGGTTTTCTCTGAAATTGAAAACATTTTCCATCTGTTCATACACACTCATTACAAAGTAGTTAAGAGCCTGTGGGATCACAAAGGCACATTTTGGCAAATTACAAAATATCAAAATGAGTTATTGAAGAGGCAGCAATGACTATATAATAAGCTGCTCAAACTTGCAATTGTCTGGTTTTGTGTAAGAAAAGACATCTGTATGCTAAAACCTAGTTTACCTTTTTTTTTTTTTCAATACTTGGGACTCTTCCATTTGATGGTATTCATTTCTGTGCCTCTGACCCAAATTCTTTCTTCTATGGGAATTTGTGTAATTTCGTGAATTTTAAAAATAAAGACTTTCTTTTTCAGTCTTTAAGGAAGTGCTGTTTCATGGATTCTCTTCACAGGAACAAACTGATGCAATAGACTTAAATAAAGACAGGAAAGGATTCAGGTGCTCACCAAGAAGAAAATCTTGATTGTCAGTCTACTAAATAATGGAAAAATTAAGGGTGCAAGTAATAGAGGCTTTTCATCTGGACACCTTCAGGAAGAGATGACATCTCTGCTAGACACTAAAGACAGTCTCTTGCCAAACTGGTGGGGAAAGTTCCAGCTGATCTTTGGCAAATGTTTCAGTGATCTCTTTTGCTGCCTTAATAATTTAGCTACGCACAAGTTGTTTATGTTTCACCTAGAAGTTGAGACCTAAAGGAATGTGATGTGTTGCAGCTAAAGTTCAACCTAAGGTGCAGAACAGATCATGACAATAACAATCTCTGTGAAACAAGAGAGGTCAGGTCTTAAACAGTAACAATATGAGAACTGAAAATGAAGCAGAGACGGAAAGAAAAATATGGTTTCCAAAAAAAAACCTTATTTAGTTTGCACTTTTCCCCAAGACTTATCTACAAATACTACATAGATGTAAAGCCAAAAATACTTTTTAAAATACATATATAAGTAATATTTATTTTGTTGTGTAGAAGAAACAATTAAAGTTTGATAAGTGTTATTTCAGATTCAATCTTCATTCAGGTAATTTTGTCAATGCAATTTATTCACATGAAATAATTCTATACTGAGAGTCTGTCTTCATTTTATTCTTATTTCTTAAGAACTGAAAAGAAAAGAAGGAAGGAGATATGGAGGGAGGGGAGGAGTAAGTAGGGAGGAAGGAAAGAAAGGTGGGGGAAATAAATACTTAAGTTTATGCACAAAATAGTAATACCATTATCTCTAGCATTCACTACTTTACATCATGCCCCAACAATTTTTCAGTAGAGATGCAAATCAAAGTGAAACTGAAAGAAGAAGTGCTTCATTCATTATAAAAACCAAAGATTAGTTTTATCACTTTCACATTTTAATTTTTGTTTACCAGCCAATTAGATTTTAATGCCCTTCAATATTACAGAATTAGTTCAAATTGTTGTTAAAGAGGTAATATTTCTGCTATCTCCGAAATATTTCTTAAGAAAACAGAAAGATAAAAAACTATAGTTAAATACAAAAGAACTCTCATCAGAAAATAGTTTTAATTTTTGATGTATACCTGAAGTGCTGGCTCATGAAAGTATAAATATTTTCTTGTTTCTTTCAAGATACTTTTTCCTTTCCTTATTAAACATTGAATATTTCCTTCTATGTTCTAACCCTTTCACTCATAATGCAGAATCTAATATATTTTTCTACCACCTTGTCATGCCACTCTGTACTATTAATAAAAAAAAGAGAAAAGTAAAAGAGAAACTAGCTGCTTGATCACTCATTAGATCGCATTTACACAGTCAGTCTAATCTGAATGGAACATTCTTGGAATGAGGCTCCTTCATCATTTGTTTGAAAAGCACTGTGTGGTATATTTGCTCTCTATACAACTGTGAATAAGAAGAAATATTTTCTGATGAAATCCGCTTTGAATATTTTCAGGAAGATTAACCTTTAAAAATTGAGGATGTTTGTACTGAAACATAATAAAATCATTAAACACAGGTAAGACTGCCTCTAGGCTGAAAGGGAGACTTCAGCCTCAAATTCAATGCTGAACAGAACTCTGGTCCAGTCTGTGGTAAATGCCTTATGAATTTTTGTAATACTAATTTCAACTCTTCGCTGATGGAGGATAGTTCATTCTCACTCAAGATGGATAATACCAAGTGCTATAAATTTGTATTTAGAGGCCATATTCCTTTGCATATTGTATACTGCACATTAGATTTGACTTCAAATTGAATTCAGTAGTAAAGTTGCAAAAATCGGTATAATCATATAAATTCTGCCTTTATCAGCTGTGATGACAAATGCAGTCTATATGCCAAAGGCTTAAATGAAATTGAGTTGAGCTTGATGAGAGTCAGGCAGGGGCCTAACAAGAATGAAGTAGCAAGCCCAAAAGAAATTCAAACCACTTTTAAATCCACATTCTATTCACTACTTGTTTGGTTTTCATCATGTGCTAGTGAATTCTGATCATATTTGCTTCAGACAGATGCTAGTGTTGTTTCAGCTTATTGGAACAAGGAACAGCAGGAGGTATGGATTAAGAGGAGCTATTGATAAACAGAGGTGGGCTGAATGAATTTTTAGCAGACTAAAGACAAATATAGATGGAGTGTTTTTTGAGAATGATTTTAAATCTGTAGTATTGTTTTATATATATGACAACATTGTTAAACAAAAGAGGGTGAATATTAAACATAATTAAAGCAAATTACATACTTTAACAGAAAACACATGAGCCAAATACTTCTGATCTTAGATACACTTGTACATTAAAATTATGTTATTTTACTATAATGAAATAGGTCCCCTTAGGTAAAACCCAGACATCTTCAGCATTTTCTACTGAAACCTCCAAGCTTTATTTTCAATATTCTACAAGGCATAGCGAGTACATTCCTCAAGTGTAGGTAGAGAAACAGATTCATACACACAAACAACTCTAATTAAGCATCAATAATAAATATTTCTGCTCATTATGTACATTTGTGAAAAGAAGTATAAAATGCTTTGAATTTGCAGTTAAAAGACCAGGTTTCCAGTCTAAAGTTCATTACCTACTGTTGATGGGAGCTCAGAGAAGTAAATTAAACTCTTCAAATTGAAATTTGGGCATTACAATAATTATTACATATAGTGTTTGTGAAAATGATAGTACCACAAATTCTTGCTTAAGTTGCTAGTAATTACTGTATACAAGAAGTTATGAATGTCACCTTATGAAATTAGTATAAATAAAACATTTGTGATTGAAGAGAAGTTTGCTTATCTGAATTTTTTCTTAAATCAGATAAATAATAAAGTATTGTTAATAAGGAAAACTTTAAAAACCTACTGGTTGTCTGACAGAATTTAGGCATGATCTTTGACAGGGAATGGAAAGCATATGATCACTTTAAGGGCAGCAGACAGCCATCATATAGCAATACA
Source organism: Martes martes (assembly GCF_963455335.1). Classification (NCBI taxonomy): domain Eukaryota; kingdom Metazoa; phylum Chordata; class Mammalia; order Carnivora; family Mustelidae; genus Martes; species Martes martes. The sequence goes on along the minus strand of NC_137889.1, from coordinate 185,225,112 downwards.
TTAGGAAAATGAAATAGAGGAGAGTCAACCATGAAGGAAAAGAAGCGTTTTCTTGTCTAATTAAAGGAACAAAAGTGACCAGTAGTGACAAACTTTATTTCAAAAATAGCCAAAATAAAGAACCACAGATTTTGCAGATCACCTCTAGTTGTTTACACTTGTAATGAAACAGTGACATCATAACTCCCTAAAAAAAAAAAAAAAAAAAGAATTTTCTAATAAGAATTTTGTTGCATTTTTTCTCATCAGCAATAACAATAATTACAAATATTACTACATAATGAATGAATGCAGGCATTAATTAAAAACCCCTATTCATGGGAAGCTTACTTTCATACACTCATTGCTTTAATCAACAAATGTATTACATACCAATGCTGTGCAATGTAATATTAGCTAATATAATGACAGAGACAGAAAAAGTTATAAAAATTAAATCCATTAACAAATAACCTGCTAATTCTTCTCTTGTTAATATTAAGTATATTTGAAGAAAGGTAAATAGAGGTAGTTTAGAGAAGGCACTGGGCCCACAGACCAAAAGGTCTGAAGAGATTTTTATAAAAGGAAATAGACTATATTAGACTTTGGCAACATGAAAAAAGTAATTTTGAAAAAATTTAGCTGTCTCTTGGTCATTGTTAATTAAACATAGAATTGTCTATCTGCTGCTCTAAAAACGGTATTTTAAATATGTCTCGTTAACAAAACAACTTTGATATTAGTGAAAAACAGTATCAACTATTGAGATATAATATTTTAAGGAAGAGAAAAATGATTTTGAGTTCAGCAGATTTGATTCCATTCTTGGTTTTACCATTGTAAAGAAAAAAATTATCCTGACACTTGTTAAAGTGGTAAGAAAGACTATTCTTGACTATTGTGGTAGGTGTCAGCAGTATGGCAATAGAGAAGAGAAATGGAGCTCAACTCTGACTATAACAAAGAAAAGGAAATATAGTCAAGGAGCAGGTTGGAGGGGATGTTCCGTGGATGGAAAATTAAGAAGGGGAGACATCAAACATGGCGGGAATTCTTGCTAAACTGATTTAGGATTTGTGCTGAGATCTGACCAATGATTTATACATCAAAGCCAAGGGATGAAGAATTTGATCAGATATCAAGGGTGGGGAATTCTCTCTCAAATGGCTTAGTAGGATTCTTGCTAAAACTGGACTCTTCAGGCCTCCCAGGACAGGGACCATGGTCCATGCCAACAGAAGACGGCTCTGAGGAGCTTGAGTAGAGTTTGATCAAGGAGAGTCTTTGTCACCACTTAGCAGCTGTGTGATCTTGTTAATTTACCAGAACTTTTTAAGCTTCAAATTCCACAGCAGCAAAACTAGGGAACTATGGGTCATGAAGCTGTTTTAAGGCAAAAGTTTCTTTGGCACTTATGTTAGCATGCTGGTCTGGATAAATATACAGCTTTCACACACCTGGATTCCTTAGGTCTTTACGCTGAGTTTGAATCAAGAGAAGTGAGATTCTTCTGACCACAGGCCCTGTCTTCCACAAGAATTTCAATAAAACACTTTCAGCCCCCCAGCTCTAGCATTTACAGCTGTTAATATTTTCTCAGATAGAAACCCAACACAATATTTTAAACTCCAGAGGCTTCATATAGTTCCCAGTGGCCCAGAGGTAAAGACAACACTGAGTTTCCTACTGAATGAGAAAAGATAACAAGATTATATTAGCCAAAAAAAAAATTTCTCTAATGGCTCCAGGCATTCTACTTCATCTCATCTTCTGAGTTTATAAATGATTTGAAACACTTGATGAGGATGAAGGAAGTACAATGTTAGGGAACAAGCAAAGCTTGTCTTATTTGACCAATATCAAAGCTTAATAAGTAGGAATAAGGGAGAAAGGTGGTAAGTACAGTCCTTGTCTTTCACCTCCCGGTCACTGTTCAAAGCAAATCTCATTAGAGTCCTCTTCTTCAACAGAGAAGAATTAGTGTTAAAGAGCACTAAATATGTGTCTGTGCTTTTATCCAGATGTCGTCGATTATATTTTAAAATGTCATTTGTTCTCATTACAGAGGCTGGGTGGGAGGTTTTGAAGCTGATATTACAGAGCATAAAAGGGGAACAAGTAAGTCTCCAGGTATTCTGTTTTTTTAACGTCAAAACTCTATATGATTTTCCCTTTAGAGTAATATTTTACTCTTTACTACTTTATTCTTACACAGTAGTAGACAAAAATTAAATTTTATTTAAGTCAGCATATCTAGCATTTAAAACAATTCATGACATTTTGCAGGTGAGTGACAGTGTTTATTCATAAGAAAGTGAAACTTTGGGAATACTGTTTTCCTTAACTTTATATATCTAAATTCTAAATTTTTCTCCTCTCAACCAATTTTTGCCATATGAACAACTTCTAGTCAAATGATGATTTTATAAGTTTGAATATCATTTTTAATCTGCAAGCTATTTTTATCTAAAAGTGGAGAAATCTATCATGCAAGTTTCCAACAAAAATCTCAACATTCTCTGTCAGGTTAAGAAAGAGGAAAATTCTAATAAGTAGAAAAATCTTGAAAGTCCCTTCTAGATCCCATTTTTTAGGGTCAGCAAAAATGTTACTTCTTCTAAATTTCCATGGTGCTACTCAAGATTCGACTTTTTGTTCCCAAATATCAGTTCTCTTTTTATTGAAATATTTATGAGATAATAACATGAGAACATTAGTACTCATTGAATATTTACTATGTTCTAGTCACAGTATTTGGTGTTTTGCTTATGGCATTCATTTGCCCCCAAGCCCTATATATTTGGGTAATATTATTTTATCTTTCAGATGGGAAAATTTCAGCTTACTGAAGATAAGAAACTTACCCAAGGCTGAATAGCAGCGAGGTGGCAAAGCCAAGATTTTAACTCATATATGGGTCACTCTTGAGCTCTCTCCTTCCATTATATAAAACCTAAAACCTTTACAACTATAACTCTACCATGGATCCAGCTCCAGCTTACCAAATACCTCTATCTGAGAAAATAACTCATAGCATGACCTTGAAAAGTTTTTATTCTGTTTTTGTGTTATTTTTGGTTTTTTTCTGGAGGGGTTAATTGTTAAGTGAAACAAGTAAATTGCTTCAGGCAGAAAAGAAAAGAAACTGATACCATTTTCCCAGGATCGAAATAAAAGCCCACACTCTCCCTTTGTTGAAACCTGTTTCAGTCCAGATTTTTAGCTCAAAAATAAAAGAATAATAAATGTCTTGGATAAAAATCTAACCTAAGGTAGTCATTCTGGCCTAAATAGGACTTTGGGTCTTACCTGTGTCTTGAGAAAAGGATCTGAAATTTCTGATGAATGGTTATATTACCTGCAGTGATGCCCAGTTAGTAGATTATTGATGATCTCCAAAGAAAACAATTGCAGAACAGAGAAAGAAATGTTTCAAAAAAAAAAAAAAAAAAAAGATTTATACCACCTATATATAGCTGCACATACAACACATGTTCCATAAAAGGCTAAGTCTCAAATGTGTGTTCCATGAGGGAGTGTTTGTTTTAGTCAATTCTGTATCCCTAACATTCAGTAGCTTTCCAGTAAATATTTCTATAATAAACTGTTTATTATTCATTTGCCACAGCAGTTTAAGGATGGAAGTGTTGGGAGAAAGAAAGAGTACTATATTTTTTTCTAGTCTCAACAATCATTGTGTGATAATGAGATTTTATTCAAAAATTTTATTTTTATAATCTTCCAAGCAATGAAATTAAGGTCATCACAATTTGTGTAAATCAGTCCCTTAGGGATATATTGGCATTTAGGGTTCCTGGGCTCTCTGCGGGAGGCACTCCAAAATGGACCTGAGAATTAGTGGCATGACACACTAGAAGATCTCAAGTTCAGGGATCATATTCTACTCAGCATTCTATTCCGAGCCCCTTCCACCTTGATTGGGCCTAGTTTGAAATACAAAACTTCAGTTCAGAAAAAAATGGTGAAGGTCAGGGAAGAGAGGTCTGAGCTTAGCATCAAGCCTTGACAGAAAAACAGCTCCTGTCCCAGTTCCTGGGAGAACATGATGTAAACTTCTCACAGAATTAAAAAAAAAAAAAAAAAAAAGTAAGCCTGAAAGAGCAAGGTTACCCCGTGAGACCAAAAGAACATGAATCAGACAGGCTTTCCAACAGCACTAAAAATGAAGACAGTTCAGTCTACCTGGGGCTGGAAAATTTTTACTAATAGCTATTATAGAAGGCCTATTATGTACCAGGTGCTCTGTATCCATTAGTTCTAATCTACCAGCAACCTTCCAAGGTCACATCTCCTTTTTTTCATAAGAAGAAACTAAAACCCGTAGGCCAACAACTTGCCCACAGCCACACAGAGATGGGATTAGAAATCTATGCCTGTCTGGTTTTAACACCTTTGTGCTTTACATTATACCTTGATACCTATAAAATATGTAGCACTTAGTGAAACCAATCCTAGTTTATTGATTGCCTGGATACTGGAGGGCATCATCCCATTGCTGAAAGGGATCTTACAACCTCAGGACTACATAGATTTTTTTTTGTCTGTTTTTTTTACATTGCCCCTTCATTTAATAAATACTTTTTGGGCATTCCATGCCCATTCTATGATAGGCATACTTCCTTAAATAAGTTGTCCTTGATATTGAGATAGAAAAAGAGACCAGAAGGCATTCTGGCATCACAAGCAACTACTTGTGAAGGCTGGTGGAATTGGAACTTCAATGGAGAATTTTTTAAAAAAGGGAATTTAAAGCTTCATTGATTTAAGTTAGGTATTTGATTTTTTTCCTTAGGTCTGAGTTAGCCTGTGGCAATCAAAGGTTACATTAAATAGAGTCATCAACTCTCTTTCCTTGATTCCCTTTTTCTTACTCTACAAATTCTATTGCATAAATCTCACTGAGGTAAAGATGAAAAACCTCTAAGCTTTGAAAAATGCCATTCAAGTATGCAATAAAGCATGCAATAAAGACCAGTTGTAGATGTGATGGTTTAAAACACTACCAATAATGCATTAACTCAAGCATGAGGAATGGTATAAAAGGAAAAACAAGGACATTGTACTTTAAAATCCATTTTTAAAAAGCACTGGAACCTACTTGATTAGTTCTTACAGTAGGAGTTAAAATAATTCAGGATTTTATCCTACTCTTTTCTGGATGACTGAAAATTTATCTTAGATTTTACTTTCATTCCTAATTTAGCTGCCTTTCTCCCAAGGGCACTTAAGTTATGTGCCCGCATGTAAAAAATAAGCATATATCCTTATATAGCCATACGATTTAAGAAAATCAATTATTTAATAAAAATTACATTAGCTTCATCCTTCTTCCAAAAATAGCTCATGAATTTGTGACAATAATAACATATAGAAGAAACAGAAATTAATTTTTTATTGCTACTTGACTTCTTATCAGGAACAAAATTCAAATGTAAGCTATCTTAAAATACTGATGCAATTACATATGCTTTGAAATTGGTGGAACTTGAGTTTTAAATTTATCTCTGAGCTACTATAATCTAGTCCATTATTCCCAGTGTTACTCTAGACCACAAATAATCTTAACCATTGGGAATGTAAGTGAAGGAATCCATTATCCATACATAACTTGGAATGTTCGGAGTTCACTGGGAATGTGTTGGCATAAACTGTCTTCTCATAGTACTTTCCAACTAGAAAAGATACTCAGAGGAGAACCTCACTCATAAAGATTTACTGTGAAGATTGGATTTGGGAATAAGCAGTTCAACTTTTAATTGTCTCATTGGCTATGAGACACTCCATTTATATTTTCTATTTCCTATATATTACAATCATATCAAACTGTTCTGTGAAATGAACAAAGAAGTGCAGCCATACTCATATGAGATGTATAAAGATTAGCAATAGACTCATAACCTTTGTTTTTCAAATACAGAATGATATATTAAAAAAAATATACAGTTTCTTTTACAGAAAACCAATAAATGACAAAGTTGGTTGAAACAGCATTTTGAGAAACTAGGTATTTTTGGGAACTGGAAAACTACGTTAGACTAAAAATTGGTTAATGCTTGCAAAGAATTAAAAATAAAACATTTGAAATTATATTCTACTGGACAGAAATTATTTGAAACTCTGTGGGGAAAAAATCTAGGTCTCTAATCAATAATAAATAGTAATGTAAACAAAGTACTCTCGGTACTCTGAGTACTGTATACTCAGGTAAACAGGAAGGTATGTTCCTCATTTAGAGCAGGAGTTGCTTGCTCATAATCACCAGCTCCAAGATACTTGCTTCCAGCTTTATGAAAGAAAGGTATATAATACCAACCAGAGGCAGAAAATTTGAATGAAATTCCAAGGCAGCCATTATTGTGCCACCTTAATCTCACTGGTTCACCTTGCACACCGTCTTTTTCTAAAATGCTGAAGGCCAAACAAACCAAACTATATCATGAGTTTGTCACAAAAGATCCTTTAAAAACTTCATAATAAAAAATTTTACAATAATATTTGAGGAAACCATGGTATCAGCCTGAATGATCTAGAAGTCCTAAAAATAATTATGTATTCATGAGCTAGTTAATTTTGTTGAGTATTTAAATAGGACACAGCAAGTTATTTTCAAGTGAGGGAACATCTTATTAGATGTCTTTTCTTCAAAAAGCATATTTGGAGTGAGGAAATGTTTAAAATATCTGCTATTGAAAATAACTAGAGAGATTCAAATATGAAACATGAAACAATGTGTATCATTTAAATATTCTATTATAAAGATAAGTAGAAATTCCAGTCAAAAAATAATGAGCAACAGTCAATGCAGAGAGATTTAAGTACAGTTCAGAGAAGGTGTTAGTTTTCACTTACGTTCTTTATGCAGCTCATATGGTGCTAAACAACCATTTGTTTTGTGATAAAGTACCTTTGTTCTAGGATTGCAGGAAGGCACATTGGGCCACTTTATCTTCCAGTTCCAAGGCCACTATGCAGATGCAGATTCATTCGTTTTAACCTGATGACAAATGACATTTTGCTAATTATCTGTTCATATTCTATTTGTAAATTTTTTTTAAAAGCACCTCTGGGGTGCCTGGGTGGTTGGTTCTGTGGGTTAAAGCCTCTGCCTTCGGCTCAGGTCATGGTCCCGAGGTCCTCAGATCGAGCCCCACAATAGGCTCTCTGCTCGCCAGGGAGCCTGCTTCCCCCTCTCTCTCTGCCTGCCTCTCTGCCTACTTGTGATCTCTGTCTGTCAAATAAATACATAAAATCTTAAAAAATAAAAAATAAAATAAAAAAGCACCTATGGAGGCACCTGGGTGGCTCAGTGGGTTAGGCCTCTGTCTTCAGCTCGGGTCATGATCCCAAGGTCTTGGGATCGAGCCCCACATCGGGCTCTCTGCTCAGCGGGGAGCCTGCTTCCCCCACCTCTCTCTCTCTCTGCCTGCCTCTCTGGCTACTTGCAATCTCTGTCTGTCAAATAAATAGATTAAAAATCTTAAAAAACAAAACAAAACACCTATGTGTGTGTGTGTTGGGGGGATAGTATTTCCATTCCAAAACTTTTGAAAAACCAAAATGGAAAAGTTGAAATTCTACCAATAACACAAACAAAAAAGAAATTATCTAAATTTGGATGTAATAAGAAAGCTATTAATATTAAAACTATTAATAATATCAAAATATTCCTACCAAATGTATTCCTGTCTTCAACAGTAAGTCAAATCCATGTTTATGTGTGCTATTGCTCATGACACACAACTTGACAGTCTCAGTGAGAGATTTGGTTTTATTTTCATTTTCTATCATTTTAAATGTTTTTTTCCCCAGTGAGTTTTCTTCTCATACCATCTACATATACTCTTCTCCTTTTTGGAAACCTAGAGAAATGAGGAACCGATTATGTGTTTTAAGTAATTGGGCCAGTGAATATGTTAGACAAACACGAATCTCCACATTCAAACAAAGAACTCCTGAAAATAAGAACATAGTCAAAGGTGGATACCATTTTCCTATACATTTGAAGTTTTCCTTTGCACAATTAAACTCTCTTCTGAGAAGGTAATGAATCATATGCAAAGACCCTTATTAAAAAAATCCAAAAGCATTTTATGTGATTACTTAGATTTTGTCAGAGAAAGTTGAAAAGCGATCTATTACAGTATTCAAATATAAAAAAGTATTACATAAATCAGATCATGTATAGCTGTTCTTTTCCATCAATAAATGCAATTTTCCTACAAGGCACTCAGAATGAATAAAAAATAAGAATGTTTCCCCTTATACATAGTAAGCAAAGATAATGTTTCGCTCATTCATTTATTTACCTATTTATCGTGTGTCTACCAGATAGAATCTCAACTTGCCAGAACATGAAAACCAGATGATAAAGCTTCCAAAAAAAAAAAAAAAACTAAATTTCTTATTGAATCCTAATATCAGGGCATACATATTTTGAGAACTACCCCCAATGATCCTGCCAAGCAGCAAGGAATGATAATCACCGGTTCAGTATGTGCTTGGCACATCATTTTGTTGCAGGGATACAGACTGCGTGAAATATAATCTTGCCTTCAGGAAGCTCATTGTGTAGTGGGAGAGATAACCATGTAAGAAATGCAGCAGGAAAAGAGCAGGGTGTAAGTAAAAATCCAGTGGTCACACAGAGGTGAGAATGATTAATTCTGTCCAAGTCTGTCAGAAAAGAGTTCTTAGAAGGGAATCTAGAAAATAATGAGTGTGATTTTTTCCTAGGCAATAATAAAATGGTAGCAAATATATGCCAGGCAACACTCTAAGGGCTTTTCACATATAAAAAATTCTACTGCTCCTCAATAATAGTCTATAATAACCCATGGAATAGATAGTATTCTTTCCCTTATTTATTTTTTTTTCTTTCCCTTATTTAACAGTGAAGAAACTGAGGCAAGGAGAAGTTAGGCACAGATCATTCAACTCAAAAGTTTGGCATTCTGATTGTGTAACTGTAGTACAGTGTTCTCAGCTCCATTGCAGTCATCTTTCAAAGGTGAGGAAGGGAAGTATAAACAAAATAATGAAATGTACAAAAGAATGTTTAAGGTACTGTAAGCATAGACATATCCTTTTTTTTTAAAATCTTAAAAACACAGTTTAAAAAAAAAAAAAAACACTATTTGCAGTGACTCAAGACCACAAACATTTTCTTCCTAATTAAAGGTCAGAGAGGATGCACCACATAATTCACCATTAGGATCCTCTTACCTATCTTTAATTCAGATGATGGTAACAGAAGAGACTAACGACATAAACAGAAGTTTGTTGGCTATATAGGCCCTGGAATTCTAATAGGTCTGTTCCTAATACTCTGCCTCTCGCTGAGATGATTCAAAATTCTAGCAGGGTTCCAGTACTCACCTGTTTTGTTCATTCAGTAGCGTTTCTCACTGTCGACTATGCCCTCCTTCTTGAAATATCTTTTTTAGTCTTTTATACATCTATCTCACTTCTCCTTCCCACCTCACTGACAATTTTCCTTTGTCAGCTTTCAGAATGTTGAAGTGTCTCCTCGATTTTGGCCCTTTGTTTTCTGTGTAATCTTATCCAGTATCATGACTATAAATACTTTCCATCGACGCCTGACTCTGAAATATCTATTTGTGAGCCCAAAACTTTCTCTGGGCTCCAAACTTCTAGATCTATTTGAGTACTTGATATATATCCTTGTCCAAAATAGAATTTTGGGTTTTCTTTCACTCAACCTATTCCTTTTCAAGAATCACTCATCTTAGTAAATACTAGAACCCAGTTGTTCGGGCCAAAACTCAAGACATCATCTATCTAACATATGTTAGATAGTTGTTAGATATTTGGCTACTAATCACTTTATGCCCAATATCATATGAGCAACATTTTCAGATGGTTCACTTAGTTAGTAGTAAATTCATTTACATGCATGTTTCAGAAGGGAGATTAACATAAGGAATGGACTAGAAGAAAGTAATAATAAACATTCTATATATCTTGAAGAAATGAGCATGTTTTGGTCATGAAGAATTTGATGCTAATATGCTAATACAGTACTTTCATGTAAGGACTCTATGGAAAGCTGGAAATAAGGGTTTGATATTTGGTTTAAAAACTTGGAGTACATATAAGAGCATATTTTTAAATATTTGGAGATTGGACTCCATGAGAGGCTGACTCTGAGAGAGAATATTTTTAGGAAATACACTTGGCATGAACACCTTTAGGAGGATTGGTTTAAAAAAAAAAAAAAAAAAGGCAGAATTAGGGAGAGAAGTTGAGCTAAATGTAACCCCAGGAAAAGCCTCTGCTGACTTGGGGAACTTTAGAGCTGAGATTGTCCTTCAGAGTTACTTCAAGACAGAGCAAAGAGAAGCCTTTACCACTATATTGGTAAAATCACTGGTTGTCCTGGAAGAAGGTGTGGCCATATCCAGGCAGCTCTTTAGCTGATGCAGTCTGCAAAGTGGGGAGACATCTGGATAAACATCTGCAGCAACGTTCCCAATAACTGCAGGAATAAGTCCTTTATTCCCGAAGGAAGATCTGGGTCCCACATTATAACATCAAAACTTCCATTTTGAGTAACAAATAGTGTATGATTTTCTTAGGTAAATTACTTAGGCAGTTGGAGTTGAATTGTGTATTACAATATACTTAAATGAATGAAGTTCCTGCCTTTTGTTTCATCAAAGGATTATTTTATGTAGATTAAAACAGACTAATTGTGAAATATTCTAGCAACTTTTCACAGATATGCTAACTTATACAACAAAATACTAACTGTCACGTATAACTTAATTTTAGAAGTCTATTCTCAACAAGTTTGACCCTGTTGCTCTTTTGGAAGATAGTTTATTATTTTCTGACTGTGAGACTAATATTGGAGTCTGAGATTTTTGGCTTCTACGAAAAGATGTCAAACATGTTTCAAGAGAAGCCCATACCTAAATAAAGTGAATGACATTTATACTGCTCTGGAAAGAGCTACTCAGTCACCCTGACAATTAATCATGAAGTAAAAGGGAGTAGACACTTTTAAAGAGAGAATAAGAGGGAATAAATGAAATGGTTCAAGAAGATTGATAGTCCCTCATCTACTAGGTAAGCAGTTCTTCCTATTTCCTGCTTCATGTAAAGTTAAAATATTTAATAGGGCATATATGTGATTCTAAATTGTTTTTGTTTTTTGTTTTTTGTTTTTTTCATAATTATACCCATCTAACAGAATAATTTGGCCTCCTAGGACACATCTCTGAAAGGTTTTTAGAGTCCTTGTCAGTGTTCACTGATTTGGAGAAGGTGGGTCTAGATTCTTAGTCACATCTGGTCATACTGCCTTTGCTTCCCATCACTTTTTTTGAAATACGTTCTTTACCCCTTAGAAACCATCATAAGATTATTTATTCTTTAAAACACACACATGAATTCACTCCTTTCTTAAAGCTTTACAACACTGTTCTAATCTTCTTTAACCCTCTCATGAAAATTAATAACAGATTATGTGATGTATTTTTATTATTATTATTAATAGTATTGTCTTGTATGTTCAAATAGGTGATGGGCATTAAGGAGGGCACTTGTGATGAGCTCTAGGTGTTGTATGTAACTGATGAATCACTAAAATCTACACCTGAAACTAATATTACACTGTATGTTAACTAACGGGAATTTAAATAAAAATTTGGAGAAAGAAAAAAATCAATTACACGTTAGGACATGTCTTCTCAACTAGATTATATATGCAATGACAGCAAAAGTCACATCATATATTGTGCCTAGAATGATGAAGACAGTAAGCTTTATAACTGGTTGATAATGATATGATTCACTGAAGCAAGTTGTCGATATAGAAATAATGAGTTTACTTGAATGTTAAGAACTAATAGGAAAAACTAGTGTGTTGCAAATATGCTCCTTTTTCAACTTCTACTTACTATAAAATTTAATCATTAAAGTCATTTTCTGGGTAAATCTTCTAAGTTGCTGTTTTCAATTTTTATTTTTATTTTTTCCACCAATAGCATCTAGCTGGAAAAAAAAATTAAACCTTTTTAATTCTGGAGGAAAAATGGGAAACTTGGAACTTCATATAAATAACAACAAAAAATTAAAATAAAAAATAGGTTTTTGTTGTAAGCTGTATCTTTGAATCATCTCATTATATTTCTCCCTACAGGCAGAAATCCCCAGGTGTTTGCTTAAACAAATATGAAATGAAAGGAAAGGCAAATTCCATTATTTCCACTCAGCAACTGAAATTAGCATGATGGAAATGTTCAGGAACAGGTATAATTAAAAACAACAGATGTGTTTTTATATATTGAGCTGCCATGTTGTAATCACAGAAATGATCAAAATGTCTAGGAAAGTCATATCATTTTAGATCATTAAAATTATATATATATAAAAATGTATATACATATATATCAATGGGTGTGTATATGTGTGTGTGTGTATACATACATACATATATATGTATATATGTATGTATATACACATTCATTGATGTTGATGTGGAAATAACAATAAAATATAGTCATTTCAGTAAATGGAGATTTTTCTCCCAGTGATGCTATTTTAAAATATAGATTTTTTTTTTTCTTATAAAGCCACCTTGCTTCTGACCACACTATACCATGAACATTCCTCTCACTATGATATGTAGCAAGAAGTTTCACAAAACCTACTCATTACAAAATCATGTTGCCTTCCAGCCTGTTGGGTACATATGAGTGTTTGGGAAGGGGGCACTACCATTCCTTCTGCTAAACTGAATAATAAATTATCTTAAACATTTTCATAAAAATACTAACAAATCAAAAACATAGAGTCCTAACCAGTAATAATAAGGCTAGTAGAAATTATACAGATTGTATAAGGCACATGATTAAATGTATTTCAAAACAAGTTTGAGAACTTGAGATAAAAAGGAAATGTGATAGAACATGTAAGAATTAATGATTATGATATCTGAAATGTTTGACATTTATGGCACAATTTATGTGACGTTTTTTAAATCAACATATTTCCCACCTAAGGTATTACATCTCTGTGTCATATATACTTCTATCTCAAATGTTTCTCCCTAAAGATCTTTCTTTCTCTTTAGGAGACTAATAACAACTAACACTCTAACAAAATAAATTGTCAACAGAATCAGACAAGACCTGCTAGTAATGATAATGACAATGAAATCTAAATAAATGCTATTTCCTCCAAGCAGTGCAACAAAATACTAATGTTACCTTGATGACTTCTAAAATACTTAAGAAAATCTTGATCACACTAATGTTTTGTGGTATATATTCCCTACCAAGTTGATTAATAGGTGCAAGAAAATAAGATTTCTTCTGCAGTGCTGCTAAGATCCAGGACTGAAGAGCATGCACTGTTAGCAAGATGACTTTATCCTACCTTTTAAACTATATTCAGAAATGCATACCTTGTCCACATTTATCTTTTAATTACATGGTCTATTATAGTCAACTTTCTGTCAGTAAAGGTATTTTCATTCAGCTTCTACTGAAAGCCTATATATTTATTTACAAATCCCTATACCCAGAAACGTACTGTAAGAAATGTAATTTTCAAATTTCAAGTCTAAATTGTTAATATTGTATAAACTTTTATTTTAGAATAGTTTTAAATTTCCAGAAAAGTTGCAGAGATACCACAAAAGTTCCCATATTTTCCATACCTAGTTGATCACAATTAATCAACAAATATTGATATGTTAGTATTAACTTATGTCCATATGTTACTCATATTTCCCTAGTTTGTACCTAATATTCTCTTTCTGTTTCAAAACCCATGCAGGATACCATATAATATTTTGTCATGTCTCCTTAGGCTCCACTTAACTATGACATTTTCTCAGACTTGCCTTATTTTTATGATTTTAACAGTTTTTAGCAGTATTATTCAGAAAAAAGGAGTATTATTTAGGTCTTTTATAGAATGCTCTCAGTTGGGATTTTTCTGATGTTTTCCTCATAATTAGATGTATTTGGTTGCAGGAGGAAAACAACAAAGGTCAAACGTCATCCTCATTACTTCATATTAAAGGGACACATCATCAATGTAACTTATCACTGTGAATGTTAAACTTGATCACCTATGCTAAGATAGAATTTGTCATATTTCTTCGCTCTAAAGATACTACCCCTCCCATGCTGTTGTCTTTGAGAGGTAGTCATTATGTGCAGCCCAACCTCAAGGAGTGAAGAATTATACTTCCCCTCTTTGAGGGTGAATCTTCTACATAAATTATTTGGAATTTTTCTGCCCAGGGCACCTGTTTGTTCTTCTCCATTTGAGTATTCATTTAATCATTTGTTCATGTCAATATGGACTCAGGTGGATATTTATTTAATACTTTAGGTGGTAATCCAATACTCCTTTTTTGTTAGTGCTGAAATTATTCTGTATTTGGCAACTGAAAGCTCTTTCATTTGGTGTTTATGTCCTGACATACCCCCATCATCATTTGTGTTTTTAATTTTTATTTTTTGCACTACTTTAATCTCAGTCTCTCTATATAAGATGCCCTAGACTTATCTTGTACATTCCTTGCCCCAGTATTTAAATCAGCTATTTCTCCAAGGATTCCAATTCCTTTTATTGGAATTGCTTCTAGATGCTCTCAGCTCACTGAGCAAGGATATATATATATGCATATGTTAACTCATGTATGTACACATATCTGTAATTATTTCTCTATGTAACTATTTGTATTTATACAAAGATAAACAGGAACTCATACTGTTGTCTCCAGCTAAGTAAGCCCTTTATGGCATGGATCATTCTAACCTCCTCTTCTTGCTGATCTGTAACTTCCACTTCAACAGTGAGAAATCTGGTGCCTACCATCTGTCATCCAATTACCTAACTGTTTAGTTCCAGGACGCATGTCTAGAGATTTCAGTATTGTAAATCTGTACCTCCATATTAAACAAGCTTATAGACTACAGTACAATGTTATATATACAGTGTTCTATTTCTCTTTGCTTTTAGTCTTATAGATTCCATTCATTTCCAAAGTTACTAGATCAGCAGCTTTTTCCCCCAACCCTAATGTGAAGTTAAACTTGATCGCCTGAGCTAAGATAGACTACAGAACACTGGATAATATTCCATTGTGTGGATGTATCACAGTTTGTTCATACATTCATCTACTGAATGATATATTGGTTGCTTCCATTTGGGATGATTATGAATAAAGATGTTATGATCATTTGCTTGCCAGTTTTGTGTGAACATAATTTCCAATAATTTGGGTAAATACACAGGAATGCAATTGCTGGATTGTATGATAGGGTTCTGTTTACTTCTTTAAAAATTGCCAAATTGTCTTCCAAAGTGACAGTAGTATTGTGCATTCTCACCAGCAATGAATGAGAGTCCCTATTGTTCAACCTCTTCACCAGTAATTAGTATTGTCAGTTTATTGGATTTTGTCCATTCTACTGAAAGATGACACATGAGCAAAAGCTAACATTGAGAAGGATGGAAAGAGTTGCCTGAATTTCCACACACTACCCAATCTCATTATTTCTCCACTTTTAGACCATGTATATTGGGAATTTGGATTGGGAAAAGGGCTTGTGTGTTTGTGTTATAAATCATGCTTTTAAAACTGTCTTGTGTATTCTTTTCATAAGAGAAATTGTCACTGCTGTTTTCTTCTGTACAAGCTCCAACACTTACCATGTTCCTATAGCATCCTCTGTCTCCTGCATTTATATCTCTAGAATCCCTGATTGCAATCCCATAATCCCCTTTTCATTTCTTCTAGAGCAGTCAGTTTTCTTTTTTGATCTGTCATTAAACTCCCAAGCCATATTCAGGAGACCTTATTTCCAAAACCAAACAAATCCATTAAGGGTTCTTGTCCAGAGAATTCTTTTCTAGAATTCTGTGACTAACCTTTTATTTAATAACTTTATTTTGTTTTGTTTCTTACTACATGCATTATCACATGGATTGCCCTAAAGAACATCTACTCACCCACCCAACGGCGTGACCATCTTTGTCCTTCCTGGGACTCTTCAGTCTAGAGTGAAAGTAATTTTTCTTGAGTGATATTGGGAAACATAGAGACTGTAATGGCCCCTTTGGGAAAGACAAGAGAACTGGCTGATCCGGAGACGGAGGGAATGAATTTTGGAACTGGCCGCATTTATAAATAATGGCAATGATGACTGGCTAAACATTAGAGCTTCTTAAGGAATTATCAAGGTGGCTCTGAACTTTCTGGAGGTAAGTGTACTTTGGGAAGCAGCTAGAATAGGAAACAGTCACTAAGCTTTGCATGATGGACCTCCACAGTGTCTCTGGTTCTGAAAATCTCTTGTCACAATCCTGTTCACCTATTTCCCTTAATATTTCCATGGATGAGATTTCAGACCTACTTGTAGGACATTACTGTAGTAACAGTTGGTTAAAATGTCAATTTGAGGGACTTTAAATGGCTAATTTTCAAGGCCATCATGAGTATCCTTTATCTGTAAGGTGTTGTACATAGTTTGAGTAATTAACAGATTACATACTTCATAAATAGATTTGTCTATGTTTTTAAAGACATAAAAAAGAGAGTTGATAAGTAATATTCAGTTAAATTTATATGCACATGTGATTCTTCTCCACTTTTACTTGCCTTTTGGTAACACTTTGCCTGTCTTTCTTCAGATTAACATCTCCATCTTTTCTCTCTTGTTTGGCCCAGTTTTGAATGTATAAATACTTCCTACTTATAGGATATATGGTTATCTATGCCCACACTAACAGGAAGAAAAATCATAGAGCATTCTATTTTCCTCAAGGATAATTCTTATTTAGTGGTAAAGTGACAACTTACAAATGAGAAAATTTCAAGTAGAGTAAGTTCATAGAAACTTTGTTTTTCCTTTGTTAATCATTCAAATCTGTCATCCTGTCACCACTAAAATTTTTCTTCTTTAGAACCTAATTACCAAGGTCGATTTCTAACAATTCCTTTATTCAGTAACTATGAAAAAAATGAACCATTTGAGTAGAAGCTCTGATTAAAAATGAAACAGTCAAATAAATTGAACAGGTGACATTCTTTTCAAGGTTTATAATTCATTTTTGTTAGTAGAAATTGTGTTTCATATAATTAATAGGAAGTTTTTACTGGTCTCAGAAAGAGATTCAAGCAGGAGTTTGTTACAACACAAAAGAAATATTTATATTTGGCCAGGATTAATGATTTCTAAACTCTAAATTTGTTTAACTGCCAGTATGTATTCAAAATCCTAAGTTAAAGACTAAATTAGAGTTGTTGTGAAATTTTTCAGATATTCAGGCTTTCAGAGTGACTTACTTTCCACCTCTCCTTCCTTTTCAACTGAAAATATTTCCTATTCACTCATAGTTTACTTAAGGTGTAATTACAAACTCTCAGCTTTCTTTAAATGCTTGACAGTTGTCATGTGAATTTTAAGCAAGGTTAATTCCGTGCCATGTAAAAAACATATTTGTTCATAAAGAACTTTAAGCTTCTCCAAACCCTGGTAATAAAATATGCTTATTGACTCATTATAGCTATATACTGAAAATGAGATAATGTATAGGGTATTTTTCTTATATTAGAACTTACTCTTTTTTTATTAAGGTGTACCTGATATAACATTATATTAGTTTCAGGTGTACAATGTAATGATTTGGTATTTTTAAATATTGAAAAATTATCATTACATCCATCATCATACATAGTAAGCATCCAGCATCATACATAGTTACAAAATTTTTCTTTCTTAGAATGTTCAAGACCCACTTTCCTAGCTACCTTTAAATATGCAATATTGTTAACTATTGTCACCATGCTACAGTGCACCCCATAACTTACCAGTTTTATGATTTGGAATTTGTACCTTCTCACTGCCTTTACTCATTTCAACTATTCCACCAACCTCCCACCTCAGGCAACTACAACCTCTTCTCTGTATCGAAACTCAAGTTTATTTGTTTGTTCATTTTGTTTTGTTTTTAGGTTTCACATATAAGTGAGATCATACAATATTTATCTTTTCCTAGATGATTTATCTCACTGAGAAAAAGCCCTCAAGATCCATCCATGTTGTCACAAAAGGAAAGACTTCATTCTTTTTTATGGCTGAATAATATTCCATTGTATACATTTACCACTTGCTCTTTATTCATTAATCCTTTGATGGACATTTAAGTTGTTTCCATGTCTTGGCTATTTATAAATAATGCTGCAATGAACATGGAGAGACATACATCTTTTCAATTTAGTGTTTCATTTTCTTTAGATAAACACTCAGAAGTGGACTTGCTAGATCATAAATTATAATTATATAATATATATATAATTATATAATTATAATATATAATTATAATAGCTCTATTTTTAACCTTTTGAGTGCTTCCATACTGTTTACCATGTAGCTATACCATTTATATGGGGGTTAGGATTTCAGCATATGAATTTTGGGAAGATACAAACATTTAGTCTGCAAGAATCACCTTTAAGACAGGCATTCTGGTATCAGAAGCCTTGATTTTGGGGAGAAGGAAGAGAGAGTACAGAAATGTAGGAAATATGGAGAGGAAATAATATTTTCATAAGCAAGGTAGCCTTGTGATGTTACAGAAAAAGAAAAAGATAAATTTGTTACTATACAAAACATGATAGTCCATGAAACACTATGTCAACTGTGAAATATAAGTCATAGTTCAATTTGGTAAGCAACCATGTAAAAATTCAGAAATCTAGCCAAATGTTAGCAAATTAGCAAAACAAAGAAAGAGAAAGTATCAGTGCCATATTATTGTAAGATACACTGATAAAGCTTCAAATTATGTCTACTTAGTCCCTTCTTTCTGATGCTACCAGCCAAAGAACACAAGAAAAAGTTACCCATTACTGAAATAAAAGATGAAATTTATCTCACTTTGTGTTAAGAACAGAAATGATACCATCAGACTAAGTCATTCTGACATTGGTTCTCTGTCCTGTTCTCAAATAAACACACTACTAATTGTTGTGAATTAATGGTGAGGGAAATGCTGGTTTCATTAGGAACTTCAGGAAGCAGGGGCCCCTAGATAATGTGATTGGTCATACTTTTTTGGCCAAAAGACTGATTCTTATATAACAATATCAGTAGATTCTAATCCATCTATATCTTAAGGCTGATCCTGCTCTTACTCCCTGCTAGAGAGTTAGACACTATGGTCATTGTCACTCAGTTCCAGTAAGAGCTTTCTCTCATGTTGTTTGGAGTGCTCTCCTTCATTACCTGCCTTTCCTGGGCTAAGTCCTACTCATTTAAATGGCAACTAATTATTGGGAGAATAATGGCCTCCTATAAGTACCCAAATCTTAACCCTGGAATCTGTGAATATATTGGATTACATGAGAACATTGCAGATGGAAATAAGACTTATAATAAGCTGGCCTTGACATGGAATGATGATCCTGAATTATCCAGACGGGTTCAATTAATCACAGGACACCATAAAAGTAGAGTAAGGAGTGAGAAGAGACAGAATCACAGGGATGGCAGCATGAGAGCAGTGTGACAACTACAGTTGCTACCCTTTAATATGAGGGAAGAAGACCACAATCCAGGGAACCTGGTGATCTCTAGAAGCAGAAAAGGCAAAGAAACGTTCTTCCGCAGAAGGAGTGCATCCATGGAAATTTTGATTTTAGCCCATTGAGATCCGTTTTGGACTTCTGACCTCCACAAATAAAAGATAATATATTTGTGTTGTTTTAAACTGGTAAGTTGGTGACAATAATATATATTATCATTCTTAAATGGTCTTAAATGGAACTTTTTAAATTAAGTAAATACTGTTTGTAGTATTTGTTAACCTCTCTGAGAACGTACGCTCAATGAAGACAGGAATTTTGTACATTATACCCTAGCAATATTTTCAATGTGTAACATAGGACCCAAACTCAATAAGTACTTGATAAATACTCATTAAATAAAATGGATTTTTTCCTTATTTAATATTTTGAAAAAAGGACCCCAGGAAAGTAAAAATAGTTTGCCAGGGAAGCAAAAAGACTTTGCTCAGGGAAGTACTATTATTTCTAGGATTTCCTCCTTGATTTCCCTGAGAATACTTCTCTCTTTTGAAGGGAAGGTATTTATTGTCCTTCAATATGAATTCTAATTCATATAAATTTACCTGAATCAGAATATTACTTTTAGGACTGTTTCAAATAGTCCTAAAAATAGGTGGACCCTAATCCAATAGAACTGGAATCAGATAGATTAGAATCTAATCTGATAGAAGTGGAAGAGACACCTGAGGTCTCTTTTTCCATGCATGCACAGAAGAATGGTCACATGTGAACACAGAGAGAAGGCCCTCATCTGTAAGCCGGGAAGAGGTCTTAACAGGAACCAATCTTGATGGTATCTCTATCTTGGGCTTTCATCCTACAGAACTGTGAGAAAATTCATGTTGTTTAAGCCATTCAGATATGTGCGTGTGTGTATTCTTAGTACATATAGAATATTTATTTAATAAACCTGTTATTGGTATAAGAAATTACACAATTTAATGTTTCATAATGTTTTTTAATGAGTGTTGCTTTCATGATAGTTCTATGTTCAAGAATAGATTGTTAAGTAATACAAAATGAGAAGAAAGGAAAAACTTACTTCTTTTCTTACTTAAAAACAAAAAGGAATTAGCTCTCTGGGAATGACTGGAGACACTGATACAGTCAAGTCACAGAAGGATATTTAAGAAGTATCCGGTCATTAAAAAAAAATTATCAAATGCCATAAATCATGATTCTATGAAGCCCTGTCATAGTTTAGGTTGCCAAAAGACTGACATCTGTACATGAAGAATTGGTTCCAAACTTTCTGAGCATAACCAAATTCCTAGGAAATATGAGTAAATAGCAAGAGAAGTGACTGCTTTGTTGGCAGATTTACTGGGATATCAACCAAATCAATTCAGCAAAGGAGGCTTAAAATTACTTGCAGCAAGTAATCCTTGCATCTGTTTCTTAGGAAGCTATATTCTGTTATTTTTGCTTATTGAAATTATTTTCAGTCTATGGGTTTCAATAAATTGTGTTGATTTCAAATAGAATTTTTATTTATTTATTACCAATCTCTACATTATAGTAACCACTAGCCAAAGTCAACTTACCAACACTTGTTAATCTTTTTAAATGTAAAAAAAAAGTACAAAAATATTAATTGCTCAATTCATAGTCTTATATGCCACTTGAAATTTTCATTAGCCATTTAAATAAAAAATACATTATTATACACAAAATCTTTGTTAATATGCCAAATACTAAAACACTAAGAAAGTATGTTTTGTTATAAGTCTCTAGATTAATTAATTTAGTAAACATGTTTGAGCATTTATTATGTATCATGTCTTCTACTGGAGTCCTAGAGGAACTTATAAACAAATAAACCTATATTATACAAGGTAGTAGAAACAGAAACCACGATAAGTGAATACAAATACATATAGTCCATTAAAACACATAAAAGAAAAAGAATATACTAGGGAGGAGAGCACTTTAAATAATGGGAATTGAGCTAAAATCTTAAAGACAATGTGGAAAAGAGGCTACTCTGTTTGAGTCTGCCGGAGAATGCTTTATTTACTTGCAGTGTTTGTTACAAAGCAAATACAAAATCCAAAAGTCTAAAGATTTTTTAGTAACAAAAGAACCTCTACTGTGTATATATATATGTATACATATAAACATATATATGTATACATATATATATAGTACAGCACTTACTACTGTTGTGCTTGCAAACCACTAGAATAGGACCTGAAGGACCTTGAATGTGTGATTTGTTCTGTGGGCCCAGAGCCAAATTTGATGCCATCTGGTGAGGGACTTCTTGGGCTGGGGGGACAAGTTGGGGACACAAATGGACTTTCAGACCATCACGAGCTACCAGTGCTATGTGCTGTGAGAGGTCCTGGCTAAGGAACTGTCCCACTGGGAGTAGTACCCCCACCCAAGGTGGGATTCTAAGGGGTTGTCCAAAGGCCCTGGGTCCCCCTCCTTTGAGGCAGTGACCTCTTGCCACCCCAAACTTCCCTCAGTGGCTTCCTTCCTCCGTGTAGCCACTGATGTCACCATACCTGCCCTTTGCCTGCCTTATCCAAATGCCTTTCCCCAAACCCTGAATGGCATTTCTCTCCCTCCCTCCCAAACTTGTCTCTCACTACCTGAAGGCCCCTGGGGTGGGAGCTTCCTCATCCCACTGCTCCCCACACCTGCAACGAGAGCCAGGCACCTACACCCTAGACATCCTCCCAAGGCCTTCACCATGCTCTAAGGCGCTGACGCTGGCCAGGTGCGGAGCAGCCTGCCTGCTTGCCTGCTGACCCAGTACTCTACTAGTTGTGGCGCCTTTGGCCTCCCTCCTACCTTACTGGCTTCAGGCTGGCAGTGTCCTGTCCCCTGTTACTCTTTTCCCAACCTCCAATCTGTATCCACACTGATACCGCCTCCCCAATAAATTCCTGTCCATGGGAAATTGAAGAAAAGAAAACTATACATGCATATATATTAGTATATATAATTTTACATAGCTATATGAGTAAATTTTACATTTCTAAGCAAGAAGTTTTTCCTGCTAAAATGTGCATGGCTTGGAATAAGAATAAATTGTAAAAACTACTAGTTAGGATGTAGAAATTAAATTTCTAAGAGACCATCACTCCCACCAGAAACAACGTGAACAAGCCAGACAAAGGACAAAATCTTCAGATTGCTTTCGGTTCTGTTTTTGGTGGAGGTGGTGACAGTGCTTTTTGTTTGTTTGCTCTTCTTTCTTTGTTTCCTTACCGTACTAAGAAAACTAAATTAATGTGGAGCAGGCAGCCTTTGAGGTAGTCACTGATGATGCCCTGTTATTGATTTTCTCTGGGTGCACATCAGGTCCTCTCTGAGTGCGAAACAGTGGCCCATGAATGCTGCCCCTGGGTTAAGGAAGCTAATAAGAGTCCCCTTAGCCACTCCAGACCTTCCCTGTGTACACTGGAGCAGCACTCCAAGGATGCAGACAGAGTGGAAAGACAGAGGGTGATTTTCTAATGCTTGGGAAGCCAGTGACAGGGCAGAGGAAAAATCAAACCAACCATGAAACAAAAACATCTCCAGGTAAAAAAGGTTGGCAACCAGGCTGTAAAGCAAAGAGAGACAACTCACATTTGGGAAAACTGGAGGTAGTTTTGTAAATACAAAGGGGTTGCTAGAATCTCTCTAGTGCTCTGAGTGCAGGCATTGCTGAAACAGCCTAGACTGTGTCCTCAAAATATCTCAAGATAAGAGTGAACTAACTAAATTTGTAACCAAGCTTACAGACAACCGAACCACAGACTATAGTAACTCAATCTGCACTCACAATAAACACTAATGGCCTTATAGAAGGTACGGCTTGCGCTTTTCTTGAGGTAAGTATTATTTACTTAAGTCTCTATTTTTGCACACAATGATTGTCACATAACCAAAAGTTATGAGAAATTTGAAAGAGCAGATATATGTGACCCATAACCAAAAGGAAAAAAAACAAACAAACCAACCAAGCCCACAGTAGCCATATATTGAAACTGGACAAAGACATTATTTTTTTGTAATAGATATGTTAAACAATCTAATAGAAAGAGTAAACTACATATATAAAGAGTGGGTGACTTTCCAGCAGAAAATGGAAAGCAAAAAAAGGAAGAAATTAAAATGCTAAAAAATAGAAAGTATATATAATGTTAACCTTAAAGCTGACTTGATACAAAGAAAAAAATAAAATGAGCAGAGATGAAACAAGTCAAAAGTTCTTCAAATAGAAACACAAAGAAAAACAAATACACAAAATGTTGAAGCAACGCATCTGAGATATGTGGTATAGTATTCAGTGGCCTAACATGAAAGATTCTGTGGCTTATCTGGCTTGAAATTGGATTTCAAGAAGGAAGAGAGAAATATAGAGCAGAGACATTTTATGGAGGGATAATGACCAAAAAATTTCCTAAAATTAATGAAAGACTTAAATCCCAAAACCTAAGAGATTCAGTGAAACACAAAGGAAAATACAAAGAAAACACCAAAGCACATAATAGCCAAACTGCTGAAAATTTTAAGAAAGAAAGAAAGTTTTAAAAGCATCCAGAAGAAAATGCATATTTCACATACAGTAAGTCACTAGTAGGAATTTTGCTTGACTTCTCTCAGCTGAAACACCAGAATTCAGAAGATAATGGAATGATACCCTTAAAGTCCTGCAGAAAGTTTAGATTGTCAAAACATTGCTTTTTTGTAATTAGATTGTTAAATCACTGCTTTATTTTCTGAGGATTTTTCTTAATTAAAATAACAGGTATTTTACAGATTACTCTTAAGTTGGGGCCTACTAGAAAGAAGAAATTCATGGAAAATGAGTATGACAATCATGATAATTTCTATGCTGTCCTTGAATCTGTGAACTGAGAGTAGGCACTTTAGAGAATCCTGTAAAACTGGGAAGGGTCAGGAAAAAAAAGTTAAAAACCCAGGTAAAAAGGTAAAAGACAAAAATTAATAGCTTTTGGGAGCCTCTGTCCCAATCAGGTGATGACATCAGTAATTGGTCATAAAGACTCACGCACCTCTGTAGCTGTGTGTGCTTATGGGTATTCCGCTTTTTAGAACTATGATGAGTTGGTTCAAGTACCCTTTACCTTCGGGATTAGGTCATTTATTAAACAAAACAAAGAGAATATTTTCTCGGTGTCTGTGGACATCTTTCAATAATCAACATGGCTCTAATCAAAACATTAAGTAGTTGAATCTTGGACTACTGCTCCATTTGGACATTTTTGTTTTCTATTTTATTTAGTATTCTAGTGTCATTTCATGTAAACCTTTTCGAATCCTCTATTTCTTATCTTTACTGAAAAAAATAGTAACTAGCACATATTGCCTCCATCACTCCCCTCTTCAATGGACTGTTTTTGCAGTTGTACGTTAAACGTGAATGAGCGAGACAATGTCCCTTTTTAGAGGATGAAATTATCTTCAGACTTTGATGCAATTTGATATAACCTTTGGAGTAAAAGAGAACTTTTTGCATGTGGAAGGGATAAAACCTTTGATAAAATCAAGGAGTGTGAAATATTTTTGTCAGGGTGCAGGTGTTGGTAGGCAGTCTCCAAAGCTGGCTGCCATATATTTCTCCCCTCCCTTTATGCTCATGCCACTCTCTAAGCAACAGATAGAATTTATTTCACTGTTACTCATTTTTTCCATTCTCCTTATGCTCTAACATGTCTCTGCATAATACTTCATTTTTTAGTTTTTTATTTTAGTCACTAGGGATTATTTTGATAGTAATACTGATTACTTAAAATACTGTATTAAAATATTACCTGTCTTTGTTACTGAGATGTTTGGAGCTTCTTTAAATTTTGTACCTTTGGTGAGTACATCATTTGCCTTGCATGTGTGCATTTGTCTTGCATGTGTGAGAGGATAGAGAGTAGTCAAAAGACATCAAACCTACTAGAATATAAGCTCAATAAAGACAGTTTCACATATGTTTTGTATATTACCTTTTCTGTGATGACAAATATAGGGGTTAATATGTGGAACATATTGGACAAATTTTTGTTGACTAGAGGAGTCCTAAGAACATGAAGTATTTTTCTAATTGGAATGAACAGTTGTTGAATTTTTTTTTTCAGGGAAACTTTTTTTTAATCATGTTATGTTGAAATTTTTGAAGAAAGGGGGTGAGATGATCTGACCACAAGTGAAATTTCTTATGGAAATGAAGGCATAGTTTCACAAAACCTGGGCTTCCCCCCCTCCCCATGGAAAATAAGAGGGGGAGTGGCCCTCTTATTCCTCTGCCACCACTGGTATTCTTGCGGCTTCTCTATGGAAGTCCCTTTTCTTCCTCTCATCCCTGAACTAAAGCTTCCCTGCAGGTTAACTTAAATGCTCCTTTACCTTAAGTTATCCCTATCCTTCCATCTTGTAAATCCCTGGAAGGTGCTACTTGCTGACACCTGAAAAATAAACACACCACTAAGCTATTAACACACCTTTCGCTACTATCATTTTTACAAGATTGCATTTTAAAGAGACTTTGTAAAAGCAATGCATGTGCCTAATTATTAGTAACAAATGCTATGCATTTAGCAAATTTAAAGTGCAGTAATTTCTTAGACTTCTAAATGCTAATGAATTAATGAAAAATCCAAAGTTGAATTCCTTATTGCTCTTTCTATACATTTTATAGAATTCTATTATAGAGTACCAATCAATTGAGAAAGAAATTCAAGTCAGAAATGCTAGCTTATTCATAGGAACATTATTAAATCAATTAACTTACTAATGGCATCTGCCAGTTCATTTTAGGAAAGGCTCAGTAGCAATAAAATTAAAGTACAGTCATAAATTTTTCTTTGTTCCAGGTATTGCAGGAAGAAAAATACTAAAAATGCTTTCAACTTTGTCTTTAACATAATCAGATTGTGATAAGAAGCTCAGAAACAAGTTGTGCTATCAAATGGTAAATCTATTCTGATGCATTTCCCATTAAGTGAAAATTATTTTTATGTAACCTTTTTTTAATTGCTGAAAGTGCAATTACCTTCACACTTTTACTCTCTGTTTGGGGACAAAGTGAAATAAATCCACACTGCTACATTTTACATCATGTTTCTTCTGGCTGATTTTCCTGCATCAGTTTCTCTCCAGTAGTGTAAACAGTTCTAGTTACTGTCTCTTAGGAAGATGTAACATAATAGACAATCTTTGAGAGCAGTGAGATAAGAACAAATAACCAAACATTAAGATGTATTTACTTAAGGTATAATGAATCTTCCCTATGCTAGGTAGAAAATGTGAAAGATTTAAGAAATACCTAACACATAGTCTTCTCTTAGGAAAAACTGGCATTTTTTTTTTTTTCTGAAGAACCAGAGCGTATGTTAATATAACTAGAGAAATATGTGTTTTTGTTATAGTTGCATGGGGAAATACAGGTACCCTGTGTATTTAAAAACCTAAACTCGAGCTCATCATGGACCATTCAAACATTCAAAAAATAACAAAAGAAAAAGAATAAAACCAATTGGTAAATGATAAGAAATATCAAGATTCATGTAAGAATATTATGTTTGGATTATATTCAGATAGACTTCTTTTAAATGTAGAAAGAAATCAAAGGTACAGTCTTTTTTTAAGAAAGACAATTAGCCAAGTTTTTTTTTAATTGTCAATTTATCTTAATGAAAGTGTTGTCAGCAACACTGAAGCAGAATTAAGATTAAACATGAACATATCTCAATTCAGAAAATAACTTGCATATATAATTTTGTACCATCCTGGCAATAGCAATAAGCTTAAATAAAATGTAAAATCTGTGCTTCATACTGAAAGAAAAAAAAGGCAATCTTTCTTCAGTTCTCTTGTTGGTTATGTAGATGGCACTACAAGTTAATAATATGTCAAAGATGAAAATTTCACATTTCAAATTGCTATAAAATCTTATTTTCAATGCGCTTCTATTTCAAAAGGTGTTTTTAATGTTCATAGGATCATAAGGTCAATTTCTTCTGTTATATGTCTAACGATTTATTTCCTTTTCCCAGAGTTTTGTTGTTTTATATGTGGGCTGCTTTATCTTAGTGATACATATTTTTGTGCTAATTAGACTTGTAGAAAATGCCCCTGATTCAAATGCTATTCCAGATGATGTTCCGATTTATTAAATTGGTGGCACCGAAATGCTCGAGACTGTGTTAAATTATAAAATATCCTGGTCCTCTAACTTTAATATTCTGGATGATCATGCTTGGGAAGTTTTGAATGTCATTGTTTGAGATATTCCAAATTATTTGAAATGCTTCAGATGAGAGGTATAATAGCTTTGCAGCACTCACGTTCCCATGGCAATCTGTGAGAAAACCAAGCCTTACTCTTTCTGTTAAAGCTAATTTAATCCTTTGAATTAAAGAGCTATGTCCAACCTTATAGCAATAGAGGTGTCAGGAAACATGAACTTTGGAACTCTGTATCAGGATATGATTTTAAGAGGAAAGAGTTGATAAAAGACCATTTGTGTAATTTATTTGATCTCCCATAACCATTCTGCGACAAGGGCATGCAAAAATGTCAAGAATAGAAATTTCAATGTTTATTGTCTGCCGCTAGCCCAGTGAAGACTATAAACCAAAATGATGAAATACTTTCTTAAGAAATCCAGCCACATTTTTTGTGAGTCCCAGAAGTTGCATAGTACATTTCTTTGTTAAAACTGAAAGACTCAAATTAAATATATGTTACTCAGAAAGCAGTGGTTTTTCTCAAAATTCTAAAAATTGATAATATCCTCTAATCTGTTGTATACTGTTTCTATTATTAGATAAGCTTAAATTCCCTCTAAAACAAATCTCAGGGTATTTATAGTCATTTTTTTAATTCACTTATACAGGCAGCATTCATTAAGAACCAAGAAAATCTCAAGCTTTGTGCCATATTCTGGGAAAGATGAAAAGATGTATATTGTCCATGATTCTGAGAACTCAGTAACTAGATGGAGAGAGACAGATGTGCAAACAGCACTAGTCCTACTGTATATAAAATCAAATATTGAAACATTATGTGGTACAAAGTAGAGGTAAGCGCTAGATGCTTTGTGAATGCCAAGAAAAGAGTGGTTAATTCTGTTTGCTGGAGTAATAGAGGCCCTAAAGTTAGAAGAATATTTGAGCTGGAACTTGGGAGATAACAGGATTTTTATGAATCAGGAACAACATCATCGTCAGCTGGATCTATATACACAGACATAAAGAACAAGCTTTGCTGGTTTATAAAAGATCATCAGTGATGATAAAGTAGAGGCTATTATTTAAAGGAAACTGTTGAGGGAGAAAACCAAAAAAGCAGGACAAATAAAGAAAAAAACACAAATATTAAGTTAAGAGGTTTGCTGTTTATTTGATTAACGGTGACTGAATGGAGATTTGAAACAAAAAAATCATATGATAAAAATCTGTGTTTTTGACAAATTCTCAAAATACTATAGAGAGAAAACTGACACGAGAAGAGATGGCTTGCAAAGAAGGCAGATAAATCGTGGCCCCAAGAGTATTTAAGATTCTGAATATTAATGCGATAAAGACAAAGAGAAGAACATGGTTTCAGTTGTCTGTTGGGAAAGAAACTGAATGGAGTATGGCCTTGGAAATGAAGGAGGAATATACAAGTACAGGAAGTTTAGAAAATGGGGGAGAGGAAGGATAGTGAGATTAGTTTGGGACAGCTTAAGCTGGAAATGTCTTAGAGAAATATAAAAGTTATCCAGTAGACCACAAGTCAGCTAATATTTTCCATAAAGGACAAACAGCAAATATTTTTGGTTTTGGGGGGCCATATATACCTCTGTGATTCTACCATGAAAGCAATCATTAGTGGTAAGTATATGAGTGGGTATGATTGTATTCCAATAAAATTTATTTATAAAAACAGGCCTTTTGGCCATTGTTCACTGAACCCTATTAAAAACTGTTGGAAATACCTACGTTTTGCAAAAATGCCATTGTCATAAGTTGGGTTCCCTGGAAACAGATGATAAGAAGGGGAAACCTATAGAGGGTTTACTCAAGAAGGCACTGTAGAATGACAAACACGAAGAAGTAAGGAATGCAAGCTTGAGCAAAATTAGAACTTGAATTTGCGGTGTGCTGATAAATGGGAAAAAAACTACTGATCTGTAGCATTTGCTGATTTTCATGGTGTATCTAATCCTTTTAAGCTGCCATTATAAATTCACTGGATGCAGAATTGGGTATGATGCATACGACTGGCTCTTGGGAGCCATTTGGAGCTGGTTCCAGCACACCATTGAATTGAACTATAGTGTGGTTGGAACAGAGGCCTCCACAGAGCCTTGAGTCTAGAGCTCAGACTCTCCAGTTACACCAAATTAAGTAAGAGGGTTAGGTATTTATACCACTACAGTCACTGAATGTGAGCTGCCTGAAGAAAGAGCAAAAGAACTCCTTTTAGGTAAGAACAATTCCCGGAGACGAGTTAGCTATGAAATTCAAGGATGGAGTGCCTCAACCATGAAGAATATCTGTAATGAACACCGTATTACACAAAGACTCCCAGATAGTATGAGTATGTTTGTGTAAAATTATATTTTATTCAAATATTTCACAATATTTAGCTTCCAAAAATAGTAGCAAATATAGTAGCAATTGTATCTGTCATAAATCTACCATTTCACAAAATATTTTCCAAAAATTTCCATCGAATATTTTACTAGCCAAATGATTTACTTTTTTAGATAAAACAGTTAGGACATGAATAGATTAAGCAATTTCTATACAGTTTGGTACTGTCAATGACAATACCAGAGTTAACAATCGCAATTATCATAGCTTCCATCCTTCACTTAATTCAGTAAGTTTCTTCTCATTAAGAATCAACCTTAGCCATAATAACAGGCAGGAGCTCTGCAGACAGAATCACATTTGAAACATGTCCGTATCTTATTTTCTAGCCTTAACAAAGTATCTTAACCTCTCTGAGACCTGTTTTCCAAATCTATCCACTGAAAATAACATCTGTTTTGTTAATGTTTGATTTGATATTATATGTGATCCACATATTTTAAAACTTGTGCGTCATTTTCCATGTGCTAGTTCATGAATTAAATGTCTTCCTCTACCTACTGCCTTATTTTTGTGCCTTCTTTCATAGCCAGATTTCTGGAACCCAGT
This sequence comes from Martes martes, assembly GCF_963455335.1. Lineage (NCBI taxonomy): Eukaryota > Metazoa > Chordata > Mammalia > Carnivora > Mustelidae > Martes > Martes martes. The sequence goes on along the minus strand of NC_137889.1, from coordinate 185,194,353 downwards.
GTCTCACCAATGATTCTTAAACTTGAATATATTGGGCAATCACCTGGATATCTTGTTAAAATCCAGATTCTGAAGCAGTAACTGTGAGGAGCCGCCTGAGATTCCACATTTATAACAAGTTCCTAAGAGAGGCTCATGTCATTGGTTCACAGACCACTGCTTGAATAATAAGGATTACTCCTAAGGAGGTAAATGCCACCTCATCTCCAGGACTCCACAGCAGCTAATGAAACCATGACCAGTCGGTTTTACTACAATTTAGGAGATTTTATGTTATCCCTATGAAACTATATAGTCATGTATTTCCTTATTTCTTTTCTCTTATCCCTTAACGTGCTTAATCTCTTCATCCTTTAACACTAAGTTTAGATTCAGTACCTCTGAGAAATCTTCCACTCATAGGAACATAGAGAAAGTTGTAATATTGAAAGGGGAAACAAAAAGAATCTTATCTTTTTTAAACCAGAAAACAATACATAGCTCTTTCTCTATTAAAGCATGATTTCTTTCTTTAATTTTTTTTCAAGAAAAACATGTGAATAATAATAGCTAGCAAGTGCAATATCAAGTAAATCGAAGACATGGAGACCTTCTATTACCTGAGCAGTTAAGAACCCATGATCTAAAAAAAAAAAACAAAAAAAGGAAGAAAGAAAAGGCAGAGGGGAGGTATCCTCACATCACACCAACCAGGATAATTAGTCTTTTTCTTCTCACATACCGCCCCCCCCCCAACACACACACACTTCACCTTAAGTTCAAACAGTTTTTATACTATCATAAAGACAAAAAACAATGTAAGAATATGAGTAACACAAAGACCAAACTAAGTAAGATGAGCAGATCAGTTATTTAAGTATTCAACAGAAGGGATTTGAGGTAAATGTCAAAGTGAAATTTTTGAGTGGGCTATGAACTGGGAGGAGGAGAAAACTAAAAATAGACTGAATTTATGATCCAATTAGACAAGAATGCAGGGTCTTGCTGGAACTAAAGTGATCATATGCAACAGGAATAAGAACAGCCTACTTTGAAGCAGAGCAGCAGACAACAGACCTATTTTATATTTCAGGAAACTAAGGCAGGAACACGTTAGATAACTTACCCAACATTACACAGCAGGTAAGTGGCAATGCTACCTGCTCACTCAAGTAATCTTACTCTAGAGCCTGCACTTTTAACTCTTCCTTATATCCCAGACACCCTTCTTGGAACTAAGGGTGTACAAAACATGCAAAACATTTATGAGTCCCTGTGCTCATGAAATTTATAAATCTTATGTTTGGATGTGATTGTCTTTCTGCTAAGACCTGGACAGAATCAAATTAAATATCTGAAAGAGGGCTGCTAGAAGTGTAAAGCTGGGAACATTCTAGTGACATCTGCTTGTCCCAAATTTAGATGCACACTGGGGGAAGGAGTCAAACAGAATCCCTGGATTATAGTTGAAGTGTCCTATACACATACACACATTTAAACACATATTCATACAAATGTACAAGGGACACCCATACTTAACAAACAAAGTATCTTTCCAAAGTCATAAATACTAAAAAAAAAAAAAAAATAAGTTTAAGGTTTAATATTTAAAATGGCTACTCAGAACCATTAGTTGTAAGAATGACATTTACAAGACATTACTCTGAGCACTTCATTACTTTGGCCACAACCCGAAGCAATCCTTAATAATTTCTTTAACGGAATGAGCAGATCAGAGCTGTACTGAACCTCTTCAACTTTTTAATGGATATTTTATTAGTTAAAATAGATATCTGCTTCTCTGTGTTTAAACCTCTTATAAAATCCCAAAGCATTTTAATATTGGATATTAAAAAATAAAAACAAAAACAAGCTCTCTTCATTTTGATCAACCAGATCTAAATTATTTTTGAGAGAGTCAAATCTAAGTATATTTTTTGAGGACCCAATAGACATAGAACGCAGAGCCAAATAATTTTAAAATTCCAATATTTTTCTTTCTTCCACCATAGCGCTTGTACGCTTGTACTACTATAAATGTTTTATCAGTTTTCTTTGGTTCTACTGGATACCAAGTGGCATGATGACATTAGCCCTCGTGGATCCCCGGTCAAACATATATAGGGACAGCACTGTGCCCTCATCCAAGAATAGGATCCTGAGCTGTCTAAAATGTCTGCTAGAAATTAGTAAATTCCCTGGTGTCAATCAAATGATGGAGCAGATTTATAGAGTCAGCAAATTAGACCCATAAGCAATGTGGTAGAATTTTTATAGCCTGGAAACTACTGCAGAAAATGGAACAAAAAGATTTATGGCTATTAGACTGGCACAGGCTCTGGTGTAGGGTGGCAAAAAAAAATACTGATGAAGTTTTCAGATTGAAATTATAAAATCTATAAATAAGCAAGTCCTGGATTTGATTTTCATAGATATGCTAGTCACACATAAAAAAACAAAATCTCTATTATGCAGTCATTGTCAAAAATGGACCTTCTTAATCACATATATATGTAGAAGATATGCATACATGTAAACAAAATCAAATCATACTGCGTGATAAAAAAATTATTATAGACACGTTCTTCTTTATATGACTTTGTGTAAGTTTGCAAAATGTATCCTTCAAACCTTCTTTTCTTTTAGATTATTAAAATGTGAGGGGCACAGGCAGAGAGGAAAGGATGGAAAACACATATTAGGTTAGATTACTAAAATGTGAGGAGTATAAGCAGAGAAGAAAGGAAAGAAAACACATACACAATTTTGTAGAGCTGGCTTTTTTTCAAACTGTTTACAAGCTCTAATTTTAAAATGCAAGGACATTTTCAAATATAACAGAATTGTAGTGCAATAAATGCTGGATAAGAACAATTCTCTGTTAATGGTTCAGTCTTAGACAATTGTGTTTTTACTGTAAGCCACTTCAAATCCTTTTAGCAAAAGGTGAAATATAAATGGAGAAGTAAATAAAATAAACAGGAACACCATAATACTGGTTTATATTCCTTATTTAAAGTAATAATAGCGAATTCACTCCTTGCAAGAAAACAAAGAAATCTTACCTACCTAACTTTAACATAATATTGAGTTCCGGCTGCACCTGACTCTGAACCCTCTTTCCAATATAATGTTTTCTGCCTCCCCTTGCCCCCCAACTCTGCAAAATGCCAAATAGTCAATAAGAAGTTGTATAATAAAGGACGGGGGACGGAATCTAATAACAAACACTATTTCAACTTTAAGTAATAGGAGGAGAGTCAAAGTGCTATTACCCAATGCAAAGGGCTTGAAATTGGTAGATTCATTAAAATCCACTTTAAATTGAAGACCCCCTCCAAAAAAGACATATTCCTAACTTAAATATTTTATCATAACTTAAATATGATAGGAAGTATTTGTTTGCTATACTTTTGATAAAGGGCCAAAGGTTTTTTTGAGTGTAGATTTGATTGGAGCCTAGAGTCACCTATCTTAAGTAAACCACACCCAAAATTTAACATCAGTTTATCATTTCTCAAATTGTATCAAGAGCACAGATGCATCAGAATATGAGTAGAATGCTTTTAAAAAAAATATTTATACCCCAACATTTCAGAGTTGACTTACCCACATCTAATTCTACAGCACTTCAAAAAACCATTTTTCTTTCTTTCTTGAATCCTTCCAAAGTATTCAATTTAATTTTCATGGTGACAGAAATTGTTTTTATTTTTGCACTCAGATTCCACTGATTTATGTAATAGGTAATTGAATTGAGTAATTCAACTTCGTATCAATGAACTCACATAGTAGGGGAACAGACAAGATTGACTGGTTAAGGCTTGAACTCAAAGGGCAGAATCCAGAGGGGGTGGAACGCTAGACAGGAACCTATTTGTCATGTGCACTCACTCAACCATGACTGTAGTGAGAGGTCAGGATTCTTTTCAGAAAAAAAACTGCTGGTTAATCTGGTGAATCAGAGAGGCACCTGGATGGCTCAGTCAGTTAAGTGTCTGCCTTCAGCTCAGGTAATGATCTCAGGGTCCTAGGATTGAGTCCTACATCAAGGTCCCTGCTCAGTGGGAAGCCTCCTTCTCCCTCTCCTGTTCCCCCTGCTTGTGTGCGCTCTCTCTCTCTCTCTCTCTGTCAAAAAAATAAATAAAATCTTAAAACACACACACACACACACACACACACACTTCTGGTGAATCAGTAAAGTGGAAATGGCTTAAGAGGCTTCCAACATATTTATAACTAAAATACAGTCTTGTCTTATGAAACACAGGTTCGGGGTGCAACTGGGACTCAGGCAGAGGCCAGAACCATTGACCGCAAGATGCATAAGAGGAAATCTAGAACACTTCTGCTAAGGGAAGAGTGGAATGGCCCCGTATAGGTCCTATTAATGTAGTATTACATGTATCCTGCCACGAATGAAATTTTGGGACCTTCTAATTCACCTAAGAGAAAATGACTGCTGCCAACAGTTTCTGGGTTTAATCTCTTTTAATTTTATCCTAGAAAATTAATTCTAAGACTTAAATGTGTTGGTTCCACTTTCAAAGTTCCAGGAAAGGACTTTTATTTATTAAGTGCCCATCTTGGCTCCAAACTATTTGGCTGACTACTCTTTGAAAGTATGTACAAGTGGGGAAGATATGTTTAACTTGGGACAAAATACTGAATGCCTACTTCAGATAAATTTTCTCCAGCACTGAAAAAAGGGGAAATCACAAGGAAGACTGAATTTAAATAAAAAGAAATCATACTGGTGTTCCAGGCAGCAGGAAAGCCTGAGACACACAGGTTTAAATCAAGTCCTAGAGGAAAACATAGGCAGTAAACCCTTCAAGATTGGCCACAACAACTTTTTTCAAGATATGTCTCCAAAGGCAAGCGAAACAAAAGTGAAAATGAACGTTTGGGGACTTCATCAAACAAAAAGCTTCTGCACAACAAAGGAAACAGTCAACAAAACAAAGAGGCATCCCACAGAATAGGAGAAGATATTTGCAAATGATACGCAGACAAAGGGCTGATGGACAAGATCTACAAAGAACTTCTCAAACTCAACACCCAAAAAACAAATACTCAAGTCAAAAAAATGGGCAGAAGACATAAACAGACACTTCTCTATAGAAGACATAAAAATGGCTAACAGACACACGAAAAAATGTTCATTATCACTAGACATCGGGGAAATTCAAATGAAACCCACATTGAGATACCACCTTTCACCAGTTAAAATGAAAAAAATCAACAAGGCAACAAACAACAAATGCTGGAGAGGTTGTAGAGAAAGGGGAACCCTCTTACACTATTGGTGGGAATGAAAGGTGGTACAGCCATTTTCAAAAACAGTGTGGAGGTTCCTCAAAAGTTAGAAATAGAGCTACCCTATGACCTGGCAATTGCACTACTGGGTACTTAAGCCAGAGATATAGATGTAGTGAAAAGAAGGGCCACATATACCCCAATGTTCATAGCAGCAATGTCCACAATAACCAAACTCTGGAAAGAGCCAAATGCCCTTCAACAGATGAATAGATAAAGAAGATGTGGTCCATATATACAAGGGGCTATTACTCAGCCATCAGAAAGGATGAATACCCAAATTTGCATCAACTTGGACAGAACTGGAGATTATGCTAAGTGAAATAAGTGAAGTATAGAAAGTCAATTATTATATGGTTTCACTTATTTGTGGAACATAAGGAATAGCATGAAAACATTGGAGAAGGAAGGGGAATCAGAGGGGGAGATGAACCATGAGGGACTTATGGACTCCAGGAAATAAACTGAGCGGTTTAGAGGGGAGAGGGTTCAGGGGATGGGTTAGCCCATGTTGGGTATTAAGGAGGCATGTATTGCACAGAGCACTGGGTGTTATATGCAAACAATGAATCTTGGAACACTACATCAAAAACTAATGATGTACTGTATGGCAACTAACATAACATTATAAAAAAATAAGTAAAATTCTGTAACTGAGAAATTAAAATAAAACCTTCAAAATTCCTAGGACCCCCCCCCCCCCAAAAAAAAGGAAAGTCAGGAAAGATCACATTGCAGTCTTTGGGCCATGTTGAAAATTTTGCCAGGTTACTCTGAATAAAATGAATAGCCACTGAAGAGTTTTAAGCAGAGGTATGACTTTATTTCAGTTAATGTTTTTAAAAACATCATCCTGGTTGCAGTTTCCAAACAGTTTCAGTGAAGACTCTCATAACAAAAAGAGATGAGTAAGGATGAGAGACAGCAATCTTGTAATGATATTTAAAGCAAAACAGTAAAAATAGCAAACATTATGGCAGAATGTAATATATTTGCAAGAATATCTTGTCTTTGTGAAATTGTAATCAAATAGAGGGAAAGCAACCAAAATCAGAATTTGTAACATTCACTGGATCACCTTCAAGAGAGACAGCTTTTCATGGAAGCAAACCAAGCACTTCTCTGTCACAAAGAATGCAAGAGCCATTCAGAACATCTCATCTTTGACTCCTGGTTTGATTTTAAAAATTTATCCAAGCAGTTTCCACTGCTATGCTAGTCTTTAGCAGGTCTACATGCTAGAGGTGCTTGAGAACTGAAGACAGAACTTTCCTCTGACAACTTAGGCTTTTCGACACAGAAGCTGGTATCATCCTCTCTTTCAAGCCTTTGTTTTGGAGTTTTGCTTACCTGAACGTGACCTCTGAGACAATCCTGAAGTGTTCTGGGCTTTAATTTCTTCATATATAAAGTAGGGCTATAATTACCTATTTCATGGAGTTATTTTGAAGTCCAAATCTTTAATTGCCTAGCTTACCTACTGAATAAAAAGCAGCCAATAAAAGGCAGCTGTACTTAATTCTGGGATTAAGCTTCTATAGCATAGCATAAGTACGTGACTTACAATACAAATTAGTAAATAATAACACAGTGAGTAGAACTTTTCTGCCTGACCGTCTACTGTATTTAATCAATTTACAAACTAAAGTTTAGCAGAGCACAAAACCATTATCAGCACATAAAAGTGGGTTTGGGATCAGGTTTAACTAAATGTCTTAATTCTTTTCTTGGACTGATTTCAAAAGGATGGGATAGAGACTCAAGTTATCTCAAAAAAAAAAAAAAAAAGTGGGATGATTTCAGTAAAGCTGAAGACTGAACTGGAATAGAAAACATACCATAAAGTAAGGCAACGGTAGACACAGGTTATTCTCTCTCTTGCTTTCTCTGAAACCATATTTGTATAAGAATGTAAGTGTACACAACACTACTGAACTAAAAATAGTTAAGATGGTTAATTCTAAGTTATGTATTATCTTACCACAATTAATTTTTTTAAGTCCCTGCTATGTTTCTGGATCCTTATAGAATCTCTTACTGTGATGAGAACAATGTTATCTACCACAACTGTAGTTTACACATTACCATCTGCATGTCCAGGATCTCTCAAAGACCATCTTCAACAGCTTTTATGTGAAATCCTTTTAGATAATTTAGACATAATCCCTAAAGCTGAGAGAAAAACAGATACCATATCAATAACGCCATAAATAACCTCTTTTTCTCTTTTCTTTGGGTACCACAGGAATCTTCTTATTTCCACTTCTTACTAAATTTCTGCTACTGGGCCAGTCTAGGAAGATGCCAGGTAAGTCTGAAAGGAGGATGAGAGCTGATACCATCCCATGCCTGACTCTCTTCATCTGAATTAAGCCAAATGTTATTCCATAAGTGCCCAATTCTCTTCCTTACCCTTTGGCAAAGCATTCATCAATATAAAATTTCACGTAAACAACTGGGGTAAGTCTAAGAAACCACTGTTCTCATTTTATATTCAGATCTGAAATAAATACAATATGTCAAACTGAAATTTTAAAATTCAATTAATTCATGTTTATTAGGAATTTAAATTAAGAGATGCTGAACTCTAGGAAACAAACTGAGGGTTGCTCGAAGGGGAGATGGCTGGGGGAAGGGATAACTAATGATGGGCATTAAGGGCACTTTGTGTAATGAGTACTGGGTATTGTATGCAAATGATGAATCATTAAAGTCTACCTTTGAAACTAATAATACAGTATATGTTAACTAAATTGAGTTTAAATAATTTTTTTAATTACAACCGATTAAACACTATTCTAAACAGTTTAAATGTATTTACTCACTCAATCTTCACAACAAAGCCATGAACTAGTATTATAATTTGCATTGTGAAAGTGAGGGAAAAATTCCAGAAACATTAGGAAACTTGCCTAATATGACACATAAATGGTGAACTACAATTTTTACTTCAGTAAGTCATTTCCAGAACAAGTAATCTTAATCATTACTTGATACTGCTGATTGAAGAAAGTAAGATCAGAGAGGTGAAATGATTTCTCAAGGCTATACAACCATACATTCCTAGAGACATATAAACTACCAAAACTAAGCCAGGAAGAAATAGAAAACCTAAAAAGACCCATACCAGTAGGAAGATTGAAGCAGTCTTCAAAAATCTCCCAACAAACAAGAGTGCAGGGCCAGACATCTTCCCAGGAGAATTATACCAAATATTTAAAGAAGAATTAATTCCTATTCTCTTGGAACTGTGCCAAAAAATAGAAATGGAAGGAAAACTTCCAAACTCATTTTATGAGGCCAGCATTACCTTGATCCCAAAACCAGACAAAGACCCCACCAAAAAGGACAATTACAGACCAATATCCCTGATAAACATAGATGCAAAAATTCTCACCAAAATACTAACCAATAGGATCCAACAATACATTAAAAGGATTATTCATCACGACCAAGTGGGAACTATTCCTGGGCTGCAAGGTTGGTTCAACAACTGCAAATTAATCGGTGTGATACAATACATTAATAAAAGAAAGAACAAGAACCGTATGATACTCTCAGAAGATGCTGGAAAAGCATTTGACAAAGTAGAGCATCTTTTCTTGACTAAAACTCTTCAAAGTGTAGGGATCAAAGGTACATACCTCAATATCATCAAAGCCATCTATGAAAAACCCACATTGAATATTGTTCTCAATGGAGAAAAACTGAGGGCTTTTCTCCTAAGGTCAGGAACACAGCAGGGCTGTCCACAATCGCCACTGCTATTCAACATAGTACCAGGAACCCTAGCCTCGGCAATCAGACAGCAAAAAGAAATTAAAGGCATCTGAATCAGCAAAGAAGAAGTAAAACTCTTACTCTTTGCAGATGATATGATACTTTATGTGGAAAACCCAAAGGACTCCACTCCAAAACTCCTAGAACTCATGCAGGGATTCAATAAAGTGACAGGATATAAAATCAATGCACAGAAATCAGTTGCATTTCTATACACCAACAATGATACAGAAGCAAGAGAAATTAAGGAGTCAATACCATATAGAATTGCACACAAAAACATAAGATACTTAGGAATAAACCTAACCAAAGAGGCAAAGAATCTATATTCAGAAAACTACACAGTACTCATGAAGGAAAATGAAGAAGACATAAAGAAATGGAAAAACTTTCCATGCTCATGGATTGGAAGAACAAATATTGTGAAAATGCTTGTGCTACCTAAAGATATCTACATATTTAATACAATCCCTACCAAAATACCATCAATTTTTTTCAAAGAAATAGAACGAATAGTCCTAAAATTTATATGGAACCAGAAAAGACCCCAAACAGCCAGAGGAATGTTGAAAAGGAAAACCAAAGTTGGTGGCGTCACAATTCCAGACTTCAAGCTCTATTACAAAGCTGTAATCATCAAGAAGTATGGTACTGGCACAAAACCAGACATGATCAATGGAACAGAATAGAGAGCCCAGAAATGGACCCTCAACTCTATAGTCATCTAATCTTTGACAAAGCAGGAAAGAATGTCCAATGAAAAAAAGACAGTCTCTTCAACAAACGTTTTTGGGAAAATTGGAAAGCCACATGCAGAGAAATGGAAATGGACCATTTCTTTATACCACACACAAAAATAGACTCAAAATGGATGAAGGACCTCAATGTGAGATAGGAATCCATCAAAATCCTAGAGAAGAACACAGGCGGCAACCTCTTCCACCTGGGCCACAGCAACTTCTTGCTAGACATGTCTCTAAAGGCAAGGGAAACAAAGGCATTCGGGAGGGTATGTGCTATGGTGAGTGCTGTGAAATATGTAAGCCTTTTCATAGACCTGTACTCCTGGGGCAAATAATACATTATATGTTGATAAAGACTGTATAACCATGTAACAGAACCGGACCTCTTATACTCAGTCCAGTGACTTTCCTCCCTTTTTCATACCAAAGCAATCAAAGTAACCATTTTATAATCTCTCAATAAGACAGAGTAGTCCTATTAGCTATGATATGATAGTCTTCCCTCCCTGCCATAGTGTAGGAAGTGAGAACTTAGAGAAGAGACTTTAGCCATCAGATATTTGACCCCCCTGTCATATTATTCTTCTCCTCTTTATGTTGGTTAAATTAGGTTAAATTATAGCACTTACAAATTAATTTTACTCTGGTTAAATTAAGATTTATAATTTGAAACGAACACCATGTTTCTTTTTTTTTCCTTAAATATCACCATTTATTTATTCATTTTTAAGATTTCATTTACCTATTTGATGGGGGTGGGGAGGATCAAGCACAAGCAAGCAGAGCCCAGAGGGAGATCCAGAAAGCAGGCTCCCTGCTGAGCAGGAAGTTCAACTTTGGACTTGACCTCAGGAGCCTAGGATCAGCTGTCCCTAGACATCAACATTTAGACAAAGACTTTAATTGGTAGAGCTAAAGCATGGCTAATATATAATTATAAATTTAGGGGTCCCTGGGTGATACAGTCCATTAAGCATCTGACTCTTGGTTTTGGCTCAGGATACAATCTCAGGGTGGTGAGATGGAGTCCCACATCAGAGCTCTGTGCTTGGCAGGGAGTCTGCTTGAGATTCTCTCTCCTTCTCCTTATACCCCTCTCACTCATGCTTCCTCTCTCTCTCCAAAATAAATAAATAAGTCTTTAAAAAGATAATTATAATTTTGATAACATTTTAAATTAAAATACATTTCTTTTAATATTATCCATTAATTCTTTTCCTGCATGTTAAATGGAAAATACCATAATATACTAGTTAGGTGGTCCTGAGATTCAATTAGATGTGATATTACTGAACTTTTGCATTTTTCCTCTTCTTTTTGTATGGCATGACTTTTTTGGCTGCTCTTTGACTTAGTAGCTAATACATTAAGTTTTTGAAAAGAGTATTACACAGACATCTTTTCAGAATCCGATTAGTTAGGGAAAAAAGAAAAGACACAATATAAATATAAGTTACTCATTCATCACTGTCATTTAACTGGCACAACCACACTGATAGTTTGGCCCCTTTCCTTCTCCTAGACATTAGGAAATGATTTGATCTTATCGAACGCACAAGTGTCACCAAAGGAATATAAGTCATGCTGGTACTATCACTTAGATAATGTATAGAAAACTTTTTTTTTTTTTTTTTACTTACATGTAAACATGCCCCTCCCAAAAAAATCTTGGCAAAGACTTGACTTTCATTTTCAAGTAAATGACTGCCTTAAGTCACTTGTAGTCTACCAAAACAAAACCAGAACTCTGTTATTTGAAGTCAGATCACAACTGTGTTCACGTATCACATTATAATTTAATCAATAGCCAACAAACTATTTTGAAATGACTGCAGCCATTAGAGTTGTCTAAGCAATTCTTACTTTCTCTCAAATCAATCCATTTATTAATAGAGAAAAAGAAGAGAAAAAATAAAAGGAGACGACTTCAAGCTTTTTTCCTCCCCTTATTATTCTCAAAGGGGAATAGTACAAAGGTGAGGCAATGTAAGCTGGCCATAAAATGTTCAAACGAGAAAAAGAAGTCACGGCATGAAGAACATCACTTTTGTTGAGGCTAAAGGAAATAATAAAAAATTGTGTTCTCTCAAGGCTGAGGCCAAGGCCCCAATTTTATCACTATTGGAGAAAATGACGCAAGTTCAAGACTCAAACAAGTTTCCACTATAAAAGCAGTAGATTATCTTTAGTTAGTGCTTGAAACTGCTAAGCTTTACCTTTGCTTCTATTGAGCAGTATTCTCAAATAACCTGGTTTCTGGTAACTGTCCCTCTCTACCAGGATATGTGAAGTTCTCTAATATCCATAAATGGACATATTTGAGTAGGATAAATATTAAGCAATTTGAGGTAACAAACTGATTCCATTTTGAGGTAACAAATCTGAAATTGCATTTTGTACTAATTTGTTGTTAAGTACAGAGGTGATATAATTAAACCAAATAAGCAAAAAATATGCATTTTGTGTTTCTTTCTATAATGGTGATGGGCTAGTGTCCTTCTACACTCAACTTCACCCTCCTCTTTGAATATAAGACCAGATTCAGTGGCATGTGGGTGGCTCAGTCAGTTAAGCATCTGACTCTAGATGTAACCTCAGGTCATGATCACAATCTCAGGGTCATGAGATGGAGCCCCAGGTCAGGCTCCATGCTCAGTTCAGAGCCTACTTGTCCCTCCACCATCCTCTTTGCCCCTAGCCTCACACTCTCTTTCACTAAGAATGAATAAATACAATCTAAAAAAAAGAAAGAAAGAAAAAAAGACCAGCTCCACATTTGCATTTTTCTTGGCACTGCTTGGAAATTTCGTCATGACCATTGAACAAGTCGATGGTAAATAGTGGGCACAAGAAAAAAAAATCTCATCATTCTGGCCCAAATAGACTGATGTTCCAATTAATCAATCCAGCCATATTCAGTTCCTCGCTCATGAGGGGTATCTACAAAACTGATACTATTTTTTTTTAATTTATCTGAGATAAAACAAGGTGAGAGAGAGAGAAAGCAAAAGCAGGAGGAACAGCAGGCAGAGGGAGAAGCAGACTCCCCGCCAAGCAGGGAGCCCGATGCAGGGCTCAGTCCCAGGACTCCCAGATCATGATCTGAGCTGAAAGGCAGATGCCTAACTGACTGAGCCACCCAGGTGCCCCTACAACACTGATACTAGTGTTCAAAATGAAGAGGACAGAATACTCCATTTAACTACAGTAATATGCCAGAATTATCTAAACAGAAATAATATTGATAGAATACAGAAATATTAAAAGTGGGAATACAGCTAAGAATGGATCAGGGGATATTTAAAATGGCTTCATTCGGTAGGAAAATATATCTTATGGGTTACAACATGTGAACTATTTTATTATGCAGACAAACTTGGGCTTCAATCAATATTGCTCAAACATGATGAGGATTATAGCTATATTTATAGTTGATCAATGTTTCAGTGTTCAAGAAGAATTCTAACAAACTTTCTAGCAAAGAAATAATCTGTATCTGCTATCCTGTTTTGTTCCAAAACAAAGAACTTTAAGAAACTAAATACAGTAAATTTAAAAAAAAATTTTAATGAAATACTCTATTTAATGAAATTTAATGAAATTTCATTATTTTAATGAAATACTCTATTGAAATTTGGACAGTTGCAATATATATATATTTTTTTAAATGTAGAAGAGAGGATCGTCAATTGTAGCCCATTGTGGGATTTTATTTTGTTTTTTATCCCTTAGATTACCCTTTAGTTGTTAGATCCATCTAGACCTTGTTCTGGTATTTAGTAAGTCAAAGGTAGACTGCAGGGAGGGATTTGAGGAAAGATTCAGGAAATGTTTGGGGACTGTAAGCCAGCATGCTTAATGCAGTGAGTGGATATAAAAAAGTGAGAAGCTCAGTATTCTACATTAGACCGTTAACCTTTTTAGAGAGATATTTATTTATTTATTTATTTATTTATTTATTTCATGATAATTCAAGGAAGGTTTTTTGTAAAGGGGTAACACAAAGTTATGGGCAGACTACAGGAAGACTGTGAGGGATAGCAGTCTCCCCTGGCTACTGAGAGTAGTGCACCATTCTATACTATGCACTAAGGAAGGAAAGGGTTACTGCTATTCAGAGGCTGAGAAGTCTTTGTGGAAAGATTGTCTAGAGGAATTGGAATCTTTAGTCAAGGAACTCAGCTGCATCCTGGCTGCACCACAAGGAGGAAGCAAAAGTAATGATGAGTCCCACCTCCTCCTCCTCATTCAATCTATTGCTGAACTTCCCAGTGGCTAAGCCTACTGGAAGCTTGAGGGAGAGAACCCATTATTGTAATCCATATAGATCAATTCCTGAGGCTTTGGTGCAGATGGAGAAGGGTGAGGTGGGGGTAGGAGGGCTGCATCCAGCATGTATATAGGAACACAAAGTCATCCTTTCAAACCTCACTGGCATGTAACTATTTCTTTAGAACCATGTTAGAAGGTGTATTAGTTTTGCCTTTCATTTCTAAAGAAGACAGACACTTAAATGTACCAAGCATCCATTCCGTATAAGTTGTTTAATAGGGGCTAAGCAAACAAGCTTTGGAGTTGAGCCGTCTCAGTCTGAGTTTCCCATCAACTCTTTAGCCATTTAACATTGGACAGATTACTTAGCCTCTCTGTATAAGAATTTCTTAATCCCAGCAATAAGAGTGTTATAAATCCTAATTCAGAGAAGTATTTGGAGCATTCGACAAGATAATAAATGTAAATTAATAAGCAGAGTTAAAAGAAAACCTCAATAGATGATTATCCTGATAATTTTTTTGACACATTCACAATAAAAAGAATGGGTACAAGAATGAGAGCTCTACCATTGAGACTCTCAAAGCTTTCTCCTGCAGATTTTGTTCTAAATTATTTCAAACTGAAAAGGCATTGCAGGTGAAGAGGCAATGTTGAACTCAGCTAGACTTATCTCTAGTTTCTTGAAGATTCAGTACAAATTGGAATTAACAAGAGATTTTTTTAGACGTTTTCTTTCTACAGAACATGATAATGACAAGAATAAGTGAAATCATGAATAAGTCTCTATCTGCTCAGTGTAAGCCTCCTGGAAGAGAGTGGCAGAATCTGGAAATGTACCCCTACAATGGTTTTGATTGGAACATTTTACTGTCACCCCCTTCTGGAATCAAATGATGTCATTTTTCATATTTTGAAAGGAGCACCACAAGAGGTCAGTGCAGAAACAACTTCCCCTCATAAATCTTTGCTCCCTTATGAAGTTAATCAAAAGAAACCTGGAGAACAGGCGGATTATCTGTGCATGGTTTACTCCATGGGTTATAAGGTTTGTGAAAAAAAAAAAAAATACCTGCTCACAAACTGCAGGTTATCTAACACCCCTGCTGGCTGTCATGTACTCCTGAAGATGTAAGCATATTCGTCATTGCATCGGATGCCTGCCAAGTGTTCTTTTATAAGCAAGGATTTTAAAACTATTTGGATTCTCTTACAAGATTTGACTGAAGTATGTTTCTAATACTTTGATTTTTTTACTACTTTGATTTCAAAATACAATCTAATATTGTAGAGTATTTAATGTTTCCATAGCTCTGCTTTGTCTAATGGAGGTCTGCTTTGATAAGATTTCAAAATAACTCTTATTCTTATTAACCTGGACAAACATGTTCAGAACAGAAAATACAGTACAACATAACTGCAATGATTTGTCCTTCTTGTGGCATTTGGATACCCTATATCAACACCGTAGCACCAACAGGTTTTCAGGAAAGCATAACATCTTACTTGGTTCCCTACAATAATATCCTGTAAATAGGCACATTTGGTTTTTTAAATTATTTATTTTATATCTTAGACTGGTTAAAAGATTAATGTACCAGTTTGTAAAGGTTACCATAAGCTGGGTGGCTTAAACAACAGAAACCTAAAACACTTTGGGAGACTAGAAATCAGAGATCAAAGTATCCGCAAGCTTGTTTCTTCGAAGACCTTGACTTGCAGATGGTCATCTTCTCCATCTTCACATGGTCTTCCCTCTGAGTATGAGTGTGTCCTACTTTCCTCTTCTTGTAAGGACTACAGTTCATATTGGAGTAGGGTCCACCCTCATGACCTCATTTAACCTTAATCACCTCATTAAAGACCCTGTTTCCAAACAGGCACATTCTGAGGTAGTGGGAGTTAGGACTTCAATATATGAATTTTGCAAGGACAAAATTCAGCCCATAATAGTTAATTATCATATAAAATGTTTAGAACATACTTCTGAGACAAGAATTGTAAACTTTGTGTCAGGATGTTAGGCAGAGTCAAACTCATGACTGATGAAATATAAGATGCCCAATACTATTTCATTCTTTGCATTGGCTCTTCCCTCTGCTTTCCCAAAGATAGTTCCATGGCTCACTCACTTTCCTCCCTAAGCCTTTACTTAATGTCTCTTTCTCAGTGAGTCATCCCTGATTTATACTTGGACTCTGTCACCAAAACTCTCCATCACACTTTTCTTCTCTGATGTTTCCCAAAACACTTATTGCCTACTAAATATCTTACATTTTACTTATTTTTTAATTGTTTTTAACTATTAACTAAACTTATTCTATGAGCATAAGGAGTTTTTGTTCAATATATTTATAATAGTACATGTAATAGGAGATTAGTAAACATTTGTTGAGTTAATGTAAAATAGTTTCACGAATGCCATTGTCTTCTATTAAATAAGAATACAGAGTGATTTATTCTCTCTGATTGAGTCTCCTAAGTATTAGTGATACTTTAACATCTCTGTGGTATTTTGAGAGGTATAAATACATCTAAGCTTTGTATTTCCAGATTTCTTTATCAAGCAAAGAACCGCTTGCCAACATGGTGCTAAAAATTCCAAGCACAGTCACTTCAAACAGATACTGATTTAAAGCACCACTTCAAGTACCTTGGAGTGGAGAAGAATGTGACAATGAGTGTAATTTTTGTGAAGAGCGATACTGAGGTCTACACTGGGGTCAATGAGAAGATGGATGAAACGAGGTTGGTTGAGATAAGAAATTAATTCCAGATTAACGATTCAGTGATGTTTGATGTACAGTGGTGCCCTTCTAAGTTAATAAACAGAGTAATGGCTTGAGAAATGAAAAGAATGAATATAATGTAAACCAAAGAAAGTAAAGATGGAATAATAAAAACTTTGAAGCAGTGGATATTTATATTAGCTGTCCTGTTTAGGTGGCTTAGAAAATCTATTGACTTACATGGACCATATTTGAAAAATGAGAAGTTAAACTCAGCCCATGTATTTTTTTTCTACAATAGCTTGTACAATATACTGGTACCCATAGTATGTACTTCATTAAAATTTAACAATATAAAGGTAAATAATTTTCTTTCATGCATGCATATATTTAAACAATAAAAGTTACTGGATCATGGCTGATATATAATGTGAGTTCAGATTGTAATTAAAGTACCTTGGTTTGTCAGAAAAATGAAAGATAGAAGTCTTGAATTCCTGACCTAGCTCTGACCCATTATAATTATATAATTAGATTTAAATTTAAAATAATCACACAGACTACTGTATGGAGAATAGACTCATAGACACTTGGAGGTGTGTTTAAGACTGGGATCAGGAAAACATAAAAGTCCACTAGGATAGTTTCGTTACAAATAACAATACCTTGGGGCACATGGGTGGCTTAAAATCCTTAAAAAAAATATGAGAATACCTTGGACTAAGGTGGTAGCAGGAAGCAGTTGGAAGTGGAGCTTATGTGATAGGATGGGCTGATGAGTTGGACGTGGGATGTGAAAGAATGAGAGAAGTGAAGGATAAATGCCTTCTACTTATTCTTTGATCCCAAAGATTTATATATTTTTCCTCATTAAAACTTACATTAATAGCTGACTGTTATTCAATATTCATCTCTCAAATGTATATTCAGTGGTTACTTCAACTGTTTCAAACACTGTGCTAGATGATAAGGCTTAAATGACAAAAAAAAAAAAAAAAAAAGAAAGCAAAAATAACATGGCTCCTATGAGACTACAAGCTGCTGGAGGCTCTCACTAGAAGGTATATGAACACATAGGATCACTTTTTGATACAGGAAGTGCTCCATAAATATTAACAGAGGAGATGAACAAATGAGTCAGTCAAGGTGCTACATTGCTAGGTATCTAGACTTTCCAACACAATTATATTATTTTATTATGGCTAACTTAGATGAACCTTCATCCTCCTCTTGGGAAAAGATTTTTTGAAATCATATTATTTCTTTTTTTCACATTATTGTATGAATTAATTAGAACTAAATAGAATTTGAGTTTATAGATACTATATGTAAATATTCATCCCCACACCTTAAATATTTCCAAAGTTTCCTTTATTCATTTTCCTGTGATACCTGTAATTTCTCTTTGCAAGAGATAATATGCTAAACCAAAACCTGTTAATGTGTATTTGATGTGTGTTTGGTTCTTTGGCCCAAATTTCAATATATTTCTGATATTACGTCTATGGATAATCACCACAATATTACCATCTTATGGTTCAAAAGCACCTAAAAAATTGATATTCTGTTGTAATGAATGTGGCTAATCTTAGCTACAGAGATTTGTTTTTTTTTTCCAAACTTACTCCCCAACTGACCAAAAGAAAAAACAAACATCAACCAACCAACCAACCAAACACAAAAGAACCTCACATCAGCACACCAAACAAGGTAAACTATTTGTGGTCAGCTTTATGCCAAGGAAGATCTATACTGTCCCTTTACCCTCATCTCTCCCTCTTTCTCTCATAATAAACAATAGATTGCAATTCTGAGCACTGGCTTTACCATAACATCCCTACCTTAGCCTTTTAAAAACTCCTTTGAAAAAATAAAAAATAAATAAAAATGCCTTTGAAAACAAGAGGGTGTTTATGAAGTCAGGAAACATAGGAAAATACACATACTGTTATCAAGGACCTCTTCAATTATAAAAATTACCGAACATATTAACATATTAACATATGAAACATATGTTTCAAGAAATCATGAACATCCTATGGAAATACAAGGGCACACATTTTACCACTTGTTTTCTAACTATTCCCAAAAGGATGTCAAATCACATTTCCTAGATATTAGAATAAAACTCTCAAAAGTCCATAGATGTAAATCTACATAAACTTGAATGTCAAATATATAAGCACAATCAGGGCAAAGGCTTACTATTATAACCTTAAAACAATATTCAAGAAGAAAGATAAAGAACATTCTTACAACTTAATAATTAGAAATTGTACATGACTCTTCCTAATCATGACTAGAAAGTGAGGTCACTTTCTAGACAATGTTCTTATCTCCTTGAGCTATTGTTTTTTTCCCTAGTATTAACAAAACTTCTTGTTTTCTTAGTGATAGTGGCAATAATTTCCCTTGACCATCCCTTCCTACTCAATAATAAAATTAAATAAGAATAAATTCCTTTTCTGTATTCAAATACTACTTTTATATAGCTTGCATAGTGTGCTATTATAAATATCTCATTACAAGTCTTTCTATTCAACTAGTTTGTAAATATCTTAAAGGAGAAACCATATTTTAATTCTTATTCAGTCTTTTACTCTTTCATTCAACAAATATTCACTGACTGTCTCTCTCTATATTTCATTAAAACTATCATGTCATTGATGGCAAGATATACTGTATTATTTTACACACAAATAAGAAAGGAAGATAATCTTTTCAATTGGTCTATGATCTGCTATCGATAGTATAATGCACCCTGTACATAAAGATATTTTAAATGTTTAAAAATGTGCATTTCAGACCAGATTAAATTTGATGTGTACAAAAGATTGTTTTAGGTGCCCAATATATATCAGTGAAAACAAAACAAAACAAAACAGATTAAGTTCCCTGTCCTCAGGTGATGACATCTGATCAACAATTAAAGAAGAGAGTAACTTTTTTATGTGGATATTTTGTGATTACTCACTCCAGGCAAAAAGAAGAGCTAGTGCAAATATCCTGAGACAGGAGTACACCTGGTATGTTTGAGGAAAAGCAGGAAAGCCAATGTGACTGAAGCGTGAGCAGGAGCAAAGCAGAATTGAGGTAGGTGATAAAAGAGTATGTTGGATTATGTGGAACCTTATGGGCCATCAGTATCACTAAGGCTTATGCGTTGAGTAAAATGAAGATCTTGTGTAGTGTTTTGAGCTGAATAATATGATCTCACTTATGTTCTAACGGGATAATTCTTGCCACAAATAAAAAAGGAGGTTATTGTGGTTCAGATGTGAATGGTGGTGAGAAGGAATCTGATTCTGGATATATTTTGAGAGTAAAGTCAATAGAGTTTCCTAACAGGTTGAATGCAGAGTCATTAAAAAAAAAAAAGAAAAAGAAAAAAAAGAAAAGAAAAGTAAAGGGATATTTTAAGCATTTTGGCCTGAGTAAATGAAAAAAATGCAGCTGTCTTTAACTGAAACAAGAAGGGTATATACATAGATAAGAAAACCAAAGCCTGAGTACTTGGATACAGCAACATTAAGAGTTCAGGAGAAGAGGAGATATCAGCAAAGAAATCTACAAAGGATTGTTCAGTAAAGTAAAAGGGAAACCAAAAGTGCTGGCGTCCTGAAGCCAGATTTAACCTCAGGACATAGTAAGGTAAACAGTCCAGAGTAAGTTCTCAATAATTGTTAAATGAATAAATTGCTTTTTACCCATTGGCTACTTTATGGCTTATGAACAGTCTACTTTCTCATCCAATTAAAGTACAGAGTGATGATATCCATAACTTCTACTATACATTCCTCCACCGTTAAAACACACAGAGTAAAGGTAGGAGCCCTTCACAGAGATCAATTAGGTGTAAGAGGGGGCATTATACATAAATTCATGGAGGAAAGACAAGGAAAGAGAGGATATATCAAATTCATTCTGTCAAATGGTGATATTTATGGTTGGCTCTGTTAAATTTTTCTGGGTAAGAAAGCTGACATTATTGCTCAAAACGATGTTTGGAGATTTATAAGTAGATTTAAATTCTTTTCTTATTCCCTTTGATATTTGTTTTTTTTAATAAGACTTGAAATGTATTCATTTAGCCAAAATACTAACTCTCATAATAGTTTGTAAGTTTGTTTTTTGTTTTTTTGTTTTCCTTTTGGCCATATAAATTCTAGTTCTAGTGATGCCCATGAAGAAGAATTCAAGCAGACTGGTTGAACATTTACCACCCTGATGACAAATGGTATTTTAGGTATGGCATTTCAATTTTGGTGCTGTAGATAGAAATGTAATAAATCAAATATTTATATGCTGTTCATTTTTGACAAAGCCTTTTCAGGAGGGACATAGGAAAAAAAAACATATTTTATGAGGAAAAAAGCCTAGATAAAAATCCCAGTCATATAATTTACTGCAGTTTAGAGTTTACTACTGCTATTAATGGGCATCCTCTATTAGATGGTATATTGAGATAGTATTAGACAGGTGACTAGAAGAGAAGGATTTATGAAATCAGCTAAGGAGAGATAAAACTGAGGTTACATGGAGACATATAAGTCAGAGAAATTGAGGGGTAGATAGAAATAGCATTACAAAATATATCAAGGTCAAGTAACTCATATTGTGGAATTGAGTGAGTCAATCCAGCTGATCTGTAACTGTCAGAATATTCCAGAAACTATTGCAGGGATAGGTTAGAACAAACTTTTCAAAATATATCATTGTATTTGTCTTATAAAAATAATAAATTCTGTATGTGTGAGGATGTTTATACCCATATATGATGTAATCTAGTTTAAATGATTTCAATTAAAAGAATGGAAAATGCAGAGTCACTGAAAAATAGCAACAGTAAAAGATAGTTATTAAAATTAGGAAGAAATTTTAATATTCTTTTATATTATTAAGTAATTAGGGAGAGTTATTAGAGAATTGGGGTCAAATAATTCAGAGGTTTGTTTATAAGCGTCTTCTTCATGGTTGCCACATCTTTCATCTTCCTGCCCCTTCTATCTACCTAATGAATTGATTCCACATAAAATATGGCTTTAATTATGTTATCTCTCTTTGTGATTACTGCTATTCAGAAACATTTAATAACTCCACACAAAGAAATAAATCACAAATACTTTGGCATGGCATTGAAAGCTGACACCACCTGTCTCTATTTTGCAGATGAATCACTTTATTACTCCTCAGTAAGACTCTTTGGATCCAGTCGATAGGTTGGACCTGCTTTGCTCATTACAGCCTCTTGGTTTTCTTATTCCTTAATCCTCTCTTAACCAGAGCCGGCCTCTGCTTCCCACACTCCACCACTGCTGCCTCATTTCTCCTCATTCCAACTCAGGCCTCACTTCTTCTCTAATGACCCAGTTACTGCAACCCATAACCAAAATCTTATCTCATAATTGGACACAATATTTTATTGGAAAGTAATGGCTCCTATGCTTATATATAATAATCGCAAAGGCCAAAATACTGTTAGAATGTGAAGAATGTGATGAACAACGGTGAAGTAATTTATATTTGATGCTAGGAAAACTTCTTTAACCACAGTAGATAACTCATAGCCAAAAATATTAGTGTAGCTATTTAGTTAGTCATTTGAGTCAATTTGAGTAAATCACCCCCAAAAATGGGGGATTCTAAAAACCTATAAATCCCTTAAGCATTTTATTTGAATATAAAGTATTAAATGCACATCTATTCACCAATTATTTTTCATGTAGATCCCAAATCTTTTATTTAAATGTTTAAAGTTCTGAACTGTCTTCTTTGCATAAACTACCATCTAATGTGTGAATTTCAGCTTGAGTTTCTTCAAAGATAGCTGGAATTTCAGACAGTTGCTAAGCAATGTAATGTAGCATGTCTTCAGGTTTTTCTGATTTTCTCCCAAGTTTTTGCAGTTTTCTGCCTATACATCAATTCAACACATTTTCTTTTCCTCTCATCTTCATCAAGTCTATCCTAAGCATTCAAGTTCATTTTCACACAAGCATCAACACTTCATCTTTCACATTCATATTTCATCTGAACAGGCATACTTAAAATTTATAATTGCAATGACAATGTTAACTGGAATAAATAAGTTTAGGAATGAACACAAAGGACTTTTGGTAGATTCTACTCAAAACGTACAAATACACAGGCTTTTGATCCAACATTTCAGTATGCAATGGGCAATCATCTGCATTACTTACAGAGTTGATTAACCAAAGGTCAGTTAAGAATTGTTTATTATAAAGCAAACACTCAACATATATGAATTGAGCAATTATTAGCTGAGCACTGTGACTACAGGTCTGCAGTTGTCGGAATAAAAAACCTGTGAAAGGTAAGGACGCAGAATGAATGAACCTGAACATCAGCATCAAAGACATTACAATTTCTCTTAGATCCTGAAAAATAGCACCAAATAAATAGGTAAGTAAATAAAAGACAGTCCGTGGTCTGAAGGCATAAAAACCTGAAAATGTAGTTGGAAGCTGAGGAAATTGTTCCAAGATTTCTTTTTTATCCTCTGGTTAGAACACTTCACTCTGGTTTGTACCTTTTAACTCCAACCGAGCGCTTCTTACCAGTGCAGACTTCCTTTTCCACCTCTCTACCCACCCTACTGAGGTCCAGCCAAATTAAGAGTAATCAAGATGCCAATTATCATAATGTCTCTAACCTTAAAGCAAGTTACATAAACATGAAGGCAATAGTGCTCAGTATTTTCCCTGTTTGCTCACAGGCTGACAAGTAAAACAGGCAAGAAAATACAGGCATGAAACTAGGTGATCTGTTATCTACATGGATTTGAATAAAATTTGTAAGACAAAGTACAATCCAATAGGATGTGAAGACCAGGCTTACATTAATATTTTTGTATATTTGTCAAATTACTGAAATCTTGATAAACCCTTCAGAAATTTCCTGTGGAGCCTTCTCCTCATGGGGCGCCTGGGTGGCTCAGCTGTTAAGTGTCTACTCTCAGCTTATATCATGATCCCAGGGTCCCGGGATCAAGCCCTGCTTCAGGCTCCCTGCTCCATGGGGAGCCTGCTTCTCCCTCTCTCACTCCCCCTGCTTGTGTTCCTTCTCTTTCTGTGTATCTCTCTGTTAAACAAATAAATAAAATCTAAAAAAAAAAAAAAAAAGAAAGAAAAAGAACCTTCTCCTCACAGCTAGAACATAAATGACTCTCCCTCGAATTATACTTTACTTCCTTTTTGTAAGTATGTGTTTCCTCTTTTCCTCATCACAAGATCATTGTCATGGGAAGAGACCTCATCCCTTGAACAACTGGGACTTCCACTTATTTCATTCTTTGGCAGTTGACCCTCCATTCCATTTAGTCCAGCCTAAGTCTTAAGCTCAATAAACTTTTGTGGTCACTTTGTCTGATTATAATCATTCATACACACACACACACACACACACACACACACACATTGGTAAAGAACCTTTACAAATACAACTAAAAAGCCTTTTTATAGTTCCGTTTTCAGAGATGAGATCTTCTCCTTCAATTCTTGCTCTGCTTAATACTGCTGAGGCAATAAGTTGTCGACTCCTATTCATCTTAGTCTCTTCAGACCACCAGTGTCTGAGTTGAAGTGACTATTTCACTTTGGTTTTTCTCTTTACCCCAGTAGTGACCCGCCAAATGCCTACCTCAGTTTTTTACACTGAGATTTATGAGAAGTTCTCATTCTGCCCTGGTTCTTAGTCTAGGTTGCTGGATCAACACATCCTAGCCCTGATAAGCACCCAAACTCCTACATATTTGATTTTAAAAATATTACTTGTGGTGAATTCGAAAAAAATATTAAGAAGCATGCTTACTCTTAAAACATTCTCCTATCCTACAGAAACATATGCACGCACACACAAAACTTTGTAATAATTCAACATCAAGTTGGCAAGGAATCTAAAATATTGTGCATATTATAATATGTAAAAATTATGAGTGATTTTATAAAAAAAAGCCATTACTGGAATTATTTAGAATTTTTAGAATTTTCTTTTAAACTGAGCATTTTATGCCACAGATGATGTGAGAAGACATAGGCATTTTTTTATTATTTAAAAAAAATGACACTCTGCTATAAAAAAATCTGATATGGCCATTTGACCACTTTAATCTGGAATGTTAGGACACCTTATATTAGATGGAAGGCCCATTGACTAACTCTGACAGCCAAAGCAGATGAGAACTAAAACCTCAGTACCTCAGTGAAGTGCTGATATGTGCAGCAACTAAATAGGATTATAGAAGTTCTGATATGCTAAGTGAAATAAGTCAAACAGAGAGAGTCAATTATCATATGGTTTCACTTACTTGTGGAGCATAAGGAATAACATGGAGGACACTAGGAGAGGGAGAGGAGAAGTGAGTTGGGGCAAATCAGAGGGGGAGATAAACCATGACGGAGTGTGGACTCTGAGAAACAAACTGAGGGTTTAGGAGGGGAGCGGGGGGAGGAGTAGGGTTGGGGAGGGTGAACCTGGTGGTGGGTATTATGGAAGGCACATATTGCATGGACCACTGGGTGCAGTGCATAAACAATGAATCTTGGAACACTGAAAAAATTTTTAAATTAATTGTTTTAAAAAATGAAATTCTGATGAACTAGACAGTAATGAGAACAAGAGTGCAAATCTCTGGGAAATGCTGGGGTTTCCTGCACAGAGAGTTGTCTTCCCCAACTACAATATAACTTATGTTGGTACACCATATATACTTATCTATTCTAAAATCCCAACTACAAATAATAGAGAAACAAGGTTTAAAGATTCCATGTCCTTGAATATACTGCAGTTCAATATCTAACACCTACTTATATATGGGCCCTGAATATTTTTTTGGTCTCCTGCATATGTTTGGATCAGCAAGAGGATTCACAAGTCACAGCTCAATATTCCTGGCACCTCTAACTTTGTCTTAGAGAAGGAAGTGAAACATCAAAATGCTCAGCTCATGATTAGCACTGAATGAATTTGCCATACCTTATGTTCTCTTTGTGAAGTGAGAAAGTTTACCAGAGTTGATGAGACATGGAGAACATTACAGGAAAAAACAAAGATTATATTGTGAAAAAATAAAGCAATATTTCCAGTATTTATAATTAAAAACAGATGAACTTAGCATTTCATGGAATTAAACATGAAAATACAGCTGCTGAGAAGCACAAACAATATCTCCTAAATCCAGGATTTATTTGAAATACCCAAGAGCCATTTAAGTATTATGTCTTATTTTCTCTTATTGGAAGAACCTCTTATGAACACAATTCCTACATAATCTTCAACATGGGATTCAAGAAATATTCACTGAAAGTCTATTATATGTTAGGTACTATAATAAGCACTGTGTGCTAAAAGATATATTGAACAGGATACTAATCTTCATGATTCTAGGAGTCCACAAGAGAGAGAGACATGCAAACAAATTAATATTATATACTCTAATAGGCTCAAGTACAGTTTTCAAGGGGTTATGAGAATAGAGAGATTGAAATATTTACTTACACTTAAATATTCACTTAGGCATATCAAAGATCACATCCCAAAATTGAGAAGAATCATTAGGAATTTTCCAGGAAAATAAAGGTAGATCAAGCATTTCAAGCAGAAAGAATATTACTTAAATTGGGATGGGGCATTCAACATCATGACATATTCAGAAAAATACAAATAGTTTAGTGTGGATAGACTGATTGATATGATTTACAAAGATTGACAGATGACCTAAGAAAACTGGAGAGGCCAAAATGTGAAGGGCCTTGAATTCCATGGTAAAGATTCTGGCTTTTATCTTGGAAGTACCCATTGAGGATTAAGCAAAGGAGTCATAACATAAACCAGATTAATGTTTCACACTGCCTGTAACACCGGCTGCATTGTGGAGAATGGACAGGAAATTTAAGTAGGAGACACCTGTGTTTGATCAGGTGACACCATCCATTTAACCATACTTCTTTACCAACAAAGGATTACTACCTTTAGCCAGACATTTTGCATATATTCATTCATTAAATTCCCTTGAGAATTGTGTGAGTTAATTACCATATCCTACTCCTACATGAGAAAGTGAGGTATAGAATGTAAAATGAGATGTTAAGAAAAATATACATAGGAGTAGGAATGATTTTAGATGTTTTGTAGACTCTACAAAAATCAAATAGAAAATATAGAAAATATTCATATTTATCAGCTTATATGTAAGCCATCTACAATTAATCTGCCCGTGTAAGACCACACTTATAAGGAAAAGCTTCTTGACTTTATTCAGTATATTAGAAAGACAAAATGGTATCTATCTTAATGCTTTTCTAATGATGTTATAAAAATAATCTAGTGTGGACATTCAAGTGTTCAAGCCATACACACACACACACACACACACACATCTATACACACATATATATATAAGATTCACATGCATACATATATGTGTATATTTGTGAATATTACTACCCCACCATTAGCTGTACTACCACCAGTAGCAATCAGATAAAATTTTCAGTGTTCTGTATTACATAAGAATAGTAGGGGTGGGGGTGCCTGGGTGGCTCAGTGGGTTAAGTCTCTGCCTTTGGCTCAAGGATCGTGGGGTCCTGGGATTGAGCCCCACATCCGGCTCTCTGCTCAGCAAGGAGCCTGTTTCCCTGTTTCCTCTCTCTCTCTGCCTGTCTCTCTCACTACTTGTGATCTCTCTCTCTCTCTCTGTCAAATAAATAAAATCTTTAAAAAAAAAAATTAGTAGGGGTGGGAAAGATTTCAAGAGGGGATTTCAGTACTTACTATTTTAAATATAAGCCTAATAACCCTTTCTGACCTTTTGGTAGCGTTGTTGGTCCTTTGAAATACTATTTTTCAAACCTTTGGATTATTAGGAACAAATTTTTATTTAAACTTTGTGAGTCACATTCTGCATTCCTACTTTATGAAATGGCTTTTGTCTTATTAAAATATCTAAATCAAAATGTATTCCTTATTCTCATTTTCAAAAACTTAGGTGCAAAGTGAAATTCTAATACTGCCTTAAAAACTGAGTTTCCAAAAAAATTAACATGAAATTGCTAAGTAATGCACAAATTAACACAAATCAGAGTTCATTACGTGGCATTAGCAGCTAATTTATTGAAATCATTATGTCTGCTGTTAAAGAGAGCCATATGCCAACTCCAGAAATAACAAGCATTCAGAATCAGGGTCATTGCCTTCATATTTGCATATGTGATACATTAATTGATCTCATGTGCATATTAAAATTAAAACTGCATTTTTCTCGAATATTCCCTAAGAAGTTTGGATAGCATTATGTTATTAAGGCAAATGTTTATTTCTAGATAATTTCTTCTGCATATGTAAATTTACTCATACAAATCATTATTAGTTACATGTTTCCTTAGTTTTCTTACATATCAAGCATGATTTTTTCTTCATTTTAGAAATGCGTTATTTTATGCTTTTATACTCCTATCTTTATCCTGTATTCAGTGACAAGTCCGATAATTTAACAGCCAATTCTGAGATACATATTTACCTTAAAGTAGAAAGAGATAAATTATTATTATGTGTTAAAAAAAATCCTTCCCACTAAATTGTTCTAAAATAAACACATTAAAAAACATATTTTCTAGACTTTTTCTAAAGTTTTTTTTAAAGTTTTTATTTAAATTCCAGTTAGTTAACACACAATGTGATTAGTTTCATGTGTACAATACAGTGATCCGACATTTCCATACATCAGCGGGTGCTCATCACAACTTTCTTTTTTTCCTCTTTACTCTTTCCTTGTTTGTTTGTTTCTTAAATTCCACATATGAGTGAAATCATATGGTATTTATTTTTCTTTGGTTAATTTAGATCACTTAACACAATACTCTAAATCTATCCACATCTTTTCATTATAAATTTCACACAATTTTTATTCTGTAATATGTAGAGCACCCACAACCTATATCACATAGAAGCTGAAAACCACAAACTACACATAGGCCCAACTTTCATACTAAATTTGGACCCCAAAAATGAGGTAAAGTGAAAGGTTATCTTGTGGTATACAGACTGCAAGTGTCTAATATGTAATTTTCTCTCACACACACATACATACATTCTTGTGAATATGCATGCTCAATATTTCCTTATATAGTGAGGGTCTACCATCTATATTCTATGATGTTGAATTACATTGATGAGATATGTAATTGTTAAAATGTCAGGTTTTTGAACTTATACATTTCAATGACGGCACTTGTACCACAATACAACATAGCCCTCTGAAATAAGTTTCAGGCTAGCCTACAGAAAACCAATGCCTATTTCCCCATTTCTAAAATAAAATAAAAATTTCTAGATTGAAATATTATCCTTGTAAGACTGCTGCAGGATGTGTGTTTGTGTGTGTTTAGGTATCTCTCTGTGTATCTATCTATTTGGAGGCTGCCTGGTATATAAATTGCATGAGAAATTAGGGAAGGACATTAAACAATTAAAAAGTAGAGGTATCTACTCACATGAAAAAGTATTTCTTCTACACATAGGAGATAAAACTTTGAAATAAACCTGTACATTTTGGGGGAAAAGCTTCATGAATTAAAGTTACTTTTAATAAAAAGTAGAAAAGACTGGGTACAACTCCACTGAGCTTACGCCTAGAGGTGGAAATTCGTTACGGAATGGCGTCTTATAAAAAATTATCTTAAGACTACATGAATACACAGATGACATTAGATTGATTGATTGATAGAGAAAGATATAGGCAAGTAGGTATTTTTTAATGAAGAAGCAATCTTCTTAATTGTAGGATACATATATTGGAAAACACATACAAGCCTGTGTTAGGAAGCTGAATTCAAAGAGTAATTTATTTATTTAGAGTATCAGTTTAGTATAAAATAATATAGTTAGACTTAACAGTCTCTAAGTCCCTCCCCAGTTTTTAAATCCAATGAATAAAGTCCACTGTATCTATAATGAGAAGTGAAAACTCATGGCTGGAGTCTTAGGCGATCGTATAAGATTCTTAAACTTCTGTTTGGGTAACTTGCATATAAAATAAAAGGATTGCCCATTCCTTTCTTTTTTTTTGGCAACTTTTTTTTTTCATTTAAGTTCAATTAGCCAACATATAATACATCATTGGTTTGATATAATGTTCAAGGATTCACTAGTTGTGTACCTTTCTTTTGTCTACTTTCTTGTTTCTTCCTCCAACATGGTCATCCATTAACCATATAGGACAAAATTCCTGTTCACTGATTGTGCCACACTACTAACAAGAAATCATGCTTATAGATGTGGCCCCTTTCTTCTACTTATTCTCATGTGTTAAGATAGGTAAGCTAAAGCAGGGACCATTGAAGCCAGTTCAACCTTTTCTCAGTTCTTCGTATTAAAGACCACTCAAATGCTTGACAGATTTCACCATGTGGGATTTTGGTAAACATTTGAGAAAGAGATTAGAACTGCATGTTCATTAGAACTGTTTCCTATTGGTCTTCAGATAATAAATGCCATGTTCTCTAATCTATCTTTGGCCAGTAAACCCTTGTGATAGCCAGCAAAGATGCAGCCAAAGAGAAGTATTATTTCATTTCCAATGTACTACTCTTTCTGGTAGGTCAACATCCTTCAAATCCTCATGCCTGCAAGGGACTATCAAGAAAGGATTCAAAAAATATTCTGCTCCACAATTTTGCAACATTTTCCTTTCAACAAAACCTCTTAACTCATTACAGAACTGTGTAATTCTTGCTTCATGTGGCCAGCAGACCAACCAAGTCACTACCCTGTGACTTCAGGGCTTAGGAGGGAAGTCAGCCTAGTGCAATCACAGTGCACCGAGTAATAGTCTTTTGTTCATGGTAGGCATGTGATTCAGGGTATGTCAAGGTCTTTCCCAACAAGGAACAGCTCTCCTCCAGAGCCACTAAATAAGGTAGATATAACTCTGGGAATTGGTGGTCAAGTTCACTTTCTACACAAGGTGAGACTCTGTCTAAGTTAAGCGTTGAACATATGAGAGTCCTTCAGAAGCACTGGGTCATCTAGAATACCCAGAAGCATAATGGGGTGTGTACCTTATCTTTTGATTAAGTAAAGTACATCAATATTGCTTAGTACATTTCTTTTTTTTAGTTCAGTTAGCTCAAATTGTATTTCTATAACTCGTGTCCAAAAGAATCATATTGCATCTTCTGAAAATTTAAATCAATATTTCCTCATAATATAAAAGTTTTGAAAAATATTTATCACACATTTCATTTTTTAACATACCCCTTCATATCCTATAGGTTTTTTTTCTAGTTATGATGCTTAAGAGTTTTCTCAATTTAATAAATTATAAGATTTTATAAGGGTAGTATACAAGTAATTAACTCTTTTTCAGCTATATGTATTGAAATTATATTTTCTCAGCCTGTCAACTTTTTAATTTGTCTTTGAAAATATAATGCTATTTAAAGAGTTTTGGCTTTCAGATACACAAAAATGTTTTTTCCTTATTTTTTTTTCACTCTTTTAGTTTATCTTTGGTGATT
Source organism: Martes martes (assembly GCF_963455335.1). Taxonomy (NCBI): domain Eukaryota; kingdom Metazoa; phylum Chordata; class Mammalia; order Carnivora; family Mustelidae; genus Martes; species Martes martes. The sequence goes on along the minus strand of NC_137889.1, from coordinate 185,162,997 downwards.
TGTGTAAGTACTGTAGAAAGGAGAACTTCACTCTTTTTATATATACATAAATATGGGAATATTTCTTTGGTATGGACTTTAAATAAATATATTGCTTTTCTTTATGAAATAACATTAAAAAATTCTTACAGGCTTCCAGTTCCAGTTATGAGTCAGAAATTCCATTAAATTCTTCTCTATCTCAAAAATCCATAGAGTGTTCAGGGAAGAAATATAAAAGTGAATAAATCCACAGAGCTTCACAGAATGGCAGCAGAGAAACATCAGCAGTCAAAAGATTAGAATGAATTCCTGAAAGACAGAAGACTGATGGGAACACCTTGATGGATATATTAGAATAAAGGGAGTGATTGCTTAGTATATTCAACAGAAAATCTGCAGTGGAACTAGCAGTAATTTTGCACAGTGCAGCTCCCTAGAGTTAGGAACTAAGGAAGAGAGGGTGTGGGAGGTAGGGCAGAAATCATGATGATTGATGGAGTATCAAACTGAAAAGACATATGCATGTTCAGGCCACCCCCATTCTTGTGCATTAGGAAGTGACATTTGCTTCAATGCCAGATATAGATTGAAGGATATGTTGAGGGAGATGCATGGTTCCCAGACTGAAGGTTTGTTCACTTTAGTCAGACTGGCCTTGTTTTGGTATTTGAATGAGTCTGAATTCTTACCTATATGCCTGCTTCATACCTATGACCTGGAAATATCACAGTAAAATCTCAAAATATCACACACACTGCATACCTCTCTTTCATTCAAGGAACAGGCCTATTACAGCAGAAGAAACCCCTGCCAGCCACATAGGTAATCTACCAGATCTTTTATTTTATGTTTATCAGGGACCAACTAAAAATCTGTTGATATCTTAGAAATTCAATAATTCAAAAAAAAAAAAAAAAAGTAAAGTTAACAAATGAGACAACAAATCCTGAAAGAAAAGCAATAATATTCAGATTAGTGAATAGAGTTACAAATAATAAACTACTTCTAATTAATATGTCCAGTTTAGATAAGATATTGTTTCAATGAAATATAAATAGCCTGTTATAAACTGGGGAAATAGTTATCTGAAATTTAAAATATGGTTACTGAGAATTGAATCCAATAAAGTAATTGAAATGGAAAGTTAGAAATTATTTCAGAACATAGAACTAAAATGCCAAAAATGGTATGGAAGATGCTGGCAATCCATATTTCCATATTCCTCCATTGGAAGAATCATGAAATATTTAAAAGCCAGAAAGAATTAAAAAGATGGAGGGAAAGAAGTTATCAAACAAATAAAGGAAAGGAAATTTTCCAGAAGTAAAGAGAAAGACATAGGTCTTCAGATTGGACATACTCACTTAGTATCAAGAAGATTGATTCTTTTATACCAACACTTACCCAGAGATCTCACATAAAAAAATATCTAAGGAAAAAATAAGGAAAATTCTCTATAAATTTTAGAGGAAAAACAATTAATCCTTTATAAGGAAATAAGAATCACATAAACTTCAGATTTCTCCCAGCCTCTTTGGAAGCTAGATGACAATATATTCCATCTATAGAGAATAGGCAAAATAAGATGCAGAAAGTTTACTTCCCATGCATTCTTTCTGGAAAAAAAAAAGTTACTATGACTGCAAGAAAGAAAAGTGTCTCAAGGAAGTGTCAGACATAGGCTTCAGAAATAAGTAGGTAAGACAGTCCTATAGTAGCAACCATTCAGCATGCCTAAGAAGGAATCATTATCAAAGCATTTAAGAAACTGTTAACGGATTGACCTTACTGATTTGAAAAAGGGACCAAGCAACAAAATGTAAGCAGAAAATCAAGAGAAAATACAGAGCTCTCAATAAGGAAGATAGTGCAAAGCAAACAAACATGTGAGAAGATTTTGAATAATGAATAAAGTGTAAAAAAGAGCATACTTTGAACCCTTGGGGTTTTCCCCCTTTAGTTGCAAAAGTTTGGTGAAAAATTGCCACAAATCCTCTAGGAATCTATCTGGTTCTGAAAGAAATGATATTGACATAATTTTAATATAGCAAACACTGCATCTCTGCCTCAAGTTTTCAGGGTCAACCTATAGTGAGATCATAGAAGTCTGTAACATTACAGACCTGTAATCATGGAAGTCTGTGTAATATTATAGAATGTAACTTTTTTTTACAATAGAAAGGAGTACTGACAGATATGCAAGGTAAAGAAAGAAAGGAGGGAGGATGGACGGTAAGAGATTCTGAGTTTAAAGTAAATTATTTAAAATTATATAAATAATCAATAGACCCAGAATTTATTATAAAACACGGAAGAAAAAAGGAGGAAGAAGGAGTTTAATTGAAGTTAATCTTTAATAAATAAAAGCAGATAATGTTTATAGTTGATCAACCTGGAAATTGTGGCATTAGCCTATAATTAACATAATATAGATGACCAAAGACATACTAAAATCAGAAACAGTCCAAAATTGCGTACACTAGAAGTGGGAGACAGACATGTGTCTTAGGGACAGATAATCAACTGTACATCCTTCAGCAAGTGTTAGAAGTGTATTTCCTTTGCGTGTCCCAATTTTACAATAATAAAAATAAAAATGAATAGTTTTAGAGAGTTTGTTTTCAAATATTTTTTCTAAAATATGAAATAATTTCTTCTTGCCACATTACTCTTTTTCAACTATATAGGTTACATGGAAAAATTATAATGGGGACTAGATTTAAATTAATGGAAATATACCCTATTAGAAAATTCAATTACTGAAGTATTTTTACTTTTAACTTTTATCTTTTGCATTTATAAAAATAAAATTAATCAATAATCTATTAAAGGAAATTTAAAAATTGCAATGATAAATTCAATTTAAACTGTGAGGTCATTGTGCATTTAGTGTGGGTCTTTGGGTTTTCTTTATCAACGTCAATGTTAAGTGTGAATTTCAATTTGAAGTGATAGCCATGAAACATATAAAAACTTTTATCAAAAAAGGGAAGAATTTTAGATTGTTTGGAATGATTTTCCATTTTAAAATGATTTTCTTCTTAATCACAATATTTTTTTCCCTAATCATTCTATCCTATCAACTATTATTTATGTGTTTGCCCCTTAATCAGAAATTTGTTCTGATTAGGTCTATCAGCTTGACTATTTTACCAGGTGGCTTGACAATTATCAGAGTCTATTGCCAGGGGGAAAAAAGAGAGAGATCGAAGGAGGAATTGTCAGAAGAAGTGCATTATTATCTCTTTCAGTAATTGAATTCCAGGAGAGCCTGAGCTCAGGAACCATGAATGAAACCTGAGATTTTTAGAAGGCTTTCTAATTGACCTCATATCGTTGTTGCTGCTGTTGCTGAGTCTAACACATATATCAAAGACCATCCACATACACTGACCTAGCATTAAAGCTGCTTCTTCCACATTAAAAAATTTTCATAGGAGACTTAGAAATGAACTTGAGTACCATCAGACTTTGTGTAAAATCTGTAGCATATTGGTTAAAAATGTGGGCTCAACTGGACACACCCTATTGCTATAAATCAATCTCTATGCCTCTACTTCCTAATCTATAAAAGGGAATATTACATTTACAGCTTGGTGATACTGTGAGGAATATAATAGATGATGCATGAAACACCCTTGAAAAAGCGTCTGACTCAGTTGATGTTTACTACAGTTATTATCTGCTCATGACAGAAACTTATACAAAGAGTCACAAAGGATCACTGGATTCTACAGCAATTTCTGTTCAATTCAGAGCATAGCCCTGTGTGATTGTCCTAATCTCTACTCATGTGGTTGGATATACAGGAAGGATTTCTTGAAAGTCATTATGGAAGGATGGTGGAGGAAGTAGAGCCAGGGTACAATGTGAGATGTGGTGAGTCTCAGAGTTTTAAGGTTTACAGCCCAGACAGGAAATCATAAACTCCATTTATGGCTAGCCCTCCTGACAGCACTTTATCTACGAACTAGGATGATTTTCCTGACTTGCCTACCACTTTCTTTCTTAACTTCCTCTGTTATTTTCATATCTGGTATCTTGGCTGCAATATAGTGGAGAGAAGTGAGAAGTACATGGTTTTTCAAGTTGCTTGTTTTATTTTATTTCAGTTTTAGCCTTTTCATACTTTCACCAGTTCCCAAATACCCATAGCTAAACATACACACATACATACACACACTTCAAAACCCCACATACTCATATAAATATATACACACAGGCTTATAGCCAGAAACTCTATGCTCATCTTATAAACATCTTGTATTAGTTTTCTATTGCTGCTATAACAAATTATCATAAACTTAGTGTTTCTAACAACAGAAATGTATTATGTTACAGTTATAGAAACCGCAAGACCAAAATTAATTTCATTGGGTGAAATCAACATATTGCCAGAAATGTGCTCCTTTACAAGAGCTTAGGGAAGAAATTTTTTTTCTTGCCTCCTCCTGCTTCCAGCTTCTAGATTCTGCTGGTATCTTAATCATGCTGGTCATGATTACATCAATCCAATCTCTGCCTCTATGGATACATTGCCTTCTCTTCTTCTTTCTGATTTCTTCTTTCCCTACTTTGAAAGAATGCTTGTGACTTCACTTAAAGTCTACCTAGATAATCCAGGATGATTTCCCCATCTCATGATCCTGAACTTAATCAGACCTGAAAATTCTTTCCTATATAAGGTAACATTTACAAGTCCCATAAATTAGGACATAAATATCTTTGGAGGTCATTATTCTGCCTACCACATTTCTCTTTTTGAACTTCTTGATATAAATGGCATTATTTTCTTCCCAATCATATAAACTGGAAGCTTCACTATAATCTCCATTTCTCCTTTCTCCTCTAACATTGGCATCCCACAATATAACAAGCTATTCTCCCCACAAGTGACCCTAAAATTTACAATATTCTCTCCATGTGCACTGCCCCTGCTACAAAGATGTGAATTAATCTCATCTTTATTATTTCAATAACCAAATTAATCTTCCTGCCTACAAGTCCTTCCTCTTGTGTCCATCTTCCACATGGTTTCCAAAATATTTTAAAAACAAACACCATCATGTTCTTGCCCAACTTAAAAATCTGTCAGTGGTTCTTAACTGTTGTCAGAATGTATCTAAACTACATTAATGATACCATTATCCACCTCTTATCTCTACTTGCTCTTGACTATTAGTTATCTATAAAATGTGTGTTCAGTACAACTGAGCATGCCATTTTGGCCCTCTGAATTCAGAGCCCTTCTCCTTCATACACTAGAACTTCCTTCTTAGTCTGGGGGATACATTGTATATCTCCAGGATTTCTTCTGTGATCTTTTTTCTGAATGGCTGAGGTACTATCTTTTGAATATTCTTTAGCTCTTCATTTCTCTTAATAGAGTGCTGGCATTACTACTGCTATCTCAGAATTTTAACTACTCATTTAGAATATTTCTGTATTATTAGATAGTTATGTTTTATGGAATTTTGTTTTCTTAGTGCCAAATAAAAGTGTCATTATAGAATAGGAACTCAATAAACATTACGTGACTCAGTAAGGATATGTTGGGGTGCTCAATAGTTGTACATCACAGGACATGTGTCCAAATATCCAAATCAACATACTGAAATTCAGGGCAGATAAAATGAACATAACTGCCATTTATATGCATAGGAGGTTATAATGAAATAATAAATTATACTAATGTATCAATGGTTTCAGAAAACAAATCCTAAGTCTTGCTTGTGCAAAATCTGATGAAGTTCAATAACTTTCCAGGGCCATTTTTTACCAACTCGTGTCTTGGAAGATCTACCTAGTTTTTATATTATGATTTCTTCAACACAAAGCATGGCTTTGAAAAAGATAGAAGGTTGCTGAAGGGTGATTCGTAAGGTGATACCTATCCTTTCTACTCACTTTTGTGGATCACAGTGAGTCATATGACTTACCCAACTACATCTAGACTGGGAAGGGTAGTCTTCCTTCTCTCCAGACAGGAGATGTCAACCAGATTAGCCTGAAGTGACTACTATAGATGCTCTTCAATTAGCTTCTGAAGAGTTCCAAATCAATGGTCAAACTTTATATTTATATCTCACTCTCTTCTTTTTCCTTTTCAAAATAAGTAGCCCATTATAAACAGAAATATAACCAGTAACCAGTCATCAGTACCAGTACAGTAACCAGTACATCCATTACCAAATCAAATGGTTGAAAACATTTACGGCTGGTAGGTCTTAAAGTCATCATCATTGTTTTTTTGTTTTGGTTTTTGTTTTTGTTTTTGTTTTTGTTTTTTCCTCTAGCAAACCATTCTGCAATTTGCAAGTATATTCAAATAGTTCTACATGTTTTAACAAATGCTTATGCAAGCAAACCATCTATCCTTCTATTAAATGAGATTTTTGTTTCTTTTTTTCTTAAAAATTATCTCGACTATAATTTTCCTCCTATTATCTAATGAACATGAGTTGGATCTTTCGTGTGTGTGATTGATACTGGATGATTTAATAAAACAATCAGAACTCTAACTCTTTAGAATGTATTCAGAAGATTTCCTTGGAAAGAGAACTAAATCTATAAAATTTTAATGATGAATTTAGTAAGATAAGGAATGTATGTGGTCTATGGATGCAATTCAGAGCAGCTTCAGATCAGCAGTGCAGAATCTCATCTTCCAGGACTCTTGCTAAAATAAGCTGACATATTTTCCACAGTCCTTAACAAGTAAGAAAGAGGCCATTTGTTTTAAAATATTCAAGGGTACACGACACAGGGAAAACACTCCATCCTATTTTTTCTCTGCATAATAAACTACAAACTTGAACAAGGGTCTCTTCCCCATAGTATCACATAAATATGCCAGAAAAGAACAACATATATGATATTTGGATATATTCTATGTCAATAAGACACTTTCCTCCTGGATGTGTTACAAGAATGTGTTACAGAATGTTCAACTTGATCTAAATAAATGAGCTACAAACATCTATAAAGCCAAACAAACAACAAGAAAATAAAAATAAACATAAAATAATAAACAAAAATCCACAGCCATAATGTTATTTTTTAAAAAGTAGCTTTTTACTGTTCATTACACTAGAAATTCTATTTTATTCATTCACATACATATCCATTCAACAAAAATTTATAAAAATATTTAATCTATTTGGATTCCACAAAATGTGTGATTTAAAAGTGAAGGAGAAAATATCCTGCTCTCAGGAGACTTGCAGATTCTAGTATGGGAGAGCTATGTTTTGAGTGTTTCTGTGTATCACTCTTGTAGGACCTATGATATAGACACATGGGAAAGCATTTGAATACATGCAGCTTAGAGAAATATTTTGAAGTATTTTTTTTTTCTTTTTAGAGTGACAGTGAGAACACAGATGCATGAGTGGGGCAGAGAAAGAGGGGAGAAGCAGGGGAGGGGCAGAGTGAGAGGAAGAGAGAGAGAATCTGAAGCAGGCTCGATACCCTACACGGAGTTTGATGTCACAACCCTGAGATTACGACTTGCTCAGAAATCAAGAGTCAGATGCTTAACTGACTAAGCCACCCAGGCGTCCTAGAAGGAATTTTTTAAGTTTCTTTCTTTCTTTTTTTTTTTTTTTTTTCCTAGTTATCTCTACACCCAACATTGAGCTTGAACTCATGACCCGGAGACCAAGAGTCACATGCTCTTCTGACCAAGCCAGCCAAGTGCTAGAGAAATTTTTAAAAAGGATACCTGAGATGACTATAAGTCTTTAAATGAAATCACATCTGAGAGAAAAGAGGTGTTGACTAAATTTCACATTAAAGTGTAAATGATCTAGTCCCACATTGACAGATTTGTGGAGAAGACCTGGGAGAAAATCCCAGTACAGAGTCAGTGACATGAAGATTAGTGGCAAAGGAGAGATATACCAGGGACAGTTACAGAGAGAGGAAGTTACCTGTGATAAAAATTATCTCCTGTTTCACTGTTTCTCCTTATGTAGCCCTAATGCAAAAAAAAAAAATGGAAGAGAAGATAGGTTATAAAATGGTAGTATAGATACAACAGTAAATTAGCAAAGACACCAAAAAGGACACCTAATTTATGAACAGGTAGAAATACAAAGTTAACAGTGAATCAGAATTTTCAAACTTGGTCTACAATTCTGGTCTATACAGAAAAGAGAGAGTAAATACGGGCTTCTCCACTTTCTTTTACTGATATCAAACAGATCCTAGGAAAGAGAAGTTGATATTTATCTGTGGTATCTTTCTTTCATTTTCTCTACCATTCCTATTCTACTCCTCTTCCCAAATCACTCCATATATTAACGCAATATCTTTTGAGTGCCTACCAGGTACCAGGCACTGATGATAGATACAGCAGTGCCCAGAACTGACAAAGCCCTTCCCCTTGTACACATTACATTCCAGGGAGGAAAGAGACAACAAGCTAATATACAAGCAATACATTAAGTCATGTGATAAGTATAACAAACGAAAGGAAAGCAGAGAAGAGGAGGGCAATGAGTGTGAGAGTGGCAGTAGATTTTGCTGTTTTGTAGGAATACTTAGTGAAAGCCTCTCTGGTCAGGTAACATTTGCACAAACCTGAAGGAAGCGGTGGAGCTACCTGGCGAACTGCCTGCAAGAGGCAGAAAAGTGATTTGGATTTTCTGTGTTCATAGAACCAAACCACCGAGAGGGCGGAGTTCCTGGAGCTTAATGAACAAGGGGGTTGGTGGTAGGGATCAACGATGATGGAAAAGTTCCTTTCACACAAGAAGTACAGGAAGAGTTCTTGTAGCACTACCCTCTCCATTGAACATCTCCTGGTTTTAATCTGAGTGAGGTAGATATCCACAGAAGAATAATGATATCGACTGATTGTTGTTGTTGTTGTTGTTGTTTTTTAATTCCTCAGTTACTTAATTATGCGGAGAGTGGACTATGGGAGTAAGAGTGGAGACCATGGAGGAAGCAACCATAATAACCCATCTAAAAGGATTCTGGATTTAAAAAAAAAAAAAAAATGGAACATAAGAATTTCTGCTAGATTGGTCATGGGGTATTTAATATCCCACTAATATCTTCCCTATTTGCACGCATATCCCATGTTCCCCCATTGAAATTCCTATTGCTTCAGTCATCTAATTTAAATTAGCAAGAAAGGGAAGGCTATTGCATATTATTGATCGTTTCCTTTCAACTCATTCAGGAGTACTTATGGTAAAAAAAGAAACAGAACGAATATCAATTTGACTAATCTGAAATTCATAGGCTCTTGTGAAGTGCATTAAAATGAAGCAGAATACTGTGGTAATGTTGGGAGCATATTAAAATGGGAAGGAGTGTGACAACCATCTGTACGAACAAGTCAATTAATACACCAGTGTGTATAGGTCAGTTACCGGGTGCCTCCATAATCATGTGCCATCAGAAAATTTACAATAAGGCCTAACAAAAGACATTAAAGAAAAGAGGTTAAGTGAATAGACTTTAAAGACAGATGGCCTGTGTTCTAATTCTGATTCTGCAATTCCCTAGCTTTCTGACCTTAGCGAAATAACCTCTTTATACATTGGTTTTCTCATCTAGAGAACTGGGGTGATGAGAATAATGACAATTACCTCATACAGCTGTTGTAAGCAGTCCATGAATTAACAAATCACACTTATAATAGTGCCTGACAAATAATAAGTACTGGTTAAATATGAGTAAGTATTCATTAAGTGATGTTCAATAAGTGATTAAGTGACTTATTGAAATAAATATAGACACATGCACACATATGCACTAAAGGTTCAGTCCAAGTTTAGATCATATTTTCTATTTACTAAATACCTTTAATAACATGGTGATTTGTGTAACAACTTATATGACATTTTTTGCATGCTAATAAGCCACTTGAGGGAAGTTTAATCCCTGAAATTCCAAGAAATTTAATAGTGTTAGCACAATAATATTTAGTGAGAAAAAAAGTCATTCAGATTTCTTTCCAGAAATAAAGCAATATATGTTGATCCAAACACTAATACTGTACATCCGCTCTTGTCCAGCACTGTGTTAGGTCCTACTAATAAAACCTCGAATTAGATATCACTAACACAAACAGTATGTTCTTAGGATTTGAAATAGACTTCCTTTGGGGCACCTGGATGGCTCAGTCATTAAGAAGCTGCCTTCTGCTCAGATTATGATCCCGGAGTCCTGGGATGGAGCTCCACGTCAGGCTTCCTGCTCTGGGGCCAACCTGCTGCTCCCTCTTGCGCTCCCCTTGCTTGTGTTCCCTCTCTTGCTCTTTCTCTCTCTGTGTCAAATAAATAAATAAAATCTTAAAAAAAAAAATGAAATAGACTTCCTTTGGATTAAACTATTGCTGCTTTGTTTTGTACTATTTGAGGAAAATGACCGTATCTCTTCTTTAAAAAAAAAAAAAAAAAACTACCCAAAATTCCACAGAGCACAGCCATGACTATGAAATCAGAGCGAACTATATTTAATCAGTTTTCTTGATCATTTGAACATCACTTGTAACATGGCAGTATAAAAACATTCTAAATTGTTCTGCAGTAGAAAAATCAGCATTTTAGTGGTTTGCAATTTAATTTTGGTGAACAACTTTCAGAGTTAAGGAATATTGGTTTCTCAGTCATAATCAGTTCTACATATAAAAATGTTCTAATTTAATGGTGTAGATTATGGGGATTTTTTAATCCTCAGGAGAATCTGCCTTCTATTTATGTAGAGTCCTCTTCCTCTCCCCCATATCCTCACAACACTGGGGACTGAAGAATTAGGCAAATTGTCTGCACCTGCACATCATTTGCACCTGAGTCCCTGGTAACTCCAGGAAAGGTGGCTTCTGTGGGAACCAGTTGGAGTAATTCTAATGGTCTGGGTATGGAAGAAAACACTACCACTGGTATACTTTCATTGTCTTTAAAAAATTCTGTTGATGTTTTTACCCCTGAACAGTGTTCATTATGGTTGCAAAAGTGTACCAGGCCATTTGTTTTATGGCATAAGAGATTTATTCTACTTTAAAGGCGTTCATCAAAGCATTGTCTTTGGCAACTGAAAATATGTCATGCAGAATTGCACTCTGTTATCAAATGACATTAATCTAAGATCTGAGGTTACCCTGAGGTGAGGAAATAAATTGAACTTGGGAGTGTTGAACATGGCACATAGAGTGATGCTCTACACTGAACTAATAATAAATCTATTTGGGACATTGTTAGTCTTTTAAAATAGGGAAGAGTTTAGTTGGCTTTAAAACAAGAGCCAGGGAAGGTTAGATTTTAACATACTTGATAATTTTGGCACAAGAGAAAAGGAGATGAAAAATAGAAGCAAAAATAAATATTTTCTCCAAATTGTGTACCTTTAGAAATATTTCATGTTGTGAGAACCATTCACTATATCTTTCACAAATGACTAATTTAAGAGTGAATCTAAAGATATTATAGTTATTTTGGCAGTTCCAAATAACAATTATATTTATAATGGTTATAATACTTTCTCACCTATTGCATTTAAAATATACACATATGATGGGAAATAACTAAGAATGATATGGGCTTTTTGGTTTTATTATATCAGTATTTCCTCTTAATTAGTCGATGAATTAGAAACCACATTAAAATTGAGGTTGCTTATTTAAGAAGAGCTTGGGATATTTTTGAAAACATGGTTCAGTCATCATTAAAATAGATTAGAAAATATTCTTGGACTCAAACCCTGAGTAAAAAGACCCATCCTTAAGATTTATTACCTTTAATTATTTTTAACTCCTTAAGTTCTTTCACTTGCAAGTGTTTATTATTTAGTCCTGCTTTATTATATTTGTATGTTTTCCTTAAGTCTTATCCCTGAATTTCTTCTACTTAACTGATTATTTAGAAATAGAAACTAATAAATGCAATATTCATTAGCTTCACTTGGTTTCCTAGGCATCTTTATTAACAAAAGAGCGTAGACAGGCCAGTGCAAAGCTCTTTACACATATTCATTAAACAACATATGACCTGGGGTGCCTGGATGGCACAGTCCGTTAAGTGTTGGCCTCTTGGTTTTGGCTCAGGTGTGATCCCAGGGTCCTGAGTGAGATCCAGCCCTGGGCAGGGCTTCACGCTCAGAGTTTCTCCTTTTGCCTCTGCCCCTCCCCCTCACTCTCTCTAAAATAAATAAATAAATCTTTAAAAAAATAAGTCAACAACATAGGACCTGATCAAAGTAGGTTGTCATATTATCACAATTCCTGAAAACTCTGCTTCTATTGCAACACTTACTCATTCAGAATTCTACTGATTAAGAAAAACCACCTACAAAGTAAGGATAAGAAACAGCTTCTTGCATTTATCCGTAAGTAGTACAATATCAAAACTAAATTTCTAGAATTCCCAATTGGGAAATTTTTACAATTATTATGAAGTTATGTTATTTGGAAGGAGGACAACAGAAAAAATAGAAATGAAGAAACAAGAATGAATGGAAAAATTATTAGACACTAGACCCTAAAAATAATTTTAAATTCATTGCTAAAGACATATACATATAATTTATATATACATATAAGTACATTCATATATACCTAAATATACATATATATTCCACCAAATACACAGTTCTATTAATTAATTTCATTTTCATTATCTAATTTGATTTGAACATTTGAACACTGATAGACTTAATTTTTTTTATTAGTGAGCTATATTGAAAAGGATAAAAATAAGAATTTTTTTAAACATGTCTAAAATTCCAGTGGCTCATTATTGGCTCATTATTAGCTTGATTTCATTAATTGAAAAATGTATTCATTGAATGCTTATTCAATCCAAGTATGATCTAAACTATAAAATATCTTCCCTAATCATGAGAATATCTAAAGGGAGCGAACTCATAAAATATTCACACACACACACACACACACACACACACACACACACTGATTAATTTTAAAAAGTCTGGGAGTTGGAGCTTGATTCTACATGCAATGGAAGCCAGTGAAGAATTTTTAAAAATTGAGTGTCATGTAATGTACTAAGTTTTCAAAGAAATCATTCTGGTCATTTTATGTTTATATTAAATAACCTGATTGTACTCTGACCTATTTTTTATCAACTCCATTTAATATTAATGCTGTCTTCACTTTGTGTTTTCTATATTCCTTGTCTGTCTATTCCTATCACAATATCACAATATCTTCAATAATTTGTCTATGTCTAGGACAGTGCAATAGATTTATGGAGGTACTTAATGACCTTTAAAAGTCATGCTTGTCACATTTTCGAGGGACGCCATTACCTACATTACTCCCAAAGTGGCCTGACGATTAGGAAAGAACCAATTGGAACTAACTGGTAATGTGAAAAAGCCTGAAAATGAGCCTGTAACATTGGATTTCAAAATAATGAATGGGCAGAGAGATAGAGCACAGTCAGGAAGGAGGTCTTGAGTGTTAAGTAAGCACACTTCAAAGTTAAAAGAAAATAATAGTAATAACCATGCCTTTGATTATATAACCTTTTTTTAATCTACAAAGAGCTTCTGTATTAACTCATTTTATCCTGGCAACCTCTTTATGAGATATTTTATCTCTATTTTAAAATCAGGGAAGGGAAGCAAAAAAGGCTAAGTGACTGCCTGTGTCATAAGACTTGTAAGTGACTGAGCAAGGCCTTGAACCTAGGTCATCTGATAACAACTCCAGGACTCTTTCCATCACTCCACATTGTGTTCCACAGTTAAGATCTGGAAAATTAAATGTCTCAGATGGATGGGAACTTTTAAGGAGCAATCTCAATGAGGGTTGTATGGAAGTTTATCTTGATTACTTGTGAGTTTTTTTTTTAATTATTCACAAACACAGACACAACATACAAACACACACACACACACACAGAGACTCAACTGAACACTATATGCAGACTATATTATCCCTAGTTTGGAGTATTGTCATAGTGAGCTGCTGGTATTGATGGAAATTACTATCAAAATGTGTAAAGGTATTTAAGAACTGAAACTGTTGAAAATTAATGATCCAATTATTTCATTCTAAAAAATAATCTTGAGTAATTTCTATTTGAAACTAAGAAGAAATGTAGTCAAATCAAATAATATAAATATAATCAAATAATATAAATATAAATAATAAATAATATAAAAGCTGGTCACTGAGTAGATCAGGTATGAAATAAGCTTGTATAGAAGATGAATAACAGTCATACTATAGGATAAAAACAACAGGATTTTGTGGATCTGAGAGAAGATTGTCAAAAGATTTAAACTTAGAATACATTGAGACACATAAAATGAAATAGCAAACAAAGGTGATATTTAACAAAGAAACAAAACATTTTTAGTTATAAAAGAAAACATATTCATTGGTTAAGAAGTTGAAAAAATACAAAGAACTGGAGAAATTAAAAATTATCAAGATCTTCATAACCCAGGGATAAGCACTACTAACATTATAGAATACTCTCTTATGTTATATACACGTCATTTAAATATATTTATTGTTTTTAAGGTTTATACTATATTAGCTAGATGGAAAGTTGGGAAAGAAACTACATAATTTAATATAGGCAAATAAATACAGTAAGCTAAATTCTAGAAGCAGCCATGGGAAGAAATCTAAACATGTCAATGTTATTAACAGAAATATACTATTAGAAAGAAGAGCAAATTGACTGTAGTATATATTGAGACTTATGGGACCCAGACGACAGGTACCCTGCCCTTAGATTATTTCAATCAAAATGGCAAGAATATGTGAGTAAATGCAGCAATGCCTATTTATTCCTTTGGATAAAAATGTAGTGAGGGATGTGGGTAACTTTGGTCAATTGTGCTCGGTTCTGTGTTTCAACTTCTGTTGAAATAATTAACTTGACAGAAAATATTTCCATCTTATAGGTGCTGATTCTTCATCACCATGTGGGTACAATCATAAAGTGTAATTCCCTGCATATTAAGTTTTTTGACATATTACCAACAACTAAAAGGAAAACTATGAAAGAGAAGAATTACCACACTTATATACACATGATCTTCAACAAAAGATTTTAATCACAAGTGAGCTAGTCCTATAATTAAAAACATGTATTTTTGAAGTTGCCGTTAACTTAATCATACACTACAATCAAATGGTATCACAGATTTCTAAAGGTCTTCACAATCAACGTTAAGTGGGGATATCCATCTTCTAGGCTCTGAGTTAATTAGTAATTTACTTTAACTGACAAAGAAGAGCAATAATTACCACATTTTTGTTTTCCTTGGGTGTGGTATATAGTTTCTAAGTAGGTACACAAGGATCCCTGCCTTGTGTTCACAACATAGGTAATACCCTATCCTTGAATGTAGGTTGGAGATAGTGACTTTCAACAAATAAAATACAGAAAAAAATAAATTATTCACTTTTGAAATCAGATTACAAAAAGACTTATTTCCATATGATTGTCCTCTCTCGCTCTGAGAAGAGCCAACTTCCATGTTGTAATCTACTCTTTGGAGAATCTACTACATAAGAAACTGAAAGAGGTCTATGGCAACAACCAGGGAGAAGCTGAAAATTTCAGTTCAAGAGCCCATGAAAAATTGAGTCTCTTCAAAAATGACTTGAGTGAGCTTAGAAGTGAATGTTCTCTTATTCAAACTTTCAGATGATACCACAGCCCCAGATGACATCTTGATTGCAGCCTTGTGAGAGAGCTTGGGGTCAAGGCATCCACATTACATAAGCCTGATTCCTGACCCATAGGAAATTGAATTTAATGTTTATTGTTTTACCCACTAGATTTGGAGATGATGTGTTTCACAGCAGTAGATAACTAACACATTGGGGAATGTTTAGAAGTGGGCTTCTTCTATTCTGTAAAGTAAATACTTCATAGACCAAGCATAGAGCAAATGTCATCCTGGCACTGAGCAAAATAAAGATATGTGATTATCTCATACTTCCACGGCATCTACTTTTTGTTATTTATATAAATTACCTCTTGGGAATAGAACCAGTCAAATCTTGCAATGTCATATAACAAGTACTAGTTTATCAAAACATTTTCCCTTAGGAGACTTAGTCTGTTTCATAGGATTGAGAATCTCTGAACACAATCAGATTTTTCTGAGGACCTGGAGAGATAACACACATTTACACTGTAGGGGTTTTACCAACATAGAAATGTTATTCATTATGTTTTTAAAAGTTCTAAGCTGTCTCTCCTTCTTCAGTTTTCAGACCCTTAACCATGTTAATTCAACTTCTTTCTCCTGTGTTGACCCACTCTAGTCATTTTCATCTTTTTTTTTACCCACCCTAAAATTATTCTTCAGTTATTCTTAGAACCAATTGTTTTGATTACTTGCTTTCTGCAAATTTATGCATTTATTTTCTTATTCTCCATCCTCAGGTTTCCTATAAATGTATTTTTCCAAAGGAGAAAAATTTCTTCAAGATGACTAATTCTAGTGACAAGTTGTTAAGATAATTTTTTTTTTTTTTTTTTTTTTTTTTTTTTTTGCCCAGGAACATTGGATTTGAGGCATCAATTAGCAACCAACTTATCAGTTTATATTTTAGCAGAAATTGGTGATATAAGATAAAAATCATCCTCCAGAGAGAGGCCATCTTCAAGAGAAGCTAATTTTTAGTTTAGCAATGGCAAAAGGAGACTTATTGAAGCTATGAAAAGAGCCCTGACCAAACTCATTTTAAGACATCCTGTTCAAAAAAAAAAAAAAAACCCTGTTCACATTCAGGGTTTTTTTTTTTTCTCCCCAGCTTGACACTAAAAATAAACTTCCTAAAAACAACTTAGAATGCCATCTCATGTATAGTACCACTCAGTGAATAAATCACTTCCAAACTGAAACTGTTAATTTTATTGCAAATTAGGAGGAAAGAAATCTTTTGAATCTATGTGAACCAGGGGAATGAACTCAAGCTAGGGTATTTTGTAAAATAATGTGATAAAAATCATCTTAAAGCACACACACACACACACACACACACACACACACATTTTTCCTTTTAGCCCAGGTGAAGTAAAAGATCAGATTTTTCCCCTCCTTCCTAAAACAACCAAAACTGTACAAAATATATAACACAATAGTTTGTAAGAACAAATGTACATTAGGAAACAAAGGACAGTAATCACTGAGACCAGGAAGCAAACAAGGTGATCTCTGTGACTTCCCATAGCTTATTTCCTTTAAGGGTTTCCAGCCAAAACACAGGCAAAGGGAACCCAGGTAGAGCCCACTGTTACCTGAGTTCTCACTAGCCAGAACAGACAACCTAACCTCAAGATTCATGGGACACTGAGAAGATTACATAAAATAGCTTTCTGTAGTTAGTGGGGAATAAATAGTCTAGACTGGGCACTGCTCTGGTCCCACCTAATACATCTTAGTAGGAAGACCTGAAAGGGTCAAACAGCTTCCAAGTAATTTTATTATGTCTTAGTATGATGCTGAACAATATAGAAAAACAATAATATTTAGCACAAAAAGCAGTTAAAATCCACAGTGTCTTGAACCCAGTAAATTACTGGGCATTAGAAAGAAGCAGGGGAATCTGATGCATAGTGAGGAAAGAAGTCCATCAATCTTAAATTACAATGGATTGATACAGATCTTCAAATTAGCAGAAAACAACACTAAAACAGTTGCTATATGTCACATAACTTCAAATGCTAAGTAAACACACAAAATATGTTTAAAAAATCATACAAACAGAAATTCTAGAGATTAGGATACCTGGGTGGTTCAGTCAGTTAAGTGTTGACCTTCAGCTCAGGTCATGATCCCAGGGTCCTGAGATCGAGTCCTACATCATGCTCTCTGCTCAGTGGGGAGTCTGCTTCTCCCTCCACCTTTCCCCCCTGCTCCTGATCTCTATCTCTCTCAAATAAATAAATAAGATCTTTAAAAAAATTCTAGAGATAAAAACTCTAATATTTGTGATAAAAAAAATCAAGATGAAATAAAAGGGAGAATAGATAGTACAGAAGATAAGATTAATGAACTTAAAGACTGAACAATAGAAAGTAAAAATAAAATATGTGGTAATCAATAAAAATAAGTATATGAAACTTAAAAAAAGAAAGAGGGGCACCTGGGTGACTCAGTCAGTTAAATGTCTGCCTTCAGCTCAGGTCATGATCAAGGTCCTAGGATCTAGCCCTGCTTCAGGTACCCTGCTCAGCAGGGAGTCTGCTTCTCCCTTTCCCTATGCCCCTCCCCCCTGCTCACATTCTCACTCTCTCTCTCTCTCTCAAAGGAGTAAATAAAAAATCTTTAAAAAAAATAAAGAGCAAAGAATAAGTGAACTGTGGGGAAACTTGAAGTATCTCAATGTACACAAAACAGAAGCCATCAAGAAGAGAACACAGAAGGGGCAAGGTAAAAAAAAAAAAATAATAATAATAATAATAATAATAATGGAAGGGAAAATGACTGGACATTTTCCAAATTTGATTAAAGTTATAAATTCCTTATAGGTCACTGAACTCCAAGCATAAGAAAAATAAAGAAAACTATAACACCAGTGTTAAAATAAAACCTTAAATTCACTCAGTGTAGAAAACAGAAGAACTAAGATAAGAGGACAGAAGACTTCTCATTGGAAAAAAATACAAGTTAGAGGGCAGTACAACAATATCTTAGAGCACAGAAAGAAAAACTTAACCCAGAATATATACCAGGAGAAAATGCCTTTAAAAAAAGGTGAAATGAGTATTTCAAACATACACAAAAAATTCATCACCATACTTCAAGATATATTAAAGAAATTATTCAAGAAGAAGAAAAGTATACCAAATGGAAATATGGATCTACACACAAAAAAATGAAGACCTCAAAAAATATTAAAGGTTTGGGTAAGTGTGTAAGGTATTTTGTTATTACTTAAATCTCTTTTAAAAATAATTGGCTGCTTAAATAAAAATATTCATGTACTGCACAATTTATATAAAAAACATGAAAACAATAACAGAAAGATCAGGAAGGGAGATTTATTATTGTAAATTTATTACTACAGTGTAAGATTATATGCTACTCATGAATGGTATAGTATCACCTAAAGTTAAATTATGATATGTGTAAAATATGTATCATAAACCACAAAGTAACCGCTAGATAGCTAATAAGCCACAAAGGAAAGAAAAAGACACAAGTTACAAATATTAGGAAGAGAGAGACACATCTTTAGTACAGATTCCCCAGATACTGAAAGGATAACAAGGCAATGTTGGTAACAAACTTACACCAAAAATTAGACAACATAGATGTACCAATTCATTAAGAAACTCTATCACAAAGTTTCCTCAAGAAGAACAGATAACTGAAATAGTTTTTATCTATTGAAAACATGGAATCTGTAGATTAAAACCTTCTAAAAAAGAAAACTCTAGGTCCAGATGATTTCACTAATAAATGTGAACAAGTGAACATTTAGAGAAAACTACAATACCAATACTATACTAGCTATTTCAGAAAATCGAAAAGAAAAGAATGCTTTAAAATTCATTCTATAAAGCCAGAAGTACTCTGATCCAAAAGCAGACAGAGATAAAAATAAAAGAAAACTATGAATCAATCTCTTATGGACATAGATGAAAAAACACAAACAAAAAATACGATGAACAATTGGGATTTATCCTAGAAATGCAAGGTTATTCTAACATTTGAAAATCAATGCATATATTTCCTCACATTAAAAACTGAAAAAAGGAAAATGCTAGAAACATACCAATAGAAAGGTGTTTAACAAATTCTAACATTTCTTCTTGATTAAAAAATAATTTTTTTGCAAACAAGGAAGGAAAATGGTGAAAGACATCACAAAAACCTATAGTTAATATCTTACAAAATGATGAAATAGCAAATGCTTTCTCCTGAAGATAGGAAAGCAAAAAAGTATGTCTACTCTTACCAGTTCTATTCAATATTATATAGAAAGTTACAACCAGTAAGTTAAAGGAAAATAAGTAACAAAATAATAATAACAAAGAGCACCCAGATCAGAAAAATAGGAGTAAAAATATCTTTATTCACAGACAACATGATTTTCTATGTAGAAAATTCACTGGAATTTACTAAAAAATATTGACTAGAAAAAAGAGAATCTATCAAAGTTGCAGAATGCATTAACATGCAAGGATCAATTATCTTTTTGTAAACTAGCAATGAACAATTGGAAACTAACAATTTTAAAAACCATATTATTTACAATAGCATCAAAAATATAAAAATGCTAAAGGATAAATTTGACAAAATGTATAAGTGCTCAACATTGGAAATGAAAAATACTAAAACCTAAAATATACTTTGTCCATGGATTGGAAGACCCAATAATGTTAAGTTGTCAATTATCCCTATATTGATCTTTAGATTCTGTGTAGTTACAAAGTCCTCACAGGCTTTTTTTGTAGAAATTCACAGACCAATTGTAAAATTTATATAAAAATACTAAAACCTAGAATAACCGAAACAATTTTGAAAAAAAAAAAAAAGGTGGAGGACTCATACTACCTGACTTCAAGCTTTACAATAGCTTTACAGCGATCAAGAGAGTGTAGTATGGTTGATCCTTCAACAATGTGAGTGTTAAGGGCCCTGATTCCCCAAGCAGTCAAAAATCCACATGTAATTTTTTATTCCCCCAAGACTTAACTACTACTGACCAAAAGCCTTACACGTATTTTATGTGTTATATGTATTATATACTGTATACTGTATTCTTACAATAAAGTAAGCTGAAGAAAAGAAAATGTTAAGAATATCATAAGGAAGAGAAAACACATTTATAGTACTGTAGTATTATAATATATTAAATGAAAAATTCTGCCTAATAATATTATCATAGGATAAACAAATGAATCATGTGAACAAAATAAGGAGCCTAGGAATAGACCACATGTACAAGGACAACTGTTTTTCAACAAAGATGCCAAGGTAATATGGTGGGGAAAGGATGGTGTTTTCACCAAAGATGCAGAAACAACTGGATATTCATATGCAAAAAAAAAAAAAAATCTTTATTCACAAAGGACATAAAAAAATTAACTCAAATGGATTAATTCTAAACAGAAAATATAAAACTACAAAAGTTTTAAAAGAAAACTTAGGAGAAAATTTTTATTACTTTTGGTTAGCAAAAAATTTTCTTAGAAATGACCCAAAAAGTATCACCCATAAAAGAACAAATTGACAATATCTTAAAAAGATATTATTAAGAAAAAGGAAAGAAAAGCCATAGATTAGGACTTGGTATATCAATACAATATTAAAGACCTGTATCCAGTATATATAAGGAATTCTCCAAACTCAATAATACCGAATCAAAGCATCCAAAATAAAAATAAATGAAAGATTTAAACAGATACTTCATAACGAAGACATATGGATGGCAAACTCATGAAAAGATGCTCATCATGATTAGCTATTAGGAAAATGCACATTAAAACCATAAGAAGATACTACCAAACACCTATTTTACAATGATTAAAGCTGAAAGTCCATCTGTATCAATTGTTGGAGAGGACTTGGAACTTTCATACACCACCCAGGAGGAGTATAAAATGGTACAACCACTTCAGAAAATAGTTTAGCCGTTTCTTAAAAAGTTAAACCATTATAGTGCTAGGTATTTAGCCAATAGAAAGCATATGACCTTTTAAATACTTTTCCACAAGTGTCGATAGCAGAAGCTTCATGTGTGATATTTAAAAACTGGAAACAATCCAGATGTCTATCAACAGGTGAATATATAAATTCTGTTATATTCTACAACACAATACTTCTCAGCAATTAAAAGAGAATGAACTCTGCATACAGAATAAAACTGGGGGAATCTCAAAATAACTATGCTGAGTAAAAAAAAAAAAAAAAGGACTAAAGAAGTACACATTGTATGATCTTATTTATGTATGTAAAATTCTAGAAAGTTCAAATTAATATATAATGAAAGAAAGCAGATTAGAGGTTGCTTCCAGAGTAGGAGTGGGGAGAACAAGAGTAAAAACGGGAACAACGATAAATGACGTTAATTTTCTTCATTGCGGTGATTGTTTTAGGTTTGTATACATTTGTCAAGACTAATCAAATTGTACATTTTAAGTATGTGTAGTTTATTGTATGTCAATTATACTTTGATGAAGAAAAACCTTTCTAAGACCATTTTGCTATTTGGAGCTATAAAGCATTATTTTTCCCGAAAGATATCCTATTAAGGTACTGTAAAAATAATATTAAAATCAAAAGAATAGGATGCCTCAGTGGCTCAGTTGTTTAACCAACTGCCTTTGGTTCAGGTCATGATCCTAGAGTCCCAGGATCCAGTCCCACATCTGCTCCCTGCTCAGTGGAGTCTCTTCTCCCTCTGACCTTCTCCCCTCTTGGGCACTCTCTCTCTCACTCTCTCTCTCAAATCAATAAAAAAATCTTCAAAAAAAATCAAAAGTACATAGTATAACTCTCAGGAGATAGAAATTAAGTTACTGTAAACAAACCAGGATGGTTATCTTTGTGTTATCCAACACAAATTTACTAGAATTTAGGAGTTTGTGGACCTTATAAATATTGACATAATATTTGAATAATAAAATGAACAAGCAAACTGATTATGAAACAGGCATTTATTAAAGCATTTATAGTACATATATTATTATTTTGTCTTATGTTGAATTATGAAGTTCTCAGCTATGGGGGAAAAAATAGTTTATGACCTCCCTTCAACCCCAGTCAGGTTTCAGCCTGGAGCAAATTTCTATAAAGATGATAGAAATGATGAGCAGATATTAAATACCTCAGATCAAACATTGCCACTACAATGTAACCCAGAATGGCAAGGCAACAATGGTTTAGGAGACTTAAAAGAAATTCTGAACTTATTCCCCAGAAGCCATTACATTAGTGAAGTTTATCTCAGTCTTGAAATTCGCATAAGTCATGCGCTGAATTGAATTTACTACTAAGGCATCAGCATCAACTACTGCAGTGTCATCTTGTTCCCCTTCTAAATCACCTTATTCTACTCAAAGATAAAAGGCCGCTTTCATTTCTGTAGGGGACAGATTAAACATTAGCAGTCAGAAGCAATTGCTTTTCCCTTCAACATCACCTCTAGCCTTTTTACTTACAACACCCTCTCCAGGGATTTCCTGCTGGCTGAAGAAGAGGCAAATAATATTTGCGCCTCTGCACAGCACAGTTGATCCCAAGCTGCAAAACTGAGTTCTTTCAAAACAATGCGTGAGGTCTTAGCAGGTGAGAGGTAGAGCCCGTAGAACAGAGATTTGAGAAGCTCATAAATCTTAATTCAACTTTCCCAGAAGTCTCTGCATGTTGCTTAGAATAACTCATAGGCTATAAGTACATACATCATAAAAGACTACTTCAGCAGTATCTAACATCAGTATAGGACATCAGTCCTCTAACTGTTGGCCAAGGCAAACTTAATCTTCACCTCTGCTTAATCAAACTTTAGACCGATATGCTGCTGATGACAGACCCCTGACCTCCCTTTTCTTACAGCACTTACTTTAGAAAAATTGCAATTATCAATGCTTTTTCTACCCCTTTGAGATGTAAATATTCTCCCAGAAAGGTGATGATCAAGAAAGACGGGGCCACTGTCTCCTAGTCTCTATGGGAAGTAGGAGTCTAACTTTGACAGGTGTCGATTAGCAAACAGAGATGGTCTAGTCACATTGAACATAGCTCCTCACTAATGTCCTCTAGTATGCTTCTGCTCACCCCAAAGTTTAAAAACTTTTCTGTTTTTGTTTCAGTGGAGTTGAATTTAATCTCTCTCCCTTATTACAATAGTCTTAAATAAATTCTTCCTTACCCATTTAACTTCATTTGATACAATTTTTCTTTGACACTGCCCTTGAGAAACCACTCCTTTCTGGCAACCATCAGGGTACAAAAGAGATAGAATATAATTTTTAGCAAAGTAACTTAAAAATTTCTTAAATTTCAAAATTAAATTATGAATTACTAAAGGTTGAGTTGTTCTGAATTGGCTCCCTGTTATGACCTGGTTAGCATGAGGGGTTATAGAAATCACAGTTTTACTACATAAGTGCTTCTTCCATTGGGATTCTAGTTGCCTGAACTCCTTTTCTATTAAATAATATTCAGTGGTGGTAGACGCTAAAACCCATTTTGTCTTAGAATATTTGTCTTTACCTGTTATTAGATATCTCTGTGATTTTGATTTCCTCCTAGCCTATTGATCTGAAGATGAGGGGGGAAAGTCAAAGGAAACACCCAATGGGAAATTACAGTGAATCCTTAATTCTATAGGACTTGTAAAATTGAAGTACCACAAATCTATGGGCAGATAGAAGGAACGCAGTACAAACACCTCTAAGTTAAAAACCACAAAACAAACTACTTTCCCGGGGTTCTCCTGATTGCGTTTTCTCCATTCTCCATCACAGAATGTGAATCTTTTCCATGTGGGGAGGGAATTGAAAATAGGACTGGCTGTTGTCATAAGAGAGGAAGCTAAGAGTTTTACAGTGGTCTCTTTTATGAACCTTGTTCAGAATGAGCATTTTGGAACTTGGTCTCAAAAGACCAAGTTGATGTATAAAAATTCCAGACCAGCATTTGCTTGTGCAAAGTGATTCTAGGACCCCAAAGGCCATGACTACTGTGAAAATGTGGTTCTGACCCTGTGATAAAATCTATTGATTGTAAGGCTTAAATTTATATATAACGAATTAGTTAACATATTATAGGGATATCGGGGTTTTTTTTTCTTTGCTCTCAATTACCAATTGCTAACATTTAGCCCTGTGTCTTCCTTGATGGGTTGCTGTTATTTTCTGTACTGGCACTGTCTCTTCAGATGTATTCTTGCTGATATCTTCAGACTCATTGTGCTTAGCCTGTCCAACTAAACTTCAAAAGTTTTAGTGTTCTTATTGCTTATATTGTTATTCTTCATCTTTCAAGTCTCAGTACCTATGAGCCCCCTGTAATGTGGTTGTTCAGCATAGAAGCGCAGCAAGGATATTTACATACATGGTCTTCTACAGGGAAGCTCAGAACTGGTGTTCTCTGGTATTCTTTCTTATTTATCATGAAAAATAAAATCGCCACGGTGGAGTAGGACCCAAAAAGCCTGCAACTTTAGGAGTATTGCTCACAACCTTACTGTGTTTACTGTAACTCCCTGTGAATTACAATGGGAGTAAATGTGTACCTAAAAATATAGAAAAGTGTTATTTACATCCCTGGAAAAAATGATGTGGGAAGATGACTAAAATAACCACCGGCAAATATTGACATTATTAATATTCATGGTAATTATGAAATTTATGAAGTTCTGGAAAACAGCATCTGAATTTACATGTTTTAACCCTGTAATGCATTCTACAGTACTAGGCCCAAGTGAACTAAGGAAATAGTAGACATTATGGTTTTTGAAGTTTCTATTTCAATGGAGAGGTAAGGGCAAATGTAATTATATAGAGATTATATAATGTAATGTAAATGTAATTAATATAGAGAATGTAAATGTAATTATATAGAGAACTATATGTATAAAGGAGTCATATTTCTTAATGGTTTAAGAGTTATCAAAGCATTTTAACACCCCATTACCATATGTGGTTTTCAAGAAGCTAACAAAAGAAATAGAATAAATTTAACTTCTTTATTTTATGGCAAAGACTTGAGACCTCAGAGAGAATCAAATGACTTATCCAAAGTCACATGACTTATAAATTCTTCTTATTCCCGTTTTGCTGTTGCTTATACTTTATTTTTTATACCCCCGCCTGATTATAGTTTTTAAAAATTAAAGGAATACAAGAGGCTGATGATTTCCTGGGGAAGACATATTTTGAAAGTCTTAGTCATGCACTTTTTAAATAAATATGTGTGGGTCATTTTGGTACACAGTTTACCTGAATTCTCGACAATTTAGAAGAATTCGCCATTCCTTTATCCCGGTAGTACTCTGTTCCCTGCTGCCATGAAATTTCTTTCCTTATTTCCCTCTTATGTACTTAGTCCTACAATGTTGGTGACTTTTGCTTCCTTCGTGAGGCTTTACATGTTGATATCCTTCAGGTCTCAGTTCTCTCTCCTTCCTAGGTAGTCATACCAACAAACACGTAATACCATGTGCAACTCCCAAATACATATTTCTGGACCAGACTTTTTCCAGGATCTGCTAACCTTAATGAGTCATAAGCACTGTTTTAGACAGAGGCAGACAATGCAACTTTCACTTAGCCAGCTGCTGCTAATGGAGTGTGGGGAAATTAACTTCTCTATATCTCAGTAAATTCATGTGTACAGTGGGGAATATAACCAAACCATCTCAGAAGTTCAATTACATGAAGTTTATTAGAGCCTAGACATCTTCACTGGCATATCTCATAGGCACCTCAGATTTAATCTATCCAAAATGACTCCTGCTGTTCTTCTATAAATCCTATCTCATCCAAACTTCTTTATATCAGGAATTGACAGGACTTCTTTTTCCCACATATGTCTGAAAGTAAATTGCAAATATGTATCCTTTTCTCCAACTCAAGACCAGTCATTATCCTCTCTCTCCTGGACTAACATTATAGTCATATAACTGCTCATCCCATTGCTTTTACTATCATATTCTCTCCTTCCACTCATGTATCCAATAAACAGCAAGTCCTTATTAAAAACAAATATCATGGGGCGCCTGGGTGGCTCAGTGGGTTAAGTCTCTGCCTTTGGCTCAGGTCATGATCTCAGGGTCCTGGGATTGAGCCCCACATCAGGCTCTCTGCTCAGCGGAGAGCCTGCTTCCCCCTCTCTCTCTGCCTGCCGCTCTGCCTACTTGTGATCTCTCTCTCTCTGTCAAATAAATAAATAAAATCTTTTAAAAAATAAAAATAAAAAGGGGCGCCTGGGTGGCTCAGTGGGTTAAAGCCTCTGCCTTCAGCTCAGGTCATGATCCCAGGGTTCTGGGATCGAGCCCTGCATCAGGCTCTCTGCTCAGCAGGGAGCCTGCTTCCTCCTCTCTCTCTCTGCCTGCCTCTCTGCCTACTTGTGATCTCTGTCTGTCAAGTAAATAAATAAAATCTTTAAAAAACAAATAAATAAAAATAAAAATAAAAATAAAAACAAATATCATGCCACTCCCACACTTAAAACTTTGCAGCAGTTTTATTTCGCTAAGAATAATAGTAAAATGTTATATCGTTGTCTGCAAGAACCTCTGTAACCAACCTCTTCTTCTTCTCTCCATCCTAACCTTGTGCCACTCCCTTCTTCATTCACAGTGCCCTAGTCACAGAAGTGTTCCGACAATTCTCAGGGTTTAACAAGCTCTTTCACACTGTCTGTTTTTTATACTTCCTATCCCCTGTGATTGAACGTGTTTCCCCTGGCTTTAAGTAGGCAGCTCTTATTCTTAAAATCTTGGCTATTATTTCAGATTTTCCTCTGACAATCCTATTCACCACCCCCACAGTTAAGTTGTTTTTAAACACAACACCACACACTATTTTCTCCTTCAGAGCCTATATAACTGTTACTATTTTGTTTATTTCTTGATTTTGTTTCTTCATTTTTCAAAAAAATTTGAGTTTTTACTATGTTGTTTTGTTCTAGGTTCCAAGGGTAGAGCAATGCATGTCCTTATGAGTCTTACTTTCTAGAGGGAGAGAAGATAGAAAATAGTCAAGTAAATACTCTGAAGGGAAATATAGCGGAGTAAGAGAATGTACAGTTGGGAGAAGTTTTGACTGGACAACTAGGATGGGATTTGCTGAAGAAAATATACTCAAGCTTAGGCTTGAAGGACAGCAAGTAAAAGTTTAAAAGCTATAAGGAAAAGCACCCGATGACATGGATTGAGCAGATTAAGAGAATGACTGATAGCCAGGTACAGAAGCAGCATGATCTCGAAACCAGAGAAGGAGACAAACCATAAGAGACTCTCAATCCCAGGAAACACACTGAGGGTCACTGGAGTGGCGTGGGGTGGGAGTGATGGGGAGGCTGGGTGATGGGCCCCGGGGAAGCTATGTGTTACAGTGAGTGCTGTGAATTGTGTAAGACTGATGAATCACAGACTTGAACCCCTGAAACAAATAATACATCAAATGTTAATAAAAAATTAAAAAATAAAAATAAATGAAATAAATAAAAAATGAAAGCAGCCGCATGATCACTAAAACTGATTGTAACCTGCCCAAGATAATATTCTAGAAAATGGTAGGATTTTCAGGGAGAGGTACAGGTAAGGTTTCTGTTTGTTTGTTTGTTGCAGAAAGGTTAGAGAGCAACTGGTGAGTGCTTTTTGTATTAATCAATAACTTCCTTGTGTTTCGAGTTTAAGTCTCTGACGCTTAGGATTCTCACTAAGTGGAACCCACAGTTAATTGCCAAAACTTCCCAGGATGGATACCAAGAGATTTTTATTCTAGTTATTTATGGCTTTGCTTTCATCCCAGAATGAGTCATATCTTCTTGCTTTCATCCCTACATTTAGAACACTCTCTAACCTCTGACTGTGCTCAACTTTCGGCCAATCACATGGTTTTCCCTTAAGAAACTTGCCAGGCATTTAAGATGGACCATCTTTGTCTGAAAGTCACAGATATGAAAGGGTTGTTTTTTTTTTTTAATTATTATCACTTTAAACATGTGACAAATATTAACTGGTATTTTATAGCTAAAGTCATAGGGAGAGGAGATGAACAATATTTTTATTAAGTTTGGATGTTGGGGAAAAGTTTGTTATTTCAGGAATTTCTTATTGAAGGTAATCTTCCAAACATTTCAAGAAATACTGGCTAAGAATATACTATTTAAAACTATGTATTATTTTTAAGAATTTTTAAAAATAAGCTTAGAATGTGTAAATGCAAGCACTGACTTATTTATAAGGACACATTTGGGAAAATGCTACTGTAAAACTACCAAGTTATTTTGGCTCCATTTAACAAAATTAAATGAACACTTTAACCAGTCCACATTATGACTCTATTGTGATCTTAAAAAATTAGCCCCTAAAGCTATTTTAATTTGGTCGACGGACAAATAGAAAGATTTTTATGATAACTTTTTTTCTTTATGAAGCAGAAAGCATCATGAGTTTCTAAAGCTATCACAAAGTTTCCAAAGAATCGAAAGAATAAGCAAAGTGCTTGGGGAAGGGTAGGGTTTAAAAATAGATGCTTGAAAATATATTTGCTTTGGCCATTCCACATTGTAATAATTGGTATCAAACACACAGCTGCAATTACCACATAATCATTGTCAATGTCATGTGTAGGCAGATGGCAGCAATGTTTGGGAGAGGAGATAACACTGAATTTTTAACAAGTGACAAAAGGATTGGCATGGTGCAAACAGAACACCACTGCACTCGGCCAGCAGCCAGCCGGCCCCATGTGTCGCCATCCTGCCACTCACAGAAGGCTTACATGGTGAACAAGACCGTGGATTTTTTCCTCAGTCAAAGACACAGACCCACAGCGTGAGGGGAAAAAAAGAAAAAATACACACACACACACACACACACACAGACATACACACATACAGACATATCAGAAAGTGAATAAATGGTTTCTTGTATGTTGTAAGGCCAATCTAATAGTGAAGCTTTAACATAGTAGCCCAATAGGACATTCTGCCCATGATCGATTCTGCCCATGTTCTGGTTAAGAATAAGGGCTCTGGGGCCTGTTCAAATATCAGCTCTCCTAAGTATTGGTTATGTGACTTTCAGTTAGTTATTTTATTCATCTGTACCTCCATTCGAACATCTTAAAAATGTGAAAACCAATAGAACCTACCAGTATTAGATATAATCATCTAGAAGAGCTGAAATGATGATTCTCTTGCAAGCGACTTCCTGATGGGCTGCACTGAAGAGAGGAGAGGAGGTGAGAACCAGCACAGACTGGGGAAGAAGCTAAGCGTGTGTGTGGTCTCAGCTGCTGTGCTTGTTATCTACTGGTGCATACCTGCTCCCAAATTAGTGGTCTAAAACAACAATCATGTTATCATTTCATGATTCTGGTAGATGAGGAACTTGAGGAGGGTCCAGCAAAGACAGACGACTCAAATGACTAAAGGTGACTGGGACAACACAGCTAGAGAACAGCTTGGGACCCTCGTTTCTTGCCCATATTACACCCATAGGATCAGATAGTCCAAGATAGTTTCTGTACCCACGCATCTAACACTTGGGCTGGGATAGTTGGAACACCTAGAGCTGGCCAGCACCGGCTCTGTCTATACCCGGACTCTACATGGCCTGTGCTCCTCACAGCATGGCTCTCCCAGGATTGTTTTTACATGGTGGCCTACCTTCTCCAGAATAAACATTATAAAAAACAAATGATGATTCATTGATTCCAATAATCTAACCTCAAAGATCTGCAGTGTTACTTTTGCCAGATTCTATTGGTTACACAAGGCTATCCCAGATTCGATATAGAAGAGGACCGCACAAAAAGAAAAATACCAAGAGATATGGTTCACTGGGGAGTCTTGAAGCCTGGGAGTGCAACTTAGAGAGTACCTACGGCTGCTGGAGCCTACTGTAGCTTGAACCCACGGGGAAAACATGGAGTTGGTCCCACCTTTAGGCAAAGAGTCAGCCTTTTGTACCTTCATAAGAGATTGGGACTAATCTTTCCAGCAAGACAGTCCAGGCAGAGGAGAGGATAATTCTCCAGAGATGGGGTTATCTGTGAACAGTTAACACCCAGAACCAAGAACTAAGGTATGAATATGAAGCCAAGTAAAGATGAACAGAGCAGGCCACAGATACTGTCTATTCTGCTGCCTCTGAGGGTTAATGTGAAGATTGCAGCATGCGCATGTTAATAAAATGCTCAGTGAGAGGTCACTTTGATTTGTATCTCTCAGTACTGAGGGGCTGCTTCCTCTGGGACAGTGTTTCATGAGGGCCTGAGAAAACATACCTGTAGATTAGTATACTGAGCTAATCCAACTAGCAAAATTTCCTTCTATTGTATATTTGATTACACTACTTAAGAACAGTCACAATTAAACACAAATTATCTTCTACATTCTCCTACATATATAGAGCATTTTCCAAGAAGCATTATGGTATAAAAATTAAGGAACTTCAAATGACAGTGCTTCTAATAAGCCACCTTAATTTGCACTTGGGTTTCAAAGAAATTTTAAGACTATCGATAACCTTGCTGAGCACCAATGAGGTGCTAATTACTGAAGGATTAGCTTGGTATACATTATTTTATCAAGTCTCATAATACTCCCATGAGATAGACACTATTTTCCTTATCATGCTGGTGCACAAGCTGAAAACTAGAAAGATTTAGTCATTTTTAATGCGTGAACATACACATTTCAGTAAGTATGAGGTAGAGTTGAATTTGAACCTGGATTTTTCTAATTTTAAAACTCTGTTTGCCAATCATATTATATCATAATCTATGGCAAACACTCTGAAAGTCGTTATTTTGCAAATAATATGGAGCCTTCTTTTTAAGTGTCTTTGGTGTCACTAATATAATTTGTCTCATGTTTCTCCAGGGAAACAAAGGCAGATTTTTGGATCAAAGGAATTGCCAAAGGTTTTATTGACTATTCAGAGGAGCACAACAACTCAAGGAGAAAAATCTTTAGCTCCTTAATGAGTCTATTGATATAAATAATGGCAGTGCAGCTACTGTATTCTAACCAATGAATTATAGTGTTCTCACAGCCAATACAATTTCTATGTTTTTAACTTTTTAAAAAGAAGCTGAATAATTGTTCTTACTACTGTATTGTATAAATAGTGGTTCTTCTAAGCTGTAGATACATTACCAATATTAAAAAAAAAAGGGATTGGCTTTTCAACTCTGCCATTTTTCCAGTGAGTAGGATTTTAAATCCGGGGGGGGGAAAGGAAATGTGCTCTTATTAAAAAGAGTATTTAGTTGTAATCTCTCAAAATTACTAGCTTGATATTGTTACCTTACAAATTAGAAAATCAATCATTAGAATATTTTAATACGTTTAAATCATATTAGTAAGTAGTGAAAAATCATGGATATTTAGGGAGGAAAATTATACATATTCTGTTGGAGGAAGAAGTAACAATCATTGTGCAAAAGAGAAAAAAAACCACTAACATTTTAAGATAGCTTATATGAGGGGCACATGGATGGCTTTGTCAGCTAAGTGTGCAACTCTTGACCTCAGGGTTGTGAGTTCAAGCCCTATGTTGGGTGTAGAGATTACTTAAAACAAAACAAAAGGAGAACAAAGAAAAGATAGTATGAATGAGTACTATCAAAATAAAGATAAAAGTAAAATTATTTTTATGGCATCTATAAAAGACAGTCCAAAAGCAGAACTTAGGCAGAGCTGGAGCAGAAAGAACAAACAGGGGACTCAACATGGGGCTGAGATGGACCCAGGCTGTGAAGTACTGTACAGACCATGTTAAAAGAAAGTCTGGATTTTAAGCATTCTTTATTTAGAGGTGAACGGCAACCTCCTGAATATGAACCTTTTCACACAGTCTCCTCAAAATCACATAAGCAACAGAAACTTCAGAGAAAACCACATACAACCCATGCCTTCAGCATCATTAGAAGATGGGAAATTCCATAAATTTTTCATCAGCATGGATATGTAGAAAAATAAATCCCAAATCCTGATGTAGATCATGCTGGAACACCCATGCATGACTACAGGCTTGTGTGCCTGGAGAGTGGACAAAGGAAGATTTAAGTGACTGAGAGAAAGAGGGTGGCAGAGTGGAGACCTTACATATAGCTCAGACAAAAACCACCCTCGCAAAGCAAAGTCCAATACCAAGCACTAAAATACTAAACACAAATATCTCTTCCCCAGTCATTCATAGCACCACCTGCAGGAAAAGAGCTTCAAAGAAAATGATAATAAAAGTTTATAGACTTGGAGAAGTATTGCTCTGGGAGACAATGAGATAAATACAAGAATACTGCCCCTTGGAGATAGGAAGTAGAGGGACAGAAGAAAAAGAAAAAAAAATTAAAGCGCAGAAGTACAAGAGAACCAGATGCTGCAAACCCTCTCTGTACCACCACCACCATTATAAGCCACTAAAGAAACTGAATTTCACTATGCAATTGCAGAGGCTGCTCTTCAGTTAGGATCCCTGTCCATGAATTACTTAGGAATAGGGGGCGAAAAAAATTTAGATAAGTTACATTTAAATGATACGGAGTCCTTTCCAGGAAACATTAAGTCAAGTTTAAAGTTCACATACAGTATGATAAAATGTATATAAGGAAGAAATAAAAAACAGGTTTCTGTTCAGTTAAAAAAAAAAAAAAAGAAACAGGAAATATAAATCTAAAAGCAATGAAATCCACGACCTATAAGGAGAAAAGTGGGTGTGAAACAGCACAGAGGAATAGGTGAGGGATGCCACTTTTCTGAGTATCACATTGTTGTACTTCTGTCTTTTGAGACAATGCTAGAGTTCTTGTATTCAAAAATACAGGTAAATCAACAAAAATTGGATAAAACTTCAGATCTTATCAAAAGATGATGGTAAGCAATTGCAGATGATTGAAGAGGAGTTAAGAGCTGGTGAGTTTTAAGTTGTCAGAGTTCATTTTAACGGCAGTGTGGTGAAATAGAACACCAGCTAGGAGTATGAAATAGAGCAAACACGTTCACTTTTCCCTTCCAGAGTACAGGCCTAGAAGAGGCTTCTTAGAAAGCTGATTCTTGAGGGTAAGTTTCTGAGGCCCTGAGGAGCTCAAATACATGGTAGGTGACATCACCTTCTTCAGTATGAGCTCATTGGCTTCTTGGTATGCAGAACCAACGCAGAGGAATGCCTGTAGGAACAGATAGCCAATCCAGAAAAAGGCATGAAACGAGGTTTGACACGATGCACCAACTTGGGTTCTTAGCACCAAAAA
Organism: Martes martes; assembly: GCF_963455335.1. Lineage (NCBI taxonomy): Eukaryota > Metazoa > Chordata > Mammalia > Carnivora > Mustelidae > Martes > Martes martes. The sequence goes on along the minus strand of NC_137889.1, from coordinate 185,129,116 downwards.
CAAATCTAGAAACAGTTGAGCGTGGCTGAAATTCTGGAATCCACCTGGGGGCCAGAAGACCCTGCCTGATATTTATCATGATACACCAAAGGGAGGTTATATAATTATTAAAGAAGTTAAAGAGGGAATATGAAGAGTCTAATGATTTTTTTTTAAATGAACTCCTTTATTTGATCTCTCTTTCTATATATATACATAAATATTCTATAGTATATATGTGTGTGGGGGATAGATTTATTGATCTGGAATCTACAGAAACTAGCATTTCCCTCTTAATTAATAAACTAGAAAATAAAATAACAAGGATATAGCAATAAATCATTACAAATCAAAGAGAAATGTTCTGGTATAATTACATAAGATCAGCGTATTTACCATAAACTCAACTAGGATTCTTGACAGTAAGATACAGCAGATTATAGATTTTAGAACATGACTCCTGGAAGGATAGATCTGAAACAACCTAACAGATGATGATCAGAATCATTCAAACAGAACTATTTCAGCTATACTATCACAGACAGAAAGAGTTCAAATTTACTGTGACTTTGATTTTCTCCACCTGCTAGCATGGGTTGGTACTCAAATCAATGGAAGAAAAAGCTCTGGATTGTAGATTAAAGCCCTTAGGTGGGGGAAAAGCTATTAAAATCATTCTGTGCTCATCTCCCCAACTCAGTAGCACAGTCAGAATGATCAAAGTAAAATTGGGCCTTATTGTTTTATAGACAATAAAAATGTAAACTTTTAAGACACTAAAATTCTGTTCAATGTAATTCTCCAGGCAGTCCTATGTAAAGGATCTGGTGATGAATAGCAGAAGTGTTGCTTTTAAATCTGAAAAGCTCTTTTTGTAAGACAAATCATGCTCATGGTATACACTTTTAGAAGTTCTGTCTCCAGGTCTCAGTAGAATTCATGATGACATATCTAAATCTTTATCCAGTGGCAAATATATATCCAAACTAATTTTTGTAAAACACAACTAAAAGATTCATTGTCCATAATTCAAAGCTATAGGAAATTAGATGTTATCAGGCATACATGCATGACAGATAACAATATCTATAGAGTATTCACTATTTTGAAGGAGGAAGTAGATTCTTTGAAGGTATTGAGAGGAAAGAAGAGAAACATTTCTAGTCCTTCCCAATGTTGTTTAGTTATTCAGAACACATTCCTGATAAACTTAGAAGCAACTACAAAGCAATATGCTAAAATTGCAAATTAAAATAGCATATACTGTAAAAGTGTAGAAAAAAAAAAACATTGTATAAGGGAGGAATTAGGGGTGGGTGTGTTTAATGGGAGGAGGCTTTCTTTTAGATGTAAGTTTTAAAAATCGGTATAGAGGTGAATGGAGCAGTCCAAGAAAAGAGTATGGTGTATCCCTAGCTATCTAGGTGGATATCGCCCCAAATATTAATAAGTAAATACATAAAGCAAATTGGATTTTCTTAGATGGAGAATTCTATCAAGTGCTGATATAATTCTTAGGTAGTTAGAATAGACAAGAGTTAACAAATTCATAAAGAAGGAACAATTAGTAGTAGCTTATGAGAAAATGGTCAGAATATTACACATTTCATCGGGTGTGAAAGCACAGAGATGAGTGTGGAAGTGCCACCGGTAATAGTATCAAAGCAGACCAAGAAGTCCTTGACTGGAAGGTAGGGGAGAGTCCAGGAAGCTGGCGTCTCATAGTGATAAGAAGGAACTAAGGATTTATTTGGACAGCCAAATAGCATGGTTCTCAAAAGAGCAGGGCTTTCTTTGTCTGTGTGTTTTATCAATCGGGTGAAGAAGTGATAATCTGTGTTAGGGTCTGAGAGGGGCCAAATAAATATCACTCATCTTCTTCACCTGAACCAACTTTCACAGAAATGAGGAGTTTAGGGCCTATGAAGATCGAAGGATCACACTCTTTTGTTTTGTTTTTTGCCCCAGGCACTCAACATTTATTTCTCTACCCGCTGTATGTCAACAGGTGGTTACGGGACCCTGCCACCCTCCCCTACCTCAAGACTCCTTTCTCTCCAGCAGGAAAGAAGCAGAGAATCTCTGTGGGCTGGTACTCCGAGTGATGAGGGAGCGGGAGCCTGGCTGAGGACAAAGCAAAAGCTGGCACCTTGTACCCCCTCTCCATCCGCTCCCCTTGGTGATGTGTGTGGCATTCCTCAGGTACCCCTGACTGCCAAAACAAATAGTTAACTTGCTGAGATCACAATCCCGCAAGACAGGAGTCTCCCTTGGTTTAACAAAGAAGTTACATTATCAATAGCACAATTTCCAGAGGCAAATGACTCAGTTCCTCAAGCCTTAATGTTACCCTCCCCTCCATAAACAAAACTGAAGGAGGCTGGGGTAGAAGGAAGTTAAGTTTCTTCTATACCTAAATCTCACTAACAAAGAGGCTTGATAGCAGGATTATGACATTCCACCAGGAATCTCCCAACCATCTTGATGTTAATGGCTTGCCAAAAGACAACATTGATCAAGCCTCTGGTATCCCTGCGCCTTGGAGGCCTCCTTTAGCATAGGAAAGCTCCACTGAAACCTCCCTTTCTCTCACCTTCCCCCAACCACAGGGTACATAACCTGCCATCCCTCACAACCCGGGGCAGCGGCTCTTCCTGCCCACGGGTCCTGTCCCCGTGCTTTAATAAACCACCATTTTGCACCAAAGATGTCTCAAGAATTCTTTCTTGGTCATCGGCTCCGGACCTCAGCCCACCGAACCTCACCCAGGTTCTAGAACTTCATCATGAGGATGACCCTGGTTTTATTTTTTTTTTTTTTACTTTTGTTTTTTTAAGATTTTATTTATTTATTTGACAGAGAGAGACACAGCAAGAGAGGGAACACAAGCAGGGGGAGTGGGAGAGGGAGAAGCAGGCTTCCCGCCAGACAGAGAGCCGGATACTCCATCCCAGGACCCTGTGATCATGACCTGGGATGAAGGCTGACACTTAACGACTAAGCCACCCAAGTGCCCCTCACCCTGGTTTTAGATAATGTTATGCCTGAGTCTTCCATCCGAGAGACCACCAAGGAGCCAAGCACCAATGCAATCACATGAGGGTTTATTTGACAAGCTTAAGCTTGGGCCCAAGTATACCTGACACAGCGGAGTAGGGACTTGGACCCCGAACCAGATTACAGTCAGAGTTTTTAAAGGCAGTGTAGGGGTGGACTCGGCAGTGGGTGAGGACAAAGGGGATTATGGATAATGTAAGTCTCCAAGATTTTTGGAAGCAAGGTCTCCAGGACCTTGAGAGGGGCTAGCTGTTGTTGGGAGAAAGGTTATTTATTACCAATAATAAAAATCTTCTCGTGAGACCCTTTAGATGTCTATCAGTGGGCCATATACTTGGGAATGATTCTCGACACTATCTTGGAGGTTTAGAGATAAAGGAATTGTTAAAGTAGACTTACAGGATCTTGGTCAGACCTGTTGGGGTAGGGGGTTGGTCAGGCTAGGATTGTCCTTAGCAAAATCTCAAGGTGAGGGCATTTAAATCCCCAGGGGAGAGCCACTCTCTCTGTTTCAAGGGCTTGTCAGTAGGTAAGAAATTTTAATGATTTTAATAAATTTTAAATTAAAATTTAAAATAAATTTTAATGATTTTTTTCTGCCTCTGTTTCCCACATCAGCTAAACCTGAGGTGGGATGGCCTTAATTTTCTCGGCCTCCACAATAACAGTTAACAATCACTATGAGCCACGCACATTGTATTTGAAAGTTGTGCTAAATCTTCACAACACTATGATGTAGAGTATTATTATCCACTCCATGCAACATATAAAGAGACTGAGATTTACATAGCTGATTAATAACATAGCTAAGAGTAAAGGCTGTCTGAGTCCAGTTGTTATTAGAGAATATTGTCAAATCAGGTAACAAGAAAGGTTCCCAGAAATTAAACTGTGAACCAGATTGACTCTCTCGGCTATAAACACCACTGAGGTATCTCAGATTTCTCCAGCTAAAGACCTTCTCCAGTAAAGTGAATGGACTGGAGGTATAGACTGCAATGTATGCTTCCTTCATGTAACTTGTCTTCCTGGAGGAAGAAGTAGGAAGGGCCCATTTCTACTACTGATTCAGAGATAAGTCATGTTTCCTCCTCCTGGGGAGAATTAAGTGAGATGACAGACAACAATCAGCATTATGATAGTGGAAATCCCTGTCCATAGCAGGAAACCACTCCCCTCCTTGAAAATACACAAAATATATTTTGAATGAAAGATAAAGGAAGACTTGTCCTACTTCCTGATTGTGAGATGTGAGCTGAGGAAAAATAGGCCAGCAACCCCAGCCTCAGAATGCTACCTAGGAAGTAGAATTTTCAGGAAGAACTCCAGGTAGTAAAAGTAGATGATTTAGGAGACTTTGAATAGAACGAAATACACATACACACATATGCATATACATATGTGTGATGTGATATATATATATAGAGAGAGAGACAGAGAGAAAAGACCTGGGAGGCCCAGCTCTAGTAAAGAGGTCTGGGAAGAAGAGGTGAACTATAAATTTGGGTTAAAGAAGTATAACTCTGGAGTGATAATACGGAAAAACGAAGATGGCTTAAAAGGAGCTTTCATGGTGCATTGGTAAGCGTGGTTAGTTTCTTCTTTATAGCCACTGGGTGGATGCTGTACATTCTGGGCTCATGAGGACCGTGTTCCTTTATCTCTTAACCTCTTGAGATTGCTAGTATCAGTCAACAGCTACAAGTAAACTGGTTTTGGGATCCTTATGCGGGCAGGGGAGGGCCTGGAGGAAAGAGGAGGGGAGGGAAATAGTTTAACAATTAGAAGCAGCATGACTGTTTTCTGTGGCTTGTGTGGCTTGAATATTTAAATGTACCCCAGGAGGTATTAGCAATGTAAATACTTAGGAAAATGCCACAAGTAACTGAAAATACTAAGCTGGAGATAGATATTGGGGCTAGACATTGAGCTTAGGTTAACATCGAAATGGAAAGGTTAACTGAAGCTACAGGAAAAGGAGCAAAGGGGGGGAGAGGAATAAGGAAAGAAAGCATCAGAGAAGTAATCTCCAGAGAAGAGGAAGACAATTTAACAGAGGACAATTTAAGAGTATAGTGTTCAGGGTTCACAATAGATTTTCAAGAAGAAACACAATCAGAACAACTGAACCCGATAATACAGTGCGGGGCACACTGTTTCAGAACTAAATGAAGCCTGTTAGGAAGGAATTGCAGATATTCTAGAGAACGTTTTCTGTTGAGTGGAAAAAAGAGGTACCAGATTCAAGGGGTTAAGGAGATAATCTGAAATGAAATGATTGGCTAAGAGAATTGAAAAGATTGAGGCCATGATAAAAGCGATAAATAGATTCAGTGGATTTGAGAAGATGCAGGTGATAGAAGGATGGGAGGTTGTAGTCAGAGAAACACATGCGAATTTGAGTGCTTAAAAGGGAAGAATTTTTTTAAGTGACATTTAAATTGTGGTCCTGGTTGTACTTCCACTAAGTAGAAGTCAAAAATAAAGGTTACATATTATACTTAGAAAGTGGGGGGATCCAGTAAAGCTTAATTATTTTAGCTTAAGAAAAAATGGATTTGATTTAAAGGTTACTAGCAGTTTCCATCACTGATTAAGTGGTATATACCACTTTACCTTTAAAATAGTTTGAGAAATTCACCTAACAAGTAGGCGAATAAAATAATAACAAATATGAAATAATTAAAAGCTAACTGTTGGAAAAGATATGAAAGGCACCATTCCCCAGCATGTGAGGTTTTCAGACTGGATGTTTTCCTTGTCAATCATCCTGGCTCAGTCAAGAAGTCTAGCTTTGAACCAGAGTAGAGAAAGTCTTCTCTTCTCTCTAGGCCAGGACACATTTAATTTGGACCCTAGACAGGGGAGTGTGGTCAGAGGCACTCTTTTTGAAGGGAAATTGGTTGACCCCTATGATGAGGGAGCAGGAGGCTGACTGAGGACAAAGCAAAAGCTGGCACCTTACACCCCCTCTCCACCCACTCCCCTGGGTAATATGTGTGACATTCCTCAGGCACCCCTGATTGCCATAAACGAGAAACAGATAGTTAACTTGCAGAGATCACAATCCTGCAAGACAGGAATCTCCCAACTATCTTGATGTTAATGGCTTGCCAAAAGACAACGTTGATCAAGCCCTGAAACCTCCCCTATTCTGGCACCTTGTAGGCCCTCTTTAGCATATGAAAGCTCCACTGAAACCTCCCTTTCCCTCACCTTCCCCCAGCTGCAGGGTAGATAGCCTGCCATCCCTCACAACCTGAGGCAGCAGCTCTTTCTGCCCACGGGTCCTGTCCCCGTGCTTTAATAAACCACCTTTTTGTACCAAAGATGTCTCAAGAATTCTTTCTTGGTCATCGGCTCCGGACCTCACCCCACCGAACCTCACCTATGTTCTAGAACTTCATCACCTATACCATGAAGACAACCCTGAGGGCCACAGAAAGGGCTGGCCAGTAGAAGGCAGGTGCCTCTTTGAGAGACACAACCTAAGGACCACATGAGCAGTGATGGAATTTAAAGTTTCCTCTTTCTTTCATTTAAACCCAAGTTTTCAGTAAAGTTCACTAGCTCTGCATTGGAAGAGTGAAGAGAGTGGCTGGTGTCCACATGAGGAGAAGGGATGGCACTGTAACAGAACAGCAGCAACTTTGAGAAATTTACAACATGATGACAAGAGGTGACCTACAGAAAGTGAAAGTAGATATTTAAGATAACGAGAGCAGGGTAGAAGACATGTAACCACGACTTTGCTTGGAAATTCCCAAAAGCTTATTAGGAAAAAAACAACAACTGGAAAATATAAAATTCTTTATATTTTCAGGATAGAGGCTATGGTAAACATGGCTGGTTGGAGGATTATGAAATTTCCGAGTTCCAGATAGCTAAACCACCTCCAATTATTAAAAAAAAAAAATTGTTTTCTGAGAAGATGCTTATATATCGATTGAAATTCATGATACATTTTCAATAAAAATCACTTCAGATATTTTATGATTTTAAAGAAGTCTACAAAACATCTCTAATCCGCTACATTTGATTTCTGGTGCTTATGAGGACACAATCACTCCACTAACCATCTTTGTCATATTGTCTCCTTTAATTCTCATAATAACTCCATGAAGTGGCTACTATTAAACTATGATTCTATAGATAAGGTAACCAACCTATGCAGCAGTTTTCAGTGTTCATTACCATAAAGCTCATGAGGGGTTCTGCTGGTTATGAACACAAAATACTAGACCCCAAAATTTACACTCTTCAATATTACACATCACACTGTAATACACTAATGTTACTGAACCAAATAATTGTGTGTGCATGTGAGTGTGTGTGTGTGTGTGTGTGTGTGTGTGAAAGAGAGAGAGAAAGAGAGAGAGAGAGCAGGCACACAATTCAAATTACAACTTCAAATTCTAGGAGTATGTACTCCTAACATCTGTAAGAATGTCACTTCCCACCACTTACCTTATAATGACAGTGGTCTGGCTGCTATCTCCTAACTAAATGATTACTCTAGTTTTCTGAAACAGCGACATAGAGAATGGGCATTCCTGTAATGAGGGTTGGTGGTGGGGGGCTCACTGAATTGAGGCTCAGGAAGCTTCTTGGTCTAGAAGGCAGATTGCTAGTACAGTGCCCAGGATGTCACAAATGATCAAAAACTTAATCAAATGAGAGAAGATGTAAACAGGAAGAATCTGGGGGCAAGGAGAAGTGTTCTTATAGTAATTTCTTCACAAATAAAGAATTAGAAAGGTAGAGCTTTATATTTGCATTAGAGTAATATATGTGAAACCATGAAATGGATCCATGCCAGAAGGGAGAATACACTGAAACGGAGTTTGGAAAGACTACCATTGTTATCGGCTGGGAACAAAACAAAAGAAATAGAAAAGTGAGCAAAAAGAAAGAACAAAAGGAGGTATTATTCTAGAAGTCCTGGATTTTGTGATTTCTGAAGATGCAACTTCTTGTTTATCCTGTTCATTGAATAGGTGTGAATGAGCTTTGTTTTACCTTATACCTTATCAGAGTAACATTGTCATTATTGGTCATTTTAACTACATATACAGCATTTATAATAGATCTTTCTGGGTATTGACATGCAGTACCACCAGGGATATTTCACAGGCAAATTTTAAAGAAATTTAAATATTTTCCAGTGTATTAATTTTGGTTTGTTTATGTTTGAATGGCTTCCAGATTAAATATTAGAGAACGAAGTCACTCTTTGTAGTTTCATAAAGCCTGGGGAAAACACAAACATAAAACCAAACATATTTTCTAAATTTCTAAACCTTTTAATAGAGCTAATAAGCTCAAAAGAGTAATACCATTCTCAAATTTATTCCAAATGAATTTTAGATTGGGTAGAGGCAATGATTGACAACAGGAAATATGAGTGAAGAGGAGCTTAAATAATTTGGTACATCCATGACACGCCTCTACTAGCATTTATTCTACAATAAATAAATGCAAGGTCTATAAATTATTTGGTCCCAGAGTCTGATTTTGTAGTTACAGAATACTAACTTTGAGAATGGTAGGGAAACAGTCCTTCCCATCTCTTTCTCATTGTAAATTTTCTCTTGAATATTTTTTCAAAGGGATTTGTTCATACTTCAAAAATACCATAATGAAAGCTGAGCTTCCATGTCACTTGGGAAAAATGCAATTTGCTTTTTACAATAATTTAGCTCCTGAAAATCACCTCTAAATCAAATAACTGGTAGTGCAATAATTTCAAATGCAGTAAACAATCAAACAATTAAAAAGATGAGTCAATAGTGGATTATTTTGCAAAGTAAATAACTCTTCCTTAAAATGCCAGTCATTTTTTAATGTAAGTTTCCTGCATATGTGTTTTCTTAATATAACTGGATACACAAGGATAATATATTTTATCTTATGTAGAATCGTATATGATCAGCTTTTATTTTTTTTTTCAAGATTTTATTTATTCGACAGAGAAAGACACAGTGAGGGAAGAAACACAAGCAGGGGGAATGGGTGAGGGAGAAGCAGGTTCCCCACTGAGCAGGGAGTCTGATATGGGGCTCAATCCCAGGACCCTGGGATCATAACCTGAGTCAAAGGGAGACACTCAACGACTGAGCCACCCAGGCACCCCTATGATCAGCTTTTATATTAGAATTCTATGTCAGTTCTTAGAGAACATAGGAGTCACAATCTCGGAATAATTATTATAAAAGCCTGACAAGTCATGAAGATAACAAAAACTAAAGGAGCCTGTGTAAGGTTGAATCATTTTGAAATCACATACGTGAAAACACTCAGCTGAATTGCTTAAGGTATAGAAATGAACAAAATATCAGTGACTACCAGAATAATCATTAGAACTGCCCTTCCCTGCAACCTTGATGTTAGGCATTGGCACATGATTGGTTTTGGCCAATGAAACGTACGTGGATCTGACATGTATCACACTTGAGCAGAAACATTTAACAGCAGAGTGCAATCATCCGTTCTTGTTCTTCTCCTGTCTTGACAAATATGGAAGTGCATATTGATTTGGAGGTGCAGCACTGAGCAGTCTTACGGAGTACAGCTGCCCCAGAGAGTCATTCAGACATACAAGGACTCTGTGTTAGCAAGAAATAAAAGTCTCTTGTTTTAGAACAGAGATCTGCAAGCTTTATCTGTGAAGAGTAAAATTGTAAATATTTTCGGCTTTGTGAACCAAACACTCTATCTCAACAACTCATTTTTTCCATTCTAACGTGAAAGCAACTATAAACAATATGTAAATAAATGGGCGTGGCTGTGTTTCAATAAAACGTTATTTATAAAAACAGGTGGATGGCTTGGTTTGGCTTTGTTTTAAGCCACTGAGATTTTTGGGTTGATTCCTGCTGCAACATAACTTAAAATACTCTAACACAAGCATCGTCTACTCTTTGTTGTCAGACACTTTTTATCAGGGAGGAGAAAGGTTGTGGTGTGATGTGGGAACTATGGGAACGTATCCCTGAGAGGGAAGGAGCACGGCCATCATGACTTCCCCACTCTTTTTCAAGATAATTGTTTTCATCATCCACAACTCACAGATGTTGATTAGGGCCCAAACTGATTCTTAAAATACCAACTTTATTGAAATATAATTCACATAAAATAAAAGTCACTCTTTGAAAATGCATGACCCAATGGTTTTTAGTGTATTTCCATGGTTGTGCAATCATTGCCACTAATTAATTTAAGAGAATTTTCATTATCCCCAAAAGAAATTCCTTACCCATTAGCAATAATTTCCCATTCTCTCCTCTCCCCAGTGCCCAGCAGTCACTAATCTGTTTTGTGTCAGTAAATTTGCTATTCTCAACCCTTCATATAAATAGAATCATAAAATAAGTAGTTTTTTACAAATGGCTTCATTCACCTAGCATAATGTTTTTTTTTTTAAGAATATTTTATTTTATTTTATTTATTTGACAGAGATCACAAGTAGGCGGAGACGCAAGCAGAGAGAGGAGGGGGAAGCAGGCTCCCCGCTGAGCAGAGAGCCCGATGCGGGGCTCGATCCCAGGACCCTGGGATCATGACCTGAGCCGAAGGCAGAGGCTTTAACCCACTGAGCCACCCAGGCGCCCCTAGCATAATGTTTTTAAGGCTCATCTATGTTGTGGCATGTACCAATAAGTACTTTATTCTGTTTTATTACTGAATAATCTCACATTATGTGGATACACCAATTTTATTATCTATTAATCAGCTCATAGTTATTTATGATGCTTGCACTTCTTGGTTGTTACAAATAATGCTGTTAGGAAATTTGTGGTCAAGTTTTTCCATAAAAATGCATTTTCCTTTCTCTTGAGTATATATCTAGAAGTAAAAATCCTGGGACATATGGTAATTCCATGTTTAACATTTTGAGGAACTGCCAATTTTCCAAAGTGCTTGCATCATTTTACATTTGCACCAGCAATGCTATTTCTCCAAATCCTCAGCAACACTTGTTATTGTCTGTCTTTTTAGACATCCTACTGAGGATGAATACTATTTCTTTGTGGTTTTCACTAGTATTTCCTAATGACTGATGATGTTGAGCATCTTTTCATGTGCTTTTTGGATATTTGCATATATTTTTGGAGAAACATCTACTCAAATAATTTGCCTATTTTTATTAAATTATCATTCTGTTGTTGAGTTTTAAAAGTTATCTATATATTCTAGTTACAAAACCCTTCTCAGATAAACAGTTTGCAAATATTTTCTCCTATTCTGGTTGTTTTTTACTTTATTGATGGTATCAGTGATGCACAAGATTTTACAATGTTAAGGTCCAATTTATCTATTATTTTCTTTTCTTACTTGTGCTGTTGTCACATTTAAGAATTCTGTGCCAAATCCAAGGTCATAAAGATTTACCGAGATATTGTCTTCTCTAAGAGTTTTATAGTTTTAGATCTTCAATAGCAGTGTTTGTAGTGTAAGCCCTGACAGTTGGCTTTTCTTTTTGTAATGCAAGCGACTGATTTAAGCTTTGATTACTGAGGCATCCACTTCAAAGAGGCGTCAACTTCAAAGATGGCTATCTGGAATAAAAACATTGCCAGCCACAGGACCAGATAAAGATAAATAAAGAATCAGGCCTACACCCCTGACCCAGGACTCTTTTGTTTTAGTGATCTTGCTTAATTTCAATAACTGACCATTTGGGCTTCTTGTTTTTTCTTTCACCACACTTTAAATTCCCACTCTTACATTTTAAATTCACCAACAAAGAGGGAACTCAGGAAACATTAGGACCCCACTTCCACCCCAGTGACAGCAGAACCCCTTGCCTGCACTCTCTCTGTCTCTCTGCTTCATCTCACAGGGTGGCCCTAGATGTGCTATGTAATTTCCAGAACCTATAAGTAGCAAATCTTGTCTCTTTCAACGTTTCCTGGTGGTTACAGCTGAGGACATCTTGCAATCATAATAAGAACCATAGGAATGCTCCAGCCACAGTACTGGTTATCAACAGAATGAGAAAAATACACAACAGTATTTTATCCATTTTAAGTTATTTTAAGTTAATTTATCCAATTTAAGTTAATACATGCATATATATGTGAATACACACACACACACACACACACACACACACACACACACACATATGGTAGGGGTACAATTTTATTTTTTTGCAAATGTGTGCCTAGCTGTTGAAAACACTATTTTTGCCCACTGAATGGTCTTTGAATCTTTGTCAGAATTAGTTGACTATGCATACATGGGTTTATTTCTGGACTCTGAATTCTATTGATTGGATTTTTATGTCTATCCTTATGCCAATACTACACTATCCTTGCTTGTAGTAGCTTTGTAGTAAGTTTTTAAATCATGAAGAGTGAGTCTTGCAAATTTATTCTTTTTCAAGGTTTGTTTTGGCTATTTTTCAGTCATAAAGTCTGGATGAACTTTAGGACCAACTTGTCAATTTTTTCAAATAAGACAGTGAGATTCTGATAGGGACTGTATTGAATCTATAGAACACTTTGAGAAATACTGTCATCTTAATATTAAATCTTTTAATCCATGAACACAGTATGTCTTTCCATTTATGTAGATCTTCTCCAATTTCAAACAACAATATTTTATAGTTTCATAGTTTTGTACTTCCTTTGTTAAATTTATTCCAAAGTATTTTATTCTCTTTGATGTTATAACAAATAGAATTATTTTCTTAACTTCATTTTTGCACAGGTAATTACAAAGGTATAAGAATATAGTTAATTTCTATATATCAATTTTGTATCCTGCAACCTTATTGAATTTGCTTATAGTTTCCAACAGTTGTTTAGTGGATTCCTTAGGATTTTTATGTACAAGATGATGTCATTTGCAAATAGATATAGTTTTACTTTTTCCTACATTTTATAAAGAAGAAAAATTTTGGAGGTCTTTACTCTGTGGTTTCAGAATGTTTCTCCCATCTTGTTTTGACAGAAATGGTACTATTACATATGATGTAAAATAAATATACAATAATAATGAGAAATAGAGCTTCAAATAACAGTAAGATACCTGGGAGGGATGTTTTCCAAACATTTTTCAAAGAAAGGTAATTTTTTCCACTCAAAAATTGAATTGAATTAGGAACTTCCCAAGATGGCGAAGCAGTAGGAGATCTTAGTTTCGTCAGGGCCCAGGAATTCAGCTAGAAAGCTATCAAATCATTCTAAACACTTGTAAACATAACCAGAGATCTAAGATAAGAATTGTTGCAATTCCACAAATAGAAAAGTAACAACTTTCTGCAAGAAACTAGGAGCTGGTTCCTGGAAAGAATTAATAAGATCAATATACCCCTGGCCAAACTTATCAAAAAGAAAAAAAAAGAAAGGACCCAGATAAACAAAATCATGAAGGAAAGAAAAGAGATCACAACCAACACTAAAGAAATATAAACAATTATAAGAACATATTATGAGCAAATATATGCCAACAAATTAGGCAATCTGGAAAAAAAAAATGCATGCATTCCTGGAAACATAAACTACCAAAACTGAAATAGGAAGAAATAGAAAATTTGAGGGGTGCCCTGGGTGGCTCTGTTAGATAAGCAACTCTCTTTGGCTCCAGTCGTTGGTCCTGGGATCAAGCCCCACATCAAGCTCCCTCCTCAGTGAGGAGCCTGTTTCTCCCTCTCCCTCTGCTGCACCCCCTGCCTGTGCTCCCCCCTCTCTCTCTCTCTCTCTCTGTCAAATAAATAAATAAAATCTTAGAAAAAGAAAAAAGAAAGAAAGAAATAGAAAATTTGAACAGAACCCTAACCATCAAGGAAATTGAAGGAGTAATCAAAAATCTCCCAACGAACAAGAATCCAGGGTCAGATGGCTTCCCAAGGGAAATCTATCAAATATTTAAAGGAGAACTAATACCTATTCTTTTGAGGTGTTTCAAAAAACAGAAACAGAAAGAAAAATTCCAAACCCTTTCTATTAGACCAGCATTACCTTGATCCCAAAACCAGAAAAAGACCCCACCAAAATGGACAATTACAGACCAATATCCCTGGTAAATACAAATGTAAAAATTCTCACCAAAATACTAGCCAATAGGATCCAACAGTACATTAAAAGGATTACCCACCACGACCAAGTGGGATTTATTCCCAGGCTGCAAGGTTGGTTCAACATCCACAAATCAATCAATGTGATATACTACATAAATAAATGAAAGGACAAGAACCTTATGACCCCAATAGATGTAGAAAAGTATACAACAAAGTATAGCATTCTTTCTGATTAAAACTCTTTACAGTGTAGGAATAGAGGCTACATACCTCAATATCACAAAAGCCATCTATGAAAAACCCACAGTGGATATCATTCTCAATGGGGAAAAGTTGAGGGGTTTTCCCCTAAAGTCAGGAACATGGCAGGGATGTCCACTATCATGACTGCTGCTCAACATAGTACTAGAAGTCCTAGACTCAGCAATCAGACAACAAAAAGAAATAAAAGGCATCTGAATGGCAAAGAAGAAGTCAAACCCTCACTCTTTGCACATGACATGATACTCTACATAAAAAGCGAAGGGTCCACTTCAGAATGGCCAGAATCCATACAAGAATTCAGCAAATTGGCAGGATATAAAATCAATGCACAGAAATCAGTTGGATTTCCAAATACTAACAATGAGGCAAAAGAAAGAGAAATTGAGGAATTGATCCCATTTACAATTGCACTCAAAACCATAAGATACCTGGGAATAAACCTAACCAAAGAGGCAAAGAATCTTTACTCAGAAAACTATAAAGTACTCATGAAAGAAATTGAGGAAGACACAAAGAAATGGAAAAACGTTCCAGGCTCATGGATTGGAAGAGCAAATATTGTGAAAAATGTCTGTGCTACCTACAACAATCTATACATTCAAAGCAATCCCTACTAAAATACCATCGACTTTCTTCACAGAGCTAGAACAAATAATCCTAAAATTTGTATGGAACCAGAAAAGACCCTGAATAGCCAAAGTAATGTTGAAAAAGAAAATCAAAGCTGGTGGCATCAAAATTCTGGACTTCAAGCTCTATTACAAAGTTATAATCATCAAGACTGTATGGTACTGGCACAAAAACAGACACACAGATCAGTGGAACAGAAGAGCGAATCCAGAAATAGACTCTCAACTCTATGGTCAATTAATCTATGACAGAGCAGGAAAGAATGTCCAATGGAAAAAACCCAGTCTATTCAACAAATGGTGTTAGGAAAATTGGACAGCCACATGCAGAAGAATGAAACTGGACCATTTCCTTACACTATACACAAAAACAGACTCAAAATGTATGAAAAACCTAAATGTGAGGCAGGGATCCATCAAAATCCTAGACCAGAACACAGGCAGTAACCTCTTTGACTTCAACTGCAGCAACTTCTTGCTAGACCCATCTCCAAAGGCAAGGAAAACAAAGGCAAAAATGAATTATTAGGACTTCATCAAATTACCAACAGACACACGAAAAAATGTTCAACAACACTAGGCAGCAGGGAAATACAAATCAAAACCACAATGAGATACCACCTCACACAAGTCAGAATGGCTACAATTAACAAGTCAGGCAACGACAAAAATTGGGGAGGATGCAGAGAATGGGGAACCCTCCTACATTGTTGGTGGGAACACAAGCTGGTGCAGCCACTCTGGAAAACAGTATGGAGGTTCCTCTAAAAGTTGAAAATAGAGCTACCCTATGACCTAGCAATTGCACTACTGGATATCCACCCTAAAGATACAAATGTAGCAATTTGAAGGGACTCCTGCACCCCAATGTTTATAGCAGCAATGTCCACAATGGCCAAACTATGGAAAGGCCCCAGATATCCATCAACAGATGAATGGATAAAGAAGATGTGGTATTTATACATAATGGAATACTATTCACCCATCAAAAAAAAAAAGAAATCTTGCCATTTCAAGGATGTAGATGTAACTAGAGGGCATTATGCTAAGTAAAATAAGTCAATCAGGGAAAGATAATTATCATATGATCTCACTCATATGTGGAATTTAAGAAACAAAACAGAGGAGCATAGGGGAAGGGAGGGAAAAATAAAAGAAAATGAAATCAGAGAGGGAGACAAACCATAAGAGACCTTTAATCATAGGAAACAAACTGAGGGTTGCTGGAGAGGAGGGGGGTGGAGGGATGGGGGTAACTCGATGATGGATATTAAGGAGAGCATGTGCTATAATGAGCACTAGGTACTACATAAGATTGATGAATCACTGAACTCTACCTCTAAAACTGTAATAATACACTATATGTTAATTAGTTGAATTTAAATTTAAAAAACAACAAAAATTGAATGTAGTTTATGATTCTCTGGGTATCTCTCAAGATATAAGTGATTCAGTTTTCAGATTTTTAAATACTGAAACAATGTTTTATACCAACAAAAATACCAGTATTTTGTTACTTATAACTAGCATAATAAATGTGTATCTGTACAGCTGTATTGCTAATAAATCACCCTTGTTTACCAAAACAAACAAACAAACAACAAAAAAAGGCAGCTATGGGATACATGCTAGGGAGGAGGGAGAATATACTTGTTGAATTCTTGAAAACCTTTTTGATGAAGCTAAATTGAGGAATGACAGAAGACAAAACAGGCAAGAACCATGGGAAGTGAGTAAGGAGACAGGAACTCAAGGAGTAAAAAAGGGACCACAGAGTTGATTATTCTATCATGGGACATATTCACCTAAGTTTAAAGATAAATAATTGACTGGAAAGATGTCTAAGGAATATAGGATTTTATTAAAATTTGACTCACTCCCAAAATTACACCTACTCTGAATTTTCTTATAGTTTTTTGACTGTTGAAAAGTAAACTGTAATAGAAAAAATGAAGGCAATTTAAGCTACTGCTCTTGTTAATAGGACAACCCCCCACAATTCTGCAGTTAGCAAGCTATTATAGGCATTCATGTTTTATATTAGTAATTACAGTATAATTCATGTTATTTCTAAAGCATGTTATGCTGATAATAGTACCAGCAACTGTGTCATGGTTACATGGGAGAAGACTATTACTAATTATTTAATAATTCATTAACTGCAAAAACTAAAGGTTAGAACTCAAAGCTTCAAGTCTAGGAATATTTTAGAAAATCTCATTTACTTTCGAATTAACCTGTGAAAACCTTAGCAATGCCACTATGCTAATGAACAAATGCACAGGCAGTGGTTAATTTAAACTCTTCAAATAGATTAGCCACAACTTAAAAGATCCTATGACACACAGGAATTGAGATATCAAATTCCAGACACCCTTCATATAGTTGATACTCTTAGAGGTCCCACACAAGTCCCTTAATGGAACTAAAGCAGGCATCCCCCATCCAGCGAGAGACCGAGTGATGCTCGGAGAGGTAGGAGAAGTCGGATTTATTTTATTCCCGTGGACCCAGGTGAGCTTGTGCTGCAGGTTCTGGGCCTCGCACGGCGGTTACAGTGTTTTCATAGGAGACTCCAAGCAGTCACGTTCCAAGGGCTATGCTGACTGCTGGTAGGTGGGTTTAAAGTGGGGGGGGTGGGGGAGTGCTGCTTTAGGCGGGAACAGTAGTGCAAGGAGCCTGTGGCAGGAAACCTGTTCACAGATGCAGAAATGGCTGGCTATATCTTGCTCCCAGGAGGGCTTCTAGTTATCTTTAGCTTATCGTTAGTAACTTTCCATCTTCTGGGGCCTCCTGGCCTGGGCCTGCTCTGGGTAATTTTTCTCTTCAATGGTACACAGCTGCCACTTCTCCAGAGAATTCCTATTAGCTGAATAGGAGCCACCTTGCCCTACAGGAAAATCACTTTGCTCCTCATCCCTGTCGTGCCTTTGTAGCTGGGGGCCAGGACTGGTCACCACAGACAAGGCTCTAAAAATGGCTGCTCCCTTTGCCTCCTGGAGTAATTCTCAGGTGCAGCTGGTGCTCCAGAGCTCCCCTGCAATCAGGCTAAGGTTAAATTCACATTCTTGCTTTGAAGCTTCCCTAATCTTACTTTGCTTACTTCAGTTGCTTTCTCCTGAAGGACATCTTCAATCACTTGCACTTGAATCTCATCTCAGGCTTTCTTGCTAGGGAATCAGACCTAAGACAATTCATATCCCTGATTGAAGGTGATGGAAGAGATCTTACATTTTGAGCACCTACGAAGTCCTTTTCTGTACAAGTGGCACTGTTATTATTCTCATTTCATATTGAAGAAAACAGAATCCAAATCCCATACTGTATCCACTAATTCATGTGATTTAATAGAAAAACTTCAAAATGCGAAATTTGAAGAATGTCACTATATAAAACATCTCTCTAAATCTTCTTTGATTATGACACCAAATTTCTCAGAAAAGCAAACGGGGAACAAATAAATAGTGTTGCAGCACAGAAGGTAAGAGACATTCCAAAGTGAGACTGGTCTGTCACAACTCTGTGTAAGTTAATTAACTTTTCTGTGTCTTAGTTTCTGCATTTGTAAAATAGAGATAAATAGAGTATCTTCCTCGGATTTATCTTTAAAAGTCATGAGTCCATAAATGAATCTATAAAACTGATGACCTTTTAGAAAAGTATCACAAATCTGCTACATTTGGAGAGATAAAAGGCAGAATTTTTTTCAAAAACATAGAAAATCAAAAGAACTACAAATTTTGTAACTGATGATTTCCTTGATTGTGAAAAACCCTAAAAGCTGTTTTTTAATTTATTGCATGTGTTTGCTATATAAAGTCAGAAAGCTCTGGAATTTCCTCTCTGCATATCTAAAATCATTTTTATGTATGAAATAGTAGGGAGGCTTTACACTATTAATTCACACAGTTACTTAAAACAAGCAGGTTGCAGGTTTGTGTGTTGTTGTTATTGTTCTTGTTTCTCCTTTTCACTTCCTGAATATCCAGGAAAAGATCTGAGACCAAAATAATAAAAAAAAATTTTTTTTTAAGGCAATTTGGTTCACAGAAAATCAATGCTCTAAGAGCCTTACTTACTTTTGAAATCTGATCCCGTTTTAGATGAGTAAGAAATGAAAGGACTGAACTAAGGGACAAGGTCATCAACATTTAGTTTAAATCACTGTTGATCAAAATATTTCAAGAAATATAAAACAATCTAATTTTCCTTCAGGAAAAAAATCCCTACACCACATCCTCTCCTTTAATTGTTTCTAATAACATCTTCAAAGCAAAATGTTTCATCTTCCTCTACATTTCACTCAAAACTCTCTGTACTCAAAGGGATATAAAGTTTGAGCAAAAATGTGTGACTCAGATCAGGAATTTCCTAGATTATTGTCTTCTTGGGAAATACTGCATATTCATTGTATCCAGCAGCAATTTTTATAAACTGAAGGATCTCATGCTTCTAGAAATTGGATGTTTCTTTTACTCATTCCTTAATCAGGTATTTAGGTAATTACTTCCCTCAGCCATGCTATCACAGATGCAGCAGGTATTGACTGAGGATCTTCTAAGTGTGCGGTACTTCCCTAGATATTGGTACAGTGACAGACAAGGCTCTTGTTTCTTGGAGCTTACATCCCTAGTGTGGAAAATTTATATTGAACTAATAAATGATCAAACAAGATAATTAAAGTTTGTGATCATTTCTGTAAAGGGAATGAACTGTGTGTCATTTTAGAAGAAACTGGAAGGTCTGGACAGTCCTGAAAAGCAGCTTTAAAGAGCTACAGTTGCAAGACTGAAAATAAGCCAATCGGGAAGAGTTGGTAGAAGAGCTTCTGAGCAAAAGAGCCAGTGCAAAGGCTCTGAATACTAAAAGACTTGGAATGCTCATGGAGGTGACAGAAGATCGTCACCACTCTTGAAGCACAAGTAGCAACACATAAAGCTGAACAGGGAGGGGCACCTGGGTGGCTCAGTGGGTTAAGCCTCTGCCTTCAGTTCAGGTCATGATCCTGGGGTCTTGGGATCGAGCCCCACATCTGCTTTCGGCTCAGGTCATGATCCCAGGGTCCTGGGATGGAGCCCCGCATCGGGCTGTCTGTTCAGCAGGAAGCCTGCTTCCCTTCCTCTCTCTGCCTGCCTCTCTGCCTACTTGTGATCTCTGTCAAATAAATAAATAAAATCTTAAAAAAAAAAAAAAGCTGAAGAGGGAGACAGGATTTATTTGAACATAACCTTATGCTGGTTCATGTAGTCTGGTAAGGGATTTTAATTTTACTGAAAGAATAATTGGCAACCACTGAGGTTTTAAGTAGGGAGTTACATAACTTAATTAAAAATTAAATTTACAAACTGACTCTTTTGTATCTAAATAGATTGAAAAATAATTTAAAAAAATAACAAAGGTAAGTAGGAGGCTAGGGAAGAAATTTAGACAAGAGATGATGGCAGTTTGGAAGTGTAGTGGAAGAGGTAGAGAGAAGTAGACAGAAGTGAGATATTTCAGCAGCTAAATTTAAAGGCTTGTTGACATTTCAAATGTGGGTAGGGAGATGAGATAAGCAGAGGAATTATCTAGATTTTTAATTTAAGAATTGATGGTAGTGAAGCCGCTTCTGAAATGGTGAAGATTAAGAGAAGTGGAGGCATGCAGAGGAAGAAATAGAGAACCCCATTTTGGTCATACTGAATCTGAGTGGTTCCAGCTTGATGTATAAGTGGTGATATCAAATAAGCGTATGGAAATAAAAATATGACTATTGGGAGATAAACTAGAAGGAAATACAGAATTGGAAGACATCAGTATATAGATGAATTTTAAAGCCATGGCAAAGAACAAAATCGCCTAAAAAAAGGAATATAAATTTATGTATAAAAGAAAAAGAAGGTAAGTGAAGACTGTGTTTCAGGGAGGAATGGTCAACTTTGAATGTTTTTAGATGACCTTTAGTTAGAGAGGAGTAAGGATGTGAAGGTATCCATTATATTTGGAAAATAGGAATGTTTGGTTTTCCCTGACAGAGCAGATGGAGAAAAATATAGAGATGAAAACCAAGAAGGGATGGAGTAATAATAAATGAGAATTGAAGCGGTAGAGACATAACAGTGTAAATAACATATTTGAACAATTTTGCTGGGAAAGGATGCAGAAAAAAAGGCTTGTGACTGAAAGGAAACACAGAGCAAATTAATGATTTCTCTTAAGATGGGAAATACTGGTATGTATTATAGGCTGATAAAAAAGAAAGAGTAGAGAGATAGAGACTATTGATTCCGGAGAAAAGTACTGGAAATTAAGAAAGAGCACAGTCTTTAATAAGAAGTCAATGGAATCGTGAGAAACAAAAAGATTTGGATTTCTTCTGAACAGATTCATTTCTTCCATTTGAACAGCAAAAAACACAGAAAATAAGTATAGGTAAAGGCTTTGACTTTAGGTTTGACTAATGGAAATGAGAACGGTTACAGCTAGTGGCTGGAAGTCAGGAAATTTAGAAGGAGGAAAGCTTTGATAAGGAATGATGCTTTTTTGAAAAAGTGTGGGTTGGCTAGAGAATGAGATAGATAGTGGTGATAAAATGATAACTAGGGAAGTTAGTGGCCCAGCTAATGGAAAATACTTACAACTGGCCTTATTACTTCATTTTTGGTATTTGTCAAAAAAAAGGCAACTCCAGGGGCACCTGGGTGGCTCAGTGGGTTAAAGCCTCTGCCTTCAACTCAGGTCATGATCTCAGGGTCCTGGGATCCAGCCCCGCATCAGGCTCTCTGCTCAGCAGGGAGCCTGCTTCCCCCTCTCTCTCTGCCTGACTCTCTGCCTACTTGTGATCTCTCTGTCAAATAAATAAATAAAATCTTTAAAAAAAAAAAAAAAGGCAACTCCAAAAATAATGTGAAAGAACAAGAAATATCTCAAGGATGCTTAGAGTAGAATATGAAGGCTCTGGACTTTTAAGACCTTTAAAAGGTCTTAAAATTTTAACTTATTAAGATGCACTCTTAATCCTTCTGTTTTAATGGTGAAAGCATCTTTCCTCAAAATCTCCATAGAATACACTCCTTAAAATTTTTGATATTCTGGTAAGCCTACCAGCTGAACTCTTTACTGCAAGTGTTTCCTTTTAGTGAAGACTTAAATTTTTTTTAAAAGTAATAATTTATCAATATGTCAGTTCCACTATATTAGTACCAATAAGATAATTTGTTTATTTTTATTTTTTAAACATAATGCACATTAAGAAAAAAGCTAAAATATAAATATATGACCAGATGAGTTATTATAATATGAATACGCATATAGCCAACACTAGAGCAAAGGAGAAAAATACATTGCCAGTCCTCCAACACTCCTTCCAGACAACAACACCTCTTCCCTACCAAAGTTAACCCGACTTTATAGTTTTATTCTTATGGTATATCTTCAAGCTATATGGTTTTCCTCTGACTGTTTTGGACTTTATATGAATGGAATCATAAAGTATGTGTGTAAGGGCCTATTCAGCCAGAGTGGCCCCACCCCGGTTGAACAGCCATTTTGTTGTTTATGCAGTAAAACTTAAATTGACCCTGCCCACCCCCGCCCCAGGGGAACTTACTTAAAAGCAAGTCCAGGAAACCCATCCCAGGTAACAAAGCCCAAATACAAGGGTGGGTCAGGTCAGGTGGAGATAACAGCCCGAATGCAGGGATGAGTCAGGTCAGGTGGAGACATCCAATCAGTAAAGCGCACATACTATCTCCCTAGCTACCAAGGAGTGTGGGCCTCACCTTTTGGGTGCCCTTTGGGTGCCAATTCTGACCAAGGTGATAGGCTAGTTCAAATAGCTGCTATGGGGTGAATTGTAATTGAATTGGCCACCTGTGTGTGATCTAGCATGACTGTGCAGCTTTCTCTGTGTGTTACAATCTCATTGGCCACCTGCGTGTGGCCAGGCCCAACCACATGGCCTTTGCTCTATAAAAGTTAGTCTGTGAGGCAGGGAGTGGTTGCCCTCTCTGTAAGGGGCAGCCCCGACCAGTCTGTTTGACGGTGGGTTTGATTCTTGATGCTTGGCTCGAAATGAAGCTTTTGCTTGACCTTCGCTTTGTATCAGTCTCGCTCCTTTGACCGTGGACCCACATGGGGGATCCAACATGTGTTCTTTTATATCTGAGTTATTTTGTTCAAACCTCTTCTTATTGACCATCCTTGTTAGTTTTGTGTATCTACAGCTAACGCAGTTTCATAGCTATATGGTACTCTAAATGTATACATCTTTTATTTAACCATTCCACCATAATACAAGACATTTCCAGTTTGGAGCTATTACAGAAAAAAAAAAAATGCTATGAACATTCTTGACCACACACATTCTGGTGAAACTAAGCACTCATTTTAGTAGTGTGTAAAATAAGTAAAACTGCTCATCAAAGGGTTTAAATATCTTTAGTAGATACCATCAGACTGATTTCAGTGTAATTGACTTACATTTCCACTACCTTTTTAATCAGAACTCCTATTGTTCAATGCTTGATATTCTTGCCAACACCTGATAATATCTAGCATTTTTAATTTTAACCGAATCTGTTGTGTGTGTAATAGTACATCATTGTTTTAACTTGTATTTCCCTGATTACTACTGAAGTGTGGGAAGCGCGGGGTGAGAGAGGGGAGATTGCTACTGGCATCTAGTTGCCAGAGAAGAGATGCTGCTAAAGGCCCCATCGTAGACAGGACAGCTCCTATAATTATCTGATCCCAAATGTCAAGAGTGCTGAGGTTGAGAAACTCTGACTTACAGGAGACCCTAAAATTCCTGAACTAGTAGAATCTGACCCTAAAATTTCTATGCTACTAAAAGCTGTACACATGGATGACACCGAGTGTGCTATTTTGGTTTAGAAAGAAAATTCATTGATCAAAGAAAATGAAATGTCAGAGCTGGCAGGAACTTTAGAAATCATCTAATTCAGCCTTCTTATTTGATGGTTAAGGAAACATGAAGCTTAAAAATGACTAAGTTATTTGCCCACTTAGATCTCAGCTTCCTTCCTTATGATAATGCCTTCCATTTCTAGAGCTATGTTAGCATCTTGTGTCACTACAGTTCAATTTACTAGACAGCTTTCTGTTTCAGAGAAAGAAAAATGCTCCTTTTCTACATAATAAAATCTTCACTGGAAATCAAGAGAAAACAAATACTTAGTTGATCTTCAGTAAATGTTGCTGATGATTATGAAAATGAACCATCACCACTGAGTAAAAGAAATCCACCTGCATTCTTTTTCACCAGATTTGAAGTTAAGTGTAAAAAAGAAAAACAACAACAAAAAAGACTAAAACAGACTTTGACCTCAATTACACGCAAATGGTGAATCAAGCTTCATTTTGTGACAGCCAAAAAAAATATTCACTCCCAGTTTGGACTTAATCACCTGTGTTCATTTTCAGTATTCTCTAAAGGATCTCAAATTTTATTTCTAAGGACTGACTAGATACCTAGAATACGTATAAACTAGTTTAATATTTATTAGAAATATAAAGTAAAATGATATCCAAAAAAGTCCATACTCGAACTATTTCTACATAGTTGCTGGTAACCTCAAATGGAAACCTTTTTGGGAAGAATTCTCACATCATTCAATGCATTTTAGGTTTTTTAGAAGTTTTCTGTTTCCAAGAGGTCCATCTGCATTAATGGCTTTTATGTGGTAATTTAAACTGCCATTAAAACTCAGAATGGAATGATAGGGTTCCATTTGACCCCAGATAAAACACATTCTTCCATTCTGACCTTGTTTTTGGCAACTTTTCAGTAAAGCCTGACTGAATCATAAGCTTCTGACCCAGCTGAAAGACGCCCTTGAATCCTGATATTTTTAGGAAACATTTTATACAGCAATATGCCCTTTAAATGTTATTTTCTAAAAGGGAGAAATCAATGTGACCTCCAAAATATTTTGTTAACAGTTAAATCAAAATTATATATATTTGAAATGAGCTGACCTATATTCACTTCATTTTTCTACATGACACTAGCCCTAGATGCAGAAGTCTGTTTGAAAGTGCTTATCTAGTTTAAATTTACACTAACTACAACCCACCCTAAGGGTTTGTTTATTTTAATCGGTGTGATCAGTAGCCCTTTCTTGCTGTCTGTCCAGAGAGCAGCTTGCAGTTATTATTTCCACCACTGAGATCTGACACTGTATATCGTCTAAATGGGACAGATGGAGCTTGTCTAAGGTTGTGTTTCATCAGCCATATCCTTGGCAGGCGTCCCATAGACATCAGAGTAAGGCAGACTGAAGCCCGATCTGTTATTTATTTAAAAAAAAAAAAAAGATTTAATATTAAATTACAAAATGCTATTGACACAATTATAGGAGAGAAGTTAATAGTGTCGGATTCAGTAACATGAAAGTTTCTCTGACATCATAAAGCCATCATCAACCACTTTACTCATGTATCAACATCTCATAAGCAAAAAAATAGGAGAGGGAGGTCCTTCCTCCTACTAACTAAGAAAGCACTGGAGATGCTAACTGTGGTAGTGTTTCTGCCTTGACTCTCGGAAGAGCAAGTCAGGCTTGAAAATGATGACTTCACCGCACATGAGACAACTTTCAGTAAGTGCATCCACTGGTTCTTGAGTATTAAATCTCACAGACTGACTGAGAGCTAGAGATGAATAGTGACAATGGCCACACTATTCTACAGAGATGTTTTATTAGCTCTAGTTTTCTGCTTCTAATTTTTCATGGAAGGATGTGTTTTCAACTTCAGTGTAAAAATTAAAAGGTCAGAGGAATTTCCAGACAAAGATTAAGTTACTACCAATATTGTGCAAAGCAATGGATCCTGGGATGGGAAGAATATAAAAGCAAACTTTAGCCCTCTGAAGGTCTTCTACATCACCCCCCACCCTGCAACCCTCAGTTTATTATGTTTGCCATTAGATATACTTCTTCGTCTCCCAAAATCCCATGTGATTAATTTGCTGCCTCATTCAATTTGGCACTTAACTCGGGTTCTGTTTAGTGCATGTTTTCCAGGAATGTATCTTTTGTCTCTTTAAAGAGTAATAAATCCCTTTGAGGTAAACACTCTATTTAATACTACGTGATCTCTAAAGCACCAAGTAGAGAAATGAGCACAGCGGTCGCTATTTAAAAAAATACCTATAAAACCAATGAAAACTGAATGATTGAATTGCTTAAGAGCAGTGCTTAAGCAAATGTTTAAAACACATCAACATATTAATAGATTTTAGTGCTATTAGGTAAAATAAAAACCCATTTATAGAAAAGCTCATATTTCTCCCACAGTCTCTTCTATTCTTGCCTTCTGTTATACTATGTATTGAATGCCAAAAGAGTTCCAAAAAGAAGGGTAAGTGAGACCAAAATAAAAATAGAAAATACTAGTACAGTTTGACATACATGCATAGGTAAGGGTTTATAGCAGGTACAAGAGTGGCATGAAGGAGGCAGTGATCAGTTTTCTCAGATGAATCAAAGAGGAAGAACTTGATCTGGATCTTGAGGCATGAGTAGAAACTCAGTTACTATGTGGGAGAATCTAAGTGTGGTAACTATTTTCTGGCTCTGCGAACTGCCATAGGTACTAAAACAGAGAGGCATTAATGATTACTGCAAATTAATGAGAATTTTTAAGAATCAAACATTAATTGAACTCATAATGTATAGAATGGAAATAAATTTACAGGTACAAAGTAGGCATGACTTTATGTAATAAACTTATTTACAAATGAGGTTAATTGTGGCTAGTGTTCTTGCAGTGAAGAAAGGCTGCTCAGTAAGGGTGTATAGCACTATCTGATATCCTGACTCCAATCGGAGTTTGTCATCAGACAAACGTAGGTCCCCAAATATTAACCTTAATACATTCATTTTCTTGTTACGTGGTTTGAACTTTCTGGCATTAGTCATTTTACACAGATGGAATCAATGAAAATATTTTACTAAAATATATTTGTACTATTTATTGAATTCACCAAGATAATAATCTACTGAAAAATTCAAAGTCAAGTAGATAATACAGCTTATCAATATATCAATATCTGCTAAAAGAATCTATCTCTAGTATTGGGTCATATCATGCAAGAACAACTTTCAGAAACACGTATTCAGTAAGGAAGCACCTAAGAAGCTTAAATTGGAATCCATTTCTAGACAAACATAGTTGAGCTTATGTGAACTGCAATGAATCAGCAATAGCAAAAAATATATATAATCCACCAAAGATTTATTGGCATAATCTCCTATGGTACATCTGGTGCCTTTAGATAGCTAATAGAACCGATTTACCAGGAATGACATGTCAAAGCCTTAAGAGAAAATGACTCCTGCCAGATGCCACCTATAATCACTTTCTGCTGGTTCTAATATCTGTCTCTCTCTGGATGGCCTCGATCCATTCTGGCAGACACAACACAGAGAACAATGTCAGTAGACATTAGAAATGAATGGGAAGTGTAAATGAAAATACTGCTGTGGAGTAGGTCACATTGCAAACTCACTACGCAGAGCTTTAAAAAGCAGTAACAATTTGGTTCTATTTCATTTAAATGTCACCCAAACCGTTCTAAGTATTTTATAATAAGAATTACTTTTTTTTTTAAAGATTTTATTTATTTATTTGACAGAGATCACAAGTAGGCAGAGAGGCAGGCAGAGAGAGAGAGGAGGAAACAGGCTCCCTGCTGAGCAGAGAGCCAGATGTGGGACTCGATTCCAGGATCCTGAGATCATGACCCAAGCCAAAGGCAGAGGCCCAACCCACTGAGCCACCCAGGCGTCCCAAGAATGACTTTTTAATAAGAGATTTTAAAATCCTACATTCAGGCTTAGGGTTTGTGGCCTTCAGAGCGAAGGAGATTCTTTGTCCTTGCCTTTTATCCCTCTTATTCTTTTATTATTACAACAAGAGTTACTGTGCTCTGTGCCCGGTATGTGGTAACCACTCTCTTAGCACATTTGAGGGATACACAGATAAAGATACTGACCTCATGGAGCTTGACTTAAATGAACACAAATGCACCCACAGAAATGGGAAGAATGCTACTAGTCACCTGTCCCAGGGAATTCTTTCTGGAAAATTTCCAGTTGTAAACAATGACAGTGAGAATGCCCCAGCCAAGTCTTCATTTCCTGATATCTGTTTGCTTTTCTTCAAAGGCTCTAATTTCTGACTTCTATTCCTATTTTCTTAATATGCTTTGAAAAACTCTTTGAAATAATTCCATCAGCAATGAGTATTGTTTCTCCAAATTAAAAGGACAATGAATCCCAGACCCTGGAGATACATCTGTATTGAGTGTGTTGTCTTAATCATGATGTTTTTGCTTTCCTCTAGACACTGATTCTCAGGTTTATTTTTTGACAACTACCCTGATAAAATTCATTGGAGTATAAAGCTCCAAATGTAATATTTTGAAAGAATTTATTAAGCAAAATATAATTAAACCTCAAAGGAGAAAAATTCTTTTACACTTACGACAAAGGCTCTTTTATCTTTTTTATACTTTATTCATTCATTAGCCCCCAATCATACCAATGTGTGTTGAAAGATTAGCTCATGGGACAAGAAACACTATTTCATCCCTGTGCTGTTCAGCATCTAGATCACACTTGGCACTCCACAGGCACCAACTGGTCTACTTTAATAAGCCTTAAAAAAAATAAAGACATCATATATACTCCACTGGGTTAGACTCTATTCTCTTCAGATTCAAGTGCAACAATACCGGGACCTGTTGAATCGATGAGATGTTCTCTTCCTGACAGCAAAATTCTCAAGTTGGGCATTGTTTGGCTTTACAATAAAGATTTATTAAGTAGTAGCAAAAGATTCTATTATAAGGAGGGCAATCCAAGAGCTAGGTAGTTCTCAAAATGACTAATTTATAGAATGATAATGACTCAATTTTTCTTTCTCATGTGAGTTCAGAAGCAGACTGCTTTTATAAGTACTAACAAGGGCCTCATATTTCAGTCTTTCAGAGTTCTTTATAATGCCTTTAAGATCCTTCTTATGACCATTCTGCTGACTGGGATGAGAGTCAAGGAAAAAAAAAAAATACACCACCTCACTCCCACCATAAATACTCTGTTTTTTAATTTGATTATTATTTTAATTTTCATGTTCCCTCTTTCTTGGTCACTCAATGTACACAAATCATTAGCTGAGCTTCCTATCTTCCAGGCCTTTGTCTCAGGAGTGAGCACAGAACTCCAAAGCTGGACGCAAATGCCAAGCCCAGCACGTCTGTCAGTGTGAGTTGCGGGGATACGCTGAGATAAGACATGAGAGAGGAACATATGACAAGTATTATAAGATTTTGTTCATCTGCATCTGAGATACCGCTCTTCACAAGCAAGCCCATAATTTTACAATGTTTCTTAGATCGAAGATTGCACATATCAAAATGATTTTAATAACATTATGCTTAGGCAGAGCCTTTCTGGAAAAAACACATTCTGGTATCCCATAAAAAAAAAAAAGAAAAAAAGTCATTTTGAGGTTACAAAAGAATATTCGGGATAAGGAAATCACTGTGCAATGAGAGCCTTTATTATTATGTTTGCATCATTTAACTTTATCATTAGGAGTGCCTGTTGGTGATTTATATTATTTGAGTTTTACATAATAGATTTAAATAAAACACAAATACCATTGCACGTGGGTTTTAGTTTTGAATTCATTGTGTGATGGTACATAGAGCAAGCATACTTTGGAGTCAGACAGGCCTGAGTAGTTCCAGTTCCTTCACTTGGTAGTTATAAAACCTTAAGGAAATCACCATCTAGTCCCTATCTGAAGGGATGTGGAAGATTAAATGAGAGAACATACATTAAACCCTCAGTACTGTGCTTACATAGATTCACAAAATAGCAGAATGTGTGTGTTTGTTTGTATATTTGCAGGTATGTACCTGCACGTAAGGCAGGCGGCAGCATCTTTGTGAAAAGAAATACTGTATTTTTAAACCTGGAGGAAGCAAGGAATGAAAGCAGTCTCCAACTTACTAATTGAATATATTCTATAAATTGTTTGCTATATTAGAAACAACAAATTGCAACAAACTTAGTGGCTTTAAGCAATATAAATGCATTGCCTTAAAGTTCTAGAGGTCAAAGTCTGAAATGGGTATCAGTGAGCTAAAATCAGGGTGTGGACAGGGCTGTGTTCCTTTCTGAAGGCTCTAGAGGAGAATCTGTTTCCTTCTCCAGCTTCTAGATCCCACGCACGTGCCTTAGCTCCTGGGTCCTTTCCACTACCTTCAAAGGAGGAACATAGCATCTTTTTTGACACACTTGCGTTATCACATCCCCCTCTGACCACAGCCTCTGACTTAGCTGGGAAAGGTTTTTTACTTTCAGAGATTAATGATTAGATTAGGCCCACGTGGATCATCCAGGATCATCTCCCTATCTCTACCTCCTTCACCTTCACCACATCTGCTGAGTCCCTTTTGCCATATAAGGTAATATATTTACAGCTTCTGATGATTAGGCTGCGGACACCTTTGGGATGTCATTCTGCCACATAGTTGTGAGTGATATCTGATTAAAATCCCTGTGAAATCCGTCCACAGATTAATTCACAAAATATTTAAACCATAATGTATCTCAACTATAAAAATGCACTAAATGAACAAATAGAGAAAGTATAGTGCGAAAAGATGTTTGCCCAATTTACCTTTAAGAATTGTTGCAAAATTCAGCAACTTTAAATCCTTGAGCTGAATGATCAGCATTGGGGTGAAGAGAATACAGCAAGTATGGGATTTCGGTACTAAGGCATAAAGAGTTGTGGTGATTAATTTTATGAATCAACTAGACTGGGTTAAAGGATGCCCAGATAGTTGATAAAGTGTTATTTCTGAGTGTGTCTGTAAAGGTGTTTCTGGGAGAGACTGGCATTTGAATTAGTAGACTAAGTAATAATCCCTTGAGGGCCTGAATAGATAAAAAGGCAGAAGAAAGGTGAATTCTCTCTCTCTCTCTTTCTTCTTGAGCCAAGACATCCATATTCTCCTGCCCGTGGACATCAGAGTTCCTGGTTCTCCCACCTTCAGACTCTAGAACTTACACCAGCAGCCCCCGCTAGAACTGTCCTCAAGCCTTGAGCTCAGACTGAACTATACCAGTCGCTTTGCTAGTTCTCCAGATTGCAGATGGTCAATTGAGGGACTTCTCAGCCTCCATTATCGTGTGAGCCAATGCCCGTAATGAGTTTCCTCTTGTATCTCTATATATCCTATCGATTCTTCTTCTCTGGAGAGCCTCAACTACTATAAGAGCTTCAATCCTTGCCTATAGTGACCTCGTCATTAGCCCTTGATAAGTCTCCCTCTGCCTCAATAGGTGGCAGGACAACATGCTTCCATTTCCCTCAGCTGCTGTCTGCTTTCTGCCAAAAGCTTCCCTATTTCCCCTGCAGCTTAAGCCCAGAATATTAACTCACAGCTCATCCCTGCAGCTCCTGTACTTGAAATCCACTCTGAGTTGTCATTATGAGGAGAAAAGAGAAAACTCAAGATTCAAAAGCCTTCTCAGCACGCCTCCTCCTTTGCTCTCTTCTCATCTTGTTTTTATTTCCTTCCATTACTCCTGCCTTCAGGAAACACATCCCTTTCCCAAGGGAAATTTAAGAATCAGGACCTTGGGTGAGTGAGTTTTCCTAGGCAGGGGGGTTCAGGGAGAATAAAGGGGATTCAGTGGAATGGAGACTAGTGGTGTCGATGAGCTATGTAGCATTGTTGATGATTTCTTGGTGATCAGCCTTGCATAAAAAAATGATCATAAATCTAATATAAACTTTGAAATAACAGACCGTATTTGTATCATTTTTACAGACAATACAGGCTAGAAAAAATAACCTATATTTCATCATCACGGTATTTAAAGTGAAAACATTAACAGAGTCTACCTTTTCCCTTATTAGGTAATACAGGAGCTCTGGCTTCTTGTCAACAGTAGTTTCTGAGATTCTGCAATCTATGTCACACAGTTCCTGGTCAGAAGCCCTCTCTACCACAAAAGCATCAGTGATGATAACTCCAGCTTGTCCCCGTGTCTTCCACTGCCCTGATGCAGGGCAAAGGTACCTTCATGCTACCTGGAGCATCCACCTCTGAATCCTCTCCTGGCTGACTCTGAGGTCTTCCCACAAAGCACTTCCAATCTCCCACTGCTGCTGCCACTGCTATTGCTACAGCAGACCCTTCAAATTCCTGAAGTAGCCTGCTTTCTCTGGTGCAGAGAAGCCTCACTGCATCCTCATAAAGTGGAAAAAAAAAAAAAAAAAAAGTTTAACAAAAGATTCTACCTTACCATGACTCACACATCATTACCCAGTGCAGGGGTTCTTGTGCCACAAGTAGCTCAAGTTTCCCTGGTGATAAGGCCTTTCAGCTCCCACTTAAAGCAGATCTCTCTACAGGGTTAGAATCTGGGGATGAACTTCTCTGTTGAGCTCCCAAACGCCCCCTCCTTGGATACTTGTAAGCCTTTCTCTGGAAAATCCTCATGTAAATTCGATTCTGGGTGAAACATGTCTGATTATGTTGGGAACAGCTTCGATGAAAGCTAAAACTCCCATCACACAAAGAAATTATCAGATAAAAAATAGAAAGAATACATTGGAAGTGTCTCCTGGCTTTATCGGAAGTGGATGTGTTACAACACTAAATGATACAAAGTGGCATCATATGCCGAATGGTAGTGATGTCTTTGGTGGTGATAAGAGTTGGCAATGTTTATCACCAGTTGGATTCCCATTTTGTGTGATTTGGCACTATAATAATCTGGTTAATTTGAAACTTGAAGGTTCTTTGAGCATTGTGGTTACATTCCAATTCTTTTTGTAGGCTGTAATGTAATCCTCTTGCTAATTGGCTGCATTCACTTACACTGAAATAAATGTGTACCAATCACAATAATAGGAAGCACATACTCTTGAGGCCCTTAGGAATCAAAAATGAAAAAGATGTATAATCCCTGCCCTCAAGAAGGCCATCATTTTACAAGGAACCATATTCATAAAACATACTAAAGTTGAACTACTTTAAAGATGTCAGTTGTTTAATTACATTAACAGATGGAATTTGAAATTGAAAAGCATTTTACAAATACATTGTTAGATTAATAAAATGAACTTTTTCAAGCAATTAATGTGGATGAATATTCTTTTTAAAGAGAAGTAAAAGTAACAGAAGCAGATAAAGTTTAACCAGAAACTTACTTGAGACTCTTGAAGACAAGGACAGATTCCTGTACAAGTTCAGATGTGCTTACAAGCACTGGCCAGCATACAAGTCCTTGGATTTGTTTACAAAAGGATCCAGCTGTGTAGTGGAGAATTCACTTCTTGCCACAGAGAGGTCTGACATTTGCCTTGGGCTACTGCTGAGAGGTGATCTCTAGGCCCCCCGGAATGTCCTGCCTGATAAGAATGTTTCTGTCTGCCTGGCTGCTCTCACTGCTTAGGCAGTCCTACAATGTGACTTTTGATAGGGGCTTTGGAATATGCCGTTTCAGTTGTGATCTCCAGAGGAACTAGAGAGTAAACCTCAAGGAGGGGCTGGAAACTAAAGGTCAACCACACAAGCAACATATGCTCGAACCCCAATAGAAATTCAGAACACCGGAGGCTTAGGTAAGAGTACCTAGTCCACAGTACCAAGTATTATAGCCAGGAAGAGGGAATATATCCAGCAATCCACAGGAAGAGTGCAACAAAAGCTCTGTATTTCCTTTCTAGACTTCACCCTCTGTATTCCTTCCTTTAGTCAGTTCTGATTTGTATCACTTATTATAATAAGACGTTTTAATTGTAAGCTTAGCCCTTTCCTGAGTTCTGTGTGTCATTGCAGCAAATTATCAAAACTGATAGAGTAGTGGAAACTCACAAATTTATAGCCAGCTGGTCAGAAGCTAGGATGACCTATGGACCCATAAACTTGCCACCACTGTCCATAGGGGGGCCAGTCTGGTGGAAGACTGTGCCCTTAACCTGTGAGGTGTGGCCCAGCTCTAGCAGTTGGTTTCAAAAGTCATTATACCTGCATTTTTTTTTCTTTATGATCCATAAACAAGATAAAGGGCAAATAGGAACTGGGTAGAACAATAAGTCATTCCAATTTTCATAAGAATTACTGAGAGTTAAGAGGAGAAAATTAGTCCCCCAATTATGATTGTGACTTCTCCTTCATTGTAAGGTACTTCAGGCAATTAAGATTAAGATGTGAGGGGAGAAACTCCAGCTCCTTATTAAATTCTTTAATAGACCTCCAGTAAGCCAATCTGAAGTATGAGGACTGGAGTAATCAGCAAGGTGAGGCACTCTTACTCAGAATTATTTCACCAATCCCAATTACAGTACTACACATGGCAGATTACGGCATCGGAAGAAAATTTTCTAAATTATTTTATTTCCTCATTAGCATTTAAACAATCAAGCCTGAGATATCTATGTACATAGAGTTCTCCCTAAAGAAATCTCCCAAGGTTACTCACCCATAAAAAAAGAATGAAATCTTGCCATTTGCGATAACACAGACGGACCTAGAGGGTATTATGCTAACTGAAATGAATCAGTCAGAGAAAGTCAAATACTGTATGATTCACTTATCTGTGAATCTAAAAACAAAACAAACGAACAAACAAAATGAAACAGAAACAGACTCATAAATATAGAGAAAAAACTGATGGTTGCCAGAAGGGAGGGGAACAGGGAGATAGGCAAAATAGGTGAAGTCAATTAAGAGGTTAAAAAAGAAAGAAATCTCCCAAGGCATACAAACCCCTTTGACCTGTCTATTTCAAGCTTTGGATTTACAGGGAGAGGAAAAAAAATAAATAAAAAGAGAAATTCATATGTATCCCATATTCCCATTTTATATGTACCCCAACATCCCCATTTCAAGACTGGCTAAGTGACAGTTGTATTGGAGCAGTATGGATAATGTCAAGAGCAAAGATAATGCATTCATTTGTCATCCTCACCTCACCTCTGTCTTCTTTCTCCTCGTATATCCTCAAAGAGATTATATTTCAGATTGCCTCCTCAACTAGATGGAGTAAAGAACTATCAATTTAGTTATTGCAGTCTGGTCATTCAATCCAGATTGACAGTCCAAATTTTTACCTTCCTGTGTCACCATTCAGGATATGTGAGTAGATGGGACCCAGAAATAGTGGAGAAACCAGGTGGAGGACTTACTGGAAGAACAGATGGCTGTGTATGGAGAACTACAGATGGAGATCTGTATGGAGATCACCCACATCAGGACTGAATGAAGTTCACAGCCAGACACATTCAAGGAGTCTCCAAATCCTACTGGAGACAAAATGAAATCTGCTGAGCCAGACAATGCCCTAGGATTATCATCAAGTCCAAAACCTACAAGGAGTAGGCTTTAGTTTCATGACCCGTAGACTGCTCAGTCATAAAGTAGACAAGAAAAATCTCCTAGAGATCAAAGGAATGAGGGGTCACTCTACCTAGTAACTCATCTCTTCCATGCTAAGATCACCCAAACCCCAAACAAAACCTCCTTAATGACAGATGGTGTTGGAGAATGTCTACTTTTGAAGAATCTGATATTATCTGAAGATATTATTTAAAAGATTAGATTGGGCTATGACTTAAACAGAGTAGGAAATTTAAGTTTGCTTTCAGTATTAATGAGTGAGAAGGGCTTAGAAAAGGAAGAACAATTGTTCATACCCCAAATAAAGATATGATATTTTTCTGTACTACCGTATTGCAGATTGAGTTTAATTTTGCAACCCACTAAACAAATAAATGATTAATTTTGCATCTCCAGCTGTGTTCAATATAAAGATCCATACCAAATACACACATATAAATTATTTGGAGAGGAAAAGATAGATAAATGATTGATTGATTGATTGATTGATAAATAGATGATGGATAGATGATAGAAGAAAAGTAAAGACTGGTAAAAAATATTTATGAGAATTTCTCATTCTAACTAGCTTTCAAGCCTAGTAAACTATTTGAGTCACCATAAAGGACTTATTTCTAATCCAGGCCAACAGAGTTTAACTGTAACAAGCATAACTTTGGTGCTGGCAAATGGATGTGAAACAGGACTTCAGATCTACTGAAAATGGGTACCACCATCCTATTTTACTAGAAAGAGCTCATTATAACATCATGAGGACAATAAACATAGGCAGACTTAACTGCAACTGGTAAATTATAGTTTGGATACCTACCATCTTACCCTCTCCATACATGTACCAGCTAAACATTAATTTAATCCACCAAAGAACACTCTTGTATTCAAACACCCATTTTTCCTAGGAAAATTAATTCAGTCTTGGAAACCTAGTATTTGACCAAAAATAAACTAGTGTTTATTTTCATGAAGTGAATTTTTGAGTCATGTATTGTAGATAAAGGCAAACTGATTTCATGTCCAGAAGGTAAATCCCACTGAACTCTACAACTATCAGATATCCCTCACTTTCTTGATTATGTGATGTTTGCAATCTAGGAAAATCCTTAGGGAAGATTTTGATATACTTGGGTCTTTGGGGTCTATAATAAAACTTATTATTTTTCATAGTCCCTGAACCATGGGGACAGTGGCTTTGTTAGCAACCAACTCATCTATGTGTCAAAATCCACCTTACCTGATAAGCCAATAATGGATATCTATTTATGGAAGTGGAAAACTCCTATATGCAGAGTTTATAAAAATAAGCACAGATCTAATCTGACCATTTTTATAGATTCAGAGTTCACATATCAAAAAACTCAAAGCATTATCTAAAGAGAATACCCCAAACCAGACTCTGAGGTAACTTTCAGGGAATAATATTTAGGAAAAAACAAATGCCTCTGCTCAGTCATACTGGGATTTTACCGCAAGTATCTTGGTAGACATCCCTGATATTTACAAAATTGTTGAATTGTAGATGCATTTTTTTTTAAAGTTTGCTAATATTCTGTGAGCAGAATTTTGAAGTTAATCTGACATAAAAGTAGAAAAAAACTGTGGTACTTTTACTGGGTAGAAACAAACATTTTCATTTTTATTGTGTCTCCATAAATACTCATTTTTTGGGAGGGTAGATGGCTCAGAAATGTAGCTCTCAGAAATTGATTTCAAATTTTCTCCACTTGTGACCTAAAAATGCCCAGGAGAAATTAAATAGAACTAAAGCTCTGTTCTATTTCTCTTTCCCCTCACTTCAGCTTCTCTAAGCTACCTATCTCAAATGGGCATGCAAGTGGGAGGTGACAATCCTACCTACCTAAAAGGAGAATAGCTCTGGTGAGGAGCATAGTAACTCACAAACCTGTGTTTCATTCCTGGTAAGAAATTACAATGGACCCCTGAGTACATACTGCTTGAGAACCCAAAGCTCTGAGTAAAAGTAGACTTCTTCCTGGCTTCACCTACAATTGCCCATTGGTACCTTGTTCAAAGAATAAAATGTAATTTTCCTGGACAGACTTCAAAGCAGTTTGGTCATTAATCTGATAGGGCCCATTTGAGCCTAATGAAAAGTGCCTTTTCCTAAAATTCAGTTAGAGACTGTACAATTTTAAAATCAAAGATTTTAAAGTAAATAGTATATACTGAACACATACGTTATATGGAGTTTATGTGAATTATCTCATTTAATTTTCATGCAATGGAATGTGCACTATGATTATTTCTAGGTGCAGATAAGGAAACCAAAGCTTAGAAATGTTAAGTACTAGTCTCTCCAGCCCCTACTGACGCAGGACTAGGGCTGATGTGCCTGATCCCATTTAAACACTACCGTAAAGATCTAAGGCAAAGAAACAAAATTGGTGAATTCCATTAAAATAATCATTTTTTAATTTAGTTACCAGAAAAGGGGTAGGGGGTAGCAGGGAAAGAGAAAGAGTATTGGGGGAAAAAAGAATTTATTGGAAAATATAAACATTATTATAAAAAAGACATTTAAACTAATGGTTTTTTTACAATCTGGTTACAGTGCAATTAACATCCTTCCATCACGTAATTTGCAAGAGTTAGTTCACTTTAAAATCTGAGCTGTTTGTTCTTACTCTTTCTTTCTTGTGAAATAATTGCACATCATGCTTATATTGAACATTTATACACCACAATTAGACACCACACAAAAGAAGAGAACAAGAGTGTTCTAAATCAAAAACTCCTTTTTGTGAATCAGTAAAACATTCAACTATGATCAGGATTAATACTTTAAGTTTTATCATAAGTTTGTATTTGTGGGCTCTACTGTGCTAATTAATACACTTAACCTGATCTATATATTACCTCAGAATTTTCTAGTATTAAAGAAATGCCTGGGGAGCCTGGGTGTCTCAGTGGGTTAAAGCCTCTACCTTTGGCTCAGGTCATGATCCCAGAGTCCTGGGATGGAGCCCCGCATAGGACTCTCTGCTCAGCAGGGAGCCTACCTCCCCTTCTCTCTGTGCCTGCCTCTCTGCCTACTTGTGATTTCTGTCTGTCAAATAAATAAATAAAATCTTCAAAAAAAAAAAAAAAAGCCTGAAGTCATTTTATAACTTTGGGTTAAGTGAATAATATTGGCAGCTGAATTAGTTAGATGTGTGTACCAATTGCCCAACAAAGCATTGTTTTTCTATTTAAGGAAATCTTCATTTAAAAAGGTCCTTCTCATATCAAGTCCTGATTAAAACAGGTATGTGTATGCCTTCCCCTCCAGATGCAGCTCCCTGCGTTACATTAGCCTGAAATGTTTTTAGGAGACACAGACATTTATAATGAAACTATCCAGACTAAATACCTGTTCTAAGTTCTTTGCCTGGAAATGGTTTCATTATCAGTATATTGCTTCTTCAGTATTTAAATGCTGCACTATTTTAGCAAAGCACGACAGAATTAGCTTTGGATGTTGAATAGTTCAAACTGTTTCACATAATAAGTGTCTGCTTTCAATGTTTCCTGAGAGGTTATTTCACTTCTTGCCGCCTCATGAAGAGATGAAACTATATATAAAGTCAGAAATGTGTCTGCCCTCTGGATTTCACAGCAAAATAAATCACAAAGGATAAATCATCCCCGATAATGAAAACGATGTTCTCTGAGGAACTCTCCTTACATAATACAGAGGAAGAATAGTAAACATTTTAATTTTTCATCTGAATCTATTGCTACAGGCCATTAGCAAAGATCATTACAGCCCTACACAAAAATCAAACTAATGTTGCATTGTCACCTTTCAAATGAGCGGGAGCCATTCATCATGTTCAGAAACAGAAAGTGATGTTTCTTTAATCAAATAGGCATGAATAAATTCATAATCTATGATATGAATTAGGGTGTTCTCACAAAAGAAAAGTAGCTTTAACAGTGCAGAGAATGGTTTGATTCTTTAAAAAAATTTTTAATTTTTCTTCTGTACAAAGTGGCTATTATCAGCATTTATATAAATTGAAATCATAAATAGACATCTTATAATAATAATAATAGCAAAAGAATAAGACACTTATGTCTTTATACCAAGCCAGGAATGCCCTAAATGCTTTACATCTATAAAGTCATTCAAAATAAGTATACTTATAAAGAAATTCCACTCCAAATGTCATCTGGCATCCATACTTTGGGAAAAACCCTTCTAATAGTTGACCTGTAATCTAAGGAAAATAGAAAAACTGTGAGTCAAGGG
The DNA here is from genome assembly GCF_963455335.1 of Martes martes. Classification (NCBI taxonomy): domain Eukaryota; kingdom Metazoa; phylum Chordata; class Mammalia; order Carnivora; family Mustelidae; genus Martes; species Martes martes. The sequence continues at coordinate 185,089,478 of NC_137889.1, read as the reverse complement.
AACATAACTACATATCTTAAATTGGGGATGTAAAATTTAGAATCTCCCTTCAAAGAGCATACAAGCTAATAGAGGAATTGGTATTCTAGTGGGCTTTTCCCATTTTCAAAAACTAGGACAATTTAAGCAACCTCCCAAAGTACTGAAATCTTCATAACAAAAATGAGGATAATTATAGATTTCTGGTTAAAGTGTATAAAAAATATTGTGTAACAAGTGTTCACTTAGAGGATACTCAAAAAATGGCAGTTAAAATTCAATAAACCATTGAAATATTATTCTTCTCAAAAGCTTAAAAAACTCAAAGGGAAGCTTGTCAGAGTTTTACTGTTCTGAGTTTGAGCAGTTGAATATCTGAAGACCAATATAAGTAAGAAACTAACAGGCATAACTTCTAGAAAGTAATGATAAAAACCTTTCCTTCAATATTTTTTCTCATTCTAAAGATAAAACGTGTTCACGAGTAATAAGCTTTACATGAGAAAGTCTTCTCCTTCTTTACCCTTTCCTAATGTTATCAATAATGGGAAATTGTCTCAAAAACAGCCATATCTCATAAGCCATTTTATTAGGGTTTGAAGAGTTTGAAGAGTACATGTCCACTTTATGCAAAATACTAATGTGTTCCAAACCTGTATATATATATTAAAAAATTACATATATTGAAGCCTCACCTTTTAGGCTTCCATGCCTTTTAAAGCCAATGTTCACCTTGGCTACATCATCTCCATCAGTTACTGAATTCTGAGAGGCCAAGCTCATTCTTTGAGAAACTTTGATGTTAGAAATTGTCCTTTCCATTCTCCCGAGTTATTCTGTGTTGTAGTTTCTTTTATGAAATCTACAGAGGAATGGAGCTCCTTTTTTCTAAAACATTGGGGATAATCTGTTTCTTCTCATGGGCTTACATAGTATGATGTTCTCTGACATGTTCTTCTTCCCAAAACTTTTTTAAAAAAGCAATAGGTAGCCTTGGGTCATAGAAGCAAAAAGTCAAATTGCAATACAGTTTCAGGATTCAAAGATAAGAAAGTATCAAGGAACAATTAATAGGAATTTATGACAAAAAGGAAACCTCAAATCTGAAGGAAAAAAGTCTTAAGAGTAAAAGCAAGAAGACAATGAGAAGTTGGTAAGCATCACTCACCAAGTGGCAGGGGAACCAGAACATCATCAAAGATGATGTATGAACTTCAGATAATTGCATGAGTGAGTTTTAAATTTAAGACAATGAGATTTGAGGGATTGAATTTTGCAAAGTTTGGGCATTTAGTGGACAGATTATTTATGATTGTTAGAAAAACACTGTGGATCATTTGTTACTGAGACAGGAAAACATGAATAACTTAATAAAATATACATAATCCAGAGAAGATCTGAGCAAAATACTTCTGCAACATAAGGAGACACTTAAAATAGACCTTGGTCCAGAATCATTAGAATTAAAAGTGTAATTTCTAGCCAGTGAAGTGTAATAGAAGCATATCTAAGAAAATGGGATTTTAAAGTAGTATGTTGTTCCCTTATCCAAGGCCTCTATAATGTTGTCACTTTAATGTTTACTTTTAAGATGGTAGTATAGGAAGGAAGCAGAAGGAAAAAAAGCTTCTCTTCTTTTTTGTTTTTGGATAAAGATATATTTATTTATTTGAGAGAGAAAGAGAATGCCAGGGAGGAGAGGCAGAGGGAAAGGGAAGAGAGAGGATATCAAGCAGACTCCCCACTGAGTGTGGAGCTTGATCCTGAAATCCGGACACCAAGATCAGGACCTGAGTTGAAATCAAGAGCAGAACACTTAACCAACTGAGCCACCCAGGCACCCCAAGATTTTCATCTTTTCTTTCATTCAACGAGTTTCCCTTATAAGACAATGTATAATTATATCAAACTTTAAATTAGTTTCACAATATAGGAAGTATTCCTCCAAAGAGTTAACTTTCCACAATCCACACAACAGGTCCAATTCAACAGAACCACTGATGAATGACCTCACACGCAAACTTGTTAGAAATCCTTGGTTGCAATGTCAAAAACCCACCTTAAGGAAAAGAAGGATTGACTAGGCAGAGCGCGGAAGATTTTTAGGGCAGTGAGGCAACTCCCAATGATAGTATAATGATGAATACATGCCATTCTACATTTGTCCAAATGCACAGAATATATAACACCAAGAGTGAACCCTAATGTAAAGTGGGTACTTGAGGAGAAAATGATGTGACAATGTGGGTTCATAACTTATAACAGATGTACCACTCTGGTTGGGATGCTGATAACAGAGGAGGCTGTGCATGCACGGGGAAGGGAGTGTATGGGAAATCTCCAAACCTCCCGTTCAATTTTGCTGTGAATCTAAAACTGTTCTAAAAAATAAAGTGTATATATATATATATATATATATATATATATATAATTTTTTTAATCCAACTCAGATTAATTTAAGGAGATTGGGAGAGTTCTTATAGAGTGTATGTAGCCACGATAAGGGCAAATGGTCTTCAAGACACCAGGACCAAGGGACTAGACTGTTACTGATCTGTCTGTCTCCTCTCTCTTTCCTTCTATCCTCATTCCTCCATACCTAGGCATATATTCCTGGTTTTCCTTGGCAAAGTCAGTCTTTAATGCAGAAAACTTCTATGGCATATCCATCTCACTATTAGCTATGAGATAGGAACACATTTCTCCCTTCCTAGCTGAAAACTCCCCAGACATGCCCCTGAAGATCCAAGCCATTTTGAGTGGCTATTCTTATTGAAATTAACTATCACCAGAAACCTAGAGTCATATGAGAACACAGAAGTCCCACTAAAACCACATGGCTGGAGTGAGAAAACTAGCTCTTCCCAGAAGATGTGGGAATGAATGCCAAACAGACCCACAATTCATTTTCATATGGCTCTATCACCTATTTCCTTTCAACAGAAAATAGCAGCACTTTTGGAAATTCTGTTATAAATTGGCCATGCTAGATATACATTTAGCCTTGCTACTTATAATGATTCCATGACCTTCTCTTTTTGATCACCTCTGCCTGGTGTTAAGAACATAATTGCTGGTGAAACCATAGGTATAAGGAAAGCTCCAGCAGGATTCTGTGTAGAGCGTTAGTTTTTAAACTGCTGAAATATATCCAAAATACTTGGTTAAAGGTGTGTAATGAATGATACCAAGAGTCGGCTTACAACTCATGCTGCTTTTCTCTGGGTCAAGAATCAAAGGTAGAAATTAGCATCATACATTACTTCTTTCTTCCAACAATTTTTTGTTATAGAGGACCAGAAGATTTGTGTTGTTTAAATTGCTCCTTTACCAATTCAAAGGGAACAAAATTATCTTCCTTTCAATTTTTCAAATAGAGTAAATGATGCTACCATTTATATCTAATGCAGAATATCTTTAAGTGTGGTCCTGGACCAGCTGCACTAGAAGTGCTGGTATTCTTGTTAAACCTATTGAATTGAACCTTTATGAGTTGGCCTCAGTAAATGTGCTTAAAAAAAAAAAAAAAAGAAAACAAACAAAAAAAAATGAAAAACAACAACAAAAAACCTCAAGTGATTCTTATGCATGTAAAGCGCAAAATCCATTGAAAGTATGAATCTTCTGTATATTTCAACTCATCACTGCTTTTCACATATCTATCATATGGTCAAATCATGTCCATGTTTTTCAGTGAAGGTTTATTTATTCAGCACATAGTTCTTGGGACTAATATGGGTCATACAGTCTGTATTTCTCTTGTATTTCTCTTTTATTTCATCTGCATCAGTTTTAATCAATTGATAATCCAAGCTGACTAGATTCTTCCATTGATTCATTTGTTCATTTAGTTGCTCATTCTGCCACTCAATAAATATAAAGCACTTATTTCATGCCACATACTTTGTAGACACTGTGAATACAAACGAATCTAGCACAGTCACTGCCTGGGCTCACAATGACAGATTTACTCTGCTGCAGAAGGTTGAGGGCTGTGATGCCCAAGATGTAATGGGCAAAAGGATCAATTAATGGAAAACCATTATAACCAATTTCTTGAAAGCATATACCTACTCCAGAGATCATAGTTACTTAGATCAGGTTTTACTAAGCTTATCCTATGAAATCATTGTTTTAACCAATTCACAAAATTTACCTGAACACATTCTCTGTACAGGGCAATGTTCTAAGTACTGGTGGGAAAACACAAAATCATAAGATGCGTTCTTAACGTATGTTGAAGTTGCTAATGAGAAAATATACCATAAGGAAGATATTTTAACATCCTATAGCACATTTCTACCAGCTAGTGAATTGAGTTTAAAATATTCACAAGTAACTTCAAAGTCCTTCATTAGAGCACAGCTTATGGATCCCTTATATCTCATTGTTCTGATTCCTGGAGCTCTCACACAATCCTATCCAAGAAATCTTGCTAATCATCTGCTTTCTCCCTTTGAACTTGAACTTGCCTCATTTTCATTAGTCCCAGACACCCACTAATTTTCTGAACAAACATAATATCAGATTCTAATTTGCCCCAGAAATAGAAAGAACACGTTATAAGAAACCACACTGTTGTGTATCCAGATATGTCTTTGTTTTATTTACCTGTTCTAAGCTATTCCCTGGGACAGTATATCTTTCAAGTTCTTTCCTCTTCCAGGGATGCTCCTTCACCTCAAATCCTTATTTGACAAATTTTTACTCACTCTTCGAATTTCAGCTTAAATGCCTTCACCTTAACCATTTTAATCCTTTTCTATAAACCCAAGTCAGTTTCCCTGCTATACTTTTTGTTAGCAAGTCAGATTCTCCCTCAGAGCAGGTATAATAAGTTGTATTGTTGGTCCATATATATATTTGCTTTATATATCTCCTCCTGTAAATTATAATCCCATGAGGACCAGAATGGTATTTTTTTAGTCACCATTGTGCATGCAGCACTTAAGGCCTTGGCTGTCTTCCTGTAGGTATACACAAACTAATTTAGGAAGGATAAATTACAAAAGAAAATTTCAAAAATTGTGTTATGGAGGACTTCTGTATGTAAAAGAATTAATGTTGAACTTTGTTATATAATGTCTTAAGTACAATTGCACTTACTATCTCCGTCACTTTTTCTAGTTAAGAATTAGAGTGTATGATAACTGAAAATATTGTGCAACTATTCCTTGAGTTTATGTGTTGTATTTGCAATTAAATTATGAAACACTTAAGGATCAAGGATTTTGCCTTATGCATGTTTTGCACTACCTGGAGTATGTAGAATGACATTGAGCACATTGTAGGTTTTTAATACTGTTCAGTGAATCAAATTGAGCTGAACTGAATTGAAATGAATCAAAAAAGAAATTTTCATAACATTTTGCCTTCTGGGTTTGGCAGATAGAACACTGAAGTGCTAGTTAGAATTACTATACTTCACTCTCAACTAGCTAGTGATTTGGAGCCATTTGAAAGCTTTCCAATTCTCCACCTAGAGAATGAAGATAATGCCTATCATCTTCAAGAGGATGCTATGAAGATTAGATACCATCTTTACATGAAAAAAATCTTTATATGAAGTATTGTCATTTGATACCTGAGCAGGTTAAGCACAGACCAAGTAACATCATTGAGGTCTTATTCACATAGACAGAAATCTGCTAGAGTACAGAAAGATACTCAGAGAAAGTTGTGAGATAATTTTTTTACTTTATTTTACTACACCTATCTCATTGGCTTAGTAATTTCAGGATGACTTCGGATCCTTACCTGTTTTTAGAACTTGGAGAAGGATATGAGGTTTGAACTAATATCATGTAAAATTTCTCCCCCAATGATGAACTTTGTTGTTCATATTATCTTTATCCAGTTGAATCATGCAAACCCCAAAATTAATGAGGTCAGCAGCAGAGTATTTCTAATAGTTCTCTGACATACCTTTGCCTCCTGAGCAATCATTCTATTGGGGAAATTATCCCTCCCCCACAGCTACTGATCACACTCCCACCTTTACTATAATCTTCATCATAATTTGGGGCATACAAGTGTACACATGACCCAGGGAGGGCCCACCAGAAGCTTGTTGGGGGAATCAATAAGCATATTTCATGGATGAAAGATTCCTTCAATCAAATATTGCAAAGTCCCTTGGACATTATAAGACTAAATCAACTACAGGATCTCATTGTTGCCACATACAGAGAGGTTGCCTGAGAATAAAATCACCACAGTGGAAAGCAGAGCTGAGACATGGAGAGAGAAAAAGACAAATACTCGATGGCACGGTTGGAAAGCACCGATATCTGTTCTTATAACCATTAACCATCATTAGACTTCCACATAGTTCTGTATAAATCCACTGCCTATATCTTAAATGAATTTGAGTTGGGTTTTGTAACTTGCACTTGACTAATCCCTTCTTATAAATTCTACTTGCCATGGAATAGAAATCTTCTGTCCCATCCTCATTTTCTCCATTCCCTATCAAAAAGTATAATAACAATCTTTGTAATTTGGGAATTTTATAGTTAAATTTTTCTGAAAACTCAGAAATGATGGACTATAAATATCATAAGTAAATAGGAAGCCTAAAAATAGGATATGCTTTGATCAATTAGCCTAAGCTTATTCCTGAAGAAAATGTTTCATATTTGATTAATTTATTATCATAACATTTCCTTTTGAGTTGTGTCTACTAAATTGTCATCAACAAAGGAAGTAAAGACATATTCGTAAAATGATACAGAGAGAGAGACTTGGTATAGGACTTCCACTCAAGGTTTAAATTTCCAGATAAGTGGCCATTTGGTGCAGGTGATCCCTCTAGTAACAAACACAGAAAGAGGAACATCAGCCCTGAGGACTCCATTCCATTTGGGAGCAGTACTGTTTCAGAAAGTTTTCTTTATATTTATCTGATATCTGTTTATATTGGCTTTGTTTTGAACAATGGTATTTATCCTTTCATTCTATAATCTCAAACAGACCAGGGACCATGTCTCTCGTGTTCATCATTGTATTATGATTACATAGTAAGCGTGTGGATGATTATATGTGCCCATGAATATTTCTGAATAAATGAAATCATAAATTAATGCATGGATAAATAAACAGATGGATATATAATCTCTGAAAGCATGCAGAATAATTTCAATATTGAAAAATAACTGTAGGACTAAGGCTTCAGTTTTTCAAGTCCAAAAGTTTTTTATTTCAAACTGTTACTCAAGCTCCTCACTATCCTGTTTGTTCTTCTAAGGATCCATTCTAATCTATTAATGTTTCCTCAGAAGTATATCGTTTTATAATTCTACAACTTCATTCTGGGTCCTACTAATTTTCGTTTTGTATTCTTTTTTGTTTATTGAGGTCAGCAGCAGAGTATTTCTGTATATTTCTGTGCATAATATTGTTGACTCAAAATGCATATAGAGTAAGCTAAAATGCTAGAATGTTCTCAAAAATTGTACTTATGCAGGTCTTTATATATATATGTGTATATATACATATATATACACACACACATATATATAAATATATAATATATAATACATATATATTGTATTTATATACATATATTTATATATAATGTATAATATACATATATAATTATATATATAAAATCTTTTATATTAAGATTCCTAATGCTAAGTTGGATCCATTTATCCAGTCTTCCAAAATAATTTTTCATATTAACTACATAATAATTTTTCATATTAATTTTTCTTATTACCGTTCAACACATTTGTCTTTTAGTTTGATGAATTTGGTAAACTCTTACCTATTATGACATTTATACAAGAATATATTGGATAGAAGAAGTATTCTTGAATATTTTTGAATTAATGAAATCAGTGAATCTAATGAAATCAATGATATATCCAATGCAGTTCAAACTTAGGATGAATAGGAAATCAGAGCTGTTGGGAATCACAGGTTTGGTGTTAATCATCGAGAACACTTTCTTTGTCATATCACTTTCTGCACTCAGCATTGCAATATGCTAATGAGAGCATAAATATTCTAGCTAGGACATGTATCAGGAGAAGATTTGGACTTCTCATCTTTGAGCTTTATTGTAATCAGTGGCACTTTGTTTTTACCTGATGTGTTGTCAATTTAGTGTTTATCTGACTGCAGTAAATTTTCTTTGACATGCATTCAATATGAGTTTTTAGACACATATATTGTATCTTAAAAAAGAGGAAGAATTGCCATTGCTTTGGTTTTCTCTTCTATCCCACAGACAGACTTTAGGAAAAGCAATAGGAAACATACAAGAGAAGCATATGCAAAATGGAAAGAAGTAGGTCTTGAAAAAATCCAAGGGGAGCCCATGCTGAACGACTAATTAGTGTCTTCATTAGTGCTTCACAATAAGAAATATGAGCATGGAGGGAGGGAACTGCTAGATTTCTCCGGAGAGATTATAAAACAAAGTACTCCTTGATCTGATCTCATCTGTTCTTCTCTTTTGTCTTTACAGACAAAGAGGAGACATAAATAAGCTCCCACCTTCTGCTAAGGGCCGCAGGGCTTGCCAATTATTTAAATGATTAAGGAGGAGAGATGACTATTGGAAAGTGCACTTAAAAGGAGAGAAAGAGGCCAAAATACCCATATCATGGTAAAAGATTATTACTCCCCCATTACTCCAGATTTGGGCACATTTAAGATAGAAACCAAGAGGCTCTGAGCTGTAAATCCTCATCCCTTTACTTTGCATAGGCTTGACTGGATAAGCACTTAGAAGCTCCAGCTACCTACTTAGGCATGGCACAGAAATAAGTCAAAGGGAGGAGAGTTTGGCATGTTCACTCCTCCAAAACAACAGTCATTCCTTCAGAATCCACATGATCCTGAAGGAAGAGGTAATATTTTACTAAAACATCATTATTGCCAGACTTTTAGGAAAGATGATAGAGTTTAGATTCTAATCCCAAGATTTCTCAGCAAGAATAGTAATAGCTGATATTGTGATATTTGCAACACACCTGGCAGTTTTCTGAGTGCTGTATATGAATGTTAATCTATTAGTTTACACAGAGATGAGGAAACGGAGAGTGAACAATATACCCAACTTTACACAGCTGGTAAGTGTTGGAGTTGGAACTGGAAACCCTGCCTGGGCTCTCAACCGTCCTGTGAAACTGTTGCTATAGGGATCAACATACTTTAGCCATGTGTCAAACACAGGGCACAGTCTGGACCACAGATATGTGGTTTCACTCAAGGGCAATTCTTATGTAAAGCTTCTTTTTCCTCATTCACCACGTAGACCTTTGACAAATAAATGTTGGCAGTGGCATCAAACAAATCAAGATTTAAATAATTTAAATATCTAATCAAGCCTTGTCATATCCATTGACTTACATATTATGAGTAGCTAATAAAATTTTTTATTCTACTCTTCCCCCCACCCCCCATTTTTCTTACTATGATATACACAAAAATTGACCATTCTAACAATTTTAAATATACCATCCAGAGGCAGTAAGTGCCTTCATATTGTTGTGTAGCCACCATCACTATCCATCACCAGAACTTTTTATCTTATAAAACTGAAACTCTATACCCATTAAACTACCCCCATTCCTCCCCTCATCCGGCCCTAAGCAACCACCATTCTATTGTCTGTCCCTATGAATTTAACTACTCTGTGTATCTCATAGAAATGGAATCATACAGAATCTGTCTTTAGGTGACTGGTTTATTTTACTTAATATAATGTCCTCACGACTCAACCATGTTGTAGGGTGTCAAAACTGCCTTCATTTTTTAGCATGAGTAATATTTCACTGTGTGTAGATAGATTGCATTTTGTTTATTCATTTGTCTGTCAATGGACACTAGGGTTGCTTCTACCTTCTAGGTATTGTGAACAGGGCTGCCACGAACAAGGGTGTACTCTCCCACTCTAAGTGCAGAAGAGAATCCTCAAAAATTACTACATAAATTAACTAAAAATAACCATTTTAATTACATTTTTGAATCAGTGATCAAATTATAAAACTATTATGTCCCTGGTAATCAAAATAATTTTTAAATTTATATATACATTTGTATCATTTGACATATTATAAGTTTAAAGTACATTCATTTCACAAGCACTAACTAAGGAATGCTTATTTTGTGCAGAGTACTAAGTATAGCAGGTGCTTGGAGGAATTCAATGATGATTAAGCAATCACCTCTCCCCAGAAGGGGTATATATGCATATATTAAAAACAGGGGCATATGGGTGGCTCAGTCAGTTAAGCATCTGCCTTTGGCTCAGGTCATGATCCCAGGGTCCTGCGATTGAGCCCGACGTCTGGACTCTGCTCAGCAGTGGGCCTGCTTTACCCTTTGCCTGCTGCTCCCCCTGCTTGTATTTTTTTTTCTCTCTCTCTCTCAAATAAATAAATAAAAGCTTTTTAAAAATTAAAAAAAATATATACATGATATATTCCATTTAATTAATTCATTCAAATATAACAATCAGGGCATGTCATATTTTTGAATGAATTACCTCTGTCAAATATAGTCAGAGTAAGATGATTACTGCAATAACAGAAGCACAAACTAAAATTATGTGAGTATGGATGAATCTGAATGCCATTGCGGAATTAAAAACTACCCCCAAACTCAATAACAACCTAGGCTATGCTCAGCTGGGCAGTTCTACATTAGGCCTCAGTAATTGCAAAGCTCTGCTGCTTCTCACAACAACCTCATTGTGTTGGCCAAAACAAGCCATAAAGCCAAACTCAAAGGCAGGAGAGATGGAAGTATATTTGACTCCCAAATCTGAAGAACTGCAAAGTCAGGTAGTAAAAACTATGGATAGAGGAGTAGAAAAACTGGCCTCAATGAAGCAAACCACAGAGTGGAAAATAAACATAAAGTCTGAAGAGGGGATTAGCAGTTGGCACGCAAAAGAGAAATTATCTTAGTATGGAACCAGAATTGATAAAGGTTATGTGAAATAAAAACTTTTGTCAAGGTATTAGATATGCCTTGAAACAAAGAGCCATTGCAAATTGTGATTATATACCACTCAGAGTTTTCAGTGAAGCAGTGTAATACCTGAATTTATAGTATCTGGACTCCTCTAAAAATTAGAAAGAACTATAATTAGAGATGGGGGGAGTGGGTGAAAGCAGATGAAGAAATGTGTACCAAAAAACCCAGGGAATGTTCAGATGTAGAATAAATGATTTATGTAAGGAAATACTAGAATAGTGGGAGATAAGTTACAGAATTTTTAAAAATACTTTTTAAAAGTAGTTTGGGGGCAACTGGGTAGCTCAGTCAGGTAAGTGGTTGACTCCTGATTTTGGCTCAGGTCATGATCTTGAGGTCCTGGAATTGAGCCCCACATCAGGCTCTGTACTCAGTGGGGAGTCTGGTTAAGATTCTCTCCCCCTCTCTCTGCCCCTCCCCCTGCTTGCTCGTCTGCCTGTCTCTCTCTAAAATAAATAAATAAATCTTTTTTAAAAAGGGTATTTAGTTTTTTTCGAAGGGTTCTGTGGAAAATGAAAGACTTTTGAATAAATGTTTAAAATAACCAAAATAGTTAGTGGGAGGAAAAAATCTAACTGGGAATATGGGATTGAAAGAAAGAGTCTTGAGGCAGGATTCTAGGTAGAATGCTGCTGAAATAATGGAAGACATGATCTTCAGTTGGGGAAGAAGTATAGTGACAAAGAAAAGAAGAAGGTTAAGTGAGAACATTTGGGATGCTGCTGAAATAATGGAAGACATGATCCTCAGTTGGGGAAGAAGTATAGTGACAAAGAAAAGAAGAAGGTTAAGTGAGAACATTTGGGATGCTGCTGAAATAATGGAAAACATGATCCTCAATTGGGGAAGAAGTATAGTGACAAAGAAAAGAAGAAGGTTAAGTGAGAACATTTGGGATGACTGAGAAGTTGTAAAAAAACAGAACTCAAAAAAATTTCAACTCAAAGTTCTCAAGTCTCGGTGACCAGAGACATCAACATGTAGTTCCTTAATAAAAATCAAGATGAGCATTTATTTTAGTGAGAATTCTGGAGAGATTGTGTGAGTGTCCTGAGGTAAGAGAGTCTGTGACCAGTTCCAGAAATTAAAAAAACAAACAAAAGCAAAATAGAAGATGAAGAAGAACAATATACAACAATTTCACTTATCTAAGGTTTTGTATTGCAAGGTTTGTTACCTATGGTCAGTTGCCTAGGAAAGAGGGTGATCCTGGTTCCAACATATTGTCAGAAGGTCCATAATGGCCTAACTCTACATCAAAATGCTGGTCATTTCCCTCACTTCATCTCAACATGTAGGCATTTTTATCATCTCACAGAGATGGAGGGTAAGAAACATACAATAAGAGGTAAGAAGTACTACTGTAATTAGAATTTTTTTAAGTTAGGAAGTGAGGAAGTAAGAGACAGAAAGTGTCAGCCATTTAAGACTGTGGAAGTAGGCAGATTCTAGATAGTAAGGGATTTTAGTTAAGTTAAACATTAGAAACTTTGCGTGAACAGTAGGAAGTTTTAAATACCAGAAAAAAACATGATCTGATCATTATTTTTGAAATATCAATCTGATGGCTGAGTTGACATTGGTAAAGAAATTACTAATTAAATCAATTATATACAATGTACATAATCTTTCAGCATAAATGTGTCACCCCTGGAATTATATCAACATGTCTCCTGTGTAAGCAAGACAACTAAAATAGGTTAAACATGTTTTGGGTTTTTCTGAAAACAAAAAGGAAAAAAAGCAAAATCTCTATTTTACAAGTTGAAATATGCATCTTTCTTCATAGTAATACCATTAACTACTTGCGGACTGGCTAGAAATGTCCATGATTATTAACAATACAATGTAGCTTGTGAAAAATAAAGTGATCGGCAAACACTCAGATATATCAAAGATTATCTAGTAAGAACCAGTGACAATAGGGTTATCCAAGAAGGAAGATGTAAGTCTTAAAAAAAAAAACAGTAATTTTACCTAATCAAAACCCATTATATGGGTGCCTGGGTGGCTCAGTGGGTTAAAGTCTCTGCCTTCAGCTCAGGTCATGATCCCAGGGTCCTGCTCAACAGGGAGCCTGCCTCCCCCTTTCTCTCTGCCTGCCTCTCTACCTACTTATGATCTCTCTCTCTCTCTGTCAAATAAATAAATAAAATCTTAAAAAAAAATTATATTGGTCAGAACACAGTAGTCCTAGCATGCCAACACAACACTTCTTTAGGTTGGAGAAATGGGTATTTATTTTGGTGATTATCAAATATTCTTTTCTTTATTGTGGATTTCCCAGTTTCTTTCTTCTCATTTGATGCTTTGATACAAAATCAGAATTTACAGAATATTTAGGTGATTTTTTAAAAAATAATATTTTGAGTATTGATTGGATGGAAAGGAGAGCAAAATAAATAGCACACCACATCTCAATTTTCTAAATAGCCTACATTTTCCTTTTGGTCCACAAAATTGACATTTAAGTATATTGTAACTTTGCATGTTATTTCTCATTGAAGACTTATCTTTTTCTGAAGATGATTAAACATTATGTAGATTCATATACATATAAATGTATCTCCCACACCTTTATTTAAATATGAAATAGTGATTTTTTTTTTTTAACTTAACCTTCTAAATTAAACTTCTGAAAAACTGTAAAGGCCAAAGTTAGAGTGAACTTGTTCTATTTTCATCTTAACCAAAGTTGAGCTTACTATAATTAAATTACTTAAAAGGAAGAAGCAAATATTCTTTTTATAACTACAAATCATTTTTAAGAGTATAAAGTAAACATAATAGCAAAATACACTTGAACTCTCAAAAGGGCAGCCATTAAAAGCAAAGGAATCACAAGAAGGAAATATCAGAAGTAAAAAACACTGCATTCTATTTTAGTACTTTTACCCTCATATGTGTTGCAAATATTTTGCCTCTCCAGTTTTGCTGGTATTTTGACTTTACTTAAGGAATTTTTTTTTTTCTCCATGAAGAAATTTTGTAATGCAACTCAACTCAACTATTATACCTATTGTTGCTTCTGGATATTTTGCAATGCTTAGAAATAAATGCAATTAAATTCTCCAATATTTTCTTCTTGTACTTTTTTTATGGCTTCCATTTTATATGATGATATTCATCTTCACTAATCATCAGGAAAATGCAATTCAAAACCACAATGAGATATCACCCCACATCCCTCAGAATGTTTTTTATTAAAAACAAAAACAAAAACAAGGACAACAAGTGTTTGCAAGAATGTGGAAAAATTTTAATTCTTATACACTGTTGATGGGAATGTAAAATAGTACAGCTGTTATGAAAGAGAGTATGGAGGTTTTTCAAAAAATTAGAAATGGAACTGCAGTATGATCCAGCAGTCCCACTTTGGGGTATATATCCAAAATCATTGAAATCCAGATCTCAAAGAGATTTTAGCACTCTCATGTTTACTGCAGCATATTCACAATAGCCAAGCTGTGGAAACAAGCTAATGATGATGGGATAAAGAAAACATGATATATAGACATACACTGGAATAATATTCATCCTTTAAAAGAAGGAAAAATCTACAATATGGGACAATATAAGTAGACCCTGAGGACTTTATGTTAAGTGAAATAAGCCAGTCACAAGTACTGCATGATACCACTTATATGAGGTATCAAAAATAGATTCATAAAACGAAAGAGTGGAATCATGGTTGCCAGAGGCTATGGCGGGGTTGGGGAGGAATGGGTGTTATTAATCAACAGGTGTAAAGTTTCAGTTAAATAAGATTAATAATTCCTAGGTAAGTTGTACAACATTGTACTTGCAGTCAACAACAATGGATTGTGTACTTACAGCTTGTTAAGAGGACAGATCTCACATTAAGGTTCTTACCACAATAAAAAAAATAGTAAGATATTTAGTTTATTGGAAATTTACTGTGGAATAACGGTTATCTTACAGTAATAATAAAAAAGTAATACAACATTTTATTGTTTTCCTGTGGGCTATTTCAACATTTCTAGCAACACTACTTAAACGACTGACCCATTTTAATCAATGCCACTTTGTATCACATATTTATTTGAATAGATTTCTGACCTCCATTGTGTTCCATTGTTATGACTTTTTTATTTTTTGAATCAGTTATACTATTTTATGTATTGTAACTCTGAAATTTATTTTAACATTTATTAAGAATAGTTTCCTGCATAAACCATTTAATTGACAAATGCTGGTAGGAGGTCCATTTTGAAAGACACCAAGACAGAGACTTTCATTGATAAATCAAACAAATCTGCCTAAAGATACATAAAGAAATCAGCCAGTAAGTTTTATAGGAGAGAGGGCAGAACTATTCTCCAGTGAGAGGTGAAGGATTAATTTTTTGGGTCTCCAGAAAAGATATGCAGTTGTAGATCCTAAATACAAGTCTGGGAGAGCTGCGAGTCAGAACAGGAGGAAGCTCGACTATCCCCCTTTTCGCTGCAGACTTACATGCAAAAGGTGATACCACCACAATCCTGTCTGGAAAGGTCTCCTGCTAGAAACCTCTGCCACTAGCTGGGGCACTTTTTTTTTTTTTCTTTTTTTAAGATTTCATTTATTTATTTGTCAGAGAGAGAAAGCAGCAGGCAGAGAGAGAAGCAACCTCCCCACTGAGCAAGGAGCCTGATGATCCCAGGACCCTGGGATTATGACCTGAGCTAAAGGCAGACACTTAACCAACTGAGCCACCCACCCAGGTGTCCCTGGCTGGGGCACTTCTTATCCCTAAACTTATGCAATGTACTGCTTGATCCCCACTAGTATGTACACTGCAGAAGGGCAGGAACTATCTGTTTTGTTCATTACTTTATTCCCACATCAAGAACTGAGCCTGGCATCGAGTAAGAATAAACAATTGCTGAATGCTGAAAAAATGAATGAAAAGATTTCTGGGGTAAAGCACACAATATATGTTGACTGAAAACAACTCTTTGTCCATCACTCTCAACATCTTAAGTTAACACAGTTTGGCTGGTCTTGTAACTATAGAAATGGGACAAGGGTCAGTTTTGTCACTGAGAGTTATGTTAATCAGATCCTGGACAAGCAGTAAGGTCTTTCGTGAATTGCCCGTATTATTCTCCAGTTTCAGAAACTTCTTGATTATTTAGACAAGTTTTTTTATTCTTTTCTTCTTCTTTTTTTTTTTATTTATTAGAGTTTAAAAGATTATGGGATTTTTAAAATTAACATATAATGTATTATTATTTGCCCTGGGGGTACAGGTCTGTGAATCATCAGGTTTACACAATTCATAGCACACACCATAGCACATACCCTCCCCAATGTCTGTAACCCAGCCACCCCATCCTTCCTCCCACCCCCCAGCAACCCTCAGTTTGTTTCCTGAGATTACATGTGGGGTGTATCTTGCTAAATTAATACATTATTTGAGAGAAGTGACACATGCCCAGGCCAGTAACAGATTATGTCTTCTTATTTACTAAAGCTCTCGTTTATGACCTTAAGTAACTTTATAATTAGTTTTACACATAGGTCTTACTTTTTGTGAAGCTTATTTCTAAGTATTTTATGTATTATTTGCCTATTGCAAATGAGGTGATTTCCTTCATTATATTTTCTCATTGGGTTTGTTTGTATATAGAAAGATAAATACTTCTCCATGCAAATACTGGATGCAACCACACTACTGAATGTTCTCATTAATCATCATAATACCCCATGTCATTCTCTTGAGTTGTATAATTATATCTCCAATAATAAATATTTTTTCTTTTGCTATCTTATCTTTTTACAACAAATTACAGTACTAGTAGCTCTAGAACAATTTTGTTAATTAACTAAAATTAAACATTTTTGCACCACCTTGATTGTGAAATTCCAGTATTTCATTATAAGTTACAATGCAAAGGATAGAGAGCTACACAGAAAAACAACCTAACTATTTCTATTTCACTAAGAGCTTTTTTAAAATCTAAAACAGCTAAACAGATTTTTTAGCTAATCCATGTTTAGCATTCTAGCGATCGTGATTTTTATTTTGAATTAACATTGTGAATTATTAACAGATTTCTACTTGTTAAATATAAATCATTCAAACATCACTACATGCCTGCTGTGAGCCAGAATTACCAATGCCACTTAATAATATTATAGAGTATATTGTGATGTATCATAATAAACACGAGTGAGTAGTTGATATTCTTTTTTTTTTTTTTTTAAGATTTTATTTCTTTATTTCACAGACAGAGATCACAAGTAGGCAGAGAGGCAGGCAGAGAGAGAAGGGGAAGCAGGCTCCCCGCTGAGCAGAGAGCCCGATGCGGGGCTCCATTTCAGGACCCTGGGATCATGACCTGAGCCGAAGGCAGAGGCTTTAACCCACTGAGCCACCCAGGTGCCCTGTGTAGTTCATATTCTAATAAACTTTCGTAAGTGCAATTGCTCTGCCAACGTGTTTTTGTATGGGAGGATATATGTATCTGTGTGGATGTACACATGTGCTGAGTCCATGCCAGACCTGAAAATTCACTTAGCAAATCTCTGGCTTAAGGAACGTAACTGAGTCACGGCCCTAGCTCTACATTCTCCAATCCAACATGGCATTTGCTCTGGAGCCACGCATCCCATGGGCCACTCTCAACCAATAACAGAGCACAGCAGGGATATAGCAGTGACTTTGTTCAAAGACCTTCTCTTGGCCTGGCTGAACTTCATCTTCAGAACTGTGCTGAAATCTAAGACTCATCCTTCCAACCTATATTTCCCTCTCTCCTTGATAAGGATCAGATATGCATGGCAGATTCCTGGCTCTGGCCAGCAACTTTGACTCACCTCCCATTCTCTTTCACATTCATGTCTCCTAGTAAATATTTTGTATATCAAATCCCATTTTGGTATCCACTTCTCAGAAAACTCAAGACTATCACAAGTGTCCCTAGAATGGTCAGAGAAAATGGGCAGTTAGATGGGGATTTGGGACTGGCCTACAGTGAGCAATAGATTCTAAAATGGAGTAAATGGCTCTTGTGAGAATATTCTGTGACTGACAAGAAAGAAAATAGACTACATTAAAAGGATTACATATATTAGGTAGGTAACATGTACTAGCAGGAATAAGGGAAATATAGATAGCATTGGATCTTGATCAAGGTGTTTAGAATTTAAGACTGGATAAGAGTCCATTTGAGGTTGTTTTCTCAGGACATGGAATTAACAGCTCAGCAAGGATACCAGGGGTGTGCCTAACTCTGTTGGTATGGCTCTTTAAAACATGGAAAAGGCGATGTAAAGCACTCGGAAAAGAGTGAAGATCTGAATTTCCTGGAAAATGGAAGAGAAACAAGTAAAGATGTTGAGGGTTACAGGCATGTTGGAATAATACATATGTGAGATCAGAAGACTCATCAGACTATGTTCCACGGGTGGGCCCAAAGGACACACTTTCATCAAAGCTTTTAGGAACTGTTGGTGACAGAGGCATCAGCATGACACAGAATTTCAGGCAGGCTGCAGGCCAAAGATGATGGTAAGAGTGGTGACCACAGAGCCGGGCTCATGAACATCTATAGGGATGATATGGCCTCAAAACGGTAGAAGTCAAGTGCCAGGACTTAATTACCAGAAGCCAGGAGGTCATAATTACTGCAAAGTTGCTAAAGGAGACAATGCTGATAAGGAGGCTTGACATGCAGGAAATTTTAGAAGTGATTTATTGAGCATGGCAACCATAAAGGCAAAAGGACAGGTAGACAACAAAGGTATCATGACTTCTACAACATCTGCAAACAGAAAGTGGCAAGAATGGAGGAGTGGGAGGCTAAAGGTTATTGCTGCAATACCAGATTATGATCCCTTGCTTAGTTCTCATTCCTAGGCCAATTTTCACATCTGGAGGCCACTGGCTGAGAGAGGAAATATTCTGTAACACCCATGATGATTCCCTGAGTCTCAAAAGGAACTATGGTAATTTAACTCAGGTTGCATTGAGGAATAAGGATTACCCAGCTATTTTAAAGACTATAAGACACAGGGTCTGATTTGGCATAGATATCATCATGGCCCTTCTTCTCTTAGCATAGGGATTTATGGGGTCAGGTAATATTAGAGTCCTTACAAAAGTCCCACTCCCAGTGGCTCACCGAATCTGCAGACTCACACTGGGGTTATTTCTGTAGACTCCAAATATATCACTGGAATTGATAAGCTTGGCAGTTGACATACCTCCCACCTTGTGTTCTTGTACTGTGAGGTAAGAGCTCAAGGAAAGGTCAAGTGAAAATCTCTAAATCTAAACCCCCTAGCTTGCCCAAATAATGAATGAAACACAGTATCACAAGCCTAGGGAATAACAGAAACTAGTGATGTGATTAAGGACCTACAACATGCCTGGGTCGCAGCCCCTTACCATATCTCCATTTAATTCACAAATCTAGCCCCTGAAGAAACTGAATGGATTCTGGAGAAGGAGTGCAGACTACTGTATGCTTCTTTCAAATGGTAGCCCCTATCAGAGCTGCTATGCTAAATTTGGCATCATTGCCAGAACAAATTAATAAAGCTATTGATTTAGTGAATGCATTATTTTCCATTAGAAGAGAGGATTATTTATAGGGCTTTTGCCTCAGAGTTTTTGAAGTCTCCTGCCCAGTGTCATAATATAGACTGAAGAGTAAACCATCCAATTTAAGGGGAAAAAATTACATTAATTACATCAATGACATCATACTTAATGATAAAATGAGCAAGAAGTAGCTGGCATGCTAAAGTCCTTTGTGAATACAGGATCTGCAGGGAGTGGGAGATAAACCCTATGAAAGCTTGAGATGTGAACTTCTATGAAGTTTTTAGAGCTCCAATCACCAGATGAAATGTCAAGGTACATGACAAATTACTTCAGCACTCATCTTCTACCACTATGAAGGAAGAAGCATAGCACTCTTGGCTTCTGGAAGTCACATATTTTATAATAATCAGCCCACCTGCACACTGAGTGACATGGAAATCCCCAGCTTTGAGTGAGTCCCATGGAGGGAAGAATTCTGCAACAAACTCAGACTGTGGTGTAAAAGGAATTATTGCTTGAGTCATCCTATCCAGCAGACACTATGATGTTGGTGGTAAGTGCTGGGAAAAGATGCCGTATGGAGCTATGGCAAACCTCAGTGTGAGAATCACAACAATGGTTCATGGGATTCTGGACTAAGGCCATGGCCTCTTCCATAACGAATTATATGGCCTTTGAGAAACTGCACCTGCCATGTTAATGAGTCCTAGGAGAAATGGAATACTTGACCCTAAGACACAATGTGAACAATCACCTATCATGGCCATTATAAACTAGATTCCATTGCACTTGCCAAATCATAAAGTTGGATTTGCTCAGTAGCGGTCCACCATAAAATAGAAATAATACACCTGGGAATGAGCCTCAGCAGGGCTAGAAGGCATACAAGTAAGCTTTGCCTGAGAACTACCCCTCTTTGGACTTGTACTTAGAGCTATGAGTGTATCACCAACCAGCCAAATGAGAAGGAAAAAGACTGAGCTTCTTTTGCACCTAGGTTAGCTCACTATGTGCACACAGCCCAAATCAGATGTGAATGGATTGCTGGCAAAATTAAGGGTACTGCTGAAAGATAGTGGAGAGGAAAATTGTCCCCAAGAGCTGAACCAGTGCATCGGGTCATTGGCTTTAGGTGATAGGGACATGAGATGAGAATATATACATTCTTAGGCATGACTTTATCTTGGATTTTTTCAGGAGTTTGCCTGTGCATTTTGATGTGATAAACTATTGTACATATATACCACAAAAGATAATCAGTTTAGATTACGGATTCTTCTTCTTTAATCTTTCTTAGTCATGTACATTGGTTTTTACATCAGAAATTAACTTATAATATTAAGATAGTTACTCTTCTTTATTTTTATTATTTTGTTCCTTAGTCTTTTCATGTTCAAACACTTTGAGACCATTTCATAGTATGCCTCTTACAAATTACATACAGTTGAGATTTTTGTTGAGATCTGAGCCTAAAATAATTTTCTCTTAATAGATAAGTTTAGTTCATTCACATTTATGGATATAACATATTTCATCCTAGTCCTGATAAACTGGTTTATATTAGGATGGCTGTTCTTAATGAGATTCTTGTTTTTATCTTTTATTAAATGTCACCACACTTCCTTTCCCTGGAGATTTTTGTAGATATAGCGGCCATCACATTCTAATATGGGCTGCTGCTGTACTCTGAGTTTCTGAATGTTTCCCCTTCGTGGGTGACATGTTTTGCTTGAATGATCATCTAATTTGGGGAGCTATAATAATTTACTATGTTATGCATAGATTGTGTGTTGTTTCCTTTTTATTATTACTTATCTCTGAGTGCATTTATTTCTACAGGGAAAAGATTATTGAGGCAAAAGAAAAAAAGTTGAAGCAACTTCTGAGTTTCGAAGTACCCTGACTTCACAGCAAAGATCCTTAAATACTGGCTTGTGAGTGATGGTTTCAGCTACAGTTTTCCCACAATTTTCTAGGATTCTAAGGCTCTTCCTTCAATAATCTGAACAGTTCCAGTGTCTTTCAGATAAAATTCAATTTTGTTTATTAGGTTTTAACTTCTTTCTGCCTTTAGCCACATTGAGTTGGGTTTCTTTACCTGGTAACGAAAGAAAACGGATACAAAGTAGGCAACATAGACATTTGGAAGTTACAAAGTTGAAGGTTAAAACGTCTTAACTGCTCTTTCAGAACAGTGGAACAGGGATGCCTGGGTGGCTCAGTTGGTTAAGTGGCTGCCATTGGCTCAGGTCATGATCCCAGTGACCTGGTATCAAGTCCCACATCAGGCTCCTTGCTCAGCAGTGAGCCTGCTTTTGCCTTCTGCCTCTGCCTGCCACTCTGTCTGCCTGTGCTTGCTCGCTCTCTCTCTCTGACTAATAAATAAATTAAAAAAAAAAAAAAAAAAAAAGAACAGTGGAACAAAAATTCCAGACCTTCCAATGATGGCATGCTTTCCTCTCTGTCTTATAGTAATTTGCCCTAACAACCTAATGTATCCCCAAGGTCTTGCACAGTATGTGGTACTCTCAGGAAACCAACAGAGTGAGAAAGTTCCCGAGCCTCAGTCAGCCCCAATTATCCAATACGTGAAATGAGAGAGTATAGTAACACTTCTCTTTCAGACCAGGCATAAGAATTAGAAATAATGCATGCAGAACATTTGGTTGAATGCATAGCATATTATGTACAGAATGTAAGCAGTATTGATTAATAGTAAAATGTTATTAGTATATTATTAATGAGTGATGGAATTAAATTTAAATGGCAGCTTCTTAGTGAGTGGTAATAATATTTTAAACTGCTTAAGTTTCTTAAATGATTAAACTGAAAGTCACACTATCAAGTCATCAAAGACAAATTTCAAATGCTGATGGCTGGAAAAAACAGCTTTGTCAGTGAGACTAGAGTTTAGAATAGTCAATATTTGGCTCTTGATGGTCCCCACAAAAGATTATTTCTAATACAATTTTTTGAGAAAACATGCAGATGCCATAATAAAAGTGGGTTCCAGGAATCAGAAGCACTATGGTATTGCAGAAAAGTAGAAGCTGTGATCTTTGAATAAAACCCCAGAGACACGGTGAGGCTGACATCAGTCCTGTTGCCAGGTACTGGATTCCTCCCAAAGACTTCCTTTTTTTTTTTTTTTTTAAGATTTTATTCATTTATTTTAGAGAGAAAGAGAGTAAGCACGAGTGGGGGGAGAGGCAGAGAGAGAAAGAGAATTTCAAGCAGACTCCATGCTGAAGGCAGAGCTCAACAGGGGCTCTATGGTGGTAGCGGGGTGCTCAATCCCAGGACCCTGAGATCATGACCTGAGCCAAAATAAAAAATGGGCCATTTAACCAACTGAGCTACCCAGGCATCCCTCTAAACACTTCCTAATTCAGGAGAGGGTGACAGTTAGCAAACTAAATTCATACAGAATTTTAAATTTCATTATAAATGAGTAATCATATATACATACACGAAAAGTTGCCTGAATTCACCTATTAATCTCAATTTGAAAAATATTAAAATTTCTATAAGGCAGGGAATTCTACTTTTCTGGGTAATTTTAAAAATATGATAAAATTCATTATTTTGATCAGTCTCCCCAACTAATCAGAGGAGGACCCAGGAGGTAATTCTTTCCACTCCCCCAAGGCCATCCTTTTAGCAAGTCATTACAAATCTAGTCTAATAGAGGTGTGTGCCTTAAGCACAGATTATACAATGAATAATGAATTCCCCAGTAATGTCTCCCAAGTCTCCATAACTTATTATTAACACTAATCAGCTAATCAATATAAGAGTAAGCATTTCAGAAATGAAAAATTTCAAACAGTATAGCTTTTCCTATACATACTCACTATGTTTTGGTTTATACTGATAGAGAATCAACACATAATGAGATTTTTTGTAATTCCATTTCTCATTATTTTTACTTGCTTCCTTTCTCTTAAAGATGTTTTGCATTATAAAAAAGAAAGATGTTTTGCATTATATATAAAAATGTTAACTTTGTCCAACTGTATTTAAAGATAAAGTTCAAAGAATGGGGGCCTCAGAGTAGAAGGAACTATTGGAAGCCTGTGCTGGCAAATACTTTGTATGCTAGAATAAAAATCAAAAGCATAAGCCAAACTCAGAGGGTTTAGGGGCTGGCAAGATAAAATGACAGTGAGGCTATTTAGAAAACAGTATCACCAAAACCTGAATGGCTCCTTGTGGTATAAAGCACTAGTTATAGCCAAGAAATACACTTGGAAAAACATACTACCCTTGTGGTACTTTTAAACCCTATACGGAACATGACAGAAAAACAGTGTCCTCGTCACTGACTCCCCTCCCCCTTTGCCTTGGAAATAATTTCCCAGTGGAGGGTCCCATGTCCCTGCATTAAAGCCCATTTAACCGTAAGCAAACCAAACTCTATCCATCTGAGTTAATTCTTAGTCATCATCTTTCCTGAAAGAATGCGTCAATGGTACCTAAGACGCAATGTTATTATTCACCAAAACTATTTTTGACTGTACTCACTAAAATGTACATTGCACATCCATTGCCAAATTTCCAAATTTAAAAGGTGATGCTCTTCTTATACACATAGAAAATCCTTTAAAACTTCTCCTTTCTTCGGCTTCAACACTTATTGAGGGCCTCTTACATGTTAGAGTGAGCTGGAAGGTTTCACATGCCCCGTGGCATATCTGCTAGATTTTGGCTTTTAGCCACAGATCATGCCCCCTTAGGTGGAATTAGGTAACGTAACAAGCAAAATATAATCATGTAGGTTATATAATCTCATAAACATTGTTAAAAATAACTGCCATAATGATATTTATATATTAATTTTTATCTACAGATCATTATCCATCACTTAATGAATCCTGTATTCTCAAAATATCCCTGATTAAGATTTCTTGTCACTGTTACATTAAGAAAATAAAAAAGTATATAATACTTTTATTGTTGAACACAATTGTTGAATTGATAATAAATCATATTACTTTTGAAAGCAATAAATAACATGTAATAAAAAGCTACAGTATATGCAAATTTCTAAAGAATAGTAACTGATTTATAGAACAGTCCATACCCCGTCCCATTTTCTGTTATCTGGTGTGTGTGTGTGTGTGTGTGTGTGTGTATGTGTATGTGTGTGTGAGAGTGTGTAAGATTTTTATTTATTACACTCATTCTCTTTTTTTCCTTATTAAAAGAATGTAAAATCTATAGAAGTTATAAGGATATTTTTCTTAAGTATGAAGGTGTTTTCTTAAATTGTGGTTAAACAAATAAATTATAAAATATTGAGAACATTAAAGATTTAATTTTATGTAATTTCAGAAAGAGAAAAATTCAAAATGAGAAAATACATGAAAAATTAAACACATACCTCAAATACAATAAAATTCTTATGCCAATATTTTTTAAAAAGGGAGTAGTCCTTAGGGATAACAAGATTAGTTTGAGATCATATGTTTCATTTAAATATTATGTTATAATGACTTATAAAATTCATTATCAATCAGACTTAAATATAATCTTCAAATTTTATTGTGATGATTT
Organism: Martes martes; assembly: GCF_963455335.1. Lineage (NCBI taxonomy): Eukaryota > Metazoa > Chordata > Mammalia > Carnivora > Mustelidae > Martes > Martes martes. The sequence continues at coordinate 185,064,397 of NC_137889.1, read as the reverse complement.
AATCTCCTTAGGAATTACCTATATTAAATTTGTACAATAATAAAATTAGTTTATATAAAGCTTTAGAATTTATAAATCATGATCATGCACATTCCCTCATTAAATTCTCGCATCAAGAGTGTGCATGTTAATTTTATACCAAAGTGAGCCATTCAGGGTCCTGCCAACAGTTGAGAATGGAGAAGGAAATTAAAACCAGGTCTTCTAGGTTCAGGACCTTTCTGCTAACTTATGATGCTTCTGCATACACCTGCCATCTAATTCTCTTTTATAATAGTACTTTGCTCCTCATGAAGACAGAAAAAAAAAGTGGCATTTAAAACAAAACCAAAAAACTTTAAAGTCAGACAACCGGGTTCAAATCACACCTCTGTCACTTGGATAGCTCTGAAGAGACTATACAATTTCATCTTATGACTCTCAGGTTAATCTCGTCTGTAAATAGAGATAGACTAACCACTTTATGGAGATGTTGACTTAAATAAGAGACATAACGCTGCTATCCTATTAGAAGTCTTCAAAATATGTGCATTCTACCTGTTTCCTTTATAGAAGTTTGTTATGATATTGAAAAGTTTCTATTTTTTAATTTTTTTAAGATGTATTCATTTGTTTTAGAGAAGGGAGAGGGGCAGAGGAAGAGGGAGAGAATCCTGAAGCAGACTCCCCACCAAGCACAGAGCCCAGCATGGGGCTCCATCCCAGGACCCAAGCCCAAACCAAGAGCTGGATGCTTAACCAACTGAGCCACCTAGGCACCCCATATAGAAAAGGTTTTAAATCAAAATCATGACTTCATTCCAATGTAATATATGGTTTCATTTTCCCTCAATTTCATTTTCATTATGCTTTAAAGTAAAACAAGTAACAAGAAGAAAAAAAAAATCTTCAAGAATAGAACATAGGGAAGAATTGTGTAAACACCAGGAAAATGAAAAGAAAAAATTACAGAGCTAAGTGAGAGATAAAGAATAAAAACTCCTAGTTAAGGGATGTGTTTTATTTGTTCACTGAGGATGCAGATTTGACTCTTCCATTTAATCATGAAAGAGTCTCTCAATCAATTTCCTCAAAGACTCCTCGTTGACACTGAATTATTAAACAAGAGGTAGATCAGTGTGTGGAAATCTCGTGTTCCAGAAAAATCTTGAAGTGTTTCTTGACACGTAGCAAATTCCACTAGTGTCACCTCACATACATAATTAGTTCTTGATGACAATTCAGGGGAAGCACTACAGAGTAGCCAGATAACTGGAACTAATGCACTAGGGAAGACCATGCACGGGAACTGAGAGCAGTGTGCCGAGAAGAAATGAGAACAAGGACTCTAAGTGGCTTCCGAGTGGGATGCTGACTTGAGATGAACCTAAAGAGGGCTGGTCACAGAAAATGTGCTAAGGAAAGGTCAAAACATGGTTTCCAGCCAAGTGAGACATTTGGATTTCTATGAAAGGACAATGTTTCTTCATCATCTCTGACCTTTGCTTTAGTTAGAAGCCCCTGTGATGGTTGGAATGTTCATTTAGATCAAACAACAACAGAAGTTTTTAGTAAGAATTAGAGAATACGTAGCAAAGGAGAGGAAATAAAAATATAAGAATCAGATCCTTTCTTAAGCACTTCTTAAATAATCAGACAAAATCTTCTCTGGCCACTCTGCTAGCAAAATTTAATCCATTGTTATCTAATGCCACACACTTGGTGAAGTTAGTCTCCAAATCCTTTGCTGCTTTTTAAAAAAATGTGTTTTCTATGCCTTCTATGCCTGTAGTTCAATATACCCACCCTTACTTACCCAGCCCATCAGGATACCAGACAGAAATTACTAGCTCTATCCCATCTTCCCTGCTGACTACAGCCCCTCCTCCTAATCCCAAAGGCAAGTGCTATCAGTTTCTAAATCTATGGAAAATTACTTGTGGAAATCATTTTATTTTCCAGCTTTCCCCACTTACTCGGAAAATGCCTCAGGTCACTCCGTTACCACTCATTCAGCTCCTTCATGGTTTCCCAAAACATACTGCTGGTGCCTTACTTCCTTTTCTTCCCCTCCCATCACTCATCTACCATATACTCATTTTGTACCTCTTATTTTCAAAACACTGTACATGTACAGTTCATGCTGTTAAAGTGTTAACTCTTATAAAGAAGCTAAGGCAGTCATATAGTATTATGGTCACTTTGGCACAGATTTTAGAAGTTTTATAAACCATACATTCTTTTCTTTTCTTTTTTTTTTAAAGGTACTAACTGAATTTACAACCAGGGAGATGACTTCTGGTGGAGGGCATCTGGGAAAATTGCAGAAAATGTGCATGAAAGAGACAGGATTCCTCCATGAGGATTACCATCTACTCTGGTCTAGCTCTCTCCATGTAGTCTGTGGAAGGCATCTGATACCCTTTGCTTTAGTATAATGGATGTGAGCACATTTTTCTGCTTTGGAACGAAAACCATAGAGTTTCAAATTCTCCCTCTGCTAGAAGTTTATATAATCATTGACATATTACCTAAGCTCTCAGTGCCTGAGTGTCTTGTCCTGTAAAGTGAAGACAAAAATATTTACCAAATACTGTTGCCATATATATTACATTTGTTGATGGACATCCAAGTCCTTAGAATAGGACCCTGCGTATGGCTCTCAATACATGTTAGATATTATCTGTATTCAAAATTCTATTGCCTACTGCATTGCTGTCTTGGTTTTTGTCTTGTTTTTAAGCTTCCATCTCTAATTCGCCATTCTCCCTTTGTTCTGGAATACTCAGGCCCAAATATCCTCTCTTTGAGCCACATCTCCCCTTGATCTCCCTACAATTTTAGACTCCAGAAATAATCACGGCTACAGGAATATTCTGTTGTTAATTATTTGGGGGGGAGGGGGCTGATGCTCCCTGGGCTTGGAGTGACTATTCCTGCTCTTTCTCTGGTGATAAATTCAAATTCCAAATCCCACTGTAGACATCATCTAATCGATTCAGTCTTCACTTAATCCTTTTGTCCCCAGACTGGCTTTCTCCCTCTCCTATGCTTCCTCTTTATCACATTCCCTCATATCATAAATATTCCTTTATATTTCCATTATTCTACCTACTTAAATTTTCACATGTGTATTCCATAGGAAGTACTCAATGAGTATTTATTGCCTTGGATAGTAGATACTCAATATAGTTTTGTATTGATTTGTAGTCCAATAAACAAAAGAGGTTTATGATTTTAAAACAGAAAAAAATAGAAAAATTGGATTTCAAAGATGTGAAATAAATGAGAGTATTTTGTCTAACCTCTTAGTTTTACATCCAAAAATGCTATGTAATTTGCTCAAGGAAAGAATGGTAGTATCAGGTAAGAAGTATTGAGTACTATGCTCCAGGCACTTTGTTAAGTATTTTATGTACTTCACCTTATTTAATTTTCTTAACACCTCACTGAAGTAGATGGTGTCACCATAGCTACCGTATAATTCTCATGCCTTCCCAAACCGCCATCCACCCCAGGTTGCTGGAGGAAACTGAAATATAAAGGGTATATTAGTTGCTAGAGATAACAACGTTCCAAAAAACCAGAGAGGCCAGAACAACAGAAATGTATTGTCTCACAAATCTGGAGGCTAGATGTTCGAGATCAATGTTTCAGGAGAGTGGGTTTCTACTGAGTGTCATAAAGGAGAATCCTCAAGGGAGGTAGACCCTTATCTCCCAATTTCAGCAGGAAGCCTTATTCCAAGCTGCAAAACCACCTGCTGTCATAAAGATATGAGAATTTTGTTTTCCTTCTAGATAAAGCCAACTAGCTAACACAGACGGTCACCCAGTTACCTGGTAAAGTTAGCAGGAACTCTGCGTGACAGAATGTGCCATCGAGTCTTCCTACTTGACTAGTCATTGTTTATCTTGAAAACCTGTATGCAATGGGCTACATCTGCCTGGTTATACAAAAGAGTGAGGGTTTCTTTCCATTTTTGCAATCTCTTAGTGGATTGTCTATGATGCACCTCACATTCTAGTTTAAATTACATTAGATAACAATACTATTTTCTTTTCATACTACCTCCGTGGAAGGGTTCTTGAGTGCGGAGAAAATTTTAAGTTCTATTTCCCTGACTGTACTTCTGTGTCCAAATTTCCTCTTCCTATAAGAACACCAGTCATATCGGATTAGGGGTCACACTAATCACCTCATCTTAACTAATTACGTCTTCAGTGACCTTATTTCCAAAGGAGGTCACATTGTGATGTGCTGGGGGTTAGAACTTCAACACTTGGTTTGGAGGAAAGGGAAACAATTCAACCCATAAAAGAATAACTAATTTATCCCAAGCTTAATTATTTAGTATAAGAACCAGAGTGTATGAATGTCATGTATCTCCTAACAGTATTTTGAAGCACTATGCGTACTTATTCCCAGTGCTTTTCCTACTGTGTAGAGACCTAAAAATAAAAGGACTGGATTTCACGTGAGAGCAGACTCACTCAAAATGAACAGCGGTTCCAGCCACAACTTCCTAATTGGTATTTTGCTGACGAGGAAATGTTATTCATCCCTCATTCTTTTACTCTCAGACTCACAAAGAGCCCAATCATCAGTGGAACCAGCTTCAAACACAAAATACATTTTCAGATCTTTTAACGTGAATTTAAGATGACGCTGCATGAAAGTGTTTTAGAAAAAAAAACGAGCTTTTGTTTCTTTTGTTTGTTTATTTTTTTAAAAAGTAACTGCCTGGTAAATTGTATATGGGTTCATAATCTTGTGATTATAGGTATAATTTTTACTAGCTGGAGACTTTAATAGGAAGAAGAAAACAAAAGCAAAGAGCTCCCTGCTTCCCAGTCATAGCCTCTGTTTCAAGTCCAATGATCTCCCTTTTTTCCTTTTCAATTTTTTAAAAGTCCTGTAACTCTTTCATTACAGCATCTCTGCCATACAAAACCATCTGAACATGAATTATTTCTAATTCTTAATAAGACTTCCAAATGAAAAAATGTGTTTATGGCCTTTATTGTTGCATTTCATCTATTCTCAGGCCAGACTTCACTGCTGGCTTCTTCTTTATTGGTACAGGAGAAGTTTATTGCATAATTCATAGTCCATTAATGATCTGGCAACCAACAAAACTCTTAAGGCACTGCAAAAATAGCCATGCCCACTAAACAGAGAGATTAACTGCACTTGGATGCTGGGAACAGCTGTGCAGGGAGAAAACAGGTGGATCCAGGAGGAACTTGCTTAAGCAAAGAGACTAAAGTCAAGATTCCGTCTTCTTCATTAGAAGAGAATCTTCTCTTAAGTATTTTCTTACCTAGGACAATCTAAGAAACACAGTATTTCCCATACATTCCGTAAGCACAGAAATGAGTGCTTGATGGTGAATAAATACCTCTTTACAGGAAAACATAGATCTTCTGTCTGAGGAAATAAAATTGTGAGCATGCCCCAATTAATTCGGGTGATTGGATAGATCACCATTTTAGATATGACATCGGTAAAGTCCATCACCATTTCTCTCTCTCTCTCTCTCTCTCTCTCTCTATATATATATATATATACACAATGTAGTCAGTAAACAGCTTCATGAAGCAAAATTTATATGTTTCAGTTTCTAGCCATTCCTTATGGGCCCTTCCACCTAAGTATTTCATTTTTCATAAAAATGGATATAATGATTCTGCCGGCTTTCAATAATATTCTTCCTACCAGTGCAAGTTCATCCCAGCATAGACGATACTGCTTGCATGAACTATTGGACAATCAATCTCAGATCACTCTCTGTACCACCAGGTCCTACCCTGTTTCTGTGGTAATTTTCTCCAGCTGTGTTGCTGATACAGGTAATATAGCAGCATTTATAAAATACTTGAAATCTTTCTTTTTTAGTTGAAGTCATGTTCAGAGCTTTCTCCAAGTCAACTCTGGGGACCTTTGACATATTGTGTACTTGCTAAAATAATTTAGAAGTTCTGGGGTTTCTCTTTTTTAAAATAGTTTGGAGGACTTCAACATAGAAAAAGGAAGAAAGCTGATTGTTTCAGTTACGTAGGCTATACATACTAGGTTTGCAAAACAGAAAACCATGAAGTAATGTCTGAAACTTTTTTTTTTTTCTAAGAGTGGTACTGTGACTTATATGTAGCCTTTCTCTTTTAAACCCTTTAAGTTTACATCTTAAGTACCTCCCCGTTGCATGTCTCTGGTGGAAGTACTATATGGATCCGTCCCAACAGTTCTTCTCCAAGCTTATGTCCCATCACAGCAACTTGAAAAGTCAGTAGCTATACTGGGCTAATTTCCTTACAAAACTTAAATATAGACTATTGGTTGTTTCCTTTCAGCTATTTGTTGTGGGACTCTTACCATCTACCACCTAGAATACTTTCCTTTTGCTCAATGACCTTCTAAGTTCCTTATTACTTTAAAAAAAAAAAAAAAAAAAGTCCCATTTTCTCCATGTCACCAATATCTTTATTCTATGCATTCCTACAGAATAGAAGGTAAGAGAAGGAAGAAATGTAATGGATACTACAGAAAAACACCCTCGTTTTATAGGAAAAGATTCAAGCTGTGTCCAAACTCATTGATATGAGTCATGATTTAAGAATACTTCTAAATTCCTCGAGGACTCTCCAGCCAAAAAAATAATCCAGTATTATAATTATATTAGGTCTTAAAGGTCAAGAAGTAGCACTTATATTGCTTTTGTTCAATCAACTAGTTGATCAACCAATAAACATAAAATGAAAATCTACTATATACTGGTACCGTATTAGGTGCTAAAGGAAATAGGGAGAAGTACATATATGATGTCTCTCTTCTAAACACTTGAAGGTTACTTGACAGATATAAGAATAACTAATGTAAGATGTGAAAAGAATTATGAGAGTTAAGATGGAAGGCTACTATAGTCCAGGAAAAGGCTTCATAGAGGAAACGGACCCAGAGAAATCTTGAATTATGGGTTGAAAATGGCCATATAATGAGAGAATACTAATAATGAAGACAGGAAAATGGCAAAGTATAAAGTCTGCTTTAAGAACAAACCTGCTTTAAAGTTAATACCAGCAAGTAGAAAAGAATAGGTTTTAAAAGTTGGCCACCAATCTTACTGTGGAGTAGCTTCAATTCCAATTTTAGAATCCTGGTCTTAATCTTGAGAATGGATAATACGATGTGGCAAATAAAACATTAAGTTTCTGAATATAAAAATATGGCCATAAAGAAATAATGATGGAGGTGGTAGTAAACATGTATGATTATCTAGAATGAATTGTTACAGAATGATCAACATAACTTAGTTTATGGTGATAATCCAGATGTGAGAGGATAGTGAGGGAAGGAAATATTAGGAAAACAAAAACAAACAAACAACAGTGTCTTATGTGAGACAAATGATATTTGCATGGCATTATGCATACAGTGTGTTTCCCAAACTTTCTAGATGACAACGTTAATAAATAAGCTTCAGTTAAAAAGAGAGTTCAAGGAAGTCATATCAAGAGAGGTTCCCCTGTGTTCCTTGTAATTGAGTCTAATGTCTACAGAATATTCGAGCAGACCTTTGCCAACAGGGATACTTCATCTTTGGCAGGGTTGGGTTTAGCTAAAATGGCTTTGGGCACATTGGAGGCGCTAAGTTCTTAAAAGCAGCAACGCGTCTTTTCTTCGCGTGTCCTATGCAGTTAAGTTTTCTAAGTCCGTTATTAGTTGGAATAATACTATCAAAATCCAGAGTAGTTCATGAGGATTAAATGGTATAATGAAAATAGTCCAATTAGCTCACTGCCAGAAACAGAATATTTGTCCAATAATGGTAGGTGGTCTATTATATACACAGAAAATAAAGGAACCAATACTGAACATTGAAAAAAGAATTGCAAAAGGTGAATGCCTTTAGTAAGTAGAAGACAAATCAGATAACAATAAGGCTATAGGAACTGATTTAGAGATGTGCACAGTGCAGATTTCTCACTATTAAAACTGGAAGCTGTACAATATACAGTTTAGAAATACTCCATGATTGGGTTAAAAATACTTAGAGATAGTTTGAGATCATCATTTCTGGATTCCTTTCTTTGTATAAGCACACTCACAGAACAATAACAATAACACTGTACAATTTAGGGCAGTGAGGGTTTTTCTATTTTCTTAGTCTGATTTTAATTTCTACTTGTAGGAGTCCAAGATGCCTATAGACAGTCCCATGACTGGTACATACAGAATCACTTGCACAGATATTTTAATAATGTTATATTATGCACATGTAAAATAGAAATGATAGCTTGTTAATATCTGCAGTTTTAAGAAGCTATAGAATGGGTTAAGAGAAACCAAAATATATTACAAGTAAACATACCTTTAGAGACAGCATGCTCTAATCTTCTCCTATTGAAAGAATGGTAGGAAAGAAGAGTGGCTTGCCCCTAAGCGTTTACGTTTACAGTCAAGTTTATTAGTCAAGTGTTTAATAAACTTGATAGAGTATATAATGCAATAATGATGATACAGTTTACAATAAGTAAAACATATAAGTGATGCATAAATATTTTCTCAAAACCTTAAAAATATGACAAAAAATTGAAAGGATTGCCATGTTGTGTCTTTAACTCATATTCTGCATTCTACTGAGATGATCATAAAAGTACTGAAATAGAAGCAAAGCAGTAGTAGTGCTGAAACTCCTGAATGAAGTATAGAAGAGCAATTACAAATAGGGACTTTGGAGCTAGGCAGGCATGGGTCTAAGTCCCACGAATGCCTTTACTAACTCCATTACCTTAGGCAAATGGATAGAATGCTTTCAACTTGCATCATGCTAACATTATAACTGATGTTATAAGAACTATTATTTTAATTAAAAATGAAACATTAAAGCAATACCATCATGATTATGTACCATTTTCTGTAATTTCTAATCAATGCAGTAACATGAAATGCAAATGAGATAATAATACAAATCAACAGAAAGTAAAAGAATACAAGAATTGCTAGGCAAATCAATTGAAGCCTATCGCCCTCCAAAAGGCTATAATTCGTTATCTGATAAACTTGGCAACACAAATCAATGAAAAAGACAAGGTTACTAAATTGGGAAAATTAGTAAGATATATATCATTTTTAACCAAACATGTTTCAAGTGAATTAAAGAGGCAGAAGAATAAAAATTTAAAAAAGAATATGTAAAAAAAGAAAAGAATATGTAATAAACATATTTTTAAATCACTGAATCAGAAAATATTTTTCAAGGATAATGGAATAAAACATGCAGGTCAGTGAATCCCTGGGTCCCTACAGCATTTTAGTGGCTTTTAGTCATATCCCACTTCAATTCTGAAAACTTAGGAAAAGCAAAAAATGTGGATAGCAAAATGATTGAATATACTGGCCCAGAAGCGTATCTTTGCCATGTCCTAGCTGTGCAACCATGCTTGGCAAAGCAAGTAAACTTCCTCTGCCTCAGTTTCTTCATCTGTTAAATGAGGATCATGATGGTACCTATTGCATCGGTTTCTTTTTTGAAATAAGAGATCACTTAAAACAATGCCTGGCAAGTTGTAAGTACTCAGTACTTACAGTAGGTAGCTATTATTATCATTTTATTATATATACACATAAAATCATACCTAAAAGAAAACATGATGGTATCATGAAATAATAAATAGGAAGAAAGAAAGAAAGAGAGAGGGAGGGAGAGAGAGAAAGGAAGGAAGGAAGGAAGGAAGGAAGGGTGGGGACATAGGAAACCCAGTAGTTTGGCCCAATGGCTCTACCAAAATGATCCTCTCTCTCATGTTGGTAGGGCTTCCGGGTTAGCTCTACATGCTTAGCCAGCCCAAAAAAGAAACATCAAGATTTACACAATACCTATTACCCACAAGTTAAAAATTAAAAGTTGCTCTGAAGTATTATTTTTTTTTAAGATTTTATTTTATTTATTTGTCAGAGAGAGAGAGAAAGAGAGTGCACAAGTAGGGGGAGCAGCAGGCAGAGGGAGAAGAAGGCTCCCCGCTGAGCAGGGAGCCCCATACCTGAGGGATCCCAGGACCACCTAAGCCAAAGGCAGACACCTAATGGACTAAGCCACCCCAGTGTCGCTGAAGTAAAGTCACTCAGGGATTTCTGCCATGAGCATACATTCTGTACCATATGACCCTTCAGAGTCAGTCATTTCAACACCATGCTCCTTACCTGAGGCCTTGCTACTATGAAACAGCGACAGCATGGTACTTCCCATCCATTACAAGTTTATTTCTCTTGGTGGATTTGAATGCTTTCCATTTATCGCCTATCAGCATTCCTGACAGAGGAGGGAAAACCAGAAGAGCTTCTCACTGAATATGATGTAAAGGCCAGCTCCTCTGCGTGGTACCAGAGGCCCCACTTCTCTCCACCACAATGTGCCCTGCATAGAGGCCATTAAAAGTGGATTGATACGGGCACCTGTGTGGCTCAGTGGGTTAAGCCTCTGCCTTTGGCTAAGGTCATGATCTCAGGGTCCTGGTATCGAGCCCCACATCCGGCTCTCTGCTCCACAGGGAGCCTGCTTCCCCCTCTCTCTCTCTCTGCCTGCCTCTCAGTCTACTTGTAATCTCTGTCAAAGAAATAAATAAAATCTTAAAAAAAAAAAAAAAAAAAGAATAGATTGATACCCTCTCGGTGTTTCCAGTTCACTCACTGTTCGGAGGCTCTACAAATGTCCTTTTCTTTATCAGAAATGTTTCTGCTCGACCCAACTAGCTATCTCATAATCATGCCTCAAATATCAAGTTCCCTCCTCTGAGAAGTCTCTTCTGACTTCCTCAAGCCGAGGGTGACAGGTGACGCCACTCTTCTATCTCCCACAGCTCCCTGGAGAGACATCTTTTGTGCCGCAGATACCATCCAGTCACCACTTAATGTCACTTTCCCCAGGAGATTCCGTGCTCTCTGTGGGCAACCTCTGCATCTTCTTTTCTCCACGTTGAAACCCACATGCATGCTTGCTCAGTATTTGTCAAAACAATTATTAAGTGAGAAAATGAGTCTGTGAGAGTGGGACCCGAATGGAAACATGAATGTGTGAACAAATGTCTCTCTTTCTGATTTGCTCCCACTAATTTCCTCTCTCTCATTTAATGGATGTCCTCTGTTGATATTGCAGATTTGGGATTCCAGGAATATTTTCAAAATATTCAAGGACATTTGGCAATCCCAGGTAAGACAATGGGATAAAAACCTCCCCACCATACTGGAACTAATGGTGTGGCTATTTAATGGTGAGGCATTTAACACAATGAGATTTTAAAGAGAGCCGATTCTAAAGTTCTTCATCTGAATGATGCAATTAGTTTAGGATGTTTGAAACTAAATTATAAAGAAAACATTGTATTAGTCATGAATAAATTTCCAATCATCTCCTTGTGATTTACGAAAAATCATATATTTTTGAAATATGGCATTTGATTTAACTACCACACCTTAATGAGATTAAATAATTCACTAAAAGTGGCAGCTTTTAATTGGCACAATTTTCAGCTGCAACCCCTTGATCCATCTCAGCAATGCCTATCACTTCTCTAAATTACTTATATGTGACTTTAACTCCCACTCAACAGCCTCCACTTAAATAAATTTGGAATGCTACCATCATGGTAGAAGAAAATGTCAACCTTTTGTACAAAACCCCATACTTGGCCTACGGAATTGTTATGTGTCGACATTAGACCAAGGTCCGTGATGATATCCTACATGAATTTAGAAAGATGACTATTAGACATGCAAGTAATGTATGTCTTATTCCTCATTTAAAAAAAAAATAGTAAAACTCAATTACCTAGTGATTTTAAGTGATTTGGATACGAGAAGAACTGGTGCTGAAAGAAGTGTTGATACTTGGACTGGAAGGATCCAAAAAGCAATCATGATGGTATGAATGAAGTATTTAAACAGTTGACACTTCTTGCCCTGGTAGTGAACAACTGGTAAAAATGACGTTAGAGCTATCATACTTGCGCAGACAGACGTCTGTGTGAAAACTACCTTTAGACATAATGTGTCCACTGAGAGCTCCTATGTACCCCCCTTATCTTTTGAGATATACTCTTTATCCAGTATTCTATCCCTTTTCCCATACATCCTATGCCAATTATCAGAAAATAAATTTCAATAATGAATCCAGATAGATCAGGTTGGCCAATGGTTTATCCTTTCCTCCAAAGCATCGGAATTTCTTAATATATAAGTCATTCTGTAACATCTCCGGAAGCTATCGACTTCCCTCCAACCCAGCTTCAATCTGTGGGGCCACGCCACCATCAATTGTCTCCTGCAACCACGCTTTAAGGGTTTTCTGTATTTATTCTTGAACTTCTCCAATACACTCTCTACTGAAGATCTAGGGAAATTTTAAAAATATTTAAGTCAGTCATGTCACTCATCTGCTTAATAACTGGAGTGGATTTCTACTGCCATCAGAATAATATGCAAAATCCTTTTCATACCGTCTAAGACCTCAGTATTCTGGCCCCTGCCTACTTCTTCCACTTCAATTAGATGCCACAGTCTGTCTCATCCTCGTTGCCCCAGCAACGCTTCCTCAGCTCTTTAATATAGTTGATCTTTCCTAGCCTAGAGTTTTGCCTGCCCTTGCCTGGAATTTTCCTCCCACTCTGTCCTGCATGTGATAACTTTTGTTAACTTCCAGGTCTCACCTTAAATGTCACTTCTTCAGAGACTGCCAGTCTTTTACATACATCTGCATTTTGCATTTCTTCCTTACCACATGTATCTCACTTTAATAATTTCTTATATATCTGTCTCCTGCATGAGATCTAAAACGATGGGATGACAGATGCCATGTCTGTCATGTTCAGCGTAATATCCTTCTCTCATCTTGGGCCCTAATAAAATAGAGACTAGGTACACTGGTCTATGGCTGAACAGGTTTGGATCGAATATCAGCAACCCAGTTCTACTGAAGTTCATTGCACTGAAATCTGACTGCACTGATTCAAGAAAATCCAAACTCAAAACAAGCTAAGGACACCCTCACAGGTGTCATTCTACAACAGAAGGCGTTGAGGTGCCAAATACCTCAACAACCTGAGTTAATATAACACAGAAAAAAAGAGAATAAAATAATTTAAGGTTAAAAATAATTCGGGTTAAAAGTCAGAATGAAAATTTTATGACTTGAAGTAGAAAAAAACCTTAGGCATTGTCTGACATAATTCCTAAATAATAATAATAATAAAATTCCATCATATTTCCCCCTTTTTAATCCTTTTAATGGTGTTCCACCTTCTGAAAAAAAGAAAAGAAAAAGAAAAAAGAAAAACCGTGTTGTGAAGCTCCTGGGGATTGGGCCTCATGGAGACATAGGAATCCCTCTGTGTTTAGAGAAAAAGACAGAGGCCTTAAGGAAGAAGTTTTCCTAGGCATATGCTCCTTGGCGAGATTAATTGCAAACCTCACTTTTTCCTCACCCCCACATTTTACTCTCCCATTTCTTTTCCCTTTCTTTCATTTTATTCCCTCTCCCATTATTCATCTCCCCCTACTTCCCTAGCTCTTTATCTCTACATTAACTTTTTCAATCTAGGTAGTCTTCTTTAATCAAAATTACTTCTTCAATTAAAACATGGTTTTTATTTCTGTCTTACTGGGCTTAAAAATAAAAGACAATGACAGAAGGGGGAGCAAAATGGTGAATTAGGGACAGAAAGATATGTGGAAGATGCTTAACCCTGTGCACTCTACCGTACTCCTCTGTAAATTGAGTATATTTAAGAATGTCGGGGGGTGGGTGGCAGACAGGAGAGCCAGAAACGGATGCATGAAGTGAAATGTGCTTAAACATCTGCTTTGTATTCAAGGATAAGCTATAATGGATTGTACAGAGCACAATGAATGAAAGGTAATAAATGAATTGACAGTCAATCTATAATTACACAGCTCATAAGATAACTAATATTTCTTCTAAGTATTTAATTTGAAACCTTAATACGCCACTTCAGAAGTTAGGTCTTTCCTGCAAACCAGTTACATTTGAGTGGCATGAATAACTAGTTATTGTTTTTAACATTTCACACTCATATCTTGCCTTCACATTCACAGAGAACTCAAGGGCTGAGGAACCTTCTGAGATCAGCAGAGAAAATTGCTTCCCCCCATCAAAGAGACAGCATCTCCTCTGGGGAAGGAGCTGGCAGCTTTTTAACAATGCATAATGCCTCGTGACATTCTAGAAAGGGTTTGAAAGCTGCATTCTGACTGTGCTGTGGCATATCCTCCAAACTCCGTTACATCACCCTCAACAGTTAGTCTCTACCACATGGATTTTTTTTTTTTTTTTTTTTTTAGTCTGAGCATAGCTTCTTATAAATAAGGCAGCTTATTTCTCTGCCCTTTTGTCAAGTGTCAGAAGCTTTACTGATATATGTTTTGGAAGTATGTCCAGCTGATTCTCCCTTACAAGATGTAAGAAAAAAATAGAAAAACAGGTAACTATAGATAGGATCTCTGGATTTGGTTCCATCTTTTTAATGTGTAATCTCCTACAAATCCCTTGAATTTTGTCTTAGGTGGATTGATAAAAGTTAGATATTAGTATTTTTGTCTACTAGAGACTGTATAGGTGCCTATACCATAAAATCAGCACATGTTACTTCCGTGTTAAGAAAATTCATTCATTCAACAGATTTTCATCATGGTTCCACACTGCTAAAAATTAGGAATATGGCTATAAACAAAATGAAATTCTTGTCCTCCTGTAGTTTATACTGAAGTGGGGGCAGATAGACAATAAGCAAACAAATGTCAGAACAAGAGAAAAAAAAACTGACAATGGTGAGAAGTGGCTGTTTTATAGAAAGTGACCTGGGTGGTATTTCTGACAAAATGACATTTTAGCAGACTTGAAGGCAGTAAGACTGTGAGTCATGTTAGTGTCTGACATGATCACTCTGGCTAACAAGTAGAGAACAGACCAAGAAGCAAGGTTGGAAGTAGGGAGACTAATTTAGGAGGCCAATAGCAGAAGCCCTGCAAAGAGGTAATGGTGCTTTGAATCACGACTTGAGACAGTATATGAAGCATGATATTCCAAAAGGAAAAATGTTCAGTGGAAAGCTTATCATAACTCACTCAAAGAGTTGACTATAGAAAACATAGTCATTCCTATCATAATGGAAAGATTTAAAAATTTTCACCTGTGATATCAATCACACTAGGAATGTGTAACTTAACCTTTATTATGTCATAGTCTACCAGTTGTATCTCGATGGGTGACACTGGTTTGCCCTTTAGGGAAAAACTTGGAGTTTTCCCTTTCCATCCATCGGTAGAGTTCTCTCCTTCAAAAACTAATTCTTTCTTTTTTCATGGCATAAATCTAAACACATGAAAAAGACATACACACAGAGATAAACACACCACACAAACAAAACCATCCTCCCCTTACAATATCACCAACAACTTTACTTTTCATAAGAAGATACTTCACGTACTTTTTAGGATAAAAATGTTCTAGCATTCTAAGAAACACAATGAAGCAGTACCAAATTTGTAAAAATACATATGGCATTCACGATTGAGCATGTCATAAATTTATTCACCTATGTGCATAATTTATTCATACATGTGACATTTTTGATTACCTATTATGTAATAAGTGGTTTCCAATATAAAAATAGACATTGCAGTGAACAATGGGCTATAATTATAAACAAATTCAATGATTGATTGTATTTAACCATCTATTCTTTTTCCCACGACTATTAACATAGTTCTGGATTTTTTGATGTGTTAATGTGATATGATTTGTGACTTTTTCCTCAGAGGCAATGGAGGTAAACCAGGAATACTAGGAAATTGAGAAATACTCAAGAATTGGGAGATACTTGTCTTTCTCTCTCCTTTGGTTACATTTTCTTTTTCTCTCATTGATTCTCAGGATGCCATTTTAAGAATTCACATAAAGAGAAGCTTTCTTAACTTGGGTTGGGAGGTTAATGAATTTCTTGGATACAGAAACCCACGAAATTATAAGTAAACTTAAGCAATTAGTATGTGTGTTAGAGGAAAAGAAGAAACTCAGATGCAAACTTTTTTAAGTGAAAAAGGGAATTTCTTAGCTTATGCTAACAAAAATCAATGAGTACAGTTGGCTTTAAGAAATTCTTGTTCCTAGGGCGCCTGGGTGGCTTAGTGGGTTGGGCCTCTGCCTGTGGCTCAGGTCATGGTCCCGGGGTCCTGGGATCGAGCCCTGCATCAGACTCTCGCTCAGCAGGGAGCCTGCTTCCCCCTCTCTCTCTACCTGTCTCTCTCTGCCCATTTGTGATCTCTCCCTCTCTCTGTCAAATAAGTAAATAAAATCTTTAAAAAAAAAAAAAAGAAAAGAAATTCTTGTTCCTGAGGCACCAAGGACATTAGGGCTCAGTCTTTTCCTTACCTTCAAAACAAACATTTGAAAGGCGGCAGAAATTATCTTCCACCAGCTCAAGACTCACCATCCTGCCACTTGAGAATCTGAGGGAAAAGGGTACTGTCCCAATAGTTCAGGAGAAAGTTCCACGGAGGGGTGTTAAGATACACCCAGATAGCTGGCAAAATGTTATCTCTGGATGTATGTGTGAGAGTGTTTCTGGAGGAGATTAGCATTCAAATTCGTATACTCAGTAAAGAAAATAATCCTCAACAATTACAGTGGGCTATCTACCTTCCCTGAATAGAAGAAAAAATGTGGAGAAAGGGTAAATTGGCTCTCTGAGTCGGGACATCTCCTGCCCTCAGACCTCATCACTCCTGGTTCTTGGACCTTTGGAACTCCAACTAGGACTTACAACATTGGCTCCTCTGGTTCTCATGTGTTTGAGCCTGAAGTGGAATGACATCATCAACTTTGTTGTGCCACCACATTGTGGAAGGTAGATTGTGAGGCTTCTCACATGGTGCCATTTGCTCAGAATAAATCTTTTTCTATATATCTCTAAATGTCCTATTTTGTTTCTCTGGAGAACCACGGCTAATAAAAGTAGTATATTGGGTTTGGCTTAGGTCATGTACCCATACCTTACCGAATCACTGAGGTAGGAGAGATGGCATAGCTCAAGGATCAGGCCTGGGTAACATGTTGAGTCCTTGTTAGAAATTTTATTATGGTAAGAACACTTAACATAATATCTAGTCTTTTAACAAGGTTTTAGGTGTGTAATGCAGTGTTGTTGATTATAGGTACAATGTTGTACAACAGATCTCTAGAGTGTATTCATCTTGCTTTAGCTGTAACTTTAGACCTGTGGATTAGTAACTCCCCGTTTTCCACAACCTCCCTCCCAAACCCTGACAACCACCATTCCACTCTTTGATTCTATGAATTTGATTATTTTGGATACTTCATATAAGTGGATCATGTAATATTTATCTTTCTGTGACCAGCTTATTTCATTTAGCATAAAATCCTTAAGAAGACTCTTTCATGTTGTCTTTTGCAGAATTTCTTTCTTTCTTAAGGCTGAATATTATTTCATTTTATGTACATAGCACATTTTTTTTACCCTAAGAAACAAGGAGTGATATGACCACTAATAGCAGTAGATCAACCCTAAGTGCATACATACATGTTTATGAGCAGGGAAAGGAATTTCTTCAGATTGTAAAAGGAGTCCATGATGCAGCCCTCCCACCCCTCGCTGGCAAAACAGAACAAAACAAAATTAAACAGCATTGCACTGAGCATAGAGTTGTACTTGGAGCTGCAGAGAAAAGAAAATCCCCAAGAATGAAAAAGCAGATATTTTTCAATATCAATTAGATTTTGACCAGTATAAAGTTCCTTTTGTCAAATTACGGCAATTTAGCATCAAGGGACTTACTCAAGTTCTTACAGAAATGAAGACCATAAATGTTCAGAGCCTAAATCATGTGGTGAATATGAACTCAGCTACCGATGGGATGACTTTGTTGTTATCTATTTATTTATTCGTAACTGGTAGGTCTTACAATCATGACACAGAGAATATAATCACAAAGAGATATCGTATCCCACTTTTTCTCTGAAATTCATTTAGTCCAGGAAATTCTTCATCTTCTCTTGGATAAAAACCCAGGCAGTGCCATGACTTACGTAGTAACTCCTAGATTGTGAGAGCATGGTTGCTTGATATCATCAAATACAGTGGGATTTGGAAAGTCAAAAAGCCTATAATAATTAAACCTCTGGTCTTCATTTAATTTTCCTTAAAGTCCTGACTCCTTTTTCATGTCTAAGGATTTTTGATATGCATCCAGCATGTATCTTTAGTAATGTATGCAGATTGTTAGAAAAAAAGAAGTTCTGAATGGACCCAAATACAACACAACCAGAACACCGAACAGGCAAGACTAGTGGAATCCAATCCCAAAGCCACTTTATTTTCTTCTTCCCTGGTCTTTTACCTTTGTTCGAGAAAGCTAGCTCTTCCCACCTTGGGTAAAATTTCTTCGTGCTCAAAACTTAGATAATTTAAGTGGCGTCCAGGTGGCTCAGTCGGTTGAGCATCCAGCTCTTGGTTCCTAATCAGGTCACGATCTCAGGGTCATGAGATCAAGACCCTCATGGGGTTCTGTGCTCAGTGGGGAGTCTGCTGGAGAGTCTCTCTCCCTCTCCCTCTGCCCCCCAAGTCCAATTTACTGAACTAAACACACCCTCGCACTTGTGCACTCTCTCTCTCAAAATAAATGTCATTCTTTAAATAGATAAATAACAAAAAAACTTAGATAATTTAATATTCCTTTAAAGCAACAATTACATAGACTGGATTCATTTCTTAGCATATCTAGACTAATTTAATAATCCAAGATTCTACTTTCATTCAAAGTTACATCTACTCTGTTCCATGCTAGGGCTTGTAGCAGAAAGAAAGATAAATAAGCCAAAGAAGAAGGCATATTCGGCTTATTTTTCTCCTTCCCTCCCATCTTCCACTATATTGCTAACCATGGTTTCTTAATAATTTAAAATTGGAGCATAGGGAATGAAAGATATTCATTAGAGATGGCAACATTTGTACTTAATTGTTATCGTCATAGATAGTTCTAAGTTCTCTGAACCTGGCTGCTATTTAAAGTTGACTTTTTTCTTGAGTGGGCAATTTGTTGGTCTTGCCCCAACCATTAGGCCCTTTCACCGGCAATATCCCTGATTTGGGCCAGGCACCTTATGCCACTTCCTTCTTCAGAGTCTGGCAATTCACATCCAATCTTTTTTGTGTTGAGTTTGTTTGCTCCACTAGGCAAACCACTTGGTCAGGACTTGAAATAATTTTACTCGGGTGTTATTTTAACATTGACCACACCAGCTGCAAGTGACACACTCACTCATCCTTAGGCCTCCTATGATCAGGGCATCCAGGCCCATCCCCCAGAGCCACTTCCCTGACCATTTACGTTATCTCAGATGAATGCAGACACCCAGTCCAAGGTATCCTTTATTCCTGCTCCTTCAATGTAGAGAGCACAAGCCATGCTCCCCTCTACGCTTGGATTAGAAGGTGAAGCCAATGACAGTGATGTGGTGAACAAAGGCAAAAGAAATGTGGATAAAATTAAATTTCCTTATAACCTGCAGCCCACTGATAAATAGTAGAGGAGGGCAGAGGACAAAGTTCCTCCAGGAATTCCCAATCTTAATACCAATGCCTTGCTAGAGGGAAAAACAACCTTAGTCTGACAATAGGTAGGCCTTCAGGATCCTGTTAAGTTTTCTTTAACATATGAGAATCCTTCAGGGAAACTTTGTCTTCACCTCTGCCAGCTCCAAAGGGTATAATCAGTCACTCCTGACAATCCCAGTGCAGCGCTTTCTGGGCAAGAATTCTGTCCCCTTATTATAATAAAAACACCTTTTTGTACCAAAACCGTCCCAAGAATTCTTTCTTGGCATTGGTTCATGGACCCAAACTTCAAACCACATCAATAGAGCCTTCCAAGGAAATTCTCAGTGTCCGCTAACCTGACGCTTGATACTACCAATTTTGGCAAGGGATCATGTAACTGATTCTCAAATATTTCCTTTAAGATTTTGCATTTTCTGCTCTTCATTTTGGCATATCATGCTTATTTGATTTTGGTGACTCAATCAAATGTTCTAATTTAACAACGTGTTAAAATAGTATTTGCTATTTTCAAATACTTCTCATCTTGTGTCCAATAACATAATCTGATTCTAAATAAGCTGAAAGTAGAAAAATTCCTGTAGGATTCCAGGAATCACTGTGTTTACGTATGCCAGTTATGATGTGGTTTAAAGTAGTGAGGTTCAGAGCTGACAGCCAAGAAAAATTCTTGAGACGTCTTTGGTGCCAAAAGGCGATTTTTGCTAAAGTGTGCGGACAGGACCTGTGGGCCGAAAGCTGCGCTGGGGTTTTGAGGCACCGCTGAGTATATACTTTAGAGTTGGGTGGGGGAGTAAAGACAAAGGGAAGTTTCCAAAAGGACATTCATATGTTAAAGAAGACTTACAGGATATTGGAGGCCTAGCTATTGTCAAGCTAAAGTTGTTTTTCCCTCTAGCAAAGCATTAACATGAAGACAGTTGAGAGTTTCTGGAGGAATGTCAGAGTCCTCCTGCCTCAAGTATTTGTCAATGGGCTGCCGGTTATAAGAAAATTTAATTTTATCTACATTTCCTTCTTGCCTTTGTTCTCCACATCAGTTACGGAGTCCATTTGCTCTAAAATTGTTCAATACGAATGACTATATATCATGATTAATTGTTTCATCTTCTCCTTAGGTGGATATATTAGTTTCATGAATTTAGCCTTTCTCTGGAATATTTATGATTGTTGCTCTCCTCCAAGTCACGAATACAGAATCTATAAACACACATACTACCCATTTCATCCTGCTCACCTTAAGTGGAACTTTGCTGCACGTGGACATTGCCCCTCACGGCAAGTAGTCCAGACATCCTTACCCTTGATTTGCCTGCTACTTCTAATCCTCTTATCTCCCCCATTTTAGCGCCTGGCAACAACTTTGTTCAAAAGACTTTATGAAGGAGCCACCCAGAATCCCAAGGTTATGGAAGTGCGATTTGTCTTCCAGAGACCCACATGTGGGCACTCTTATCAGTGCCTCAGGCACATCGGTTAAAAGGGATTGAAACACCAAGACCTAACTCTATCATCTAATGGTGGTGCCTGTGTGCCTGTTCCCTTGGCAGCGTTAATTGCTGTCACAACGATGAAGGAACAGAAGGCAAGCTGGGGACAAAGCAGAAGCCGACATCCCACAACCTGCCCCTCCCCCGCAGGTGGGATCTATGCGACATTTCTCAAGCACTCCTGGATGCCCTAAGGTTAAGGAAAGGAAAAACCGTTAGCTTACCGAGATCACAATCTTGCAAGACAGAAGTCTCCCTCAGTTTACAAACGTCTTAGCTATTTACAAGAACAAAGCATTTCTATCAATGGCCTAGCTTCTGGAAGGGAATGTGGATACAGTTAAATGTCCTTATAGCCTGCAGCCCATTGTCAGATACTTGAACCAGGCAGAGTGTCAATTCCTCCAGGAAGCTCCCAATATCTTCATGTTAATACCTTGCTAGAGGGAAAAACAACATGAACTTGACAAAGTCAAGTCCTCCTGTGAGTCTTCTTGAACATAGGAAAATCCTTTTGAAAAATCTCCCTTTCCTTACCTCCCCCAATCCCACAGTATATAGTGGGCCACCCCCACCACCCCTGGGCAGCAGCCCTTTCTGCCCGCAGGTCCTGTCCCCTTGCTTTAGTAAAGCCACAATTTTGCACCAAAAATGTCTCAAGAAGTCTTTCTTGGTCGTCAGCTCCGTACCTCACCCCGCTGAACCTCACCTATATTCCAAAACCCCATCAAGACGACCCAGCGATCTGTTATAAGTTAGCTATTTATTTGATAGCATCAATTTGATTAAGAGATATTTATTTTTATCTTGAAAGCAGAGTGCAATTTTTAAAGTGAATCTGACCCTTTACTCTTTAACTAAAGTAGGGAGTGATTCCTTCTCATTCCATCCATCAAATCCTCACAAACAAAGCTTTGATGGATGAGCAGCCAAGATAGATTAGAATTATGTCATTATTAGAAAACGTCTCATCATCACTTTTTCCAAGTGTGTATCAGTTATAGAGTCTTAGAATTTAGATGTAATAGCCAGGAAAATATCTTCCTGTCCACACCCTTCACACAGATTTGCACCTTTAGCAGTTCACTCTTTCTTTGCTTTGTCCTTAATGGCTGTGATTTTTATACCATTGTATCAACTTAAATAATAGTTTGTGCTTCCTCTAAAGACATTCCTTTTGACAGTCTTCTTAATCATACTGCTGGATTCCTCCAGTACTTTCTAATACAGTGCAACCAACTGAAACTGAAGTGGAGAGAACATTTCATTCCACATCCAAACAATTGTCACTCACGCTAGTTGACATTTTGAGTCTCATTTTACTGCTTGAAGAATAATTCATGCAATTACTATACACTGTCTCATAATATTTTACCAAAATGCTTCCAAACTGTACAATACAATAAAGTTCCTTGGTACTCCACCTGCCAATATTTCCCTCACTTAAAAGAAAAGCCAATAAGTGAACCATTCATTGCGATGTGCTCCTGAGGGAGGCAGCAAAGCCTGGTGGTGTTTATGGAAGTTGAGCCATAGTGAAAAGTAAATGAGTTTCTGAGTCAAAGAGAATTGTTACATCTTTGATGCTTTTGACACCTTCTCTTTGCAAATTCTCAAAGCACATTTATTTTATTACTGACATTTTTGATATCTGAAAATTAATATATCAAATATGTATGAATGCCCAGCATGATTGAGAAACTAGATTTAGCCCATTGAAGTTAATGATAAGGAAAAAAATGTTTTTCTTGCAGGACTCAGTATTAGTATATACTATATTCTTAAATGTTTCAAACTGGACAGTATGTACATTGCATTCCTTTGGTAGAGATGAGTGAAATGCAAAACATTGATCTCTCTTCAACATCTGGAGGAAATTACAGAGGAAAAGCAGAAAAAAAGTTATAACAAAGTTTCATTAAAGTAGAAATTGTGGAATAGAAAAGAACATTTTCTTTCTGGTTTGATAGGATTTTATTTAACAATATTGAAGGTATTATTTTTATAACAAGAAAATATAGAAGCTATACAATAGAGCACATGTGCCTTATCACAATTGCAGAAGATAGTTTAATCATCTAAATGCCATATTCTCTCTTTTCAAAAAGAAAAAATAAGCCCCATTTATAGAAATCACAAACTTTATTTTTTTGTTACTATTTTCAAAATTATGTTTTTAAATAAAGTTTGATGGAGTAAGTTGCCACCAAATAAATCTATATTTATGTGGAAGTTTCAATTTCTCTAGCTTCCTGTAAGCAACTACCTAATTTCATAATTGCTGGGTAAAAAACAGACAGGAAGAGGATTCCAGTCATATTTTCAAAGTTAATGAAATTCACTGAAAGGAACATTCTGCTAAGGATGGACAGGACTTTAATCTAGTTCCAGATCTTTTAGAAACCTAATTTTCCTTTCCTTTAATTTGTATGTAATATCACTTGCCCTGAATATCTCTCAGGATACTTACAAGCAAAAAAACAAAAATGAAAAAAAATATATAAATGCTCTTAAATGTGTATTGCGCAACTCAAGCACAAATTATCTTAATTGCAGAGCTCATCGCAGTTGTTCTGGTTTTTCTAACTTGGATAATATCCCGCAGAATGGTTTTAGCATTTATGTTTAGCAAGAGTAAAGAAAATTAGATGACAGGTAAATTCCAAGGGAGATAACATCCATGCTACACAGCTCTTGTCTGGCTGTGACAACAATATTACATTAGCTGGTGTGGCAGACAGACTCCAGACCTGCTGCCCATGGTACCTGCCTCCCAGTGCATACATCCTTGTATAATCCTTCCCCCTGAGCATGGGTGGGGCTTGTTACTTACACCTAGCCAACAGAACATGGCAAAGGTGATGAAATGCTACTTTTGTGATTGCATTACTATATATAAGACTCTGTCTTACTAATAGACTCTCAAAAGACACTCCTTCCTGGACTGATGAAGTAAATGGCCATGTTGGAAAAGCCACATGGCAAGGAACTGTGAGTGGCCTCTGAATTTCGAGCAGCTTCTAGGAGCCAGGTACAGCCTCCACCAGATAATTAGCAAGAAGCCAAGGCTCTTGGTGTAGCTGTACCAGAAAACAAGTTCTTCGAATAGCCTTCATGAGCTTGGAAGTGGCTTGACTGTTCCTCATCCCCAGCACAGGAATGCAGCCCATCCACATCTGAATGCAGCTTTAGGAGACCTGAGCAAAGGTCTCCACTACTCTGTGGCTGCTTCCTGAGCCCCTGGAACAGTGAAATAATAAATGTGTATGACTCTAAGCTGCTAAACTTGAGATTGTTTGTTACGCAGTAACAGAAAACTAATACTGTTGGCAAAGGATTTATTATTAACTTGACCTATCTAATGACAACTATCAAACCAAGAGGTTAAATGATATTTTGGGAAGCTACAAACTTGTACTGACTATTATTCCCTCTGAGATACAGATTATAAAAGGAATACCTAAAATATTTGCACTAAATAAATTGACTAAACCCTAACATTTGGAAATATAAATCAAAACATGATTTGCCTTTAACCATTAGCTACATGTTGTTTCTCACCCTAATTGTAAGAGATATCAAATAATATTGTAGATATATGTGAATAAGAAAGTATCCATAAATTATGTCTATTCTTTCCTTATCACTATCTGTTTCATCACCAAGAAAGCCACCATTAATTGTCTTTTGTAGCTGAAACAATAAAAATTTGTGCTTGTGATTTAAGCAGAGCATATTAAGTACCACTCAGTACGCCTATTTTCTTATAGCAAAGACATGATTTTATTTCCATTCTCCATTATCTTCTATTATTTTACTCATCAGTGGAGTCTTTACTATTAAGAGGATAATAAGGAATTATCTAACACTAATAATTATTCTTCTGGTCCAACAGGCTCTAAAGAAGTGAGAGGAAATCTTTTAGGTTTTCTTATCTGAGGATTCAATGAGATTAAGTTCCTATCTTTAATGTTAAATGCATTCCCCACCATCCAAAACCATGTGAGTTAACTCCCTACAACTAAAATAAAAACAGTCATCTAAAACTCCTTTTTTATCGAAGAAAAAAATGTAACTTATTCAATTATAAGAAAAGTTTGTTATAATTGGGCATGTGTTGCATGTTTGCAATACCCAAGGATAGTTCCAACAGTCTACTCACTGACCTATTTTCATCATATGTTCTATCAAGTTGTATTCATCAACCCTGGCTAGTGACTGGTCCCTGGGAATGCAAATAAAGAGTTCAGAATTTGAATCTTTGCCAGTTAGTCAGCATATGGACCTTTCTTTCCCAGCAGAGACACCAAAGAGAACTTTAGGTCACTCAATCGGAATGTTTCTATTTAAGTCAGGGTGAAGTAGTGAATAACAACAAAAGAAAATCCTCTTCTTTAAAAAAAAAAAAAAAAAAATCCTCTTCTCTTACAGTAAGAGCTCCTCCCCAGCAAGCCAGACAGCGCTCTCCTGAATCATCCCCTTTATGATCCCCTATTCTTACACCAGACTAACTGCTGAAATTGTTCAAATGCTACTTTTTAGTGTTTTCCACCCATGGTTTTATGCAGATTCACCTCATGAGTGTCCAAATAAGTACCCAGGCAAGGATTACAGAGTCACCTGTCTGTGAATCCCCAGATCTCCCTCTGCCTCTTCTCCTCTACTGTGCCCTATACCTTCTAGCCACCCTGCCTTCTGATACTCTGACTTCTATGTTCTCACTGGAGTGATTGCTGGGCTGCTTAAGATCTCTCCCTCACTTGGGGTGCCTAGGTGGCTCAGTTGGTTGAAGCAATTGCCTTTGGCTCAGGTCATGATCCTGGAGTCCTGGGATCAAGTCCCACATCAGGCTCCCTGCTTGTCAGGGAGTCTGCTTCTCCCCTCTCATGGTCTCTCTCATTCTCCCTCTCTCTCTTCTCAAAAAAAATAAATAAAATATTAAAAAAAAAAAAAAGAACAAAAAAAAAGGATCTCTCTCTCCTACCTGACCTCCCTCCATGGCAGTCTGGAAAGTGCTTTTAGGCACTAAGGTAAGGCAATTGTAAAGTAGCCCAGTGTTTTACCTTTTCTTGGATATGATAGATCTGTATTGCCTGTGGTCTAATGTTAAAAAATAATTGTTTCATATATTTCCTTCGGTTTTTCTGGTTGAATCAAAGAAGTGCAATCCTTGGCCAATACCAGAAGTCCCCATTTCCTCTTTATCCTATCCCTCACAAAATGCAGGGTATCAGGTGTGACTTGGCATTATCATAGACAGTGCCAATATCACACAATGGAATCCCAAAGAAATGATAAGCTGGAGAGAGAGGTTTTCACTCTGAGGAGCAATTTGGAGGCTTAATGAACAAGAGCACACATTCTGGGTTTATATCTTGGCTCACTCTCTATTAGTTACATGACCTTTTGCAAGCCATTTAAATGTTCTCTGCCTCAGTTTTCCAAGATATCAAATGTGTGTAGCAGTAATTACTCTCATTAGAGTGCAGTGAAGATTAAATGATTTGATATATATGTAGCACAGGTTTATTATAATATGTTACCTATAATTATGAATATTTTTACCACTAGTATTAGTTTGAGAAGATAAGAAAAATGGTGTTGAGAAAAATGGGTGACATGGCTGTTTATTCGGTTGAAGGGTAAAAACAATAGTCTTAAATACATATGAGTTGTTATGTTATTGAGGGCCCTGTAGTACTTGATAAGGAAGGCTAAAGTTTAAGAAAATGTCTTGAAAGTATACACAATTACAGCTAGAGAAGAAACAAATTCCTTGACAGAAATGACGATTGACCATTGAGTCAGAAAGTTTTGTGAGCTGCCCTTCTCTGATGGCCTTAAAATAAGGACGATCCAGGATTCTCTGAACACAAAGATAAAGTTTTAATTTTGCCTGACAGCAGAGGGTTGTCCATTCACCATGTGTTTGTTTCTTTATGAAGGGTGATTAGCATCTTCTATGGGAGTTGTTTGAGGTCCTCTTTGAAATGGAAATGAATCAGGTGACCCTACCCTTGAGGAGCTCATGATGTAGAGGTAAAAAAAGATACAGAAACATAACTGCAAGGCAATATAATTAGAATTCTAGTCAGAGTAAGACCAAAATGTAATGAAAGAATCAAAAACTGAAAGGGGAATCCTCTCGCATTGTGAGTTAGAATGCAAACTAGTGCAGCCAGTCTGGAAGACAGTATGGAGTTTCCTCAGAAAGTTAAAAAGAGAACTATCCTATGACCCAGCAATTGCATTACTAGGTATTTATCTAAGGGATACAAACATAGTTATCTGGAGGGGCACATGCACCCCAATGTTTATAGCAGCAATGTCTACAAATTGCCAAATTATGGAAACAGCCTAAGTGTCCATTGACTAATGAATGGGTAAAGAAGATGTGGGGTGTGTGTGTGTGTGTGTGTGTGTGTGTGTGTGTAATTCAGCCATAAAAAAGAATGAAATCTTGCCATTTGCAATGACGCGTGAATAAAACTAAAGTGCATTATGCTAAGCAAAATAAGTCAGTCAGAGAAAGACAAATGGCATATGATTTCAGACATATGTGGAATTTAAGAAAGAAAACAATCATGATGAACTAAAAGAAAGAAAGAAAACATCATGATGAACTAAAGTGCCAAGGTGTGTCAAGGTAATGGGGAATAAGAGATAAAAATGATAACTACTATTTTTAAACTCTGTATGTGCCTGGAATTGTTCTAGGTACTTAAGATCATTGACTGCATTTAATTTTCACAGTCTTCATTTGAAATAGGTACTATTATTTTTTCCTTCTAAGGTAAAAGGAAACTAAGTCTCAAGGGCAAGAAATGAATATTGGTTCTGTGGTTCCTAAGTGGTGAAGCTGGAATTTGAAACCAGAGCCATGTGTCTCTAAACCCCTACCTCTTAACCACAGATCTTGCTACTTCCAGACCTGAGTGGTAAATTTGGCCCAAACTACTGCATTAAGTGATAAGTAATGAAGCCCTCAAATGGACTCCTTCCTGTTCCTAAGGTATTAAGGTACAAGCATAATGGAGTTCTCTAAAACAATTCCTTGGGAGTTTTATTTAAATATCTTACAAAAATTAGTTTCTTCCACTTTATTTCCCCCTATCATTTTTCTCCACTAAAAAGATTTAGTATTCTTGTAGAGGAAGAAAAAAATCAAATTACTTCAACAGACAAGATTGATGGGACCTTGGAAAAAAATAATGATTGAAATTCTCAGCTGCTCTCCAAGATGATTAAATCCTAATTGAGGGAAGGTCCTTGTGTGGAACCCGCAGGCTATAGCAGGATGGTTCTGTGGGCTCTGAAGGAGATACAGTTGGATCTATTGCATTCAGCAATTGCTTTAGGCAGTTCCATATCGAGTGGTTACAATTCAATAATGGGAAGGGCTGACATTATAATGATTTCTACTCTCCCTAATTATTCTGTGATGTTTGTTGATGTGCATAAGCAATGATTCTGAAGAACCATTTAAGAGGGCCCAGAGGACCTTTCATTTAGGTACACAAAGCTCAATTTTGGGGAGCAGGGGGTGACATTCTATTCCCCTTAAAATGTATTGTATATCCAACATGTGAGCCTACTACCTTCTGGTTGTTTTCATCACTTACCAATAAAAGAAGTCTGTTCAGGTGAAGGAATGACAAAGTCCTCTTAATATTTGAGTAGAAATTTATTATTTAGATTTCCCCCAGAGACAAAAGTTTGGAGAACATGCATACAGGTTTTCAGGGAAAGGACTTTCCATTTTGCAAACTAGGAAAATGAGGTTCAAAGATGTTGTATGGTTTACTCAAGATAACCCAGGATATTAAGAGCAAAATCTGTGCGTTTCATTTTGTTTTGCTTTTGCATTGTGTGCTTTACTGATTTTTAAAAGGCCAGTCTTTTTTCTTTGAGTCAGTTTCACTTAGCCATTTTCCATGTAATGGGTAACTAAAGAGTGCTACATACCAAACTTATTTAACAGATCTTTTTGGATGCCCACCAGTGGTACAAACTCAAATGCTATTGCCGTCCTCTGGGAGTTTATAATTAAGTGTGAAGAAAAACACTGAGCAAGTAATTGTAAGCAAGATTTGGGAACCTTTGAAAACTTCTTATAGGTAATGTGGAGAGAAGCTGAGAGAGAAGGATATTACTGTCTTTTATCAAACTCTTTTTGAGAAGTAGGGAGAAAAAGGAGAAGATCTTTGGGGGACAATCTGGGAAAACATTAAAATTCAAAAGTTTCATTAAATGATCAACTTGTATAATTAAGAGTCTGACTCTATCTTTTATGTTTGACCACTGACAGCTTTCAGGATCCACCCCTTTTCCATTCCCTCTCTTCCCACATAAGAAAGTCTGGTGTTCCCTTGCATGGCACCAACAGGTAAGATCAACATGCAAACCCTGGTCTGTGTTTAAGAATATTCCCTCCACCCTCATCCCTTAACCACAATACAAACCAAAGCCATCAACTCTGACATAGCTGAAGCAATCCAAACAAGCTTGGGTGCCTGTCCTGTTCCCTCCCATAAAGAGCTCCATTTTGTGAGAAATAAACCTTTTCATGTCCTTTTAGTGTATGGAGGCATCGTCTGTCTTCCCATCTGAACCAATTTAGGGAAAGAAAATTTGACACCACCCCCCCACCCCACCCCACCCCCACCATGGGGCAAATATAAAACAACTGCTACGGTGAACTGCCACCACCTGCAAACTGCAAACTGGTTTTGCTTCCTGCCAGCGAGCATGACCTTGGAGTGGCTATCTGCTGGCTAGTGTGCACTTCGAGCTGTGTTGCCACCTGTTGTTAGTAAGCATGGGCTTTGTGCTGCACTATGGTGCTTTTACAAGGTCCTACGAAGTCTTGGTTTTAGATTCATGGACCCAAATTGTAAGTTTCAACAATTGGCATTTAGGGACAGGAGTATGGAATTGAGGCACTTCTTAAAGGGCAGTGTGTCTCAGCTTGTACCTTGTCTCTTGGATTCCTTGTGTCTTGTATTGAATCATGTGTTTTGATTCCAAAGTAAGTCCTGACTGATACCATGCTCAAGGGAATTACCGTCACCCTGTGACCACTGGTTGTTTTAGTCAGGCATTCATCCATTCTGTGGAGCTCTGGGGAGATAGACTGATCCCCTGTGCTATATATAAGACAATTAAGTAGCCATGTTTGTGGAAGAAGAGATCTGCGCTCCTAGATACACATAAGCTTGGAATCCTGAGAGGACCTATGTGCTTTCACTGCTGCTGCCAATGCCTCCATCACCAAAAAAAGGCTTTGATCTTTAGAGTTTTAGAAAAAACTACCTATGGCATCCCATGGAACAAACTGTTTCAGTCCTATCCTGTGAAAGAACTGGAGGATACCATACCCTAATGGATAACTGAAATGGACTGACAAAGGCTCTAGGTTCAACTGAGTGTCATGGCTTAACAACATGTCAAGGAGTTAATTTCAACTCAATTTAAGCCTAAAGGGTACCTAAATCTCAATAAAATAATAAGCGCCATAGAGAAAGTTCCTAATCCCAACAACATCCAACATTTTATTTAGGACATTGTAGAGAAAGAAACTTACAGATATGGGAAGGGTAGAGAGGACTTCCTGATGTATTTAGCAAACACACACACACACACACACACCCTGATACCAAAGGAGAAAACAAATATTGAAAGAGGCCTGTCACTTGACTAGTTGGAAATCCAAAATTCACTGTGCTGATTGGAGGAAAACTACTTTGAAACCACATTTCCAAATCACTGGGATCTCAAGTCCATGTTCTACTCAATCTTATTCTATTAGTACCTTAAGAAAGCAATCTTAGAGATGATGGGTCCTGTAGTTCTTACTACAGCAAAGTATGGTTAAGTCCATGTGCTGTGCTTTTCTCTAATCGACTATTTATTTCATATAAAATTCTTTGATTCCATACAGAATGTGCATGAGTTTCTTTTTTTCATTTTCTTCTGTTAAACAAGGATTACCTTAAACATTAGTAAACATGTTTTCACATTTCAAATACATGAAACATTGGATTATTTGAGAGACAAATTTAACTCCAGATAAATTTTCCTAAAAAAATAAAATGTTTGTTAAAAAAACTGCTTTTGTTACAAGTTACAAAATAACTGCATGTTACAAGTAAGATAAAGTGTCCATTCATTCCCCCCCTGCCCCCCCCCCTCCGCAGAGAGAAAGAGAAAGTACAAATGCCCACAAGCTGAGGGCAACTGGTGGGAGTGGGGAGGGGCAGAGGGAGAGAGAGAGAGAGACAGAGACTCTTAAGCAGGCTCCATGCCCAGTGCAGAGTCCGACTTGGGGCTCCATCTCAGGATCCTGAGATCGTGACCTCTGAACCAAAATCAAGACCCAGAGGCTTAACCAACTGAGCCACCCAGTTGTCCCCATTTATTCTTTAATATACATTTATTGTTTGCCTACATGTGTCAGGCATTATGCTAAGTATATAACCAGTCAAGACAAGGCCTATGCCTTTAGGAGTTTATGGTTGGCTGCAAGTAAACTAGCTATGCACAAGGTGCTATTCTTCCATAGATACGGTTAGTGCAGCAAGGTTGCTGCTTCTAACTACACAGTCATGGCCATGTTTTTGCAAATTTAGGCAACCCTAATAAATTGCATTTGTGAGCTTCCCATCAGTGGGTCTTGGAGTCCCAATTCATCCCCTCATGCATGTACTTCAATACAATGTATTGTTTGCTTTCATAGAGTGGGGGTGTAAAAGAGGAACTTAAGTCACCTGGTATGTCAGGAAAGACTTCAGAGAGAGTTGCCTGTGAAGTAGTATGAGTTTATCAGGGAGCGATGTCGCTGGGATGTTATGTTAAAATCAGAGAGGAGTAGCAATTTGACTACAGTTGATTTTCAGTGACTCTGATTTATTCTTTAGTGTAGATGAATGAGAACCACTGAATGATTCTGAGCAAGTACCATAGTCTGATTTGGACATGTGAAAGAATATTTTGGTGATGTAATGGGAGAATGAATTACAAAGCAATATAGATACTGTGATAGTCTGCTAAGTGTTTTTGGCATGCATTGTGTGTAGACTTTCTATGGTTATTTCTGTATATCACAATTTTAAAAGAGAACATAAAAAGTGTGCTGATGACTTCATACAAAATGGTCACATTAAATTGAACAAAGCAAATTATTTACCCAAATTTAGGTGTAACTGGCTTATCTAGATATCCCTCTTATATGACTAGTATTCTTTTAAGAAATAACAGTTCTGTAAACTAGTTTCTTCATTGTACAGATGAAGAAACTGAGACTTGGAGAAGTCAAGTCACGTTAATAAATAACAAAACTAGGATGTGAATCCAGGTCTATCAAATATGGCTGACATGAAGTCCTTACCTCTCACACTCTGCTGGCTCAGGCCCACACTTTACCATACTGTCTGCCAAATACCACCACACTCATGGCTTTTAGATCAGAGATGACAGCTTTTAGATCAGATTCCTAGCGGCTCGGCTGACAGATTTGATGAATTGAAGCAATATACTCTAATGAAAAGGAGAAATGAGAAAAATATAATTACTAACTCATTGTTCAGGCATTCATTGGCAATTGGGTGTGATTTACTTTCTTTTTCAGGTAAAGAATGATTAAACTCACAGAGATTATAGAAACAAGGTCTGTGAACATGGCTACCCCCAGTTAAATGGAATTTGCTAAAAACTATCAAACACAACACTTAGGTTGAAAATTCCGAGAAGAAACAATTACATATAAAAAAAAGTTGAGGTTTGGTAAATGCTTTGAAATTGAGTGCTTTTCACTTGCTACTTCAAATCACTGTCCTAGAGGCCAAGAACTGACTGTTGGAAATATAATGAAATATCAACATGCACCTGTTTCTTTGGTATATTATGTTTTTGTTTGAGAATGAAACATCCCATTGGGAAACTTTCTTTTAAAAATTAGGCACTGTGAATTCGTCACCTGTATCTCTCCTCATTCCTGTCAGCAGTATGATTTTATCAGTTAGGAAATAAGTGGACTTCGAGTTCAACAAGAATTCACACTGAGTGACTAGATTTCAGCAGTGTTTTATGAATTATTTTGAAGAGTCTTATAACACCTGTTAACACCAAGAAAAATATAAATTATTTTTATTTTGCACAAGAAAGTTATCCTGGGGAAAGAGATTTTTCCTCTCATATAATAACTTGCAGAACCCTAGTTTATGATATATAAATGGGTGACATTTGGGTGCCACAGAAAGATTTATCTAGCAATATATTAGGGATTAATGATCTTTTATTCTTAAAAAGGAAAAAGTTGCCTAGGAAACAGAGGTATAAGATTCATGCTCGGGATACAAATAAATGCTTTTTTAGCATTCACAGAATAATCATGCGAACAACAAATATGTTTGGAGTATCCAATATACAATAGTGTTCTTTGTTAGATAATGAGTAGATTAAAAAAAATAAATTATTTTAGTTCAGGAACTGACTTTCTAAGTCAAAGATTGAAAAATGTGTGTCACTCATGCTGCCCTTCACCCTTTTTGGCCCTAGGCAATCATGACTTATGAAAGATACTCTGTCACAGCCCTGACTAAGCCACCTAAACCATTTCAACACAATGATTCTTCTTGGCCTCAAATGAATCTAAGAGTTGGCTTACAAACTGGATTCCATTAACCAGCCTAGTGAGTATGTTGAAGATAAAATGATAAGAAAATGAGACCAATATGTGAGGGATTGTTGCATATAATATGGAGTCTGGTTGAGTTTGGGTAAAGATAAAGGAATAGTTCTAGATGCTATCCACTCATGCAGTTGAGGAATGAATAAACAGAGTCAGGAGAAAACTGCTTAATTCAATACCATCTTTCAGATAGTCAAGAATAAACCAAAATAGAAATTAATGGGCTTCCTATCAAGTTAAAATAAAAAGACCATTGCCTAGTATTTAGCTCAGTTTCCTAAACAATGCTTCATGAAACATTAGCACTGTGGAATGTTCCATAAGGAGAGCTATTAATTCAGCTAATAAACACTGAGCCACCTATTTTATGCCAAGTACATTTTCAGGTACTGAGGTCCAGTGGGGATACGGTAAAAGTACCTAATTGGAGTATGTTGAAAGTATACAATAACAAAACAAATACACATATATAATATTTTAGATGATGATAAATGTTATGAAAAAAGCAAGTGGGAGTGATGAGTGAAATTTCTATTTTATTTAAGACATTTAGGAAATACCTTTTTCAGAAGGTGACCTATGAGTATAGAACTGAAAGAAATAAGTAGAGAGCAAAATGCGGATATCCAGGATAAGTTTGTACTTGGCAGAGGAAGCAGCAATTACAAAAGCTCCAAATTGAGTATGTGTTTGGTGTATTCAAGGCACTACAAGAATGGTAGTGTGACCAACAGTAGAGTGAGGGATGAGATTAATGATGCTATGTTATGTAGGAGCTTTTAAGCCATTTTAGGAACTTTGGTCTTCGACTAAGTAATATGAGAAAACAGTGGAAGGTTTGGAGCAGAGGACAGATGTTATCTGTTCTACCCTTGAAGTGAGGCAATAGAGACGATGTGGAGAATACACTATAGAAGCAGAAGGCATAGAAGGCAAGAAACTAATTTGGAGTCTATTTCAAAAATATAAGTGAGAAATTATAACGGTTTAACATTAATTCTTTTATTGTAAATTATGGTATGCATTAAAGAGTTTATAAAATAAATGTATATTTAAAAAAATAACAAAACAAACACCTAGCTACCTTCTGCCCAGGCTAAGAAACAGAAGATCACTATAAATCTAGAAGCCTCATAGATGTTCCTCTCAAATGCTTCAAATCATCACCAAAGAGTCATGATCATGAATTTTAGGTTAAGCACTTGCTCATGTATAAAGAAACAGATTATCCCTAAGTGATATATTACTAGCTCTGCCTAGTAAATGGAATACACACACACAATTCCTAGTAAATGGAATTAAGTAAATGGAATACACACACACACACACACACACACACACACACACACACACACACACACCTGTGACTGGCTTTTATTTTGCAACATTATGATTCTGAGGTTCAAGCAAGTTGAAGCCTGGAAATGTAATGAACGCCCTTAACCCATGGACCAGCAGTATGTTTTGTAAATAAAGCTTTATTGGGACACAGTCCCACCCACTTGTGAACATGTTGTGTGGATTACATTCACGCTGCGACAGCAAAACTGAGTAGTACAACAGAAACTGTATGGCCTGCAAGACTAACATGTTTACCCCCTGGTACTTCACAGGAAAGGTCTACAGATGCCTGTTAGAGGAGAGGAAGCTCCCAAAGAGAGTAAATTGACAGGACCATTTTGGAAAGCAGTTTGGAAATAAAATGGTTTAAAAAGGGTTTTGAAATGGATAAGGAAAAGAATGATTGGATTCTGGATATATTCTTTTTTTTTTTTTTTAAGATTTTATTTTTAAATAATCTCTATACCCAGTATGGGACTCAAACTTACAATCTCAAGATCAAGAGTTGCATGCTACACTGATTGAGCCAGTTAGGCACTCCAAATTCTGGATATATTCTGATGGAAGAGTCCTAGAATTTGCTAGTACTTTACTTGTGAATTTAAACAAAATAGAAGCATTAAGGATAACTACAAGTTCACTGGCCCAGGCAACAAGAAGAATTCACTGTGTAGTGGTGAAGAGTGTGCACTGGGCAAACTGCTCAGGTTTCACTTTAGAGCTTCCACTTACCAATTGGGAAAAACTGGATATGCCATTTAATTTCTCCATGTCTCAATACTCCCATTAATGAAATGGGCATAATAATAGTACCTACCTCACAAAGGTATTATGAAGACTAAATGAGTTAATATTGAATAAATCACTTGAAATGTGTCTGGCACATTGTATGTCCCATTTAAGTGTTCGTAACAAAAAAAGAAGAACTGAGAAATGGCTACCTGGATGAAAAGTTTTGAGGTAGAAGAAGTCAGTAATTCAGTTTAAGATAGCTGTTAGATATTCAAAAGAAGAAGGTGTGTAAGCAGATGAATATAATCACTTAACATTCAGAGAGAAAGTCTGCCAGATATAAATTTGGCAGCCATCAATGTATAGATGCAATGTAAGGTCAAACCCTTAAATAAGATCACCGATAAGGACACAGAGAGAAGATGATGGAGCAGTAAGCCTGGAGTCATTCAAACTCTGGAGATCAAAGATTTTAGGACTGCAAAGAAAGGACAAATCAGGATGGCAAGAGGAGAAATTAAGTAGGTCTGGAAGCTAAGCAAAGAAAATATTTTAGAAAAAGACAGTGCATTTACTCAGAAAAGGACGTTCTACAAATTATGACACCCATGCAAGTTAAAAATTCTTAACAATAGGGATTGCTGGTCACCACCTGAATGTAATGAATTATACGGCAAAATGTATATTAATTAATCTAAGAGACAAAGTCTTACTTAAAAAGGAAACAATAATAGCTTTCTCACTAAAGACAGGAAGTAAGGAAAGGATGCCTACTATCCCCACTATTATTTGAAATAGTTCTAGAATGTTAGTCAATGCAATGAGAAAAGAGAAAGCAAACAGAAGTATTAAAATGAAAAGAAACTGAACTGTCTTTACTTATAGATGACAGAAATACCTACTTATCATCTATCTATCTATCTATCTATCATCAATCATCTACCTATCTCAATATATCTTATATTTATTTGTGGATATGTGTATATAGAACAAATAAATTAAAATTAAAATATGCAAACAGAAGCCAATTATAAGATATTACAGAAATTAAGATGCCATTTAAAATAGCAACCATAAAAACAAAACACTTAGACATAAATTTAACAAGATATGTCTAAAATTTATATTTATAAAACCCTAAAATACTCCCAAAAGACACATAAATAGACTTCAATGAATGAAAAATGTGTGATATTCTTGGATAGAAAGACTAAGCCTCTTGAATATATTGGTTTTCTCTATGCTAATTTATAAGCTAAGCAATTCTAATTTATCAATTTTGTTGTTGATGCTTTATATTTTTGAAACTAAACCAATTATAGAATTAATTTGAAAAACAAATAAGAATAGCCAAGGAAAACAGTAAAAAAAAAAAAAAATCACTGCAATGATAGTCATACTAAATATCAACACACACTATAAAGCCTCTGTACTTTAAAAATAAAACCTGCTATCAGTGCATGAATAGGGAGACAGGGCAGAATGGAAAACCCAGAAATAGTCTAATTGTGTATGAAATTCAGAATATAATAATGGCAGCACCTCAAATCCCTGAGGATGATTACTCTTTTTAACAGGTGGTGTTGATATAACTAAAGATCCTTATGGGGGGGAGAAAAAGCACAATACAATTGGATGAATTTTAATTTGCAAATTCCTTTGCACCAGAGAATGGAAGATAAGTAAATGAAATTATATAGTGGAAGAAATTATATAGTAGAAGAAAATATGTGATTTTCTCTGTAATTTGAGTGGAGGAAATTTTACTAATTATGACACAAATCACAAAATCCAAAATCAATAAAAGATCAATTTTAATTATATAAAGTTTTAAAAAGAAAATTTCTAGTATGCCAACACACATGTCAGCAAAGAAGAAAAGATATCTGGAAGACTGGGAAATAATCACAACTTCTATCACAAAGAGATGATATCCTTAATATGTAAAGAGCTTCTAAAAACAGAAGACAAAGGCCAACACCATCAGAAAAATAGATAATTCACAGAAAAAGCAATGCAAATCGACCTTAACCTTAAGAAAAAGATGTTCAGTCTTCTTGTAATAAGAGAACTGCAAACTGAAACTACATTGACATACTCACCTACTGTCAGGTTGGAAAAGTCTCCATATTCTCCCATCCAAGTACTAACCAGGCCCGACCCTGCTTAGCTTCCGAGATCAGACGAGATTAGGCGCGTTCAGGGTGGTATGGCCGTAGACATATTCTCAAAAACATATTCTCTAGGTGAGAAAAGCAAACACTCTTGGATATAGCTGGTTTGTCAACACCTTGCAAAATGAATGTATATACTCTATCTGTTGAATCTGCAGTTTTTCAGAAATGTATCTAAAATACACACTGGCAGAAATGTGAAAAAAATGTATGTAGGAGAAGGATGATCGTGGCACCATTTACAAACTCAAATTGCTGACTTGTATATTCACACTGTGCAATGCTGTGCAAACATTAGAAAGGATTGTTAACTATCTCTGTATACCAGTATGGATATCTTTGTGACACATCATTAAGTGAAAAAAGGGGGGAGTAAAATCGGGGGGTATAGTATTCTGTTGTTTATAAGAAAAGATATTTGCACTCTACTCTGGAGATGACTGCATTTTAGTGTACAACAGAATACACACACATGAGTTCATGTGAAAGAGGAGATCAGAGGGAGTTCCTATGTGCATCTAGTGTTCAAGTCTTTCCTGGAGTCTTCTCTTGAAAGTTGAATCAGGCAAGTAAAGGAATAAGAGGAACTGGGGTGAGACATGCTCTGCGGTGAGAAAATAAGTCATTTCTAGTTAATGCAACAGTGTGGAGTGAAGAAACAGCATTAAGAAACAGATTATTTACTTTCTTAAAAGATCATTTCTGTTTGGATTTTTGATGTATGTACATTAGTCTGCAAATTTTTATTATCTCCAGCTTCTTAGAAAAAAATAAGATTTAAAAGGGTAAGGCAATCCTTTTGCATGCTTAAAGAAATCTAATATTTTTTAAAGTTGATAATTATAACATTTTCATTAAAGCAAAGACTTCTCACATGCCAGGCGTTAGCAAAGTAATGTTCCTTTATTCTATATTCTTTTCTCTACTGAATAAGTAATGCCTTCTTTACAGTTTTGATAGTTTGTTGGTTAATCAACTGGAACTAAAATATTTAATGTGTATATAAAAATGATAAAAGTCAGTCATAACACAGTCATATAAATAAAGTAAGTAGTGCATTTTGGTCCCCAGTGGTAAAAGATTTCCTTAGAAATATAAATGAGATAAAATAGTGGTGAAAAATTCTTCTCTAACTTAACTGCAAATGAACCTCCTTAGAATAATCTGGATTTCTGAGTTGATGAGGTAAGTACCTTAAGGAGTGGGGCTCGCCCTGAAACTCTGAAAGGCACCGTGCATTAATCCCATTACATGGGATGGAAATGTATTTCAGTGATAGCTTTATAAGTGTTAAATTTTATATCATAGGTGTAAAAGAGCTCACAATTTTTTTCCCCAGTCTGGTATATTTCTCATACTAGTCGTCCCCTGGTCCTGAGTCAGGCAGTCAGTTGATATTTATTTAGTATAAATGTGTATTCATGCGGAGCACAGTGGCAATATAACAGTAAAGAAGACAAATGTGGTGTGTGTGTTAGTTCAGTTCCATTCCTATCCCAAATAACCTCCTGGAATCGGGCCCCGCCTGTAGGATTCCTTTTGCGTTTACTGTGCAGTCTTCTGTTGTGCAAATGCTAGACTTGCCTTCCACCTGCCAATCCACATACCACCACGTCACAGGCCTTTGTGGTTTAATAGCCTTTCTTGTGTACACTGGGGCAGAACTGATTAATTACATCCGGCTTTATACACAGGTAGTTCCCTAGATTCTGAAGAATCTCACACTGGTTTATTTAGAAGCCTCTATTTACGCTATTAAAAGAATCCAATTAAGGCACAGTCATTGTAGAACTAACATCCTTGATTTTTTTCCCCATCACATTAAGTACAAATGCTCTGAATCTGGTTAATGACAGGTTTTTTTTTCCCCCATCTCTTCTTTCTCCACATTGCATTCTGAGACTGACTGCTTCTACCTGGATTCTCTACAAACATGACTTTGCAACAGAGTTCCACTTCAGAATGTTACGACATGGAAGTTGCCAGGAACTCAAATACTCCCTTAGTCTCGCTTTATTATTTCTTCTGAAACACGGGAATTCTACTTTTATGGATATTATGTATATAGAATCAGAATGCATTTGTTCTATTCACTAGGTATGTGCTGGGACCCCAATTTAGGTCTGGGACAAACTCCTGGATGATTCCTATGAAACTAAAGTTTGAGAATCATTATCTTTGATTAGGGAGTGTCAAACTATGGCCTATGGGCCAAATTTGACCCATTACCTAAGTAAATAAGGTTTTATTGGAACACAGCTCTACACTCATTCATTTACTTGTTATCTTGTTTACTTGCTTTTATCCCAAGATGGCAGAAGTTGAGTAGTTGATACAGAGAATATAGGACCCACAAAGGCTAGAATATTTACTATCTGGTGCTTTATTGGAAAAAAATTGCCAACTCCCAGAGCATGGCAGGGAAGTGACTTGTCATGTGGAAGAAATCAAATTATCTTTTGCCAGTCCAGATGATAGGAAATGGAACCATTTTCAAAATTTCCAGTTGCATTAATTTTTAAAAAGCTATACACCATGAAGATCTTCCAAAAGGGAAGAAATGAGAAGAGTCTCCTGCAAAGCCATTTCTCCTCATTCTTAATGAGGAGATTGCAAAGTAAAACCAAATGGGAAATCATAGCTTTATGTTATTTTTCACATTAAAAATTTTTTAAGCATAGAGTATCTATAAACTTCATTTTCTTTAAGAATAAATTGGCAATAATTGAAATCAAATATAGAATGGGAGTTAATAATGGGCATTATGCTCCAAGATTTTAACAGTATTTTGACTGAAGCTAGATGTAAATGACACAGTGAACTATGTTTTAAAAATTACACTCCAACAACGACAACAAAAAATCCAAAACTGACTAATTTCAAAATTATTGTTTCTCATAACATTTCTAGCATTCTTCTCTGCTTGGATGCACACAAGAAATAGTTCTGGGTGATAAAATAACTGCTCCTGTTCCTTCTGCTCCACACATTTCACATGAACCTGAATGTTGCTTGGAAAGTCAGAATTCTATGAGAGAAAGTATTGATTTTTATCAACCTGGAAAGTGAAACGAGAGAGAGAATGACATTGCTAGCCATAGGGAGTTTAGTTCAGGTCAACAACCCCTAAGTTTTATGGGAATTGTTCAGAAATTACAAATGTTGCAGTGCTAAAGGACTCTGACATAGAACTGGAAAACACATTTTGACATTGGGTAGTGTTCAGCCTCTGTTCTGCCACGGTCACCGAAATCCAGAGCATATTAAGTACACCGCAGAGGTTCAAATGAGGCTGCTTTTTGGAATGGCATTTGGCCTAGATGGAGCAAAAATTCACATGCAAAGTTAATTCCAATGCCACAAACTGTATTGTGTAAATCAGCCAGTTTGCTGTCGCTGCTCTATGTGCGCTTGTCCGTGTTATCAAAGATGTCATTACATTAGGACATAATGTGTCAGGCCCCAACAGATGAAAATGTGAACCAACAGAGCATGGGAAATAGCTTCATAAGCAATCTTTTTATGTTTATTTCTTTTTAAATCTCTTGGTTTGTTGGTTTGTTTGAACTAAACCTAATCTTATTGGGGAAATGATAAAGCCATGTTTTAGTTTTGTTTGCTTACATTTTTCTTGTATAATTACAAGTCAGCCTCTGCAATTGGTTACACAAAAGTAACTGACTACGAGACACATTATTTTACTCTTTTCACTTTGGTGCATTTTATTGTTGTTGTTGTTGTTATTATTATTATTATTATTATCATTATTATGATGCAGTGCTCTAACATTGTTGGTGTGTCTTAAATGCTGACCTTTACAAGTCTATACCAAAGGAAATAAGAGTTAACACCTCAGTCAAGAAAAGCTTTTCACTCTAATCGGCTTGTAGGATGTCATGTTATTCAATCAGTGTGCTCTTACTATCTCCTAGTTCATGTGCTACCAGCTCTGCCAAATAATACACTTTCTTATTTATTATTATCTCACTCACTTATCAGACTGTATTGAGTTGATGGCTGAGATGTACAAAAATATTAAAAATGAAAATGTAGGCAATAGAAAAGAGTCAATGCATTTTGAATGTCTTCTGTAAAGGACAGAATTCTCAGATTTCCTTTCAATAATTTATTTGAGTTAAAGCAAATCATTAGGTTAATGGAATGTGTAACAGGTGGGCTAAATCAGAGAGGGCTCAGAATGGGGATTTGTATTGGAGCCTTTCTACCTATTCAGTGAAAGGGTGATAAGAGTTGCTCCTGAGAATTGGGATTCAGAATTGCTAATTTTTTA
The DNA here is from genome assembly GCF_963455335.1 of Martes martes. Taxonomy (NCBI): domain Eukaryota; kingdom Metazoa; phylum Chordata; class Mammalia; order Carnivora; family Mustelidae; genus Martes; species Martes martes. The sequence continues at coordinate 185,022,056 of NC_137889.1, read as the reverse complement.
TTCTAAGACCAACCCTCTCCAAGGAATGTCAATGTCAAAAAGACATTGTGTGGTAGATCTCAGGGGCTTTAAAGAAGCTCTGAAACCTGGACTGAGGTTAAGAATCCACATGTATCATGTGTCCCACGACATTACATAGTACATAGTACAATAGCATATTTGATAGTATATTAATTCAATCCTACTTTGATAATGAATTTTAAAAAGTGCAGACTATTTGGATGCACTAATTAGTCCAGCCTGGGAAAGAAGTGTGGGTAACAACCGAAATACATGCATTTGTTCATTTACATCATGAAATAAATGAAATGTCTTCAGAGTACTAATACAATTTTTGATGGAAAATATTATATAATTGTTATTATAATAATAAGTATTATAATAATGAATAGTGGTTATTTTCCATTATATTCTACCATATCATTATAATTTGTGAAGGAAGATTTTGACCAGAATAACCACTTAAAGAATTACATCACAAGGCTGAGAATTTCTTTTTTCCTTTATATAGGTATTTTAGAGACTTCAAAGAAAGTTGCTATATGGAAATGCAAGAACAATTACTCTTATTCTGATAATGTAATTAGAATCACATGCTCTTCATTGCAATAAATTATCCTAATGATCACTTTTAGATTTGGGTTTTTATTCAAAATTAGTAAAACTTCCCCACAAGAGAAGATAGCACAGTGAAGCAGTTACTCGAATAAGTAATAAATACATTAAAAGTAGGAGCACGAAGTATGTCAAGCAGAAAGAAAATCTAGTAAATATATTAATTGTTTGGCTTACTTATTGTGAGGAAAACAGCTTTTTTCAGATGAAGTAATTCTAGGCTAAGCCATTTGTTATAATTCCCATTATGAAAAGCATTCACTGATCCTGAGATATTCATTATTTGATTCACTAATTCATTGGACAAATAATAACTGAAAGCCTACTTGTGCCAGACACCATGGTAGAAGCTGAGGATACGAAGATTCAAATGACAAAGAGCCCACATTCAGGCACAGGAAGTAGGTATGTAAGCAAATAATCTAATATACTCAAGTGAGATGATAAGGACGAGTGCTACACATAGAGAGAACGTGTCTGGGCAGAGTTGATTTACTCAGATATGACAGGTTAGGAGTGGGAGGGCTCCAAGACTTCACAGAAGAGATTCTGCTGAGAAAAAGGAAAACTGATATTTTCATATACTTATAGAAATCTAAGCCTCATTTATCAAATTGACAGGCCCAAAATACTGAATATATTAAATATACCTTGTTGCCAGTAAAAATAATTCAGTGGAAAGTTGAAAATTGAAATATGAATATGACTTGTTTTGTATGTTTCCTAATAGTTTCATTTTTCACTGCTAAATTTCTCACAAATGTCAGCCTCTTGCAATATTAATTTTAGTTCAAAAAGCATAATTTAAAGTCTGTTATATGTGAAACACTGAGTAGAGTAAAAGTAAATTAGCCATTCACGAGCTTATTCAACCTGTTAGGTATTGACTGTGTTCTAAGTGCCAGGCATTGTGCAGTGCATTAAAGGTAAAAGGGAAAGTATGAGAAACACAATCCCTGCCAGTAGAGTTAAATCCTCGTGGAGAAAGACAGGCATTAATAAAATAATCAGAAAAATGTGTAATTACAAACTGATATGAAGAAAGAGTAAAAGGGGTATCTAGGGAATATAAGTGAGTTAATGTAATTTTAGGGTCAGGGAAGCCTTCCCTGAGAAAATGGTATTTAAAGTGAAAGCAGAAATGTAAGTTTGAGTGAACAAGGAGAAGGAATGTGTGTGTCAGTTTTTAAGAGGAAACAAGAGAAGAGGCAGCGTGGGAGAGGCCATTCCAAACTGAAGAACATCATCTGCAAAGGCCTCAGAAAAAGAGATCATGTGATTACTCAGAGCCTTCCTGGTCATCATAAGGATTTCACTATCCATCCTCAGAAAAATAAGTAGCCATTGAGGAGTTGAAGGAAAAGAACTGCCTCAAGGAACTCATGGAGTAAGGCAGGAAGAACTAAAGAATAAAGAACAGAAAGAATAAAATTGGTGACTTAAAGAAGTTCTGATGAAGGGTTAGAGAAGCACAAAAGGGGACACTTAGCTTAATCTGGGGATCCCAAATGCCTCTCTGGGGAATAAAATACCTGAATTGAGTCTTAAAGAATGACTAAAGATTATCAAGAGAAAGGAAGACGGATAGGTATTCCAGACAAAGTAACAAAATGAAAATGTAAAATAAATGGTATAAGTAGAACACACAGATTTTTTTTTTCTTTCATTACCGGGAAATAAAAGGCAAGAATGGAAAAAGGAATGGAAAGACTTGAGACTGTAGAGAAACTTTATGGGTGGGGCCATTAAACCATGATAGGATTTAGTAATTCATTCTACAGGCAAGTCATTAAAGGGTGTTCAGCAGGTGATTATATGACTCACATGTTATATAGGTTATTCTGATGGAGTAGTAAGGATAGATTTAAGTGGTCAAGAATGAATGCATGGAGACTATTGAGGATGCTGTTCTAATCTGGTAGGGGAAAGGAGCTGAGAGTCTTAAGTAGAATAGTGATAGTGGAACTAGGGACAAATAGGTTTAAGACTAATCTAAGCAGTAATATTGGCAGGAAGTAGTCATTGATTGGCTATGGAGGGAAAGTAAACTGAGAAATCTAGGAAAACTTAGTTTATTGCTTGGCTCATTGGCTGTACAGCAGATTCATTTAGTGACATTAATAATAGAAAATCAGATTTTTGGATAAACTATGAGTTCAGAAGTGGGACTTCTAGAATGGCACTGTGAGAAGCTTGAGGAAACTTAACCCCCAGAGAGACATCTATTAAACTAGTCAAAATTAGCAAAGCCAGTCATTCAACTTCTCTGGAGATTGATCAAAGAGCTTGCAACAATTCAAGAAACATGAATTCAACATAATCTGTGGAGCCTAGTGAAAAGGATGGGATACCAAGGCACTCAAGCTAAGGGCTCCATCCATACCCCTGCAGTTTGTGCTGCAGAAGACTGTTCCAGCAGTTCCCATCTCCTCAGATCCCTGAGGTGGAAGAACTGTTCTGGGTGGATTCCCCAGCCAGTGAACATCAGCATCTTCCACTTCCCAGAGCTCTGTGCCGTGAGAGCCCTATGCCAAGCGGGCAGTAGCATCAGGGCAGCATGACCAATTCCCCTACTCTCAACATTTACTATCTAAAGAGGATACAAATGAAGACTACATGCAATCCCCTGTATCTTTAAGTCTCTGTCGTAAGGAAGAGCTGCTGGGGTGGGCTCAGCAGCCAAAATACAAATTCTATTTCCCCAGCTCCTGGGCTGGAAGAGCCATTCTGGGTAGATTCGACAGCCAAAGAAAATGGGCATGTCCCATCCCCCCAACTCTGGGCTGCAGATTTATACCGTGTGGTGGTGGCAGACATACCACAGCACCAGTTTCTGTTGCCACCTCTGGGGCAACACACACTGTGACACAAACGGGGAGGATCCAGTTGAGGAACCTGGTGAAGACTGAGTTCCCAATCCCGCCAGCTTTTGCTCTACAGTGCACGTGTTCTGTAGCATGCGCATCCATGCTTTCTATTCATCCAGTGGAAAGGTGGGAAAAGTCCAAAAAACTAGTAACATTCTGCTCACCACAAACAGCATAATTTTACTTGGTTCAGACTGTTACAAAGTATAACCTAGGGTATTGTTGAAAACAATTGAACTGTTAGCTAGAAATTAATAGAGTCTAACAGCTGGGTGTGATACCAATAAGACCTGTCAGAAGCTTAATGCGAAGACCAGAGAAAAGATAGGCAAAGAGAGGTGCTAAAATCCGAGTCATCCTGGTAGTCAGGAATACTGTGTGCATGTCCTCTGAGGAGCAGCTAGAAAAGGGAATCCTGAGCTGCAGGTCCCTGAATGAACACAGGGCAACCTTGTAGCCTCCCTGAACAGTGAAAGCAGTCTTTAAGCCAACCACCTTTATGCTGAGAAAATGATACATGAGAATAAACAAACAAAAACAAAGAAGATTTGGAAATTATGAGTAGAATAACAGAAGCATGTAGCTTTGATTGCAGGGCTAAAGTATTTCAGGGTCGCCTGTTGTAGCAACTGGTGCTGCTTACCAACTTTTCCTTTGGGATTATAGGAAAGGGAGTGAGGACACATTCTGAGAGCAATGAATCTGGGGCAGGAGAATGAGGCAACTGATACTTAGAAGCCTCAGTTGTTTTGAAATAGGAAGTAGGACAGTAAAGTCTGTTGAGAGATGGTTGCGGGGGGCAATTGAAGTGTTAGTGCAAATGTGCACACCAGAATTAAGCAAGCACGAGTAAAATGATTGTTGTGCAAGGCTGAGGTACCATCTAAGGCTGGAGAATAGAATTTTAGTGGTTGCGCCCATCTTGAGGGCTGACTTGTTATATTCAGACTCCCTTAGCCCTGGGACATTGCTAGCATGCACCGAGGGATATAGTTTTGCTGGGAGGAGGCAACAGAGGCAGGGATTCAACACAGTTGATGGTACTGGTCAAGGACCATAAAACATACCCTGCAAGCAACAAAAGTAAAACCAAAAGAGAGATGAACTACGAGAGACAACTGGGGCATCAAGGAAGTAGAAGTGGATATGTGATATAAAAAAAATAAAGTCGGTGTTGAGGGTATGGAAGAACTGAGATCATTAAGGCTGTAAACAAAAAGTCAAACCTTGGCGTTTGAGGTTTCTGATTATAATAATAATGAGAGTTACAGAGTGACTGTGTGTGTTGTTGGCAATCAGATAGGAATGAACTTTCATTGGGTTCAGGATATCACATAGAACAGAAAGAACTAAGGGACTAGATTCATTATCAACATGAACACTGAAATCACCCTGATGCTTAGAATTATGTGATTGAGAGAAAACATAAGACTACGTTGGATAAAAAGAACTGACTATAGAGGCGCCTGGGTGGCTCAGTGGGTTAAAGCCTCTGCCTTCAGCTCAGGTCATGATCCCAGCGTCCTGGGATCAAGCCCCACATGGGGCTCTCTGCTCAGCAGGGAGCCTGCTTCCCCCTCTCTCTCTGCCTGCCTCTCCACCTACTTGTGATCTCTCTCTAATAAATAAATAAAATCTTAAAAAAAAAAAAAAAGAACTGACTATAATGTTGGCTGGTGACTGCAATGAGCAGATGTGGTGACACAGACATGCAATATTGACCACAGAGGAGGGAGACATTTTTCCCTAGAGGTAGGAGAGTAATGCTTCAGAAATGGTCATAAAGAGGTAGAAGAATGCTGACCTCACTTTCAGGCATTCGACCATGTTGGATATGGCAAAAATTTTATTTCTATGTATAATAATAATAATAATAATAGCAGTAATATCACTGTATTAACAAGTGTTTATTAAGGCAGGAGGTGGCTGGATGGTCACTGAAGAGGATGATGATTTAGTAAAGCTGCTTATCATGGAAGTAGGTACTGGGATGGGAGGTTTCAGAATTTAAAGGGCAGAATAGTTTAGAAATGTGCATAAAGGAGATGAAAGATTACTGAAGGGTATTATGTTTCAGGTGGATGCTAGCAGGAAAGAATATGAGGCAGGGAGGGTTTAGTTAGCCATAGTCATCTAAATGTAAACTTAGTGTCAAACCGTGAAACCACACAGCATCAGAGGCTCAGTGGGGTTGGGGGCAGGAGTGGAAGGGGACGTCAATTTGAGTCTCAGCACTGGTGCTTACAGAGATATGGCCAGGAGATCTGCAGTGGTGCATTCCAGGCTCAGATTTTCAACAGTCTGCATAATTTATACCCTATTGTAACATACCTTAAGTGGATAATTTGTAAAATTTCTCCCTGTTGTGGGGAGAAGGTAGAGACAGAGAATGAGGGAAAAAGAGAAAGACTTGAAAGGTAGGAGGAAAAAAAAGAGAATCAAATCATCCTATCAGTAGCTGGATGTAATCAATAAGAGAGCCAGAACCAACTTGCAGAAGGGATTCTTTTTGTTTTCCTGTGGATGTTGACAGTCTTTAAAAATACAAGTTAAGGGCGCCTGGGTGGCTCAGTGGGTTAAAGCCTCTGCCTTCGGCTCAGGTCATGATCCCAGGGTCCTGGGATCGAGCCCCACATCGGGTTCTCTGCTCCGCAGGGAGCCTGCTTCCTTCTGCCTCTCTGCCTACTTATGATCTCTATCTGTCAAATAAATAAATAAAATCATTAAAAATTAAAAAAAAAAAAAATACAAGTTAAGAATGCAGGTGTCCTGTTCAAATATTTGCCTGGTGGCTGTGGGAGAGAAGCTTGGATTAAGGAGTCCCCAAGTATTTATGTTGCTAACATTAAGTTAATCAATGTGGTATAAATCAGGATGCTTATGATTTTGTTAGAATATAAACTGCTCATAGGAAGGATCCAGCTCTTTTCTTTTTTCTTTAGATTTTATTTATTTATTTGTCAGAGAGAGAGAGAGCGCAAGCGAGCACAGGCAGACAGAGTGGCAGGCAGAGGCAGAGGGAGAAGCAGGCTCCCTGCCGAGCAAGGAGCCCAATGTGGGACTCCATCCCAAGACGCTGGGATCATGACCTGAGCCGGAGGCAGCCGCTTAACCAACTGAGCCACCCAGGCGTCCCCAGCTCTTTTCTTACTTAAGGAAGTGTTTTGTATTAAAAACTACATAAAAATTCCTTCAATAAATGTACTGGATGGCTTGATGATAGTACTGACACCTTAATATTTTTTCATTCCCTAATTCACTACCTTCTAGGGAAATCAATATTTAATCCTAGACTAAGATATGTAGAATCTTCCTTCTGCTGCCCTAGTACAGACTAATTCATTGTTCAACAGCACACACATATGCATGTACCTCACACAAATATACACATACATGCATGCCCCTACAACTACACACAAAAATATACCTTGATAACTGTATATATGTATGTACATACAAGCCGTGTTTCTGCAGTTAAACTAGAAATTTCCATGTTTTCCTTCATAGCTATTATATTTTATACTCAATGACATGTAATGTCACTGAGTATAATAGAGCCTGATTTCTCTTTGCTGTGTATAAAGCACTGTTTTTTTCAAGTGCCAAATAAAGCCACAATTTCATTTTAAGATAATTAACATGGGTGATAGATTCCCCTCACAAGTTTACAAAGCAGCATTAAAAAGTTATGTGTATTTTAATATGGAGGAAAAACATTTATTTAACTAGAGTCTATGAAATTAAAGATTCATTTTAGGAAGAGTTTCGGTGCTTTGGAAGGTGTATTGACTCCTCAGGACAATGTTATATATTCTTCAGCTATTTCAGACTAAAGCATATTTATATGTCTATTATTATTTATGTCCAATTAAAGAATGGTCTTCTGTTCTGAAAACCTGCTGATTTCTTTTTCATTCTTGTGGCAAACATGTTGCAACTATTGATAAGACATTCAACTGAAAAAAATAGCTAGAAATATTATCACAATTCATAATTGATCATCTTTTTCTGGGTATCATACTCAATAATTCAAATTCCCTGTAGCATTTGTTTTTGCCATTGTTATTTTTCAGACTTATAGGAACCTGTTGATCAAGACATAGATTTACATATTTTGTTTTTAGTATATCAGTGCTTTACTTCTTTCACATTCTGTACATTTGTGTGCAATTATCGACAGATGTGAAAAATCTCCCTATGTAGTGTGGAATTTGAAAACAGTTGTTTAATTATCCTTTGTGTTGAATATTTGTAGCTGAGTATCTCTTCATGTGTCAGGCTAAAAACTCTCCAATTAAGTGACTCTCCAGAGAATATATACTACCTTGTATTACAAACGTGACATGACAAGAAGGGAAAGATAGAGGACAGAGTTGTCCGCATCTCCACAAGTGAGTGGAATTAATTCTTACAGGTATTGGCTTATTCAGGTGCCCTGAAAGCCAACTCCATGATGGAGATTTAAGTGCTGGATGGAAGTTTATTGAGGAATGGTCTAGAGAACGATGCCTGAAAGGAGGAGAAGGAAGCAGGACCAAGAAGAAGGTAAGTCCATCTGAGATTCCATTGCTTAGATGTTCAGCTGGTCTCCAGGGAGCTCTGGTCCTTCATAGTCATCTCAGATTGAAGCCGGTGGCCAGGACTTCACACCCTGTATAAACCAGTCACTGTGTGCAAAACCCCTTTGGAGGTAGGGAGAGTATTTGGTGAGGCAGCCTGGAAAGGGATGCCTATGTGGGCCATCAGCCAAAAGGGGAATAATGGCTACAGTCCCAAAGGTGGATCTCATTAATGCACTGCAGTAGCCACCACCTTTAGCAAAAGTATAGTTGTTATTTTTACCCCTCAGTTTTCTCTGATTTTAAAACCTAAATAGTGGTACTTCCTCAGATATCACCTGATGGTTACTAGTATCATTCTTATCTTTGTCACCTCCTAGAGGTATCAGTATTGGCTGGATTTCTATAACATGTTTTTTTGTCAAAATCTCAAGATGTAATTCAGAGAAAATTTAAGTGCTATTATTTCTTTTATTTAAAAAGAGTGCTATTCAAACAGTGCTATTATTTCTTTTATTTAAAAGAAAAGAAAAAAAAAGAAAAAGTAAGAAAACACTTCTTAGACAAAAGTCAATGTAAGGATTCTACCCATTGATATCTTATTAATAATGGTAAGATTATTTCTAAAAAGAGGTCATGCAGGAGCATCTGGGTGGCTCAGTGGGCTAAAACCTCTGCCTTCGGCTCAGGTCATGATCTCAGGGTCCTGGGATTGAGCCCCACATCTGGCTGGCTGTTCGGTGGGGAGCCTGCTTCCTCTCTCTCTCTCTGCCTGCCTCTCTGCCTACTTGTGATCTCTGTCTGTCAAATAAATAAATAAAATCTTAAAAAAAAAAAGAGGTCATGCAGCATGATGAAAGCCTTACAAATTTCACAAGAAAACATGGAAGTTTATTATGCACACACTTTATGAGGAAAGGAATTGCCAAAAAAAAGCAGGAAAAAAAATGGGGGGGGGGTTAGGTGACTATAGGCTATATTCTCATACACAAAATATAAGCAGAATACTTAAAATTTAATAGATTTCATAGATGCCACCAAGACTTTTTTTGACTGGGAATCATAAAGATAATATGACAATGTTAGAATGATTCTAAGTCACTGAAATTTTACGTACAAAAGACACGTGCATCCCTCTATACCTATAAACCTCAGAAAGTGAAGTATCTCACTACTGAGCCAAACATTCACTCACCCATGCATTCAACAAAAATTTAATGAATACCTGCTATGTGTCAGGGATGTTCTCAAATCAGAAGATAGAAAAGTGTGAATAAAAAATACAGTTGTTAATTGTGTTTCTAGTCTTCCTTTTCTCCTCTCTGATACCAACCTTTTGAAAAATTTATTTTTTTTAAATTTGTTAAGATTTTAATTAATTTATATATTTGAGAGACAGAGAGACCACAAGCAGGGGGAGGGGCAGAAGGAGAGGGAGAGAATCTCAAGCAGTCTCCCCACTAAGCACAGAGCGTCAGGAGGCCTGATCCCATGACCCTGAGATCATGACCTGAGCCAAAATCAAGAGTCAGACGCCTAACTGACTGAGCCACCCAGGTGCCCCATCCTTTGAAAAGAGTGCTCTCCCACTGTGAGTAGAGAATACTTCCTTGGCTCTTGACTTTAGAAATGGCCACATGCTTTGATTTGGCCGATGGAAGAAGACAGGCAAGGGTGACAGTCTCTTAGTTTCAACCCTAGTTGTCGAGAAACTTTTCCTGTCTCTACTTGCTCTCTTCACCTATGGCCAACACAATGAGAAAAATGTATTTGGACTAGTTTTCTAATCCCAGGCAGAGAAAGAAAGACAAATTAAAAAGTACTCCAGCTAAACTCAGATTAGATCAACTGACCCCTGGACAATTCAGTTTCAGGAATAATAAAATGCTTATTATCGTATGCCACTGAATATTGGAGTTTGGTAATAGTTGCTAACCGAAAAACATACTTTCAGGCATTTCATAATTAAATGTGATAGAAAAACATATGGATATAACACACTTTGGTAAATAACATAATAGAAATAGGAGTTGAATCCTGGGAGAAATGAAACAAAAAATAACTGCCTGAAATGATCAAGTACGTAAGTATAAAATTATGATATTGTGAGAACAGGCAATAAATTACCTAACATTACAGAGAATGTAGATCCACAGATTGTTTTTAATATAAAAATCACAAAACTGGCACTAATTCAGGATATATAAAAGGATAGGCAACCACTCAGACATCTAATTCTAATTCTGCTAAAAGCAGATCATCCAATAAACAAAAGAAAAAAAAAAAACAGCATTATTTATCTTTCAGCCAAGTTCATTTCTCAACAGACTGAAAAGGGCAATGAGAAAAACTGCTTACACTGGATTTAATTTTTAACTAGCAAAGAATGGCTTGTTAGTGAACTCAACTATATAAAATAATATGCATATGTTGGAATCTTCCACATTAACTTTTTAAAATATGTGTTTTGTTTAGAATAGTTTTAGATTGTGGAAAAGTTACAAAAATAGTACAGAAGCTCACATACACCCCACAGCAAGTTTCCCTTATCTTTAGCATCTTCCAGTTGTACAGTACATTTGTCATCATTAATGAATATTTATAAACTATTATTTTTTAAAACTCGTATTTCTTTCAGAGTTCCTTAGTTTTTACCTAATATCCTTTTCCTGTTTCAGGATTTGATCCAGCAAATCACATTACACTTGTATGTCAAATCTCTTTAGGTTCCTTTTGACTATGATAGTTTCTCAGATATTCCTTGTTTTTGATAACCTTGATATTTTGAGGAATACTGGTCAGGTATTTTATAGAATGTCCCTCGATTGGGATTTGTCTGATGTCTTCCTCATGATTAGATGTGGGGTTATGGATTTGGGGAGGAAGATCACACAGATGAAGTGTCATTCTCATCACATCATACCAAGGGTATAAGCTATCAGTGTGACTTGTCCCTGCTGATCACCTTAACCTTGATCACCTTCCTCTGGCTGAGATAGTGTTTGTCAGGTTTCTCCATCGCAGAATTACTTTTTCTTCCCTTTCCATATTCTACTGCTCTTTGAAAGGAAGTAACTGTGGGTAGCCCACATTTAAAGACTGGGGAATTATGCTCCACCTCCCTGAGGGCAGAATATGAACATAAAATTATTTGGAATTCCTTATGGAAAATTTGTCTATGATATTTTATTATTTATTTATTTATTTATTAATTTATTTATAATTATTTTTATTTAGTCATTTATATCAGTATGGAATCATGAATAGTTATTTTACACTTCAGATTGTAATCCGATATTTATTTAATAATCAAGTTGTTTCAACTTTGGCAATTATATTGGAGCTCTTTTCAGTTGGCACCTAAATCCCTCTGACATACCATACTGGGGTGTGTGTGTGTGTATGTGTGTGTGTGTGTGTGTGTGTTCATTTCCTTACTTTCTGGCACTACACTGGAGACTAATACTAGAAACCAAGTTCTAGATGCTATATATGTTCATTGTCACTGAAATATCATTGTTTCTAGTGCCTCTCAGCTGAAAGAATAAGGAAATATATATGGTGTACCAACTCATGTATAAACACGTATCTATCTATATTAAGCCATACTAATGTCCCAAACTCTAATCCATTACCACCTGGATCATGCTAGCCTCCTCAACCTGCTTATTTGTAAACTTCCACTCCAGCAGTGGAAACTGGCTTCCCTATCCACTATTCACTTTCATAATCTTTAAATTGTTAACCTAAATGGCTGTGGGAAACAATTTTATCAACTGGAAGACATTGTCTTTAGTTTTACAACTCCACTCATTTCCAAAGTTAAGATCAGCACCATTCTTTCCACTACCTTCAGTGAACTATTTTATATATTTTTGCCACAGATAGATTCCTTTTTCACATTATATATTCCATAGTGAGATTCTTTGACTGCCTAAATACTTAACAATTTTTCGTACATTCAAGTTCATTCTTTGACCTGTAAAACTATATAGCTTTTGACAAATTCAGTGTCATGTTTCTACCATTAAAATACCATACAGAACACTTACACAACCTTAAAAATTCCCTTGCTTCTCCTATTCAACTTTTCCCCAAAACACAGTAAAACATAGTTATGTTTTCCTTTTATAAAATAAGTAATTTGGAATCATAGAGTATGTAGCCTTTCCAGATTGGATTCTTTCATTTAGCAATATGAATTAAGTATTTGTCTATGTCTTTGTGTGGCTTGATAGCTCACTCCTTTTCATCACTCAATAATATTCCATTGTACAGATATACCAGGGTGTGTTTATCCATTCACTACCAAAGAAAATCTTGGCTGATTCACATTTTTGGCAATTATGAATATGATGCTGCTGCCATTTGCATGCAGGTTTTTCTGCAGACAAACGGTTTCAAATCATTTGGGTAAATATCTTGGGAGTGTGATTGCTCGGTCATATGGCAAGACTATGCTTCACTTTAAAAAAAAATTCAATTCCTTTGTTCCCTTGTTCCTCCATAGGCAAGATGCTTTTGTCGTCCTCTTTAGAGTCTTTCAAAATGTTCTCTTTCTCTTTGGCTTTCTGAAGTTTGAATATGATATGTCATGTTTGTAGGAGTTTTTTTGTGGGTTTTCTGTTCATTTTTTGTTTTTATTTTGTTTTATTTTTTCTATTTATTCTACTTTGTCAGTGCAATAGTCTCTGAGCTTCCCGGGATCTGTTGCTTGGTGTCTGTCATTAATTTGGAAATTTCTCAGCCATTATTACTTCAGATATTTCTTCTGCCCCATTCTCTTTCTTCTCATTTGGAATTCTAATTTTGTGTATGTTATACCTTTTAAGCTGTCCCACAGTTCTTAGAATTTCTGATCTGGTTTTTTTTGTTGTTGTTGTTTTTTGTTTTTTTGTTATTGTTGTTTTTTTTTTCCATTTAGTTTGGAAAGTTTTTATTGACCTATTTCCAAGCTCATTGATTCTTTGTTCAACTATATCAAATCTACTCATGAGTTCATTAAAAGTATTCTTCATTTCTGTTATAGTGTATTTAATTTCTAGCATTTTCTTCTAATTCCTCCCTAGGACTTTTTTTTCTCTCTGCTTACATTACTCATTTTGTCCTTGCATAGTGTCTGCCTTTTCATCTAGATTCCTTAACTTATTAATCATTGTTAATTTCAGTTTTGGACTGATAATTCCAACATCTATATCATATCTAAGTTTGGTTCTTCCTCTCTTCAGATTATGTTTCCTCTTCCCTTTTGACACGCCTCATAAATTTGTTGAAATAAATTGTTGAAAGTCAAATATGTTGTATCAGGTAATGGAAACTGAGATAAATAGGACTTTAGTGTATTCTAATTTGCTTAGATGTTGGGCTGTTTTTAATGTTTGCTACAGCTTTATATAGATGGTTAAGCCTTCAGTTTCCTCTCTTGTCTTTTTGTCCTCCCTCTGGATGTTGGGACTTCATAAATATTCATCTTCAGAGAGAAAACCTGTATCTTACAGCTTTCTGAGCTGTAATCCCCTGTTACTACACCAGAGCCATGTTTGTGTGGTGATAAAGTGTGAATAGGTGGAAACATTACATAATTTTCAGATTCAATCTCAGTGTTTTGTCTGGCCTATGTCTCTAAGCTGTGACTTACGAAATTATTTTTCCAGTGGTATAGCTCCCTCTCCAACTTTTTCCTGCCTTAGTGTTCACAGTCTATTTCCTAGTAGTCCCAAGACCTTTTTTTTTTTAAATTTTTACTTATTTATTTGACAGAGATAGAGAGAGAGATCACATGTACACAGAGAGGCAGGCGGGGGGAGGGGAAGCAGGCTCCCTGCTGAGCAGAGAGCCCTACGTGGGGCTTGATCCCAGGACCCTGAGATCATGACCTGAGCCAAAGGCAGAGGCTTAACCCACTGAGCCACTCAGGCGCCCCATCCCAACACCTTTTGACTCTGTTTTCCCTGCATACACTTTGGTGAGACACTAAGGTTAGATAGTCCTGAAATGGAAACAATGTCTGTTCTCAAGTAGGACAGAGATCTGGTAAAGTCTTTTTCCCTGAGAGCAAGCCTTTGTTATGGAGAAAGCTCTGGGTCCATTCACAGTGATTACTCTTCTCTTCCTGCAGGAGCTACAAAGACATCCTCTTCCAAGCTTTACCATGAGAACCTTGTAGAATTTCTGGAAATAAAAGTCAAAATAGTGTGGGGAACCCCCCAGGACAAAGGCCCCCAATTGTTTCTCACTCTTTCTCAGTCTCCAGAAATTCATCAGAATTAGTATTTCGTTGTTCCTACCAGTTTGTGGTCCAGTGGCTTCTGTTCCAGGTAAGCAAATCTCGGCTATGACTCTGGATGCTCCTATCTCCCCAGACTTCAAGGAGATAGTTGGCTCTTTGATCTCAGTTCTCTGATGGGTCCAAAAGAAGTCACCGGTTTTTGGTTTGTTCAGCTTTTTCTTGTTTTAAAGATGAAAGTGATGGCTTTCCAGCTCTTATTATGTCTGAGTTCAAACCAGAAGTCTCAGATAATTCTTAAACAGTCAGAATCTTTCTCAGTAGATGTGGTCCTTAGGAGATTGTGATTTCACTCTAACTGAACAATATGATTTATCATGAAAGAGGGAAAGAAGTGGCATAAACATTATAGAGATAATCTAAGTATAAGGTATAAAATTGGGCTACATAATATTTAGAATGTTTTCCAAACCTGAGATTCAATGATTCTCTAAACTGTGATGAGACAGAGCAAGTTAACCCAAATGAACAAATTCCCCAATGGTACTTTTATCAACATGAGAACGCTTTAGAGCAGGCAAGGGGTTTTAGCTGAAAAATCCCTAAACTGAATTCAAGATGATGATGAACTTTCTGAAGCTATATAAAAACTGTGCATGTAAGAATGTCGGTGACTTTTCTCAGACTAAGAGAATCTATAGCTTTAAACAGATTCTAGAAGAGATTCATAACTTCTGTAAATTGTTAAGAATTAAAAATTTTGATATCGTAGCCTATGTCTAGCTTTGTTCAATAAACAGAACATATGAGAGGCATAGAAGTTTTATTGCTTTATATTAAGTTATATTCAATTCAGAAATCAGGTATTGACTATCAGGTATCAGTACTAAGGACTGAATGCAATAGATCCTGCCCTAATGAGGGAGAAAACTGAGTAAGCAGAATATTATATCTTTTTGGTAAGAGGTTTAATGTATTCAAAAGTCCAGATATAACAGAGAGGGAACTATGAAGACTTCACTGTGTTGGGCAATGTGGGGGCTCATTTTGTGAATAAAAGGATATTTGGGTGGAAATGCAAGCAGAGATCAGTTCATAAAAGGCCTTGTGTACCATGCTAAGGATTTAAACACCCTGAAATTCATGAAGGTATTTTTAGCTGAAGAGAGATACATTGTCCATTTAAGTGATAGAAAATTCATTCTGGCCTTTACTGTGAGGAATAGATACGGTAATAAGGTGGGATACTCAGACAAAACTAGATTTGAGAAACCAGTCAGATAAATGCTGAGATAATCCAAGTGAAAATGGAGTACTTGAACTATGGATATGTAATAGGATGGGAAGAAATAATATGGATTCCAGAGGCATTAAGAAAAGTACTTCATATGGTGAGACGGAGGTGTAAGAAATATGGCCTGATCTTTCTTGTTCCTGGCTTTTGCATTCCCAGGTAGTAATTAGGACTTTTCATCATGAATTAATTTTCAAATTAATTAATTAATTTTTCAAATAAAATTACAATTTTACTCTTAATTTAAAAAAATGTTTTCATAGATTTTGTTCAAAGCTATGGTGTCAAATGAAATATCAAGTAAATAGTTATGTATACAGCAGGCACTTGTTTGTATATTTGTTTGATTTGAATTTACTGAAACAAATATGAATGGTGTCTCTGGAACAGATCCCCCCCCCCCCCCCAACCCCGCACTGGAACAGTTTTGCACCTTCCTGCTAGATTGTTCTTCTAAATATAGTTTAAGCATAAATCACTTGGAAATATTAAACCTGTATCTTTTATCTGTACAGTAAAAAGGAAGACCCACTTTCCTCTGGTTTTTGCTTCTCTATTTGAAGTGATGGCTAAAACATTGAATATGCTGCTCAGTGATGCCATGTTGTGAAATATTGATGATGTATTACTGTGAAGCAATTTGAGGCACTGATGTGAAAGGTGCTATTCAAACTGAAGTTAGAATTTGTTCTTAGGCAACACATGGCAAGGTTAACCGGCATCTGTAAGCAGCTAATCTCAAGCTCAATTATACTTAAATTGAAAGAGAGATACCTGCTATCACCATGAGAAGCCAAAGTAAAAAGAAAAAGAGTGGGGGAAAGCCACTGTACTTCTTAATGAAATATCTAACACAGAAAAAAAGACTCTAAGATTGAGTTTTATCAGCTTGTAGCACATTTTCAACAAAGGATTCCTCTAAGCAACGAGGGCAACTTCTAGAGCATAAGACATTGGCTGAGGGACAGACAAGAGCAAAGTTAAATTTTCCTGAGCAAATGACTTTTCAGTGGCCGTTTTTTTGTTTTTATTCTTGTTTTTGTTTTTGTTTTTGTTTTCCATAACATTTTCAGTTCCATGCTGCAGTGTCTTTTATATTACAAATAGGTATCTAGTTACCTATAGAAATAGATAATGTTCTGGTGGAGATGTTGAAGAGAATACAGAAAACGTTTTACTACTTCTTACTGCTCTCTAACTTTGGACCTCAAAAATTAATAGGTCAGTGGAGATAAGATACATTTCCTCTTTCTGGTCCCTGAAGGTAAATGTTTTTTTAAAATTCCACAAAAGAGTTCATTTTCAGGAACTAAATTATAAGAGGACCCTGGAAAACATCTCTGGTAGTCCTGTTATAAAGGAGAAACCCCAGGAGAGAGGGGATTCTGGAGACAATTAATGCTAAAATGGACCTAACACTATTACAAACTAAGCACAAAAGAGGTATTGCACACATGTGATAATAACCCCTAACCCATTCTTTCTTCCTAAGACACTACACAAGCTGTCCTATTTCTCCCCATTTAATTGCTCACATTAACCAGTCTTCACTTCTTTAAAGGTTTTAGATGGTAGGGGGTTGAGATAAATGGAAAGATTCTGCTCTAGGCCATCTCACCAGTAGACAACATAGCAAGAATTCTAGAATATAAATGAGTTATAATTTAGAAATCAATAGTGGTTCTACAGATGTTGGTGCTGTCCATCCATTTTCTCCATCACCCATGTAGTACTCAGCAGCCTATAACCTGGGTGGGGACTTCCTGCTTCCTTTGCTTAATCTCTACCTCTATTTGGTGGTAGCCTTCTTCTCAAAATATGCTACAATACAAAATCTCAGAAAACTTGGCTCTTTGTAAACAAGATTTCTGTAGACCACCTTCTCCAATAGATGACAAAGGACCAGTCTTAGAAGAATTCTACCTCCAGTAAGAAGTCCATCAATCATATTTGCATAAATGAAGGAATGGAGGAATATGCCCTAGAATTATAATGTATGATTTTTTTTTCCCTGAAATGCTCATGGTGGAAATACCAGGTAATTTGTTTAAGAAGTTTAAGAAGTTTCTTTGACCCTCTAAAGACAAATTCAATTTAATTTAGCAAAATTTAATTAGTGCCTACTATAAGCCATGTGCTGTACTAAGCAAATGCATGTGAAAAAGACATGGTCTCTATCCTCAAATCCAACAGCAGATAGGTATGAAGATAGGTATGAAGATATTGTGGTATGTGCCATAACAAAGGGAGGCTCCAAAACTTCAAACTACACAAATAAAGCAGTAGCTCTCTGTGCTTTGGGGATACAGAGAAACACACGAATGGAATTAGAGCTGCATTTTGAAAGTTATAGTTATCAGATGAAAAATAAAAAGCAAACAAAAAAAATATATAAATGATGTATGCAAAGGTCACTGACAAAAGGAAGAGCAGCATGCTTAGGGAATTTTAAGCAGTATAATGTATCCTATATTCCGCACACTTGGCCCTGCCCTTTAGAGGCAGAGATGACTGGTTGGGTTTTATCTACATAATGATGGTTTTTATATGCCAAAAGAAGAGTATGGATTTTATTTTGAAGTTAGCTTTCAAGCATGAAGTGATAAAGCCAGAAATTTAAAGACAGGGTATAGTACAGGAAGACAAACTAGAACAGGAAAGATATTGAGAAAGAGAAACCATAATACCCTTTTCTAGCTAAAAGCAATGGGCCCTTCAAGTTTCAAAGTAATACATACATACATACATTCAAGCATACATAAGATTATAAAATTATTTAGTATTTTATTATAATAAAAATTTAACATTAGGCATGAGATCTAGTGTTTAAAGATGCAAATATAAATAGCCCAAAAGAATTGAGCTTTCTGTCCATATAACGTGATCATTGAAGTATTACCCTCATTACTTCAAAAATGCAATTCTGACTTTAAAGGCATTGAAGAGCAATGCAGGATTTTACTGAATTATCTTGTAAAGGTGATGGAAGGTCAAAAAGAAAGGCAAGGAATTAAACTACAAAAACACAGCAAAATTTCCTTAAAATCTTCTGTAAACATCTTTCTTTTGAGAGTTCCTCTAGTC
This sequence comes from Martes martes, assembly GCF_963455335.1. NCBI lineage: Eukaryota > Metazoa > Chordata > Mammalia > Carnivora > Mustelidae > Martes > Martes martes. Next base: position 185,003,411 of record NC_137889.1, on the reverse strand, counting down.
TAGCAGTTGCTTACAAATTTATCTCTTTTCCATTTCTACTCTCCCATCTTACTCTCCGGTATTTCACCCACCCATTCCTCAGCCTCCTTCCACAAAATCCTGTATGCCTTTCCTAATAGAAACATTAGTTTACTCTCTTGATGGTTTCTTCTGGGTTTCCTCTGACCTCTATCAGCACTAATATCAGATATTAACACTTATCAGCAAAAGCCTGGTAGACTATCAGCATGATGAATACTCTATCTTTAGAAGACAGGAGGTGAGGACAACATTATGAATTCTTTGACATTCATATAAAGGACAAAGAGCAGTGGAAGGGAGGAGAGTTCTGTGTCCCCGCTGTTAATTGAGTGTGCAAGGAGAGAATGGGTGCATAAGCACTCATTTATACTGCCCTTTGTATATAGAAGAAAGATAGAGTTGTAGTTAGTGCAATGCACACTATGTGGAAGACATGAGATTCAAATTCTGTTCCTTTTAAATTTTTGTAATTTTTGCTATCTTGGCCTCACTTTCTTTATGTGTAACTTGGGGGTCATTATAGGATATATTGCCAGGGCTCTTCATGGCAAAGCTACAATTTAGGCATTGACTTTGGTGGCAGAAGACCTAGTTTTGAACTCCTACTCCATTATTATTAATTAACCATGTGGCATTGAGCGGAAGCTGTAATCCCTGCATGGTATATTTACTCCACTGGAATATGGGGAGTCAAGCATCCATCTCAAAAAGAAAACAAAATAATGATGTATAGCACTATCTAAATACATTACCTACTATTCTAGGACTCAATTCTCTAGGATTCTAAGTTACAAGAGAAATACTGATAATATTTTTACAAGCTAATTTTTTAATCTATCCCCCTAGCCACATATAGACTTCAATTTAAAATGTTCTTGACAGGTGAATGACCATTTTTATTTATGTTAAAGTCTTACTGGGAAAATATTACTATCTCTTTCAATAATATAGTCTACTAATATTTAAATCCAGATCATCTTTTTCTGTGCCTACTTGTGATGGAGAACAACCAGTCATCATTCTCTATATAATAACCTTTCATAAGATGTGCTCAGTATAAATTACTTTTTTATTATTATTACCAAGCTGCTGCTGTTATAGTCATGGTACTTAAAACAACAGTTATCCACAATTCTCTTATCCCTCCATACAGAATCCATTTACTGCATTGCCTCCCTTCGCTGCTGATTACTTCAAAGGGATGAAGAGAGCACAGGGAGGCTATGTTCCTTGTTAAGATTAAATAATTAATTGAGTAAATAAAATCAAGGCCAGGAAGAAAGGAACTAACTGCTCCTTATAAATGTTTACTTGGTTTGCCTTGATGCCCATGGGTGATGGTTCTTTATCAAAACCTGGATGCTATTTATGACACAGTAAGATATTAAATGGTGAGAAGAATAAACAAGTGAACAAAACACTGATCTCATTAGCCTTGGTTAGTGAGAGACCATTTTTCAGCATCCTCTGCTGACCATAAACAAATACATTTTGAAAGATTTTCTGAACTTGCCTCCGTATTTTGGTATTGTTTGTACAATTTCATATGCTATGACCTTAATTTGTACTGCATTACTCATCCCCTTTCCCTGATGATCTACATCCTACTCTATTTTCAAAAGACTTAATAGAATATTCGAATATTCTGTTTCACATTGACTTCTGCCTTCTAGTAATTTCCATCATGCCTAACAATGTAGTATCTATTTATATAATATGGTGCATTACCCTTTGTCAAAAGCATATTGTAAATTTTGTTTCTACAACTTTACCTACAAATACTTAATTGAGGAAAGCATATGTAACAGATGTTTTTGTTATTTCCAAATGCATAGGGTATTTAGCCCAAGATTGGCTCTGTACCCAATGTTCTACAAATACATTTATTTGTTGTTTCCAACCAGGATACTATATTATCCAAATTCAAAGGATGCTATTCATTTTTAGCATGCAGTGTGGAAACATTAGCACTATGAGAATGGGAGTGGTCAACAAGACCAAATGCAATGGAAGAAAATATTGATGAGGACCCTGGAGTTACTCCATGCTTGCAACTGTGCATAGACTACATTAAACATTCTTTGAAACTACAGATGAATGATAAAGGAACAGTCATAGAGACTGTTTTTAACAGTCTTTTTAAGAGAAAGAAATAGTTCATTTTTGCTTTTGTTTCCCTTGCCTTGAGAGATGTGTCTTACAAGAAGTTGCTGTGTTCAAGGTTGAAGAGGTTGCTACCTGTGTTCTCCTCTAGGATTTTGATAGATTCCTGTCTCACATTTAGGTTTTTCATCCATTTTGAGTTTATCTTGTGTATGGTGTGAAAGAATGGTCCAGTTTCATTCTTCAGCACGTGACTGCCCTATTTTCCCAGCACCATTTATTGAAGAGACTTTTTTTCCATTCTATATTATTTCCTGCTTTGTCAAAGAGTAGTTGACCATAGAGTTGAGGGTCTACTTCTGGGTTCTCTATTCTGTTCCATTGATCGATGTGTCTGTTTTTGTGCCAATACCATGCTGTCTTCATCATCACAGCTTTGTAATATAGCTTGAAGTCAGGCATTGTGATGCCCCCAGCTTGGTTTTCTTTTTCAACATTCCCTTGATGATTTGGAGTCTTTTCTGGTTCCATACAAATTTTAGAATGTTTTGTTCCAGTTCTGTGAAAAATGTCAGTGGTATTTTGATAGGGATTGCACTGAATGTGTAGCATTAAAAAAACTTGCTCTAGGCAGCATAGACATTTTAACAATGTTTATTCTTTTTTTTTAAATTTTTTTTATTTTTTTTTTTAAAGATTTTATTTATTTGTCAGAGAGAGAAAGAGAGAGTGAGCACAGGTAGACAGAGTGGCAGAGGGAGAAGCAGGCTCCCCGTGGAGCAAGGAGCCCAATGTGGGACTTGATCCCAGGACGCTGGGATCATGACCTGAGCCGAAGGCAGCCGCTTAACCAACTGAGCCACCCAGGAATCCCAACAATGTTTATTCTTGAGACAAACCATATGAGACTCCTGAATCTGGGAGACAAACTGGGGCTTGTGGAAAGGGAGGTGGGTGGGGGAATGGGGTAACTGTGTGATAGGCATTAAGGAGGGCACGTGATGTGATGAGCACTGGGTGTTATACACAACTAATGCATCGTTGAACATTATATCAAAAACTAATGATGTACTATAGTTGGCTGATTGAATTTAAATAAATAATAAAAAAAGAAAAAGAAATAATGACAGTTTTAAGAAAATGACTATACAGCAATAAATTCATTTTTTAAGAAAATACAGCACCTCTGGCATGATTCAAATTTTCCAAAAACTTAAAGTATCTACATGTATGAAATTAGACCCAACTTCAAATTCAATTAATCTAGGAATACATCCCTGACACCTTCTCAGTAGCAAAGGCAAAGGGTTATTTCTCTGTGTTCCCTTAACAGTCCTATATACTTCTGCTATGGCATTTTAGTGCCTCCCATTCTAAATCTTTTTTGTTTTCTTCATCAGAATTTAAGCGTGTCATAATTGCAGTATGGTCAAGTCCCTTGGGAATTCAGCTATATGGTCCAGTAGGAAGGAGGAGTAAGGCAAAGTATTGGCCAATCAAGTTTGGGAAACTGACTAATATCAACATCTAACCCCTAAGACAGAAATCAGCAAACCCCCAGGCAATGGCCAGGGCTACTCAGGCTTAGTTCCAGCATGCAGCAAGTGGTGGGAAATATATCATTACTTCAGGTCACCCCAACAGCAGACAGAGGTGCTGCAGCTAGTATACACAGTATTATGGAAAGAAGGCACATTTAACCAAAACATGTAGCTAAGAGAAAGGAGGGTTACTAGAGAACTCTAGGAAGAGGTGGTACTTATACCACCTAAAGGAGTAAGACAAGTTTAAAAAAAAAAAAAAAAAGCATTAAAGATAGGCAATAAAGAAAAAATAAGTACTCCACAAAGACAAAGAATAAATTCTGCGTTATAAACTATGGACAAAAAAAGCTAGAGGGTAAGCAAAGGACAGATTATAATGGGTTTTGCATGCCATGTTAAAAGCCTCAAACATTTCCTTGCAGGTAAAGGAAATCACCAAAGCAGCTAGAGAAAGAATGCCCATATGTCCTGATTTACCCAAGGGCTTCAGGGGTAAAATGATGAGTTTCCTGCAGGACATACAGATTAAACTGTTCAGCAGATAGAAAGATTCTGGAGACCAGCAATTGAGGAAAGGGAAAAAAGAGGAGACATTTGCCAGGGAATACATTTGGGATTATCGCTTTGTAGATGTTGGGCATAACTGTGAGACTAGATGAGATCACTAGGTGATCATCTAGTTCTTAAATCACTGTAAGAGTTTAAAATGCACATTTCTAGGTATACCCACCTTTGGAGTGGGTCCACAACATCTGTAATCTTAAAAATATCTTCAGTTTACTTTGTTGTGCAAGAAAGGGTCAAGAACCAATGTTTAAAGGATTGAATGAAAGGGGAATCTGCCGAGAAAATGGATATGGTATAAGCCAAGGGGGTCAATGGGAAAAAAAGAGGATGAGGGCCCCAAAAAGATAAAGGGAGGCAGAAATTTAAGGAGATTCAGGTTCAGCTCTGGCTTTGCCACTTAGGAAGAGTGTAACCAAGCAATTTACATAATCTCTGACTCTAACTTCCTTGTCAGTAAAGTGAGGATAATAATAGTAACTCTCTCATAGAGTCACTATGGGGATAGGAGGAGATAAGTATAAAATGCATGGTATAACCAAGACATAATAGACAATGTCAGTAAATGTTTATTTCATTAATATGAATATTATTATGGATATTGTGATTAAGAGTCTCAAATATTACAGCCGTCCTTTGGACTTAAGTGTTAGTGAATTATTGATGGTTTTGGCAAGAGTAATTTTGGTAGTGACCTAAGAACAAGAACCAAATTGTAATGGATTGGAGAATGAAGGAAATATTAAAAAATAGAAAGGAGTGGTAACCATTTTTTTCAAGAAGTTTAGGTGACACAGGTAAAAGAAAAGTTAGATGGTAACCTAAAAGAGACAGATGATATAAGCAGGGTTCTTTTGAGGAATAGAAAATACCTGAATATGTTTCTAGACAAAAAGGAGCCAAGAGTGATTATATAGGAAAGATACATGAGACAGAAAAAATATTTTGTTTTTAGCCCCAGAAGTGTAAGATTTAAGAAGATAAAGATCTCAAGTCTCAGGACCTGAAATTAAGGAAGGAGGTAAAGATGGATATTGTTGTATTTGTGGAGACCACATTTGAAGACTTTTTTTTTTAATTTTTTAATTTTTTTTTAATATTTTATTTATTTGACAGGGAGAAATCACAACTAGGCAGAGAGGCAGGCAGAGAGAGAGGAGGAAGCAGGCTCCCTGCAGATCAGAGAGCCTGATGTGGGGCTCGATCCCAGGACCCTGAGATCATGACCTGAGCCGAAGGCAGAGGCTTTAACCCACTGAGCCACCCAGGCGCCCCTAAATTTTTTAATTTTTTTATAAACATATAATGTATTATTAGCCCCAGGGCTACAGGTCTGTGAATCGCCAGGTTTACACACTTCACAGAACTCACCATAGCACATACCCTCCCCAACCATAACCCATAACCCAATGTCCATAACCCAACCACCCTCTCCCCACCCCCCTCCCCCCGTGAAGACATTTTTTAAAAATATTTTTACTTTTTTTCATACCCTTTTATCTCTTTTTTAAAATGCTATTGTATGCTTTATAAAAATGCCCATAGGTCTTGAATTGGTTTTTGCCCTTCAGCAGTAGTTTATGTGTTATTGCTCTATGTGTCAAACCCAACTAACATATCTAAGGAATTACAGTTGCACTGAATGCAAGATTATCATGTGGAGCATAACTGAAGAATGTAGTTAAGGTTAATATCATTGTTAAGATAAATGGTTGGGGCACCTGGGTGGCTCAGTGGGTTAAAGCCTCTGCCTTCGGCTCGGGTCATGATCCCAGGGTCCTGGGATGGAGCCCTGAATCATCGGGCTCTCTGCTCAGCAGGGAGCCTGCTTCCTCCTCTCTCTCTCTACCTATCTCTCTGTGATCTCTGTCTGTCAAATAAATACATAAAATCTTAAAAAAAAAAAAAAAAAAGAAAAGAAAAAAGAAAAATGGTTGAAACCCTGACCAGTCCATGTAAAATGACAGATGATCGGTACTTGAGTCCAGCTAAAGGACATGAATATTTGCAACAGCTGACAAAAATACAGGTGCAAAAACAAAACAAAACAACAAAAAAAGAATGACAGCACTAACCAAAGACAGAAATTTTCTAACCAGGTCAGAATGAAAGCTAAGGGGACAAGGGAATTAAAGATTCTGGTGAGAGTGTAGCTCAAAAGATTAGTCATTAAGTTTAGAATAGACAAGGAAAGAAGAGAAAGCAGAAAGTGGTTGATAGATTTGGTAGGAAATGGAGCGTGCAAACAACTGTGAGACCAAGGAGTAGGTAGAGGAGCAGCAATAAGTAGGGCAGCTTTGATCAATATTCAGTATCCAATCTCCAGATGCATTAGGTACCATGTCTAAAGTAACAAGAGGAATTATAGACCCACTGACTGCTGAGAGAAAGGTAAAACCTAAAGGATGGGAGGCATCTGCTTCACTCTTTCACTGTGGATTTTGCTTTCTCCAAGGTGATCTCTCAAGGCACAAGTAAAGTGAGACTTCTCTAGTCCTCCTTCTATTTCGTCATGTAGGAACAATTCTTTCTTTTCAGAAGATCAGAGTTTCAGACTGTCTATGCCTAAAACTATTTCCATTAATATGACTTATTTATAAGCTTTAAACAACAACAGTAAATTTTAGAACTTGGGACATTGTACCTTCATTACAAAAGAATTCAAATAGAAAAGACCCCTTCGGTCAAAACTCGTGGGGAAATTTGAAACTTCTTGCTCAAAGCTATCCTAAACCCAATGTAACATTAAAGACTTAAAATTCTTTTGGTGTAATAAAATAACCAAGTAGCATATATATTTATTTCTCCAATAGCTGAATGGACTTTTACCTCAATCATTAATCCTCTTGTAAGAGAATAAAATGGAATAATAAATCATCAGTACAGATATGCTGAATTTGATCAATGTTTCTCTTCAGAAGGAGTAAATAATAGAGCAACATCCACTCTGCAGTATTTATGTAGCACAGCATTCTGTCACTCAGGTATAGGGATTGATACGGACTGCTGAGAGAAAGCAAGCCCTCCTCTCCCCTACAGAACTGCTAAAGCAACAAGTCATCATTTACAGGGCAAATAACACCTCATTCCAGAGCAGTGTAATATGTTCTCAGGAAACAACTGCCCTAATCCTCAACCTCTTCCTCCCATAAGGAAACTAACAGTAGCTTATTTCATTAATCATTCTAACTGGCAGAAGAAAAGGAATAGCATTTAGAAAGGAACTACTCCTCAGTGAGCATTTTAGATATTTTTTTTAATAATCCTTAAAACACAACTGTGAAATTACCACACCAATTTCCGAAAAGAACGTTTTAATGTAGAAGCTTCATATAAATCCTAATGTCACATACAAATCAATCCAGGTTGGAATGCTGGTTCTTCTACTGAATGTCTAGTCCCAAGTTTCATCTACCTGTTGTCTGCTACAATATGTTTTTTATTGGGAGAAAACATTTTATTCAAAACCCCTCATTCCAAAATCGAGTGGAATGGGCTATTTCTAGTAAGTGCTTCTTTAGACAAAAAAAGTCATGTCTAGTAATAAAAACAATGAATAAAAATGTTTATGGCCATGTACCCCTCAAGAGACTACCAGAACCGTCAGGAGCCAGTATGTCTATGAGAAGATTCAGGGATACGAGTGTGTATTTTATAAAGTCACCTAGATTCCCAGGTGTTTTTGATTGTGTTAGTGCCCCTCCTTCCTCTTCAGACCATACTAGCTGAAAAATCACTCTTCCAATGAGCTAGGTAAAATGCTGTTAAAATGTTCGTCTCTTCTCCAGGCAAGATGGCAAGTGTAGTAAGGTTTTACTTCATAAAGAGGGTGATAAGTTGAAAAAAGTGGGAGGTGAAGAAGAGGTTGTTTGTGTAGTCGAAGAGCATGAGGTTGGATCATAAAGAAAATGAAGTTAAGTCACAACATAAGCATTGTAAGACATCTGTTATCCTTCCCAGAATTCAGGCTTCTCATCTGTAAAATAAGGAATTGGAGGAGATGACTCAAAGCCTGTCCCAACTGGTAAGAATCCATGAGGAATGATATCAGAGATTTTTGGTTGTTGTTTGTTTCTTTTTTTATATATATAGTTTGATGAGTTAGGGAATTCTGTAGACTGCTTCTCTTTCTAGGATAGCCACAATGCAGAGTAACATTTAAAGTCCCACTCAAAGACCCATTCAATTTTGCTTAGCTTCATTTTTTTCCAAGTATAATTATATTCCACTACTCTAGAGGAACATCTATTCATATTTAAATTATCTGCAGAACATTTTAGGAAAAGTTAGCTTAGAAAATAAGACTACAGAAAATATCAATAAATATATATAATTTTTTTGGATATTATAATAGATAAGAGTGGGGGATGATGCTGTGACATGGATAGTATAAACAACAATTTCTTAGAGTAATAGTGGCATTGAATAACAGTGTTTGGGACAAGTTTGAAACTCAAATGCCTATAAGGCCTAGAAGTAAATGTACATCAATGAAGAAGAGAAAAATATACGGTGGTAAATCAGACCTGACTTCCACATGAGACACAAGAAGGAACAGGCAATAGTGCAAACTTTAGTGAAGTGGATACTATAAGCTTCCTCAGGAGGATAGCTACTACTGGCCTCATGTATCTGTTGCCACATAGGAATATGGATGCTCTTTTACCAGTGTTCTCATTTCAAAGAAGCTGGAAATTTCTCTCTCTCTCTTTTTTTTTTATTGACATATAATGTATTATTTGCCCCAGGGGTATAGGTCTATGAATCATCAGGCTTACAAATTTCATAGCACTCATCGTAACACATACCCTCTCCAGTGTCCATAACCCAGTCACCCTGTCCCTACCCACCCCTCTCCAGCAACCCTCAGTTTGTTTTGTGAGATTAAGAGTCTCTTATGGTTTGTCTCTCCTGATCCCATTTTGCTTCATTTTTTCCTTCCTTATCCCTCACAACCCCCTGCCCTGACTCTTAGATTCATCATATCAGAGAGATCATATGATAACTGTCTTTCTCTGGCTGACTTATTACACGTAGCATAATACCCTCTAGTTCCATTCATGTCATTGCAAATGGCAATATTTCATTTCTTTTGATGGCTACATAGTATCCCATTGTATATATATACCACCTCTTCTTTATCCATTCACCTGTTGATGGACATCTAGGTTCTTTCCATAGTTTGGCTATTGTGGACCTTGCTGCTATAAACATTTGGGTGCACATGCCCCTTTGGATCACTAGATTTGTATTTTTAGCATAAATACCCAGTAGTGCAATTGCTGGGTCTTTAGGTAGCTCTATTTTCAACTTTTTGAGGAACCTCCATACTGTTTTCCAGAGTGGATGCACCAGCTTGCATTCCCACCAACAGTGTAGGAGGGTTCCCCTTTCTCTGCATCCTCACCAACATCTGTTGTTTCCTCACTTGTTAATTTTAGCCATTCTGACTGGTGTGAGGTGGTATTTCATTGTGGTTTTGATTTGTATTTCCCGGATGCCAAGTGATGTTGAGCACTTTTTCATGTGTCTGTTGGCCATCTGGGTGTCTTTGCAGAAATGTCTGTTCCTGTCCTCTGCCCATTTCTTGATTGGATTATTTGTTCTTTGGGTATTGAGTTTGATAAGTTCTTTATAGATTTTGGACACTATCCCTTTATCTGATATGTCATGTGCAAATATCTTCTCCTATTCTGTTGGTTGTCTTTTGGTTTTGTTGACTGTTTCCTTTGTTGTGCAAAAGCTTTTGATCTTGATGAAGCCCCAATAGTTCATTTTTGCCCTTGCTTCCCTTGCCTTTGGCAATGTTTCTATGAAGAAGTTGCTGTGGCTGAAGTCGAAGAAGTTACTGCCTGTATTCTCAAGGATTTTGACGGATTCCTTTCTCACATTGAGGTCTTTCAACCATTTTGAGTCTATTTTTGTGTTCTGTGTAAGGAACCTAACCAAAGAGGCAAATAATCTGTACTCAGAAAACTACAAAGTATTTATGAAAGAAATTAAGGAAGACAAAAAGAAATGGAAAAACGTTCCATGCTCATCAACTGAAAGAACAAATATTGTGAAAGTATCTATGCTACCTAAAGCAATCTACACATTTAACAAAATCCCTATCAAAATCCCATCCTTTTTTTTTTTTTCAATGAAATGGAACGAATCATCCTAAAATTTATATGGAATCAGAAAAGACACTGAATAGCCAGAGGAATGTTGAAAAAGAAAACCAAAGTTGGTAGCATCACAATTCCAGACTTCAAGCTCTATTACAAAGCTGCAATCATCAAGAAAGTATGGTACTGGCACAAAAACAGACACATAGATCAATGGAACAGAATAGAGAGCCCAGAAGTAAACCCTCAACTCTATGGTCAACTAATATTTGGCAAAGCAAGAAAGAATGTCCAATTGAAAAAAGACAGTCTTTTCAACAAATGGTGTTGGGACAATTGGACAGCCACATGCAGAAGAAGGAAATTCTTATTTTTAATGGGAAATTTTCACACTTTCTGATATTGGAAAGCAATTCAAGTGAAAACAATGTGCTTTTCATTACTTGGGAAGCAAATGACTAAAAGATCAGAAAACTTCAGGTGATCCTTGGCTCATGAGCCATCAGCCTATTGTGACTGTCTGAACTATCATATAAACATATTGAGCACTTACTATGTGAATCACCATGAACAAGCACAAGTGAGAGAAGGGACAATCGTTAATGGGGACTTTATGGTGAGATGATGTTACTTGCCAAAAAAAAAAAAAAAACAAAATCAACTAGGGTTATGGGAAAGTTTGGGGATGGAGAATTTGCTCACAGAGGTTTGACAAAGCTCAGTGGGATAAGCTTGTAGTGAGATTGAGAGGTAGTCACAGTTGTAGTGAGGTTCACTGAAAGAAGATAAAATGGAAGGATATGAAATTTGAAATAAAGAAGCCACAGAAGTGAAGACATCAAGGCATTCTTAATGAATAAATAAGGGTACCATGCAGGTGAGTGGTTTACCAAAGGTTGTGTTCCTTATAGTGCTAGTATTGGGGTTGGCACAAAATGCTTTCCAGTCTCGTCCTTTTTGTCAAACCATGATGCTTTAATTATCTTGAAACTATACTTTTACCATAAATTTATTACAGATATATTTGAATAAATGCAGTTTTTGATAACACTTTTGTCACCCTTTTCCAGACCATAAAAATGATATAATAGATTGTCCTTTAAAGCTAACCGCAGGCAGCCAATACTATACATGATAGGATATTAAAATGAGATCCATTGAGTAATTAAGTTTTTCCTCAACACAGTTAATGCAATTCTGAATTCTGAATCAAGATATAATAAAGCATGACATGAGAAGTTCAGCTAATCCTACTCTTAGTATTTTTTAAAGTTATCCCAGATGCATTGCTACATTGAAGAATGAATTCAGAGTAGAAGAGAAATTGAGGAAATCTCATAAATAGTCCATAGTAGACATTTCCAAATCTGATTGAATAAGAATCACCTGTGCACCTTTTAATAAACATTGATTACAGAAACTCACTCCAGATATTCTGATTTAGTAGGGATTGGGTAGGCTGTAGAAATATATACCTTTATAAAACTACATTTTAAAAACTGTAGTAAAAATGTATACTATAAAATTTACCAAGCTAAACATTTTTAACCACGTTAAAATTTACCATGTACAGTTCAGTGCCATTAAGTACATTTAATTGCTCTAAAACCACCATGACCATCCATCTCTGGAACTTTTTCATCTTCCCCAAATGAAATTACATAACCATTATCAATAACTCCCCATTCTTCTCTACCCCCCAAGGACAACTGGCATTCTACTTTTTGTCTATGTGAATTTGCCTACTCTAGGCACCTCATATAAGTGGAATCACACAATATGTGTCCTTTTGTAACTGGCTTATTTCACTTAGTATAATGTCTTCAAAATTCAATCATGTTATAGTATATCAGAATGTCTTTATTTTTTGTTAAGACTGAATAATATGCCATTGTATGTATATATTACATTTTGTTTATCCATTCACCCACCAATGGACATTGGATTGCTTCTACTTGTTGGCTATTATGAGTAATGTTACTATAAACATTGGTGTACAACTATCTGTTCGAGTCCTTGTTTTCAGTTCTTTGGAATATATATTCAGAAGTGGGATTTCTGGATCATATGATACTTCTAGATTTAACGTTTTGAGTAGCCACCATATCATTTTCCACAATGACTGCACTATTTATATTCCTACCAGCAATGCACAAGGGTTTCAATCTCTCCACACTCTCACCAATACTTGTTATTTTGTTTTTGCTCCATTTTGGCTTTTTGTTTGTTTTTTTACAATAACATTCCTAACAGGTGTGAAGAGATATTTTATTGTGGTTGCAATTTATATTTTCCTAATAGCTACTGATACTGAGCAACTTTTCATGTGCTTACTGGCCATTTAAATTTTTTTTGGAGAAATATCTATTCAAGTCCTTCGCCCATTTCTAATTGGGTTGTTCGGTTGTTGTCGTCGTAGAGTTGAAGGAGTTCTTATATATTTTGACTATTAATCCTTTATCAGATATATGATTTGAAAATATTTTTACCCATTTTTTGGTTGCCTTTTCATTCTGTTAATAGAATTGATGCACAAAAGTTTTTAATTTTGATAAAGTCCAACTTATCTATTTTTTTTTTCTTTCCAGCTTGTGCTTTTGGTCTCATACCCAACAAATAATTTTCTCTTCATTGAGTTATTTTTTATATATGGTGAAAGATAAGGATCCAACTTTACTGTTTTGCATGTGGATATCTAGTTTTCCCAACAGCATTTGTTCAAAAAAATTGTTCATTTCCCATTGAATGATCATGGCACCCTTGTCAAAAAGAATTTGACAGTATATTCAAAGGTTTGTTTCTGGGCCTCCGATTCTATTCCATTGGTATATATATCTGTTTTTATACCACACCATTTTGATTATTGTAGCCTTCTAGTGAGCTTTGGAATCAAGAACTTTATTCTTCATTTTCAGGATTGTTTTGGCCATTTGGAGATTCCATTTGAAATTTTGGATGGAATTTTCTATTGCTATAAAAAAAAAAGTCACTGGGATTTTGGCATAGATTGCATTACATCTGAAAATCACTTTGGGAAGTACCGATGTTTGAACAATAATACATCTTCTAATCAACAAACAGAATGTCTTTTCACTTATTTTGTGCCTTTTAAAATTTCTTTTAGCAGCATTTTGTAGTTTTTGATGTACAAGGCTTTCACATCCTTGATCAAGTTTATTCATAAGTATCTCACTCTTTTTGATAGTATTTTAAATCGAATTGTTTTCTTAATTTACATTTTGAATTGTTCATTGTTAATGTGTAGAAACACAACTGATTTTTGCATGATAATATTGTATCCTATAATTTTGCTAAATTTGTTTCTTAGTTCTGCAGGGGTTTTTTTGTGAAATTTTCAGTTTTTTACATTTAAGATGTCATTTCCAAAGAGAGATTATCTTACTTCTTCCTTTCCAATTTCAATAACCTTTTATTTCTTCTTCTTGTCTAAATGCTCTGGCTAGGACTTCCAGTACTATGTTGAGTAGAAGTGACAAAAGTGAACATCCTCGTCTTCTTCCTGATCTTTTTTTTTTCCTCCCTGATCTTAGAGCAAAAGTTTTCAGTCTTTCACCATTGATTACAATGTTGTCATGGGTTTTATATAGACAGTCTTTATTATATTGTGGTAATTTTCTTCTATTCCTAATTCTTTTAGTGTTTTTATCATGAAAGGATATTCATTTTTTTATTAGTTATTTTTATTAACATATAATGTATTATTTGCCCCAGGGGTGCAGGTTTGTGAATCGTCAGGCTTACACACTTCACAGCACTCACCATTTCACATACCCTCCCCAATGTCCATAACCCAACCACCCTCTCCATACCCCCTCTCCCCAGCAACCCTCAGTTTGTTTTGTGAGATTAAGAGTCTCTTATGAAAAAAATGAAACAAGATGGGATCTGGAGGAAGGATATTCAATTTTATCAAATGATTTTTCTACATCAATTGAAATGATCATGTGTTGTTTTTCCCTTCATTCTGTTCATTCAGAATAATCCTCTGATTGGTGTTTTGTATGTTGAATGATCCTTGTATTACAGGAATAAATCCCAATTGGTCATTTGTGTGTAATCTTTTCAATATGCTGTTGTATTCGGCGTGCTAGTGTTTTGTTGCAGATTTTGTTGCAGATTTTGCATCAGTGCTCACAAAGGTTATAGCTTTAATTTCTTGTAGTGTCTTAGTCTGGGTTTGGTATTAGAATAATATTGGTCTCATAGAATGAATTTAGAAATAAAATTGTATTTTAATTAAAATTCATCTGTTGATTCTGATCCTCAGCTCCTGTAGAAAACCATTTTTCTATTGGCAGATATATTTTTATATTTTTTACAGATATATTTTTATATTTTTTACAATTCCTTTAAAGAAGCTTTAACAATAACATTGTTAAGAAAATCACCCTCATGCTTGTATAGGTTTTAAAGTGTATTAAGCAGTTTCACAAAAAGTTTGACTTCCCAGAAATTACTCAAAAAAAAAAAAAAAAAGGTCATTAGACTCTTATTTTACAGATCAGGAAATGTCGATACAAAGAAATCAGCTTTAATCTTGCACAAATGATAGAGCTGAGAGATGAATCAAGGACTGAATTGTGGTTTAATATCCATTAAATAATGTGGCCCTATAAAAATAACTGGAGTAAAGGAAAAATGTAGAATGGATTTGTAAGGTATGATTGTATTGAATGCACAATTTAATTGTGATGATATATATTAAGTTTACAAAGTTGGCTTATAGTCACAAATATCATGGATACTAAAGAGCACCTTAAAATAGCAAATAGAGTTCTAATTGATCATTTTCTATAATATTATCTCAAACTGTTTTTTTTTTTAAGATTTTATTTATTTATTTGACCGACAGAGATCACAAGTAGGCAGAGAGGCAGGCAGAGAGAGAGAGAGAGGAGGAAGCAGGCTCCCTGTTGAGCAGAGAGCCCGATGCGGGGGCTCAATCCCAGGACCTGGGATCATGACCTGAGCCAAAGGCAGAGGCTTTAACCCACTGAGCCACCCAGGCGCCCCTCAAGTTGTTTTTTTTAATTTATAACGTGTTCTACAAAAAGAGTGATGATTTCTATTGCTGGTTGGTTTCTTTGAAACACAGACTCTGAGAAGCATTTCCATGTGCACAATGTTAAAGGATAAGGAAAGGAAGGAAAGAAGACATAATCAGACAGGGAGAGAAGTTGAGTTGTTGTTATGAACTGAATTTTTGCATGCCTCCAAAATGCATGTGTTGAAGCTCTAACCCCTAATGTGATGGTATTTGGAGTCAGGAACTTTGAAAAGTAATTAGATTTAGATTAGATCTCAAGGGTGCAGCCCAGGATTGCATTAGTAATCTTCCAAGAAGAAGAGACCAGAGCAGGTTCAGGGGCTCTTTCTCCCTCTCATTCTATCCTATCTGAGGGTACATTGAGAAAGCAGCCATTTGCAAGCCAGGAAGAGAGTTTTTAGGAGGAACCAAATCTGCCAGTACCTTGACCTTAAAATTCCCAGCCTCCAGAACTATAAGAAATAAATGTCGTATGTTTAAGCTATCCAGTCTGTGGTATTTTGCTATATCAACCCAAGCTGACTAATACAATTATAAATTAGGGCTAATAAACTTGGAAAAGTCAGAGGGGGTTCTGGAGCTGGAACGGCCTTTCAGAATTGTCCCTAGTTGGCCTAAAATCAGGTCTTTATAGTTCCTAAAAATTTGGGTATTGATGTGAGCCACAGTGGGAAGGGGTATGACATCAGGCAAGGAAGCTCTCTGAAGCTGAGGAAATCAGGTCCTCACTCAAATGATCTAATGCGTCAGACTGTGCTATTCAATGAGCTTTTTCCAGGACTTATTCAGCTGTATTTTCCTATCACCTGTTAGTTTTATACTAGCATGCTTTAAAATTGAATCCTCTATTTTTGAAGTTGTACACTGAAGTTTCTATACAGGTAGAAATTTATAACTTTATAGAATATACTTGGCAAAATGCCCCCATGTTCATTATCTTAAGAACATTATTTACTGTTCTGGATGTCAATAAGAAAAAATGTGGTGCATTTACTTACAAAGTTTTTTCTTAAAATAAACTGAACCACATGTGGTTTGTCAGGCATAATATGCTTTTTTTTGTAGAGACTGAGTTTTTAGATATTTTGTGATATGGGATGTATATGCCAAAACATAAGTTTTTCTCTATAAAAAGAGAAAATTATGACTTTTTCCTTTTCCAAGGAATTAGCTGGTGAGACTTCAGAAAAACTATAAAGATTGCTTTGTCCCAACAAAGTATACACACATTTAGATATTTTTTCATAATTTTTTCATTGTATGTTTTCTTATATTCTTTTCACACGTATTCACCTATTATTTAGTATATATCAGGTACTATACTACATATTAAAAGCACACATGACTCAATCATATAGTCCTTCCTCTCAAAGAGATCACAGTCAAATTGAAGAAATATACAAAAACAAAAGCAAAAATGCAGTGCAGAACACTATACATTGACTCACTGACATAGAAATAGTGGTATGAGACAGGAAATTAACTAATAACACCTGACAATATAACTAGAGACATACACAAACCATGGAATTGTTTCAGAATAAATCCAAAGAATAATAATTTATGCAAATCAACCATCTGATACTTGAGTACCTTCTACAGTCCCTGCTCAGTGATGGTTAAGCTTATGTTGATGATTTTCATTGACAAGTAATTCCAATTCCATCTACAGCTAGCTCTGATGTTAACACAAAAATTGAAAAGAAAAAAATATTAAGATGGACTCTGTCCCTTCAAAGTTGATGCTCATTAGTGTTTCTGCATCCACTGGAGAATGAATATAATCTCCTTTCCATATGTTAGCCCTTCAAGTACATAAAAACAAGAGTTATTTGGTTTGTTTATCTCCTTCAAACTGCAAAACATCACAGGAATGGAATTAAAACTTTATTTTTTATATTAAACAGAAATTTGTAAGAGGATAGAGAAGAAGCAAATATTAAAGAGAATGTGTACTTAATTCAAACATATAAAGAAAAAATAGACAATGAGAAAAATAATGTAAACTAATGGGATCATCAAATATGATAAAGAATTTTCAAACTATTAAGGAAACATCAGTTCAATAACTACCCCTCAAAAAATAAAATAACAAGTGAATGGCAATTCATAGAAGAAATAGAATAGTAAATATGCATACAGAAAAAATTGTCACTTGCTAGAAAAAGTGACATTAAAAAACATATGGCACCATTTTATAAGGACTAAATTTCATTTTTTATTTTTTAATGCTATTTTGTTTAGATCACTATGTTTTTTTTTTAATATTTTATTTATTTATTTGACAGACAGAGATCACAAGTAGGCAGAGAGGCAGGCAGAGAGAGAAGGGGAAGCAGGCTCCCTGCTGAGCAGAGAGCCTGATGCAGGGCTCGATCCCTGGACCCTGAGATCATATCCTGCGCTGAAGGCAGAGGCTTTAACCCACTGAGTCATCCAGGTGCCCCTAGATTGCTATGTTTTAAAAATGATAATTTTAGTGCTGGTGTGGTTAAAGTGAAATAATAAGTACTAGATGGAATTTTTAATCAGTAAGTTATGTTTTAAATATTTGTACTTAGAGTAAAAATAATAACTATATGTAATAGTTATTCAGCATTTCCTATTGCAGAGTACTATGTGAGATTTGTATACATCTCATATAAATTCCATATAAACCCAAA
This sequence comes from Martes martes, assembly GCF_963455335.1. NCBI lineage: Eukaryota > Metazoa > Chordata > Mammalia > Carnivora > Mustelidae > Martes > Martes martes. The sequence goes on along the minus strand of NC_137889.1, from coordinate 184,985,338 downwards.
AAAGTAGCTGCTTTCACATTACCCTCATTTTATAGATAAGATTTCTCAAGGTCATACATATTTCAAGCAATGGAACCAGGACTGATACCCAGGACTAACATCAGTTCACTTTCCACATGAACTAGGCCCAAGGAAATAATGCCACAGAAGGAAAAAAAACAAACAAACAGGAGTTAAACAAACAAACTCCCAAAGTCAATCATCAATAGGCCAGATCCTTGGAACAAACTCTGAGGAGGCTCAATATGATGTGTTTTTTTAAAATGGGTATTCCATGTTGAATTGTGACAGAATTTTCATTTTTCGAGTTTTGAATGCAAAGCCTTGAAAGGAGTGGCAGAAACAGAAACACCAGGGAAAAATAACAGCAGAGAAGAGCTGAGTTGAAGTTATAGCAGAGATATTTATGCAGGTGACAATGAATAGTTGCTTCTGGGGTAATTCTGAGATGGTGTAATTGAGAAAGCAGTGATTCTCAAAATTGGCTGCACATTAGAATCACTCAGGGAGTTTTCAAAATCTCAAAGTCTAGGCTGAACAAATCCCAGCCCAGAATCTCTGGGGACATGAGGTTACAGTGTTTGTTTAAAAAGCTCCTTAGATTATTTCCAAAGTACAGCCAAGGATGAGAGTCACGAACTGTAGATCTACTGTCTGATCACTAGATCAGCTGTTGACTCCTAGAAAACAAGAAGCTATTGCTCTGGTTCTCCTTAACACTGAGTTATTAAGTTGTGAATTGGTTGCCTAGGTCATCTTACACCATTGGTTCTCAAGCTTTAACTCTCATCAGAATCATTTGGAGGACCACTTATAATACAGACTGTTATGTCCCTTCCCAGAGATTTTAATTTCAGGAGTAGGGTCTGAAAATTTGCATTTTCCCAAGTGATACTAATGCTAGTGACCTATGGGCCACACTTTAAGAACCAGTGCCTTATATTACAGAAGAATTAGGAGATTGGGAGAAAGTAAAAATGAGAAGGCGAGAAGGAAAGGAGACTGTTTCTAGGCTTGGGAATAATCTGAATAAATATACATTTGTGAAAGATGGCGGTATGTCCATAGACTTTAAGAAGTTCACTGGGACTGTAGTGGTGGGAACAAAGCAGAGAGGCAGGAAATGACACAGGTAGAGGAGGCTGTGAAAGCCAAATCAAGAATGTGAATTTCATCCTATAAGGAATGGTAATGACGTCAGAGTCATATTCCCATAGATGGGAATAAGAAAGATAATTCTGGCCTTAGTATGTTAGTGATTGAAATTGATCCTTATTAAAAAAAAAAAAAGCCCTAAAATACACACTTCTTAAGATATTTTTTCACAAGGAACATTTTGGAAACTAGATAATAGACAAATGTATAATATTCTGAAATGTGGTGTTTTAAAAGTGGAGATTAATAAATCAAAGTTTTAGATATATACAATACAGTAAGAAAATTATTTTTCAAGATAATTGGAATTTCTGACTCCAAATACTACAGAACTATTTTTTTAATTTAATTTTTTTAGTGTTCCAAAATTCATTGTTTATGCACCACACCCAGTGCTCCATGCAATATGTGCCCTACATAATAACCACCACAAGGCTCATCCCAACCCCCACTCCACCCCCTCCAAAACCCTCAGTTTGTTTCTGAGAGTCCACAGTATCTCATGATTTGTCTCCCCCTCCCATTTCCCGCAACTCACTTCTCTTCTCCATCTCCCAATGTCTTCCATGTTATTCTTTATGCTCCACAAGTAAGTGAAACTATATATAATTGACTCTCTGTGCTTCACTTATTTCACTCAGCAACATCTTGTCAGTCTCATCCATGTTGATACAAAAGTTGGGTATTCATCCTTTCTGATGGAGGCATAATACTCCATTGTATATATGGACCATATCTTCTTTATCCATCTGTCCGTTGAAGGGCATCTTGGTTCTTTCCACAGCTTGGCAACTATGGCCATTGCTGCTAGGAATATTGGGGGTACAGATAGCCCTTCTTTTCATTGCATCTATATATTTGGGGTAAATATTCAGTAGTGCAATTGTAGGGTCATAGGTTAGCTCTATTTTTAATTTCTTAAAGAATCTCCACACTTTTTTCCAAAGTGGCTACACCAACTTGCATTCCCACCAACAGTGTAAGAGTGTTCCCCTTTCTCCACATCCTCTCCAACACATGTTGTTTAGTGTCTTTCTGATTTTGGCCATTCTCACTGGTGTAAGGTAGTATCTCAATGTGGTTTTGATTTGAATCTCCCTGATGGCTAATGATGATGAACATGTTTTCATGTGTCTGTTAGCCATTTGTATGTCTTCTTTGAAGAAGTGTCTGTTCATGTCTTCTGCCCACTTTTTGACGTGATTATCTGTTTTTTGGGGTGTTGAGTTTGAGGAATTCTTTATAGATCTTGGATATCAGCCCTTGTCTATAGTGTCATTTGCAAATATCTTCTCCCATTCCGTGGGTTGCCTCTTTGTTTTGTTGACTGTTTCCTTTGCTGTTCAGAAGCTTTTGATCTTGATGAAGTCCCAAAAGTTTATTTTTACTTTTGTTTCCTTTGCCTTTGGATATATGTCTTGAAAGAATTTGCTCTGGCCGATGTTGAAGAGGTTACTGCCTATGTTTCCTCTAGGATTTTGATAGATTCCTGCCTCATGTTGAGGTCTTCTATCCATTTTCAGTTTACCTTTGTGTATGGTGTAAGAGAATAGTCGTGTTTCATTCTTCTATACATTGCTGTCCCATTTTCCCAGCACCATTTATTAAAGAGACTGCCTTTTTTTCCACTGGATATTTTTTCCTGCTTTGTTGAAGGTTATTTGACCATAGAGTTGCAGGTCCATATCTGGGTTCTCTACTCTGTTCAAACTGGTCAATATCTCTGCTCTTGTGCCAGTACCATGCTGTCTTGGTGAGCACAGCTTTGTAGTAAAGCTTGAAATCAGGCAATGTGATGCCCCCAGTTATGTTTTTCTTTTTCAACATTTCCTTAGCAATTCGGGGTCTTTTCTGGTTCCACACAAATTTTAGGATTGCTTCTTCCAGCACTTTGAAATATACTGGTGGAATTTTGATCGGGATGGCATTGAAAGTATAGATTGCTCTGGGCAGTATAGACATTTTAACAATGTTTATTCTTGCAATCCATGAGCATGGAATGCTTTTCCATCTTTTTGTGTCTTCTTCAATTTCTTTCATGAGTGTTCTGTAGTTCCTTGAGTACAGATCCTTTACCTCTTTGGTTAGGTTTATTCCCAGGTATCTTATGGTTCTTGGTGCTACAGTAAATGGAATCGATTCTCTAATTTCCCTTTCTATTTTTTCACTGTTAGTGTATAAGAAAGCAACTGATTTCTGTACATTGATTTTGTATCCTGCCACATTACTGAGTTGCTGTATGAGTTCTAGTAGTTTGGGGGTAGAGTCTTTCAGGTTTTCCATATGAAGTATTATGTCATCTGTGAAGAAAGAGAGTTTGAGTTCTTTGCCGATTTGAATACCTTTTATTTCTTTTTGTTGTCTGATTGCTGTTGCTAGGACTTCTAGTACTATGTTGAACAAGAGTGGTGAGAGTGGGCATCCTTGTCGTGTTCCTGATCTCACAGGGAAGGCTGTAAGCTTTTCCCCATTGAGGATGATATTTGCTGTGGGTTTTTCACAGATAGATGTTATGAAGTTGAGGAATGTTTCCTCTATCCTTATACTTTGAATCATTTTAATCAGGAACGGATGCTGTATCTTTTCAAATGCTTCTTCTGCATCAATTGAGAGGATCATATGGTTCTTCTCTCTTCTCTTATTGATTTGTTCTATCACATTGATTGATTTGTGAATGTTGAACCACCCTTGCATCCAAGGGATAAATCCCACCTGGTCATGGTGGATAGTCTTTTTAATGTACTGGTGGATCCGATGAGCTAGGATCTTGTTGAGAATCTTGGCATCCATATTCATCAGGGATATTGGCCTGAAATTCCCATTTTTAGTGGGGTCTTTGCCTGGTTTGGGGATCAGGGTCATGCTGGCTTCATAAAAAGAGTCTGGATGTTTTCCTTCTGTTTCTGTTTTTTGAAAAGCTTCAGGAGAAGAGGTATTATTTCTTTGAATGTTTGGTAGAATTCCCCAGGGAATTTGTCAGGTCCTGGACTCTTGTTTTTTGGGACATTTTTGATCACTGCTTCAAACTTATTACTAGATATTGGTCTATTCAGGTTGTCAATTTCTTCCTGTTTCAGTTTTGGAAGTTTATACGTTTCTAAGAATGTGTCCATTTCTTCTAGGTTGCTTAACTTATTGGCATATAGCTGTTGATAATAATTTCTGATGATTGTTTCTATTTCCTTGGTGTTAGTCATGATCTTTCCCTTCTCATTCATAATTTTATTAATTTCGGTCCTCTCTCTTTTCTTAGTTTGATTAGTTTGGCCAAGGGTTTATTGATCCTATTCTTTCAAAGAACCAGCTTCTAGTTTCATTCATGTGTTCTATTATATCCCTAGTTTCTATCTCATTGATCTCTGCTCTAATCATGATTATTTCCCTTCTTGTGTGTGGGGTTGGCTTAATTTGTTGTTGATTCTCCAGTTATTTAAGGTGTAAAGAGAGCTGGTGTATTCTGGATTTTTCAATTTTTTTGAGGGAGGCTTGGATGGCTATTTATTTCCCCCTTAGGACTGCCTTTGCCATCTCCCATAGGCTTTGGACTGAAGTGTCTTCATTCTCATTGGTTTCCATGAATTGTTTAAGTTCTTCTTTGATTTCCTGGTTAATCCAAACATTCTTAAGCAGGGTGTTCCTTAGCTTGCAGGTGCTTGAATTCCTTCCAAACCTTTTCTCGTGGTTGAGTTCTGGTTTCAAAGCATTGTGGTCTGAGAATATGCAGGGAATAATCTCAATCTTTTGGTATTGGTTGAGCCCTGATTTGTGAACAAGTATGTGCTCTATTCTGGAGAAAGTTCCATGTGCACTTGAGAAGAATGAGTATTCTGTTGTTTTAGCATGGAATGATCTGCATATATCTATGAGGTTCATCTGGACCAATGTGTCATTCAATGCTTTTGTTTCTTTATTGATTTTCTGTTTGGATGATCTGTTTATTACTGAGTGGTGTGTTAAGATCCACTACTATTAATGTATTCATATCAATATGACTCTTTATTTTGATTAACAGTTGTCTTATGTAGTTGGCTGCTCCTGTATTGGGGAATAATTATTTATAATTGTTAGATCTTCTTGGTGGATAGACCCTTTAAGAATTATGTACTGTCCTTCTGTATCCCTGACTACAGTCTTTAGTTTAAAATCTAATTTATCTCATATGAGAATCACTACCCCAGCCTTCATTTGTGTCCCATTGGCATGAAAGATGCTTCTCCATCCCTTCACTTTCAGTCTGGATCTATCCTTAGTTTCCAAATGGGTCTCTTGTAGACAACATATGGATGGGTCCTGTCGTTTTAGCTAATTTGCAACCCTGTGCTGTTTTATGGGAGTGTTTAGGCCATTCACGTTGAGAGTGATTATTGAAAGATATGTTTTTATTGACATCATATTGCCTGTGAAGTTCTTGTTTCTATAGATTGTCTTTATAAATTTCTGTTCTATGACACTCTTGGGTTCTTTCTTCTTTTACAGACCCCCCCTTAATATTTCTTGTAGTGCCGGCTTGGTGGTCAAATACTCTTTTAAACCTTGCCAGTCTTGGAAGCTCTTTACCTCTCCATCCATTTTGAATGTCAATCTTGCTGGATAAAGTATTCTTGGCTGCATGTTCTTCTCATTTAGTGCCCTGAATATGTCTTGCCAGCCCTTTTTGGCTTGCCAGGTTTCTGTGGACAGGTCAGATGTTATTCTGATGGACCTTCCTCTATACATAAGGAATCTTCTCCCTAGCTGCCCTCAAAAGCTCTTGTCTAAAATTATGAATCATCAGTCATACAATCAAGTGCCTTGAGGACTTTCTAGATTCATTCATCTTGGGGGGTGATCTTTCTACTTCTAGGACATGAATGCTGCTTCCATTTCCCAGATTGTGAAAATTTTCATGGAGAATTTGTTCAACCTATCTTCTAGTCTTCTTTCTTTTTCCTCCCCCACAGGGATCCCAATAATTCTTATGTTGGAATATTTTGTGGCATCATTTATTTCCCTAATTCCGTTTTCATGGCTTCTAAGCTGTTTGTTCCAAGCTTCCTCCTGATCCTTTTTCTCTATCAGTTTGTCCTCTAGAACACTAATTCTATCTTCTGGCTCAGTTACCCTAGCTGTTAGAGTATTTAGACTAGATTGGGTCTCATTGATAGCATTCTTAACTTCTTCCTGGATGGCTTTCACTTTTGCCCTAATTGATTCCATGTTGTCCCTAGTGGTATTCTTCAACCTAACCATTGCCTGGATAATTGTTACCCTGAATTCCGTTTCTGACATACTGTTTATGTCTGTATCCAGTAACTGATGGAGAAGGCACAGTCCCTGAATTTTTCCTCTGTTGGGTGTTCCTCCTCCTAGTCATTTTTGTGAAAGGTGGTTGTGGGGATGTGTAGCTGAATATAACAACCATGATCCAGGTTGCAAGGTGCACCCTGGAACACTGAGCAATCAGAAGTCACCACCAAAAAGAAAAAGGGAGAGAGAGAGAGAGAAAGAGAGAAAAAACCAGAAGACCCAGCTAGAGTGGGCCCCAAAAGTAAGATTTATAAGGTATACAAACAAAAATGGACAAACAAAAGACTGACAAAAGTAAATAACAAGAAAAAAAAAAAAAAAGAACCCAGCCAAATTGAACCCCAAGGATGAGATTTATATAATACCAGGAAAAAAAAAAAATACACAGAAACACTGACAGAAGAAAAACATGGGAGGGTGGTTATAAATCCTCAATGTGGGTGAGGAAGGTTATTTTGATATCTTTGTTAAAGGACGCAACTTTCCTGAGATAAAGGGAGATTAAAACTGGTTTATATATAGGGGTAGTATTGATAAGGGAAGGAGGATTACCTTGAGGCTTGTATCTATATATATGTTAAAAAAAAAAAGAAGAGAAAAAGAAAAATACAGGTATATGCATGAAAAAAGTTCAAGTTAAAAGGTTATTATGGAATATGTTGTATTAAACCTCTGATTGTAATGGTAACTAGGTTAAAAATAATTAAAAACAAGAATAGTGAGAACAAATTAAAAATAAAAGTTGTATCTATGAAATATACAGGTTTTAGGGCAATATCGAGAGCTTAATATATGGTTTCCCCCTGATATGGTAGTTTTACAGTTTTATAGGGACTCTGTAGTATTTGTCCTCTCGTTCTTTTGGCTGGTTTCTGGGGGAAGGGCTTGCCACATTTTTTTTCATCAGTCTTATTTGGGTTGAGTCCTCCTGCCCCCCATCAAGGGGCTGAGCTCTGTGGAAACCCATTTTTCAGGCTTTTGTTCTCTGGAGGTTTTTGTTCTTTGGCAGCTTTTTGCAGCTTTTCAGAAGTTTAGAGGAAAGCAAACTGCACCCAGACCTCCATCTCAGAGAGAAGCCTCAGTGTGCTTCGCTCTGGGTGGTCCAGAACACACAGACTCCCCCTCTGCAAACTCTGCTGAGCTGTGCAACCTCCCACAGGCAATGCACGTCCCAGCCACCATCTCGGGGGTCGCCTGAAGTGCCCGCCTGTCCCTGCCCACACCCCCCCCCCCCCACTGCCCCATGCTAAAACTGAGTGATAATGGTCCAGGGAGCTGGTTTCCAGTGGCTGTCTTTGCCAGGACTGCTGTCTGGGGTAGTTTCTTCAAGTCCAGGCTAGGAGTGTTCAGACTCTGGGCTGGTCCTAGAGACCACTGGCTAGCATCTGCACAGAGCACTCTCAGGCTCGGGTGGGAAGTACAGTTCAGACCCCAGTTGCGCAGTGTGCACAGAGTGCAAAAGGCTGTGGTTCTAGAAAGCACCAGCAGACTCCCTCATGCAGGGGTGGGAGTGTTCCCCAGTCCCAGCAGTGGTGCAAGCCACGCAACCCTGGGGGCTCCAGGACCAGGAACTGGAGGTTCCAATGCCACACTCTCTTTGGCACAGGTGGTTGTCGGTGGTGGCTTCCTGAGTCCATGGGCTTAGGCTGTGCCCATCACCCCCCAATTCCACCAGTTGCCCTTGAAGATCTTTTGCTCTTTTTGAGTGCTTTTAACTGGACTCCAAGTCAATGCTGGTCCTCAATCACAGGGCACTTTCATATTGGGGTATTACTTTCCAATGGGTTGCTTCTGGTGGCTCCCTTCCCCTTCTGTTTATCCTCTAATATCAGTCCGATCATTCCCAGTAAGCTTTACCTGTCCACTGGTGTCTTCTGCCCCTGGAAGATCCAGAGGTGTATAATACTACATCTCAGGCTGATTTCATGGATGTTCAGTGTCATGGTAGATAGTTAGCTCACTTTAGGGGACTGGTTGAAACAGGGTCTGCTACTTCTCTGCCATCTTGCCCCTCCTCCATCTCCCATAGTCTACAGAACTATTTCTTAATGGTGCTTCAAAACTAGAATTTCTGTGTTTCAGGTTTTTTTCCCCAATACTTTATTTATTTATTAGAGAGAGAGAGAGAGCATGAGCAGGGAGTGGGAGGGGCAGAGAGAGAGGGATAAGCAGACTCTCCCCTGAACAGGGCTTGAATCCAGGAGCCTGGCATCATGACCTGAACAGAAGGCAGATGCTTAACCAATGGAGCCACCCAGGTATCCCTCTGTTCTTCAGGTTTTTGAGAATATCTATATATGTCTCCATATATCTATTTACATTTGTTTACTATTAATTTCTGCTTTACTCTGAAAAAGATTTCAAATGCATTCTGTTATTCATTAATAGATGGGATAAATTTTCAGTTAAAAAATACTTTTCTAAAGAGCTTCCTAGATAAGCAAAAACTAAAGGAATTCATGAGCACTAAACAAGCTCTGCCAGAAATACTAAGGGGGACACTTATAGTGGGAAAGAGAGACCAAAAGCAACAAAGACTGGAAAGGAACAGGGAAAATCTGCAGGAGTGGTGACTTAACAGATAATACAATGGCATTAAATTCATACATATCAATAATTACTCTGCATGTATCAAAAGACATAGGATATCAGAATGGAAAAAAACAAGATCCATCAATATGCTGCTTACAAGAGACTCATTTTATACCTAAAAACACTTCTAGATTGAAGGCGAGGGGGTAAAAGGGGGCCTGGCTGGCTCAGTGGGTTAATTATCTGATTCTTGATTTCAGCTCTGGTCATGATCTCAGGGTCATGAGATTGGGCTCCATGCTCAGCACAGATATTGCTTGAGCTTCTCTCTCTTCCTCTGCCTCTGTCCCTCACCCTCATAACTCTCCTAGAAAGAAAGAAACAGAAGGAAGGAAGGAAGGAAGGAAAGAAGGAAGGAAGAAAAGGCAGAGAAGCATCTATCATGCTAATGAACATCAAAAGGCTGGAGTAGTCATATTTATATCAGACAATCTAGATTTTAAATCAAAGACTGTAATAAGAGATGAAGAAGAGAACTATATCATAATAAAGGGGTCTATCCAAAAAGAAGATCTAACAATGGTAAATATTTATGCTGCCATCTCGGGAACAGCCAAATATATAAATCAATTAATAACAGAAAGAAACACATTGAAAAAAAAAATAGTGTAGAGCTTTAACACCCCACTCACACCAGTGGACAGATTAAGCAGAAGATCAACAAGGGAATAATGTATTTGAATGACACACTGGACCAGATGGAATGAACAGACATATTCAGAACATTTCATCCTAAAACAGCAGAATACACATTCTTTTTGAGTGCACATGGAACATTCTCCAGAATAGATCGCATACTGAAGTCACAAATCAGGCCTCAATCAGAACAAAAAGACTGATATCATACTATACAAATTTTCAGACCACAATGCTATGAAATTGAAGTCAACCACAAGAAAAAATTTGGAAAGACAACAAGTACATGGAGGTTAAAGAACATTCTGCTAGAGAATGAAAGGGTCAACCAGGAAATTAAATATGAAATTTCAAAAAAATACATGAAATCAAATGAAAATGAAACACAACAAGTCCAAAACCTTTGGGACACAGCAAAAGCAGTCCTAAGAGGGAAGTATATAGCAATATAAGCCTTCCTCAAGAAGTAAGAAAACGCTCAAATACACAACCTAACCTTACAGCTAAAGGAGCTGGAAAAAGAACAGCAAATAAAACCTAAAACCAGCAGAAAAAGGGAAATAATTAAGATTACAGCAGAAATAAATGATATACAAATTAAAAAAAAAAAAAAAACCAGTAGAACAAATCATTGGAACTAGGAGCTGATTCTTTGAAAGAATTAACAAAATTGATAAACCCCTAGGCAGACTTATCAAAAAGAAAAGAGAAATGACCCAAATAAATAAAATCAGGAATGAAAGAGGAGAGATCACAACTAACACCAAAGAAATACAAACAATTGGGGGGTGAGGTTATGGACATTGGGGAGGGTATGTGCTATGGTGAGTGCTGTGAAGTGTGTAAACCTGGCGATTCACAGACTTGTACCCCTGGGGATAAAAATACATTATATGTTTATAAAAAAATAAAAAAAACTATTAAAAAAAAGAAAAAGAAATACAAACAATTATAAGAACATATTATGAGCAATTATATGCCAAGAAACTGGGCAATCTAGAAGAAACGGATAATTCCTAGAAACATATAAACCTCCAAACCTAAAACAGGAAGAAATAGAAAATTTGAACAGACCCATAACCAGCAAAGAAAACGAATCAATAATTAAAAATCTCCCAACAAACCAGAGTCCAGGGCCAGATGGCTTCCCAGGGGAACTCTACCAAACATTTAAAGAAGAATTAATACTTATTCTGCTGAAGCTGTTCCACAAAATAGAAATGGAAGGAAAACTTTCAACTCATTCTATGAGCTCACCATTATCTTGATTTCAGGGCCAAAGACCCCACTAAAAAAGAATTACAGACTAATATCACTGATGAACATGGATGCAAAAATTCTCAACAAAATACTAGCTTATCAGATCCAAAGTACATTAAAAGGATAATTCGCCATGATCAAGTGAGACTTATTCCTGGACTGCAGGAGTGGTTCAATATCCACAAATCAATTAATTTGATGCACCGCATTAATAAAAGAAAGGATAAGAACCATATGATCCTCTCCATGGAAGCATAAAAAGCATTTGACAAAATACAGCATTGTTTCTTGATTAAAGCCCTCAAGTAAGTAGGGTTAAAAGAACATACCTCAACATCATTAAGACTATATATGAAAGACCTTAAAATCATCCTCATTGGGGAAACACTGAGACCTTTTCCCTTATGGTCAGAAACAGGGAAGTCCACTCTCACTACTGTTGTTCAGCATAGTACTAGAAGTCCTAGCTCAACAATCAGACAACAAAAAGAAATAAAAGGCATCCTAATGGGCAAGGAAGAAGTCAAACTTTCACTCTTCATAGACCATATGATATACTATGTAGAAAACCCAAAAGACTCCACCAAAAAGTTGCTAGAACTGATAGAGGAATTCAACAAAGTTATAAGATATAAAATCAATGCACAGAAGTCTGTTGCATTTCTATACACCAACAATGAAGCAGCAGAAAGAGAAATCAAGGAATCGATCCCATTTACAACTGCACCAAAAACCGTAAGATTTGAATCTTGGGATTACTAGGAATAAACTTAACCAAAGAGGTAAAAGATCTGTAATGCTGCAAACTATAGAATACTTATGAAAGAAATTGAAGAAGATACAAAGAAATGGAAAAACACTCCAATTGGAGTGTTTCCAATAGGAAAAACACTCTAATTATAATTAGAATAAATATTATTAAAATGTCTATACTACGGGGGAACCCCCCCTACACTGTTGGTAGGAATGCAATCTGGTGCAACCACTCTGGAAAACAGCATGGAGTTTCCTCAAAAAGTTGAAAATAGAGCTACCTTATGACCCAGCAATTGCACTACTGGGTATTTACCCTAAAGATACAAATGTAGTGATCCAAAGGGGCACGTGCACCCGAATGTTCATAACAGCAATGTCCACGATAGCCAAACTATGGAAAGAACTTAGATGTCCATCAACAAATGAATGGATAAAGAAGAGGTGATTATATATATATATATATATATATATATATATATATACTATGCAGCCATCAAAAGAAATGAAATCTTGACATTTGTAATGACCTGGATGGAACTAGAGGTATTATGCTTAGCAAAATAAGTCAATTGGAGAATGACAACTATCATATGATTTCCCTGATATGAGGAATTGGAGAGGCAACACAGGGGGCTTGGGGGGTAGGAAAAGAATAAATGAAACAAGATGGGATTGGGAGAGAGACAAACCATAAGAGACTCTTAATGTCACAAAACAAACAGGGTGGCCGGGGGGAGGGGGGTAGGGAGAGGGTGGTGGGGTTATGGACATTGGGGAGGGTTAGTGCCGTGAGGTGTGTAAACCTGGCAATTAACAGACCTGTACCCCGGGGCTAATAATACATTTTATGTTTATTAAAAAATTTAAAAAAATTTTTAAAAATGTCTATACTACCTAAAGCAATCTACACATTCAATGCCATCCCAATTAGAACAACACCAGCATTTTCACAGAGCTAAAACAAATAATTCTAAAATTTGTATGGAATCAGAAAAGACCCTGAATACTCAAAGTAATGTTGAGGGGGGAAAAAAGCAAAGCAAAAGGCATCACAATTCTGGACTTTAAACTGTATTACAAAGGTGTAATCATCAACACAGTATGGTACTGGTACAAAAACAGACACAGAGATCAATGCAACAGAATAGAGAACCTAGAAATGGACCTACAACTCTATGGCCAACTAATTTTCAACAAAGCAGGAAAGAATATCCAATGGAAAAAAGACAGTCTTTTCAACAAATGGTGTTGGGAAAACTGGAGAGTGAAATACAGAAGGGTGACACTAGACCACTTTCTTACACTATACACAAAAATAAATTCAAAATGGAAGAAAGACCTTAATATGAGACAGGAAACCACCAAAATCCTAAAGGAGAACACAGGTCAGGAACCTCTTTGATCTCAACCATAGCAACATTTTACTAGACACGTCCCCAGAGGCAAGGGAAATAAAAGTAAAAATGAACTATTGGGACCTCATCAAGATAAAAAGCTTCTGCACAGTGAAGGAAACATCAACAAAACTAAAAGGTAACCAACAGAATGGGAAAAGATATTTAGAAATGACATATTGGATAAAGGGTTGGTATCCAAAATCTATAAAGAACTTTTCAAAATCAACACCCCAAAAACAAATAATTCAGTTAGGAAATGGGAAGAAGACATGCATAGACACTTTTCCAAAGAAAACAACCAGATGACTAACAGACACATGAAAAGATGCTCAACATAATTCATCATCAGGGAAATACAAATCAAAACCACAAGATACCACCTCACACCTGTCGGAATGGCTAAAATTAAGAACTCAGGAAACAACAGAGGTTGGCAAGGATGTGGAGAAAGGGGAACCCTTTTTCACTGTTGGTGGGAATGCAAACTGGCACAGTCACCCTGGAAAACATTATGCTGATTCCTTAAAAAATTAAAAATAGTATACTACCCTACAGTCCAACAATTGCTCTACTAAGTATGTATCCAAAGGATACAAATATGCTGACATGAAGGGGCACATGCACCCCAATGTTTATAGCAGCACTATCAACCATAGTTAAAATATGGAAAGACCTCAAATGTCCACTGACTGATGATGAATGGATAAAGAACACACACACACACACACACACACACACACACACGATAGAATATTACTCAGCCATTGAAAGAATGAAATCTTGCCATTTGCAATGACATGAATATGGATAGAACTAGAGTGTATAATGCTAAGTGAAATAAGTCAGTCTGAGAAAGACAATTATATGATTTCACTCATATGTGGAATTTAAGAATAAAAACAGATGAATATAGGGGAAGGGAAGGAGAAATAAGATAAAAACAGAGAGGCAGACAAACTATATGAGACTTCTAAATATAGAAAACAAACTGTGGGTTGCTGGAGGGGAAGTGGGTAGGGGGATGGGTTAAACGGGTAATGGGCATTAGGAAGGCACTTGTTGTGATGAACACTGGGTGTTCTGTGTAAGTGATGAATCACTAAGTTCTACTCCTGAAACTAATACTACACTATATGTTGCCTAACTTGAATTTAAATCAAAAATATACTTTCATGGAGAATTTTTATTGTTAAGCAGCTTTATTTTCATTTCTGACGGTAGACTGATACACAGGTGAATTCATCTTTTTTATCTTCAGGAGATACATTTATTTATTGTTTTAGCTGGTGTAAAAAAGCTTTAAAAATAGTAATCACTCAGCTTCACACTCAGTTTTATCTGCTTTCATTCTATTGTTTAATACATCAGTTACATCAACTGTGACTACTTCAGCAAAGTTTATTTAAAAGCCTAATGCTAGAAGTGGAAATGTTTTCTTCTCATTTATATTCAATCTTGAAAGTCTGCAACATTCATTTGCATTTGAGTTTATTCCTCAAGTTATCTAACCCTCAGATACAATAAAAATATAAACTATAGATCACACTTGATTTAGTCTTGTCATTATTTTAATAATGATCTTTGATGAATCTGGAAAGTATAAATTACAAATACCACAATTTTCTTTCACTTTAGTATTATTTTTTTCAATCATTTGCAAGCCCATATATATGATCTTGAAGAATGGTCTTAAAACTTAAGTGTTTTCCTTGAGAACCTTTTTCTAAGCCTGAGTGCTGTATATAAATGTTCCAAAGGTGCAGAAGTCCACATCCATTTGCATCTGATCAGTTCCCTTGGTATCAGCAAAAAGATCCAAAGGTCCTTTTCCTTTAGACAATCACTTGGTTGGCCCCTTTATCTTTGTGTTAACTTATTCTCAGAAGTGATTACTCCAATCATGGTATCCTTAGATTACATGATATGCTTTGCCCAAAAATATTTTTTTAAATGGGAATCATGATCAAAGACAATTTAGAGTTACAATGGAAAAAATATATACCTAGCTTGAGGAAAACATTATTCACCACGGACAATGCAGCTTTGATAAGAAGGTAGAAGTTGAGTGTCAGCTTACATGGGAAATTCAGGCCAAAGAAGGGAGGGCCTGGACTAGCTATGCAGACCGGAGATGTCCTAGGAGAAGGTGACTCCAAAACCATTTTGAATGATTTTGAAACCGTTTTGGATTCCATAAAGAATTTAGAATTCTACAGTATATTAGGATTTTTCATTAATTAAAATATGGACTATAGTCAAATATAAATATATTTGTGTGGAAGAAGAGCTGCTTTTGACCCATGACTAGAAAAAGAATATCAGAAAAAAAAAGTTTAGGAATTTATAGTCACACTTATTGTTCTTTTCCAATAGCATGAGATTTGGGGGCAAGGGTTTAAGGATCTTACAACCAGTTCTTTATCAAAATAATACTAACTACAAGATTTATTTCAATTTAGACATTCTAAGCTTTCTAAGATTTGGCATAATAATACAGAACATCAGGGAAGTAGGAAAGCAATATAATATATTATTTGAAGAAGAAAAAAGCATGTGGTTTTAAAAAAGGCTTAAGATAAATTGTAAATTTCCATATAATAAGAAAATAAGGATGTAAATCTTTTTAATATATTAAATATACATGTAATATTATTTAAAAATTAAATAGTAAAAGGCAGAATTTAACTGGAATTAATATATATTACATATGGCATATTTGTGTAATATTATTAAAAATAATCTAAAACAGATACTATATAATAAATATAATATGTAATATTATAACATAACTATTAATTGATTCATTATAAAGCTAACTATATATCAGTAAGTATTTTTTAGTGGAAGATCAATAAATGTTCTTGGTTTTATTTGTTTTGAATCTAGACTATATTTCTTGAGTCACTAATTCATTTCAACTCAAGTTGTCCACATACTGGTAGGACAGTGAAACAGGGTAGTTGAGGATAACAACAGAAAAGTGAAGTGTTGCAACATTATATCTTTTTTTTTTTTAATTATGTGGTGTGATTCCTCCTCTAACACTGTTTTTCTCCTTCTTTCTTCTTTTTCTTTTTTTTTTTTTTTTTAAGATTTTATTCATTCACTTGACACAGAGAGAGAGATCACAAGTAGGCAGAGAGGGAGGCAGAGAGAGGGAAGCAGGCTCCCTGCTGAGCAGAGAGCCCAGATGTGGGGCTCGATCCCAGGACACTGAGATCATGACCTGAGTGGAAGGCAGAGGCCCAACCAGTGAGCCACCCAGGCACCCTGCAACATTATATCTTAAGCTGGGATATGAAGAAAGTTATTATAAAGGGAACTGATAGAATGAGAGTAGATACAGGAGCCAATGGACTGGTTTCATAAGGTCAAAGAACTATTGCATTAATAATGGCTGACTGAGAAGATAGGAAAGATAGGAGTCTAGAATGAAAGACATTTATGGGTCTCCTCTATTATCACCCAGAAGCCTGACTGATGAACACAATACATTGACAACTTCTTTCTATTAATACAATAAAAAATAATTTACTCATTCAGACTTTTCAGATTTTTGACAAAGTTTGTATTATTATGTGCTATAATTCTAATATCCAGAGAGCATGTGTGAGCACTGACATGGGTGGGAAAGAGGGGCAGAGGGAGAGGAAGAGAGAGAATTTTAAGCAGGCTCTGTGCCCAGCCCCAAGCCAGATGCAGGGTTCAATCTCAAAATCCCGAGATCATGACCTGAGCCGAAACCAAGGGTTGGGTGCTTAACTGATTGACCCACCTAGGCCCCCGCCCTTAAAACCTATACTTTTATATAAATCTAGTCACATTGATACATCACATATACTTTACTCCCTTCTATGACATTTGTTTGTTATGAAAAAGAAGAAACACTATAAAAACATACAGTGAAGAAGGAAGTTACAAGTCATCAATTAGTAAGATGTTTTAACATTTTAATACCCATTTAACTCTATACCATGAAGCATGTTTATGTAACTCTTCCTGGTTGTGTGCCTTTTATTGTAAAAGAAACTTTATAAAGCTTGAGGACGTGTGCCTTAAATTAAGTGTTTTATTCAAACACCATTCATTGTGGCCCCATTTGGTAGAACTGCTAATATCCATTAACTACAGGAAAATCAGTAGTCTGTACATGAATTTTTACTCTACATAAAAAGGTGTATAACTTAACTAATGATTCCTGTTCATGGTAGTTAATAAAGGTGTGCTTTTCTTATCCTTTCCACCCCAAAGGCTAATCATCACGTCATTTTCTACTCTCTTAAGTAAGAATCATTAAGAATTCAGTAAACAAATATTAGGATGTGAATAAGCTTAACAACTCAAAAATCTATTAATTTTTATTGCTAATAAGTAGTAGGGTCAATATATAAGTTATCAATACCCTTTATCTGTTGTCAACCATCTCTGATGACATAAACTGAACCAATATCTGTGGGTGAATTGTCTACAGTGGATACAATTCATTCATTCTTCAAATAGTCTAAAATATACCCCTAGATCTAAGTTAAATATGTGAAAGACTGATATATGGACTTTGGATTAATTATAGATTATTGAATCATGTCTTAATGTGATCCCATTAGAATATACTGCACCTTAATTTTGGAAACATTCTGGAAATATGTTGATAAATATATTGTTCAGTTTGTTACACATAGTTATATATGAAAATTCTCAAAAGAAATTCATATCTGATTTTAGCATTAATTACAGTTGTGCTTTTCCTAAGATATTGAATTGCTCTTAAATTTATGGACAGTGAATTATGTGATTTACCAGATTCCCGTCTTTACATTAGTTAGAAGAACCAAATTTGTCACCAATAGCTATCAAGATCATAGATACTTATGAAGTACTTTTTAATAAGCACATTTGGTTTCATTTATTTGCTTTTAACTTTTTTGTCACAATTACTTCTCATTTACATTAATTTGGTTTTTTAATATCTGTGCAGAAGCCATTTGGTGTCTCCTTTTTCTTTGGAAGGAGATATTTAATTATACAATTAATAAAGCAATCAATTACAGAAGTGCTGGTATGAATACAGTGAATGAATCTATTTCATATATATGTATGCACTTATATATGACTCCTGTCATTCTTCATTAATCGCTTATTTTATTGTTTCATGTTCTTTGACCAAATTTAAATCAGATAAGCTAGTTATTCCATGTGAGTAACTTATACAAATTTGTTTACATTGTCCAATTGTTATTTTTCAGAAACATTGAATTTCCCTTTAGCAGCAACTGTTTCATTTTTGTAGTAATTGTCTCTGTTCAAGACGATTAGGAGTGATGGGGACTTTATTAGTTAATTAGCAAGGCCTGAGGAACACTGTTCTACCAGCTTAATTAAATCCATTTTAAAATACACAATATAAACCATAGTTGGTTGTTAATGATCAACACATCTTGTCTATTTGCTTCTATTTTTTTTCCTCTAAATCTTTTCTTTTAAACCTGTGAACTTCCAGCTGTTCCCTCAAAACAAAGTCAAACAGCTGCTGATATGATAGATACTAACTCAAACATCCAAAAGACGTTCAATACCTTCAGATTCCCTGTTTCCTGTACTGCTATTTTGGCATTCACTTTTTTTTTTTTTTTTTTTTGGTATTCACTTTTAAAGGTAACTTTTTTTTTTATCTTGCCATTTTCCAAGTAAAATTTTTCCCTAAAATAATGAAATGAAATGAAAATAATGAAATGAAAATAAATAAGGCAATCCTTTATCTCCTTCTTTGAAAAAATGATAAATTAGTTAACTATATTGATTACAAAATCCCTCTCTACTGCTTAATGACTTGAACCACTGAATATAAAAATGTCCTATCCTTTGGCTATTATTCAATTCTAACTTAGACTTTTTCATTTGTATGTTATTTTTTATTCCTTTCTTTTAATTTTAGTTCCCTTTCTCCTATAATTTATATCTCTCGTGTGTATCTACCCTGACATCTTGGTTTGTCCTTGTTTATGCAGATATATGTATAACTTATCTGAGCCAAAAAGAGAACAGTGAATGAAACAGAATGGAGATGCTCTTTATATATAAGCTATGATGAACACGAAAGAGACTGAAAAAGAAGACAGAAGAGGAACAAATAGAGAAGAAAGGATAGGCATTCCAGCCATGGGCTGGGAATCCTTTTTTAGGGCCTGGGCTATTTCAATTAATAGCCAGACAGGTACTAACAGATCAGCCTTGTTATTCTGCATATCGTGGTTTTAGAAAGGAGAGTCAGAGACAGCTAGCTGTCTACCAATAGCCACTGTATATTTTTCCTCCACAAATACAACCCTAAACACAAGTTGTTGCAATATTAATGTGTGTAACTGAAAACTACATTATTCAGCCTGCCTTACAGATGGGAGTGGTCGTATGATTAAATACTGGCCAGCAAACCATAAGAAAAAGGTTTAAAAATAACTTCTAATGGTAGTCCTTTAAAAGAGAGAGACTAGAATATGTCTCTTCTCTTTTCCCTTCCCTTTGCCTCAAATGTAGATTTGATGGATAAAAATTCAGCGACAGTTTTGTGACCAAATATATTTGCTCACTGTCGTATCCCAGCCTCTAGAACACTGGTTAATATGGGCCTCAAAAACATTTGCCAAATGAGGGGCACCTGGGTGGCTCAGTCAGTTAAGTGTCAACTTTTGGCTCTGGGTCCTGGCATGAGCCCCACTGGGCTTTGGACTCTCTGCTCAGCAGGGAGTCTGCTTCTTCCTCTGCCTCTCCTGCACCCTGCTCATGCTGTCTCTCTCTCTCTCGCAAATAAATAAAATCTTTTAAAACAATTTGCCAAATGAATGAACGAATCAGCCAATCAGTTGATAAATGAAGGAGAAAGGTATTTCTTCCTCAATAGCTGCCTCATCTTTACCCCTTCCTGAGATTTCTCTTGTTAGTTTTGAAGATCAGCATTTTTAAGGCCAGATTTTGGAATGGCTGGCTATATTTATTTGCTACATGCCCTTTAGCAAGTCACTTACTTTTCATAAACTTTGGTTTTATCATATGTGAACTGTGATAATAATATCTATCATGCGTGGTTCTTGTAAAAACCCAAGATAGCTGATTATATCCCTGCCTTGTTGCCATGCATATTATCGTTTCTGAGTAACTCATCCACAAATGTCTTGTAATTTATATCTCTCCAATAAATTCACTAATGAATATAATGCAAAATAACTAAAATTTTATTGAATTCTTACTGGTTGACATTTTATGATAGGTACACAGAATTTCCTAACTAGATATACCTTCCATTTAAGCTACTTTTTATTTCATCATTACCATATACACTCATTTCGGAATGTCATTATGTAACGTTAAAAATATAAAATATAAATAAAAGTAGCATCTTGGATAATCTTCATTGTTTTCTTATATTGTTTTCTATTGACAAGATAGAAATTATAGCTACATTATTAAAGTATAGTTTCATAGTAAGGGTGGGACGCTCAAGGAGATTTTTCTAAAGTAGAGGAGATAACCATAATATAAGGTAAAATACAAATTCTATTAAAGAAAGAAAAAATACAAGAGAAATTCAAGGGAGAGAGAGATTTCTTTTGCCTGGGAACATCAGAAAAGGCTTTGGAAAAGAGGCACCACATGAGCAAGGATCTAACAGATGGAATAAGATGGAAGAGAGGGCACACGAGCTGACAGGACAGCATAAGAAAACACAAAGACATGTCTAGGTAGCAAGCAAAAAATTGGCTTGATTGGAAGACAGAAGGAAAGAATAAAGAAATGTAAAAGAAGTAGTACAAGACAAACTGGAATGGCATCAACTCAAAAGCTTAGTTGAATAAAAATAGTTAACCATTTCCCCCCAAAAAAGATGTATGCTCATATACTTCACTTAATAGGAAGGTAAGTTTCTGGAAATGGGAGAGGTGACTGAATCAGAGCTATTAAAAGGCACTGAATATTGATCTTGTGACGATGCAATCCTAGAGACTTTCACTTGCATTTGTTCATTCTTTCCTTTAATCACCTGAATTCATGATAGGCTCCAACTCCCTTATCTATAACTGGTCAAACAGCCCTAGATGCAGAGATATTTCAGATGCATTTCCTAGTGTTTCCAGAAATCACTGCTGTCCTTACCTTCTTGTCCATTTCCTGGAGAAATGTGCTTCCAACCTACCCACCTGATATATTTCTTTTCGTCCTTTTAACAGTTCAACCCTATCACTTAAACATCTTGTGGTAGATACGATGGGTCAAAACAACTCACCAGGCCACATCAGATTCAGCAGCAGACATTACAGAACACATACCAACAGGAAGGGTACATTGTCTGAGAGAGTATTAGCACAGCTGAAAAAAAAACCCAAAACAGAAACAAACAAAAACCTTGATTTCAGTATATATATATATTTTTTTCACTAGAAATGAATTTTTCTTCTTTCTAGAACTTTTTTTCCATTTCATAAACTGATATCTTGTCTTATCCAAGAAAGTTTGGGGTTTTTTTTTTTTGTTGTTAATTTAATTTCTCTATTCTTAAGGTAGGGAAAAGAAAAAGAAAGGAAAAAAAAAAGGAAAAAGAAAAAGAAAGAAAGGCATTACATAAGCTAGTGGCCCCACATCTCCTCCAAGTCTCTTTTGATAGTGTGTCTGACAACTAGAATAATGCATGTGGAAATAGTCTTCCTTACACTCAGTCTGCTTCTTTGTCAACTTCAATAGCAAGGTTCACTGAATGGTCTGTCTCATTGTCTGTAAGCAACTCCAGAGCCCCTTAAAACTCACCAGTCAGGCTGGGAGAATCAGTAGACATTTGGCCTTTTATCACAGGATGGATCCATAGCCTGACATGCCAATTAAACTGGGTAGAATAGGAAAATGCGGTAACTTGAACAAATCTCATCTGTTAATGACACTCCAGCCTTCAGCTGTTCTACAGCTTCTAAAATGTCAAAGGCTGAGAAATCATCTTTGAGTATCTCATTCACTCGTGGAGGCAGGTATCCTCAAATATGATGCAAATTGCTTCTGGGGCATAGCATGGAGCAGTTTACCTCCTGCTTTTTCATACACTTTGTGGGACTTGTTAATCAAACCGCTGGACCCTGTACATGAGGAGGTAGTCACAGCTCTTCAGAAAGTATTTGAAAAGTCAAAACTAGAAAAAAAACTATGGATAAAAAGTGCAGTGGAATCTTTAATCTGTCTTAGATACTGCAGCAACATCTAAGGGCAGTTGTCTTCATGCTGAGTCAATTGAAAGGATTCAAAGTCTGAGAAGATTCAGTTTATTTATAACTAAAGGCAATTTGGAATGGTTTATAGTCCATTGAATATTAAAAACTAACAGACCCCTAATTAAAAATGTGTTGCTGGTATAATGAGCAGTGCTTTCATTCATGAAATAGACATACAAGAATAATTTGAAATATCTTCTCTGCTTTTTTTTTTCACTTTTACTACCTCTATTTCACGTGGGTGCTGTAAACGCCAAATCTCTTTTATGCTGACATGCTGCCCTCCTACCCAGATTCTTTTTAGAAAAGGCTTATTTTTCAGTGCTGAAGTTTCTGAGTTCTTAACAGCGTTCATATCAAATACTGTTGAATCTTTAGCTAAGTCAACCTACTCTGCTCTCTAATCTCAATCAGTAACTGAGTTTGCCTACATGCCAGTGGTTTTTTGATGTTTGTTTGGTGGCATACTTTCCCCAGAAATATGGCAAAGAATATTTGTCTCCAAGGAATGTGGTAACACCTTCCTGGAACTATTGGACTCTTTTTGTTGTTTGTTGTATTTTTGGTGGTTGGTGGAAAAGATATTCTAAAGGGCAGTATATGTGGTCATTAGCTACAAAAATGTTGGAGGCACCCAAACATGGGTTTAAATCCTGTTTCCAATACGTATTATTTGTATAATTTTGGGTGAGTTGCTCATCTTCTTTGAGTCTCAGCTTCTTTATCCACAAACAGGCAAGATCTACATTACAGAATCAAAATGAAAATATAAAAAGATAGTAACATTAATGGTTTTCACACCATGTCATATACATACATACTATGCACTCAGTAAGAGATAGTGTGCAACAAAGAAATCACTGCCATTCATCATTTCTGTCTGTAAGGCTGTAAAAAAAAAAACATCAGGCAGCTCATAAACTATGATACCATTGTCTTCTCTCTCAAATCACTAAAAATCATCCCTTGCCAATCTTTGTTTGTCATAATATATGACAAAGAATCTCCTACATAGCGTCACATACGTAAGGCCCCCAGACCACCCTAATGTCCCATAAGGTCAGAATTTGATCTAACAGAGCCAAGGTAGAAGAAGGAGAAGCCAATGATACCAAGCTCCTAAAAGTGTGGTCGATGAGGAACAGGACAAAACAGAATGGTACCATGACAATACCCTGACTCCCTCTACACTGAGCACATTTCCTTTTTAAATAATACTTCTATTTTTTTATGAATTAAGTATATTGACCTTGAAGGAAGATGGATTTATGAAAAGCCATCAAAAGAGGACCTCATAAAATGGCAATGATAGCCTATTCTCTCTGTTACGTTCAACTCATTGCAGCCAAGTGAAGGTTACATACAACGTGTCTTTAACCAGTTTTGGAAACCCATGCTTGTAATACAGTAAAGGGAGATGTTGGTCTACAGTATTGCCACTGATCTTAAAGCCACTGATTCTTCCCTATAAGGCTTTATAGCACTCTCCCTTTTCCAATCTCTCACTTCAATTTTTTTCGAGTGTATGTCCTTGATCTTTGCTTTGGCCAGGAATGTTTGGTTCTGCTCTCCTGGTTTTGTTCTCTTCTCTCACTGTAATCACTCTTTTCTATGCAGCTCCCAGGAAAATAGTAGGTTTACTTTTTTTATCAAGATTTTACTTATTTACTTTAAAATTTATTTATTTATTTATTTATTTGAGATAGAGGAAGCAAAAGATAGAGCACGAGCTGAGGCCAGAGGCAGAGGGAGAGGGAGAAGCAGGCGCCCCCTGTGCAGGAATGCTGATGTGGGGCTTGATTCCAGGACCCCGGGATCATGACCTAAGCTGAAGGCAGATGCTTACCCGACTGAGCCATCCAGACGCCCTTTATTTATTTATTTAGAGACTGCACAGGGAGGGTAGGGAGGGGCAGAGGGAGAGGGAGAGAGAATCTTAAGCAGACTTCATGCTGACCATGGAACCCAACTCGGGCTCTATCTCAGGACCCTGAGATCATGACCTGAGCTAAAATGAAGAGTCAAACAGTCAACCAACTGAGCCACCCAGGTGCCCCTACCTTTTATATTCTTAAACGCTAATTTAACCAAATCCTTTTTGTGATAACAAGAAGCAAGTAATTCTATTTGTTACTAATGAAGAAGGTAAAACCCAGAAATGTTAAATGATTTCAGCAGAGGCATCTGAGGGGAGCAACTAGGGTGTAAAACAAAACTTGAAGCCTTGACAGAGCTGTCCTTTAAAGAAAGGTGAGCATCTGTTTTTAAATTTACTTCTTTTTATCTTTTACTAATAAAATCGAGCATGTAAAGGGCATGTAGCCCATTACGGTTTATGATAGTGTCATCAAATACATAGTTGTTACTAACGTCCATAGCAACTCTTTGAGGAAAACTTACTTCCTCCTGTTTTACCTGGGAAACCCTGATAGTAGACACTTGGCCAAGGTCACATTACAATAGTCGTGTCTGAATGTTAATCTAAAACTACTAACTCCAAAAACCAAAACAATGTGCTCTTTCCCTATGATAAGTCACATGACCAAGGTTAACTCCATACTTAATGTTCTTCCAGGGACTTTAGAAAAGAATCTGTCTCCTAAACTATCTCTTCACTAATGCCTTGCAGTGGAACATAAATACTGAACATTACTAATTTCCTTGCATAAAAGCACAGAAGAACCTGTGATGTACAAAGTGGCAACATACCAAGATACCCTCATTTAGTCATTATCAACCAAATTTGGCTGATTTTATTAAATCAAACCAGCAGGTATATAAGTTTTGCAGATAACGAATACCAAAACCAAATAAAAGTAAGTTGCGGGAAAGTAAGTTGCAAGTCAGGCATGCTTGTGTCTAGCCCCTTGAGGAATGTGGTAGAGAGTGGATAATTATCAAGTCCCTGCATTGTGAAGTGGTGGTGTCCAGGAGTGAGAATGATGTCTCTCCCAGAATGACATTGAGGTTTCCTTGGGTGTCACTCCTGGTGCCATGGTTTGAGTCTGATTCTGATTAAAGCAGATACTAAGATACTTCCAAAAATTCTCTTCCTATTTAAACAAATTGTAGCAAACACTGCTGGATGCTTAATGAACACTTATTTCTTCCTTTTCCATTTTAGGAAATTACTGTGGGTTTTTGGAGTGGTAATGTGCCAGTTTAAAAACCAAATATCCTACAAGCCCCATACTGTCTTTACAGCCACCTTATCGTCCGATGAGATTCAACACAAGTCTCCTGGAGACTTCTGCGAATGTGTTGCCTTCCAAGTACAGGTACTGTCCTTCCTCTTTATTCCTTCTATTTCTTCATTCCTGAAAATTAGATGGAAATCTGTAAAATGGGTAGGAGTTTTTTTGAGATCATGAGGAGAATTAAACTACAAGCTAGAGAGAGTGGAACAGAAAAACAGTAGGAGCCTGAAATATGGATGTTTTAAAGCTCCCGTGTCATCACTCTACACTTATTTGCAGAATTATTTATCTAAGAAACATAAGTTTTCATTTGGTTAAACCACTACAGTCATTTTTTTCATCATTGTAGATGATGGACTATCCAAAAAGATTCTTCTTCTTCTTCTTCTTTTTTTTTTTTTTCAATTAGGAAATCTTTACAATCCACATACACAGTCTGAAAATATAAATGTGTGTGATTTATTGATATAAGTCTCTTTTCCGCAACTATTAGACCTAGGACAAGTGATTTTAATTAGCAGGATCCTAGCATCCAAAAGTGAGGTAGTTGACCTAAGTAATATTTAAGATATTTTTTTTTCTTCTAAAGTCTAGAATTTCAGGAAATTTCCAAATGGAATTGAAAAATGAGTATTTCTTCATTTGTAATTTCTTTGTAAACTGAATCAGTTACAGCTGAGAGAAGAGACTGAAAATGTTTCAGAGAGATTACGAAGGACTTGATTTTGTGTAATTGGGTGAATTGGGGACAGGACATTATACACTTTACAACTGGAAGCTAAGTGGAACATATATCTAATTACAGAATGCAAAATACAGAAATTTATTTTTAAATAAGTTTATGATGAATTAGGACAGAGCTCTGGAGGGTAATAAGAATTCTAAAGGTATTATTGCACACATGAAAGAGGCAGGATGTCAGAAGCTGCTCTTTGATGTGAAACTATATATTGGTCACACTGTCGTAAAGGGTGCTCCTACCTACTTCAAATATTTGTCGTTTATTGGGAAACCACCTTTTGGAAGATGTACTATGTGCAAATCACCGTGGGAAATACAGTGGAGTGAGAGAGAAATAACACCAGTTCAGGTAACTTTCAATCCGCCAAAACCAGATAAATCGCTGTCATAAATAACCATGAAAAATAGCATGGAATGTGGTAAGGGACATAAAAGGAGGCTGACTGTGCATGTGGTTTATGGAGGACAAGCCTGGATTAATTCCACAATGCTACTCTGGTTTAATTACTGGCATTGCCGCCTTCCATACTTAAAAGTTCCCCGCAATGGTTACATGGGTTTGATACTGAAATGTTACTTCATATATTTATTAACCCAAAACACTGATTTTTATCCCCATTCCTTTTACGTAAGAAGAAAATTGTAAATCTCTAAATTTACCTTTCTGCTCTTTAATTCACCAACTTGGTTCTTTTTCATCTAACCTGGTCATTAACAACACAAAATGAATCTAAACAAAATCTGAATAAGCAGTATTTTCAAGAATGGTGATAAAAGACAGCCCACCATAGTACCTTTAAAAATATATCAAATAAGACTAAATTAAAAAAAAAAAAAAGATCAAATCCAAAGAACAAAATGAACCTGTAGGGCATACATGAGAATTATTAATAGATTAGAGATTAAAAGCATCCTCTTTGCCTAAGGAAAGATGCTATTAATGTGTTCTCTGATTGTAAAAGATAAAACTTTACTCCCATTGTAAGTGCCATTTACCAAATGAATTTGTGATATCCTATTTTACATGAATAGTGGTAGTATTAGTTCTTCTGACAGGAGCAGACTTCCAGAAGGCACTGACAGGTGATGATGATGTGATGATGAAAAAATAACTGTTAGAGTTATGTGTGTTGGCCCTGAAACTAGCGAAAGGCAACTAACCGATTCCTGGACAGAGGCCACACCTGACATGTGCCTAGGGTTCTTTCTTCTAACATAGGAAACTTTTTAGGGCCACTAGTGGACTTTTATGATTGGTTTCAGTGTTCCTCTTTTCTGATTCCATTAGAGAAAAATTAAAAAGGCTTTTCATATCCTTGGCACCCACTAGAAAAATTATCTTCTTCTTTAGTAATTATAGGAAGTACTAGGGATGCCTGGGTGGCTCAGTTGGTTGGGCAGCTGCCTTCAGCTCAGGTCATGATCCCAGGGTCCTGAGATCGAGTCCCACATCAGGCTCCTTGCTCAGTGGGGGGCCTGCTTCTCCCTCTGCCTCTGCCTGCCTCTCTGTCTGCCTGTGCTCACTCTCTCTGACAAGTAAATTAATAAGATCTTTAAAAAAAATAATAATTATAGGAAGTACTGTAAGAAAAACCACAGTGAATTTATTCCTTCTCAGTGATTTGATTTAGCATAAAGCCCCTATCATAAAACCATTTATCTATGATTTGTTGAGACATAATTAGACTTTTTAAAAGAAGCAGTTTTGGTTAATTATGCAGTACTGTAAATGTAGCAGGATTAATCTATTCCACTATTCTAGACTTCAAAATGAATCAAGAGGGGCAAGAAAACAGAGAGTTTTTCCAAATTTTCACTTGTTAAATGAAGCGAACTAAAGAGACTTATAATGTACTAGTGTTGAAAAAAATATTTCCAGGTTTAGAAAAAACATACTAGAAGACTAAAAAAAAAAAAAAAAAAAAAAAAGGTAATGGGGGGGTTTAGGGCAAAATTAACTGGGAGTAGAAATTTGATTGAAAGTAAAGGCTGGTTAAAAACAAACCATAAAATAAAACTATTCTCCATCTACTTGAGGTTCTTGTCTTTCAGTATTTAGAGAGGAAGATTAAGTTTGCACAGGTAACATCTAATAGCGGCAGAGAATGTTATGCCTTATCTCTCTGATACCTCAATTAAGAGGTTCATCCTCCTTGCCAACCCAAGTTCTTCCATCATTAAGACCATTTCAGCTTTCACATGGTTAACTGGTTAATCAACACCCCAATATCATTGTTCTTTGACATATAGAATCCAGCGTAATGCAACTTTACGATTTAAGGAAGGGTTCTTGGGATCTCACATCAGGATGTTCTATCATTTGGATGTTCTTCATCTTTGAAACCTCAACCTCCCAATCCCCATTTTCTGGCTGTAGCTTCTCTTCTTTTACATCCCCTATGGTTATGCTCCAAATGTACCAATTATTCAATGACATTTAATTACCCTTTTCCTTGACCCTTCTCTTGTCTCTTCCTTCAAAAGCTCTTGTCTATGTTTCATCTGCTTTCTTCACTTTATCTAGGTCCACTGCTTGATTCCAGATCATTCCTAATTCTTACCTAGCAAAATTTGGTTAAAAGAGCACTGAATATAAAATAATACATACATAGGTAAAAATTTTGTTTCTGCCGTTTAGAACTTGTGACTTTCTCTAAATCACCAGGATTTTTCAACTTTAGATTCTTATTCAGTACGAGAGAAATGTTTATGTCTGAACAACTTTGTGATGACTTAATAAGGTAATGTGAGTAAAGAGGATCAGTAGATTTAGAGGCTAAAGTTTAATTCCCCCCCTTCATTTCCATTGTCCTTCTGAAGAATTCATGCTGCTAATTTCCATCCCAACAAATATTTCAACTTCTGCAACTATGCTATTAAAATATGATTTGACCAAAAAAAAAAAAAAGTACTAAACAATTGCAATAAAGTTTGAAATTCCTTTTACTTCTCTCTAAACTGTTCCTTTTAACATCCCTCTTTTTTCAGTTATCTAGGTCCTTATTATATTTTTACAAGCCCATTTCCTTCTGCTTCTCTCAATCTTAGCAAGTTAGCTTGCTCCATACACCTCTGAGAATCTAAAAGGCTATGAAACATGAACTCCATCAAATTTCCTCCCACCACACCCACACCAATCTATCTCCTATCTACCAACCAACTAGTTTTCCCCACACCTATTCTTTCTTTTCTCATTTATGTCTCAAAAGAAGAGATGCCCCACCTCACCTCCAAGACAGACAGCCCCATCTATGTTAAAGATCTCATTCCCCTACTGCTCCTTCTGGCACCCTGCCTGATTAATGGCACCCCCTTTCTCTTGGACTCTGCACTTTTCTTCTTAGCACTTGAACATACTTATTCTTTTCCATTGAAATATATTTTGGGGGGTCATAATGTTCCTCTCAGAGCATAATCTTTGCTTTGTAATTCACTTTATAGCACAAGTTCTTGAAAGAACAAACTATAATTTTTTCTTCACTTTCTCGCTTACCATACTCCTTAATCCACAGAGATGACTTCTGCTTTTATCACTTAAGAAAATGATTTTTGATAATATAATTGGATACTTCTTAATTTCAGAATCTGGTAGGCATTCTTTTTTCTTTTTTTAAGATTTTATTTATTTATTTGAAGACAGAGATCACAAGTAGTCAGGCAGAGAGAGAGAGGAGGAAGCAGGCTCCCTATGGAGCAGAGAGCCCGATGTGGGGCTTGATCCCAAGACCCCGGGATCATGACCTGAGCCGAAGGCAGAGTCTTTAACCCACTGAGCCACCCAGGTGCCCCTGGTGGGCATTCTTAACTTATTATTTTGCTTGATCTCTCAGAGGTACTTGCCATTGTTGTCTTCTTAAGAATTATTTTCAGGGCACCTGGATGGCTCAGTTGGTTAAGCAACTGCCTTTGGCTCAGATCATGATCCTGGAGTCCCAGGATCAAGTCCTGCATCAGGGTCCCTGCTCAGCAGAGAGTCTGCTTCTCCCTCTGACCCTCTCCACTCTCATGATCTCTCTCACTCTCTCTCTCAAATAAATAAATAAAATCTTTTTTAAAAAAAGAATTATTTTCCCTCTTAACTGCAGGATGTAGTTCTCTTCCTAACTCCATTACCAATTCCCTCTTCTTCCAGCATTTTACACTACCTCTTTACAAAGCCTTAAAATATTTGTTTCCTAGTTTCTATCTTTGATCTTCCTTTATTCTATACATTTGTCCCTCAAGATCATTTTCATGCTAATGAGTTCAGTGGCCAAATATAGAACTTGAGAATACTTGTATTTGCATTTTTCCCTGTACTGATTCTTAAGCTACCAGATAAATTTGTAACTGGTATTAGACATCTGCAACTGGATATTCCCTCATGAATACAGAATCTACACTAATCCAGTTATCCAACATAAAAACTTGCCTTAACTCTTTTTGAGTAGATAACACGTGTTCATGTTAGAGTTTGAGCTGAGACACTAGGGAGAGGTCAGCGGCCTGTTTCCAGATAGTCTAGAGGAAATGAGTGCTGAGCCTAGAACCAAAAACAAAACAAAACCAAAAACAAAACAAAACAAAAAACCCTAAGTCAAAGATAAGGAAAGAAACACACACACACATTTGGCAAAAATACCGCCCCCCAAAGATCCTGGGTGATTATTTATAATGCCAAACTCTTTATGGGTAAATAATGTAGACCTACCTAAAGGCAGGCTCAGTGAACACTCGTCCTTCATTCCTCTGTTTCTAACATCTTTACGTAAAATCAACCCAATTACCAAATCCATTTACTCCTACCACCTAAACGTTATCTCAAAACAATTCTTTCCTCCATGCCATTGTCACTGACTCAGTTCAGGTCATCATCATTTGTCACATCCCCTACTGCAACGGCCGGGCTAATAGGTCTGTCTTGGTCTCTCTGCTACTAATATGTGTAAAGCCTAATAAATCTTCCCCACTGCCTTTGGAGTGATCTTTACACCACACAAACCTGATCAAGCCATTCCACGGCCTAAAAGTCCTCTGCTGGAAAGTCAAAATCTTTATCACTTGGTACGTGGAATAAGAATATTCACAGACTTGCCCCTGCCCACTTTTCTAGGCTTCGCTCCTACTGCTTAGGTCAATTGTGTTCCTGTTCTCTGATCAGATCTTTCACACCTTGTATTCCCTGTGGGTCCTGACTGCTATGTCCTAAAACCTATGTTTTCATCCAGTGAAATAGCAGTCATTCTTCAAGTTTTAATGGAAATATTATGTCTTTGTTGTGGCTACCTATACTGTTTTACAGGTGGCATGAACTAATATTGGTCACAATTAAATATTTTATCTCTAAGATTCTGTGATCTACTTGAGGTCAGGGATCACATTTATTTACATTTGCATGCCCCATAGTTTGATGTATTGTGTGCCTAACACCAATAAATGCTCAAAAAAATGTTCGTAGTTCATTTGAGTGGATGGATGAATTAATGAATGACTGATTACTGTAAAAATTACTATATCCCATATACATTCTAAACTGGTCTGAGTATATTTTACTATGGGAAAAAGTACTTTCGGTGTTTTCAAAAAAGTCACAATTAGTCACACAGCATGAAATGGATTGCCAGCCTCACACGCTAGGTGACAGGTCAACAATAGAATAGTAATGCTTCTTATAGTTACTATTTTTAAAATGATCAAATGATACTGAAATATAAGAAAAAATTACTACTTCTTCCTGTTGTTTTAGATTCAGCATTTAATGTGGACCCCGGGGATAAATGACTATCTGGCAACAATCAGTAATTATGAAAGGGATGAAGCTGATCAATGACCACCCCTGCTCCCCCTTGCCTCTCTCGGTAAGTATCAGTATCTTTCCCTGGCAGTCTCAGCATGACCCCTTCCCTAGGCAGTTCATGTGGGGTGTGTTGAGCCTCAGAAGTCACCATCTGGCACCGTTAGAAGTAGCATGGCAAGCTTTCACCCTACCCTGTCGGTTCGTTCTATGCCGTTGTTTCTTGAGTGACTCACCCAGGTCTCTATCCCAGTCTGTTCTGTAAGGCTCTGAGACTTCGTTTATCTTTTGTGAGCTCTCTTTCACGTTGGCTGAATGAGTGGATCATTCAAATCAAATCACTGTTGCCTGCTCCAATGGCTGTAGTATTACTTGCCACCTGAAAACTTTTCTAGCTCTGAACCCTCTGTTTTATTACAATGTTTGTTTCAATCAGGCTTGTGTTTGCATCTTACTTTCAGACACTCTATACACGAACCTAGATCCTCTTCTGAAGTACCAGTTCTAGAATCTAGATGTGTTTTTAGGCCTCTTTTTCAGTTTGCATCAAACACCGTGGTTCTTAATGACAGGAGGGTGGGCATGTTGTCCCCCATGGGACACTGGCAATGTCCAGAGACATTTTTTGGTGGTCACAATGGGGGATGGTACTGGCATCCAGTGGGGTCAAGGGATGCTGTTAAATATCCTATAACACATCACACAACCCCCAGCTCCATTCCACAATAAAGAATCATTTAGTCATGAGGCCAGTTGTACAGAAGTTGAAAGATCCTGTATCTAGCATTTCCCCCTTTCTTGCCTACCTACTGGTGTTTAAAATACCAATATGACACATGGCTGTGCTGACCTCAGTTATAAAACCAGGGCAGAAAGCATATAAAGTTTGTCAAATTTTGATACTATGAGCTAGTCACTTGGATTCCTTTTTGCCCAGGTTTGCCATCTTGATAACTAACAGCTGACCATCCCTCTTCTACAGAGGGCCCTAGAGGTTTAATAAATCTATTTTAATGAGGTGCTTTGCCATCCTCAGGTGAAAAATGTTCCACGAGTGTTACTCCTATCACAAGAAGGAGCAAGGATTGCTTTGCAGATTGGCACATGAAGTTCATTCCCGCAATGCACCTGCATCCCATAGCTCCAAAAAGTACAAAACTTGCTCATAAAAAATAGAAGTGGACTGACAACTTCAGCATTTTCTTTTACCTCTGTCAGTAGAAGTGAAGTCACTGAAGAATCAGCTGTCAGATGGCTGCATCTCTAAATTACCCAGTGCATCGGCACCACTGCTACTGAATACTTCCCTCGGTCTATAGAATTCCCTAATGTATGAAGAGGATAGTGGATGAGAGTACACTGACTACTAAAAGGGGGATTAAAAAGTCCTTAATGTAACCACCCAAATTTTCATTCTGGCAAGTGTGGCTTATGGATTCGAAAAGCAGGAAAGACTGGGAGAGAAGAGATTAAGGTTTTTGTCTCTTTAGGGTTCAGAAAAGGCATAGTTTCAATCCATCTGATAGAATTTAAATGCTGATCTGTCTCTGGGAAGCTGCCTATATATGGTCGTCTAGGTGGATTAAGTTTGCTCTCCCTTCCAAATGAACCTATGACGAAATGAAACTTTGAAACCTAAATTTAATTTTTTAGTCATTTATGTATTTTAACTAAAAAGTCATTAATATAAGATTGACATAACTCTTTTCCTTTTCATATATTATTTAATTTATTATGTATATTCTAATATGACTGCAATCATGGTGAATTCCAGTTTTGTGGTCTTTTAATTACCTTAATTATCATTTTAGTAAATTATTCATTTATGTATTTATTCATTGATTCTTTCAAGTAAATATTTACACAGGGCGTTCTCCATGCCAACATTATGTTGAATTACCAGATCCATAAATACCACTGTGTCCAAAACATTATCTTTCATCTGGACTACTTTGATAACCTTCTGATTTATCTCTATTCTCAATTTAGGGAACGGGCTTGGCTGCATTTTGAAAACTAACTCAAATAAGAGTGGCTTGGATAACATTGGAGCTGATTTTTCTCTCATGAATCTAGAAGTGGAATGAACTAGCGTGGGTCCTATGCAGTAATAGTTCATGGTCCCCAGTCCATTTCGTCTCTCAGACATCCTTGAATCACAGCTTCTACCCTTGATCTCCTTAAAGTTGCAATTTGGTCCCTTGCATCTCCGTCCTTTACCCCTGTGTTCTGGGGAGGAAGAAGCAGCAGCAGGAGAAGGGAAAACCTCTGGTGGCTGAGTCAGCTCCCTACAGAGAGCTCTTTCCCAAAGTCCCACCCAGAGACTTCAGTTTCTCTTTTATTGGCCACTGCAGTTACATGACCACTTCAAGCTGCAGGGGGAACCGAGAAATATAATTTTTACTATCTGCATCGCTGCCTGAAAAAAATGGGGGTTATGGTAGTACGAAAAAAAGAGAGAGAGAGAGAAAACAAATATTGGGCAGGCAATTGGCAGGCAGGCTCGTCCATATCCCGCTTGTACTCTTGTCTTCCTACAGTCTTTTTACAACATAAATCATTTCAAGTCATTTCCTGGTAAAAAGCCATCATATCTAGAATCAAATCTAGTTCTTTTCCACAGTCTATATGCCAATCTATAGTTTGAAATCATTTCCTGCTATTTTTCCCCTATTTCCTGCTATAGTCACACTACTTTTTAGTCTTCAAACAGCCCTAGTTCATTTCAGCCCCCCTCCCATAATCTGACTATTCCTTTGGCCTAGAACTCTCTTCTACGAGGAGTTTTTAATGGCTTTTTCTATGTTCTCATTTAGTAAGTAAACTCAGAGAAATCACTGATCACCCAGGAAAGCGCTGAATTCTGAGTTTCTACTTCCTAGAGTCAACTCCTGGCTTCAACCATAAGTTGGCTGGGTTCTTTCCTCATGTGTCAAATAGGTTAAATTGTATCTACCCCAAAGGATGGTTGATAACATTCGGTGAGTTACTGGTATAAAAGGCATAGAACATTACAGGGCATATTGTATTCATTTGATAAATGGAGGTAGAAATTTTAATGGTACTCCCCTATCCTTCACAAGCTACTAGCTATGCTTTTGGTTTACTTTGTTTGTTTGTTTGTTTTCAAAATATAAGATTACTATCAAGACTAACTTATTTATGTGACTACTTACTGATTAATCACTCCAGGAAAATGTAAGCTATATAAAAGGTACCACTGAAAAACCACAGTTCCTAACATAAATCAGGTTCCCAAAAAAACCCAAATAATTTACTGAATGGATTAAGAAACAATTAATATATTTTCCTGGTATTAAAAATTAGGTCACATCTGATAGATTATTAATGGGATTATTCAAATATTTGTCACATGATTATTGATATCCTTTTTCTAGTTCTGACCTGCTTTCAAAGCACCAAGTTAGAAGCTTGGAAAAGAAAAGAACTTCGATAAACTTTATTTGGAAGCTAAGAAAGAAATCAGAAGATCTCATAGGTATATTTCTCAAAGTTCAGAGCAGGGCCAGCAAATTTCCTGCAGAGGGCCAGAATGCAAATATTTTAAAGTTTTAAGGGTCTATTTTTTTAATATTAGACATATCTTATTCACATTAGCTGTGAATATAATGGTATATTTATTATAAGACATTATCTCAGTGAAAATACTAAAGAAAAGTTTAGACTATTCCTCAGTTGAGGTTAAGTGGTCATTGTGCTGATATTATAAATCACCAATGAAAATCAGAGAACTGTGCCATCCAGAAATGAATTAAAGATGTAAAAAAAAGATAAACTTAAGTTCTTTAAATATTTAGGCTTTCTAGTATAATGATGATATATGCTTGAAAAATATATATAGAAATAAAAAAAATATTTTTTATATTGGATTCTTTAAATGATTAGCCAAAAATGTTATACAACTTATTTTACCATCTTGATCCTCATTTTCTTATTTTTTAAATGAAGATAAAAGAGATGACCTTTGACATCTTTTTCAACACAAAACATCTATGACTTCATGAACTTTTTTTGCAACTCAAATTGTTTTATCCTCCTAAAGACATGTTCTAAATTTATTAAGCAACATAATTAATGAACTGATTGAAAAAATATTTTTTGAGTATCAGATACCATGATAATTTCTGACACGAAGGCAAACAAAGCCCCAAATCAAAGGGTCTAACATGGAATCCCACGGGCTTCTCAGAAAGCCTAGCTTTGCAGGTAACATTTGTAATAAACCTTGTCATCAGCAAACCACAAAGAATACAATCAAGCAGCAATTGAGTAAAAGTAATTATTTTTGTATAAGAAATCAAAAATAACAGCAGAGCCAACCAAATAATTCCTAATCATTTTAGAATGTTGTAATGGAGGGAAAAGGTTAGATTTTGAAAGTTTATTATAAAAATCCGTGTCTATAGATTTATTCAGAATTTTAAAAAATATTTTATCTTCAATTTAAGAAATTAGTATTTCTTCTCAAGACGAAGACTTAGAACACATGATACACTCCAGCATTGTCTACTTTTCAAAGGGCAAAAAGTGACATTGTAACTATGCGAAAGCTTTAAAAACTCACTTCTGATTGCGTGGACATTTAACATGTGCACCTGCGGTTGTGCTGAATTGGCAGGTGGCTAACAATTTTTTACCACTGTGAACCTTTTTCCTTAATGCCTTGCTTGCAGTTTCATGTCATTTTCTGCCCTGAGGAGAAGAGTGTACCTGCTGTTTAATCTGCCTAACTATCCTGCCTGATGAGCTTGTCATTTTGTGCACGCCTGTATTATAGCTGTAGTTTCATGACACATTCTACAGTTGCCTTGTTTCCAAGACTGTCTATTCTGAAGGACATAATGTGGTTCCCCAGACCAATTCGAGAGAGGCAATAGCAATGTGGCACACAAAGATCATGGATCTGTAGAGTGGGAAGTCACCCCTGCACGTGGTCACCACTTTGTAAGGGCTAGCCTCCAGTTTTGCTAATCCTGAAATCTAATTTGATCACGTCACCAAGAACTGATCGGGCTTTGGGGAATCAAATCAGGGTATGAGTAAAAAAATGCATGAAGAATGATGCTTCATTAACACAGAATAGAACTCTGGATTTCATAAACCTACCCTGGTATCTCCATTCAAATCACCCATTGTAGGAATCATAGCACCTGGAAGGCAGAATTTATCATGTAGCTTGATGGTGTGATTAAAGAAGTTGGACATTTTTGAAAGAGGCTTTGTCCATTAGAAAACGCGAGGAACGAATACTGTTTCCAGCGGTGGAAAACACTTGCCTTAGGAGGAAAGAAATTCACACTTATTAGTGTATACACTGTGTCTGATGTCGTATTATACGTGTATACAATTTCATTTATTTGCACAACAATCCGAAGTGGGTGACGGTGTTATTTTCACTTACCCAGAACAAATCTGAAGTCAAGAGAAAGTCTTACTGCTTAAGGGGATGGAGCCAGAACGCACATCCAGCCCTGTTTGACATCAAAGGCCAACCTAGAATTCTCCTATTTTAGGCAAAACTCTTAACCTCTACTTCAAATGCAATGCCTTTCCTGAATACAGACCAAGTAAAAACAGACCAAAAATTTTGTTTTTATTTTCTCTTTTCTAAACTAAATATAACACTACTGCACTTTTGTCGACACTTCAATTCCCTTAGACCTTTGTACAAACTCTAAGTTTTGTTACCTCCATTCTTATCCTGAGGCTTCCTTGTTCATCTTGAATGGACTTGGGTATTTGCAAATCTCTAGGAACACTTTTAGAAAGTGAAATTGTATTATTGAGGCATGACTAGCCCTTGGTGAACTCCCATTGCCTTCTACGGCTCATTATTTTTATTCAAGTAAACTGGATTTTTTTTTTTTAAGATTTTATTTATTTATTGGACTGAGATCACAAGTAGGCAGAGAGGCAGGCAGAGAGAGAGAGGAGGAAGCAGGCTCCCTGCTGAGCAGAGAGCCCGGTGCGGGGCTCGATCCCTGGATTCTGAGATCATGACCTGAGCCGACGGCAGAGGCTTAACCCACTGAGCCACCCAGGCGCCCCTCAACTGGATTTTTTTAAAAAGAGAGTTCAACTTGATGGTACAAAATATAAAATGGTGGGGCACCTGGCTGGCTCAGTCAGTTAAGCATCAGATTCTTAATTTTGGCTGAGATCAGGATCTCAGTCTCCTGAGAGGGAGTCCTGCCTGCATCCGTCTCTGTGCTGGGCGTGGAGTCTGTCGAAGATTCTCTCTCTCCCTTTTTGTCTGCCCCTTCCCACCTACGGATGTGCTCTCCTTTCTCTCTCTCTCTCTCTCAAAAATAGATAAAAAAATAATAAAATATAAAAAGGTTTATTTTCTTTCATCACTTCCTTCCAAAATGTTCTGTTGAATTCCTATCCCCCAATGGGAAGCAGATTTTTTTTTAATGATCATCCTAGGAAGCTTCTGTAGCTTTCTGAACCTGGTTGAATATACAGTCAGTCCAACTCAGTTTAAAATTCCACATGGAAATCTGCCTAAAGTTTTCATCTTTCCCACTGTTTGCTATAATTGTGACTTTAGGAACATTCATTGGAAACGAGATGTGTCTCTTTTTCAATCCTTCCCTTTTCCAGGAAGTAGTTCCTCTAATAATGAGAATAAGCAGAAATGAAGGGAAATGGGTGAACATCAGTGTACTTAACTATGAATAGCTGAAATTCTCTCTGTAGTGGCTATGCTGTTTTCTGGCCAACGCTGACTGATATCCACTGTGTGCCAGGTGTGTGTCCTGCATTATCACTCCTCTCTCAGAGCATCCCCCAACTCCACAGTTCCTGAATAGTGAAGTGCAAGTTCTTTGTCTTCCACCATGATCATCCCATCTTCTACCCTCCTGCTATCTACCTTATGTAAAGTCTTCTTCCTTGCCCATCAGTCCTGCTGAGCTGGTTCCCACAAAGATGGCTAAGAACCTTCCCTACTGAACATTTGACACAAAAAATTCACACATCCTGGGGCGCCTGGGTGGCTCAGTGGGTTAAGCCTCTGCCTTCGGCTCAGGTCATGATCTCACGGTCCTGGGATTGAGTCCCACATCAGGATCCTTGCTCAGCAGGGAGTCTGCTTCTCCCCCACCCCACCCGCCTGCTTGTGATTTCTGTCTGTCAAATAAATAAATAAAATCTTAAAAAAAAAAAAATTCACACATCCTTACCATGCCGGTGAGCATACAGACTGCTTCACACTCCCCCCACCCCACCCCACCCCTCGTCTCCAATTCTTTTCCTCTGCTCAGAAAGGCAAAGGGAAAATCAGAAATCCACTGCCTGAGTGTATATTTAAACAAAGACAAACATCAGTCTCTTTTGTTGCAGTAAAGGTATGTGAGGATTCTTTTAAAGTGTCCCCATCATTTGAATTGATGGCAGAATGCTTACTTTCCATCTTCATGGTAGAAAAACCTCTTACCATCTGCAACTCACCTACCATGAGGCCAATAATGCTGGTATCATATATATATATATATATATATATATATATATATATGTAAAATTCATTTATTTGCGAGAGAGAAAGAGACTGGGGGGGGGGGGAATGGAGGGACATAGAAAGCCTGAGGGGCAGAGGGAGAGGGAGAAGCAGGCTCCCTACTGAGCGGGGAGCCTGACTTGGGGCTTGGGTCTGGGGACCCTGGGATCATGACCTGAGCCAAAGGCAGAGACTTAACTGACTAAGTCACCCAGGCACCCCAACTGATAACACACTTTTTAATCTCTTGTCTCCCTACCCTTCTTAGATATATTGTGCAGGAAGTAAGGTTAAGGTGGTGAATGGTAAAAGAAGAACTGATTTGTATAGCACTTAGTAAGGTCTGGGAGGAGAAATAAAGCACTGATTTTTGGTAGCTATCTTTAGAATAGAATGCACTTTGTGACTTTTTCTTCAGCTTTGGCTTAAAGAAACAGAAAAAGTCCTATCATATTTCCTACTACACATTTATTTTTAATATATTCAAAAAATTACTAAATGCCTTCTATATGATAGCCATTGTAGTGAAGAAAAACAACAACAACAACAAAACAAAACAGGTAAAATACAGTTACCACACTCACAGTTAAGAGTCAGGTCCATTAGTTCATGCTCTGTCTTTGGCCACAATGCTTACAGCTGCCTGCTAACTTTAACTTGAACTCTTTCTCACTGTAATGATAGTATTTATTAAGTGTGATAGGAGCACCTAGAAAGGTGAGAATGGTTCTCTGTGGGAGGTGAGAGGTCAAGGAAGGCTTCATAGATAGAGAATTGTTCCAACTGCCTCTGATAGAACAAGTGGGAATTAGCCAGATAAAAAGAAAAGAATGGGCATTCAAGAAAGAAGGAATGGCTTGTGAAAAAGCAAGAAGGCATAAAAGAAATAGGAAAATACAAGTAATCAAGCATGGCTTGAATAGAAAGTCCATAATAGTAGTCGAGGTATAAGCAAGGCAATCATATTTAATGACTTTCATTTATTTATTTCTTTTTTTACTGTCTTGAAACTAGTGATTCTTAAACTTTATTGGGCATAAGAATTTCCTTGGGTTCTTGTTCAAATGCAAATGCAAATTTCCAAGTCCCACCAGAAATTCTCAGTACCTGTATAGCAAAGCCTACTCTTCTGAACTTTTAAAGACATTCCAGGGGAATCTAAGAAGGTAGCTTATGTAGTTCACTGTCATAGATTCTGGGACATTACTGAAAGGTTTTAAGCAACAGGGTAACATGGTCAGATTTGAATTTTAGACACATAACTCTGGTGACCCTATGGTTGAATGGTTAGAATAAAGCAAAACCAGAGGCAGGAGACTATTGGCTATTACAATGGTCCAAGCAAGATATGAGGGTGGACCAAACTGTCGGATTACAGGATGGACCAGTCAGGCAAATGCCTGAGATACCAACATAAAAGGTGCTAAAATAATCATTGGACAGAACTGAGAATATGATACAAGTTAAATAGAAAACTTATGACACAACTAACAAAATGGCAAGATGAGCATTGATCATACTTCTTCTGAATTAGAGAGTAGCAATTTTCAGTGACTCCTATCTTTGTCCCGCATATTGTTTGTTTGTTTATTTGTTTGTTTCAGGTCAGATATTCAAAATGGGAGATGTAACCATAATTCAAACATCCAGCCATGAAACCATAAGTCGGAAATTGGGATCAACTGAAATTATAAAACCAGAGGAGATATAGCACAAATTGAAAGATTTATTTTATTATCTAAATTAAGACCTTTGGAATCCCTCCTAAAGAAATGGTGATATTTAAGGAAATTATCAAAGCATAAAAAAGAGAAACCAAAACCTATGAAGAAGTGGGGGGATATAGCTAACAAGGGAAACAAACACAAACAAAAAACAAAAGAAAAAAGGAAGTTGGTGGTCATTTCATTTCCTGTATATCTGATGAGTGAAAATAACAGACAAAGATTGACAAAATCATGTTTAGTTGGGTGCACATGTACCTAGAAAATATTTTCAGATTTTACTTATGGTATTTTCTTTCATCCTGTTTTTTTCACCCAAGAAATAGGATTTCTTGGTAGAGAAAACTGTAAATGCCAGAAATTCGAGAGACAGAGATTTATAGATTTTGAATTTATTAATTCTGAATGTAGGGGATATTTCTTCAGAGAAGTGGCAAGGCCCAGTTTTATAAAAGATTATTTACACCCTTAGACTGGCACAGGAATATCTGAAGGAGTCTTTTAAACACTTCTCTGTTACCTGTGGGGGTTCCCTCTAAATTTCCTCTCAGTTCCTTAAAGGTTCTGATGCTCCTGATAATTTAGATGGTTAAATCCCCAGGATAGACCAATGTTAAGTTTTCTGCCAGCCTTGAGTCAAAAGTGTACTTGAGTTATTGAGAATTGAGAAGCTATATTTACTGAAAACTTGAGCTCACAGAATGAGATTTACACA
Source organism: Martes martes (assembly GCF_963455335.1). Classification (NCBI taxonomy): domain Eukaryota; kingdom Metazoa; phylum Chordata; class Mammalia; order Carnivora; family Mustelidae; genus Martes; species Martes martes. The sequence goes on along the minus strand of NC_137889.1, from coordinate 184,943,339 downwards.
GCGGATATGAGGACACTTCTTTGGGGGTGCTAGAGTCACCAGTTGTGGTCTAACGAAACCAGCCTTGGAACACAGCAGAGACATGCTTATGGCACAGCTGGCAAGGAGGCTGTGCTGAAAAAGAAAACCTAGGTAGGAAAGTCTCAAAGAGAGCTGCCTGGCCTTAGACAGTGGACATTCTAGGGCAGCAACTAGCAGTCAGAAAAATGGATGGAGTCTTCTTTGATTTCCCTGTGGAGTAAACATTGCATAATGGATTGTACACAGGGTTTGGGAGGGCACAACTAGTGATGTGGAAGTTAAGGATCATAGGGGTGATCTCAGGAATCCAGAGTCAGATCAGCAGGGGAGCCTCTCTATTCCATACGAGTCTAGTGTCATTTTGCTCTAATTTCTCCACTTATATCAGATAATGGTGACAGAGGCAGGAAGACCCTCGCATGATGGAAACATGGAGGTGTAAGAACCCGATCACTTGCTTAGAGGTTTGCCTTCTTTTCCGGGGCTCTCTGTAAAACAGAGACAAGGGGGTGTGTCAGTCTGAGAAGTCCAAAGAGTAGGTAGAAAATTATGAGTCTGAGAATAAAGAGATAAAGGTAAGGGTGCCTGGGTGGCTCAGTCAGTTAAGTGACCGATTCTTGATATCAGCTCTTGTCATGATCTGGGTGTTGCGAATTGGAGCCCTGCATCAGGCTCTGCGATGGGTGTGTAGAGCCTACTTAGGATGGTCTCTCTTCCTCTTCCTCTGCCTCTCCCTTCCCCTCCCTCGAAAGAAAGAAAGAAAGAAAGAAAGAAAGAAAGAAAGAAAGGGAGGGAGGGAGGAAGATAAGGATAGGGTTTTAGGTGAGTGATAATGCCATGGTCAGCTTAGCACCTAAAATTTCCACATGGCTGGCATAAACTAGAGATAGCTGTTTACTTTCCAGTTTTGCAAGGGGGCATTCTGCTTGCCTATCTCTGAAGTTTAGAAAGTGGGGTGACACTAGAGGCCCAGTGCTGGGAAAATAAAGAATCTCATGGGAGAATGGGACTTCATCTCCCGATGAGGAATCTACTCAACCCTACTCAACTCCCAAAGTTTGGCAGTTAGTATCTAAGTCAAAAAATCAGGCCTGATCTTCTTGGACAGCACTGAGAAAAAAAGCCTAAGTAAGAAACTTTCATGACTATACATGACTTTCATGACTATACAACAATTTACTGAAAGAGAATGTGACTGACATAATATTCTGAGTTATTAATCTGTTCACACTTTGCTCTCACTTTTTTTCCATTTCTTTTATTAATACTCAGTTTGCAGCAGGACCTAAAAATCTAATATCCTCTATCCCTCTCTTGTCATCACGCAAAACCCTGGGAATGCAGGAACTCCTAGAAGGCCCAGAGTTTTTCATCAGTCCAGTACTAACCAAGCATTCAAAAGCAGAAATTAAATGAAAGATTTGAAAATTTTAAAACATAAAATTTCACATCTAAGACTGTGAACCAAGATTCACTCATTCTGACATGTCACAAATGCCTTATTTTGAAACTAAAAAGGACTTATACTTTTAGTAAGTGGGGAAATCAATTTTCTTATCCACTCAACTGTTGAGCAAATATTTAAAGATTACCAATTTACTTTTTTAAAAAATATTTTATTTATTTATTTGACAAAGACAGCAAGAGAGGGAACACAAGCATGGGGGAGCTGGAGAGGGAGAAGCGGTCTCCCCACTAGGCAAGGGAGCCTGATGCAGGGCTTAATCCCAGGACTCTGGGATCATGACCTGAGCCGACGGCAGATGCCCAATGACTGAGCCACCCAGGCGCCCCTAAGGATTATCAATTTAAAAGTAGGCTAAGTCTTGGGGCGCCTGGGTGACTCAGTGGGTTAAGCCTCTGCCTTCGGCTCAGGTCATGATCTCAGGGTCCTGGGATCGAGCCCCACATCCGGCTCTCTGCTCAGCAGGGAGCCTGCTTCCCCCTCTCTCTCTGCCTGCGTCTCTACCTAGTTGTGATCTCTGTCAAATAAATAAAATAAAAATCTTTAAAAAATGGTTCCCTCCCTCTACTCCCCCCCCAAAAACAAACAAACAAACAAACAAAACTAGGCTAAGTCTTCAGGTTGCCCAAGTGGTTACAGGCCCCACCACAGACCTACATCAGAACTTGGGAAGGCAAGAATATTTTTAAGAGATACTTGGAAAGAAAATCAACGCCTACCCTTTGATCATTGATCCACTGTTTCCTTTCAGTAGTTATTATGTGTCTTTCTCTCCTCTGTGTCTTATGTTAAGATGAATCATGTATATGAAGCTCCTTGGGGACACAAAACGTGACATTGTGATGTACACACTCCTTCATAGTACAGTTCACACAGTAGGCACCAAAGAAATATTTGGTGAATGACTGGATGAGCTGAAATTTAAAAGTGCTATATAAACATAAGATATTGTTTCGATTCAGGCTGAAAGAGTGCAAGTATACCACATAGAAGAAGTAATCTGCCTCCTTCGATTGAACAGTGAAACAACACATAGGATGTTAAGCATGTAATTTCAGATTTCTATTGTATCTGTGACCTTGGTTATAACTTTGGGTAGCTGGTTCAACCACAGTTTCCATCTATTTCCATTTCCTTCAATTCTTCTAATCGTAGAATCATAGTAATAAAGGTAATTCTTACTGACCTCATAATGGTGGTAAGAAATAAATAATCAAAGCTATGGTGAAGTACTTTATGACTGAAACATAATGTGCCTTCCTAAATGTTTGTGGAAGTGGTCAAGCTGACCTTTCAGCGGCCAACTAATTATTCAGATTCCACCGTCATTCTAAAGCAGTCGGGCTACTAATCATATTCCTTTGACATTGATACAAGCATAGCACACATGATTTGATACATGAAACAATTTCATATAATAGTCATCATATTTCAGTTACGGAAAAGCTCTACCAAAACAACCCAAAATAGTATTAGTATAAAAAAACTAATATATTCTCAATAATTTAATTAAAATGTGAATGGTGGTAGAAAATATTAGGTGGGACAGCTGGCCAAACACTAATAACCATAAGCTTCCAGTCTTAGCCTAGATTTCTGATAGTTACGGCACTTCGCTATTATGTTTTTAAAATGCTGGTAAGATTTAAAAATCTACTTGAAACAAAAATCTACTTGAAATAAATAAATATTTAAATTCAAAGCCTCATTTGCAGGCAGAGGCCTATCTAGAAAACACATGAGACAATACTACCAGGAAAAAAATGTAACTTAGACATACAGTTAAGGTTGTTCTATTCAGAATACTTATTTTACGACCTCTTTTTCACCTCCACCCAAATACTCAAAATAAGAAATAAAAAGAGGGACACCTGAGTGGCTGAGTTGTTTAAGCATCTGCCTTTGGCTCAGGTCATAATTCCGGGGTCCTGGGATCGAATCCGATCCCATCAGGCTCCTGGCTCAGCAGGGAGTCTGCTTCTCCTTCTGCCTGCCTGTATCTCTCACTCTCTCTGATAAATAAATAGAATCTTAAAAAGAAAGAAAAAGAGAGAAGTAGAAACTACCTTCATACATTTGATAAAATGAAAAATATTGTGATTATCTAAAAAACCAGCAGGAAATTCTTCCAGGGCTTAATGATGATGATGACATTATCCTTGCTCTGCCAAAAGGATGATCAAAGGTGGTAATGAGAGACAACACAACCTGACATTAGTCAGATTATAAAAGGGATTCCATCAAAAGATGAAATCTCCAAAGTGTAAAATTGAAATGTTACAACTTGTAGAAGACTCTGTGTCATCTTTTCCCGCAACAGCATTAAAATGTCACAACATCAAAGAAAACGAGAGTATGTTATTACTGAGATGTGATAATGTTATATATAGAGAATGTACTTACATGAATATTGTAATGTATAATAATACTACATGAGTATATATATTTATAATGTAACGTATATTATATGTTATATAATAAACATATTCATGTAACTACGTTAAACCACTCTTTTCTTCTATCAAACTAAACAGACTGACTATGCCTGACAGACACAACTATAATTGGTGAGTTTGAATTACCACATTTGTGAGCTACGTAGCCCCGTTTTCTGATTCTTTGGGAGATTGAGGTGAACTTTATTCTTCTTGCATTTCAAGCAAATTCAATCACATCAGCCCAGCACTTTTATTTACCAGAGCAAGAAGTTAAGATTCCTCCCCATTCCAGTAATTCACAAAAGTTATAGTAGGACTTTATTGAAGAATGTTTCAATTGATCATGACATGTTAAAGTAGAGAATATATAGAATTCCCACCCTAACAAAGACAGCAGAATAAAGAATCCTAACTTCTTGAGACTATTTGCCATCTCTATGAGACCCCTCATGTTTAGACAAAGTCTAAATAAATTCAGTTTAAAGACCATGCATCAAATACTATGAGTAGAGCATTGTGATAACATGCTAAAAGGGAAACAAATGACATATACGGTCTCTTAGGAAGTTCAAACTCTAGAGCTAAAAGTTTAAAACCTAAAAATTTGCAGATTTGCTGCTTTTTCAATTTTTGAAGAATTTCCTTAGGGAAATGCCATGCTGAAAATAAACATACATCTCTTAATTAGCCCAGCACAGTCAGAGAAATACTCCTTTATCATCAGCCTAGCATTTTGGGAACATTGCTGAAATACACACAAAAAATGCTATATCCTCCCAAACTAGGGCTACATCAGGCCATAACTCAGCACAACGTCCCCATCAAAAGCCTGTAGGAACTGAGACTTACATGTGAAACTTAAGATCCATGACTTTTAAATCATGCTTTCTTTGAAAAGAAAGCAGGTAGAGATGAATTCAACAGTACTATTGAGATTCTGAGCACATATATAGAGATTGAGTAAGTTAAATGAATCTGTGATAAAATGGCACTATATTCATAATAAAATCAAAGCAAAGTAGAGATCCAAACCAATTTCCCTAGGATTTCACAGGAAAGAGCTTCTTGTGTACCAGAAATAAGGAGGCATTTCAGGTAAAGCCTTGAAAGTCTAGGAAGACAATGACATGTAAGAAAAGGATTGGAAAGAAAAGTATTCTAAGTGATAAAGACATGTGAAATGGCAAGTTTTGGTTATGGGGAATATACTGAATTCACTGAGGTTTTGATTTATATTAAACCACATATCTTGAAAGGCATTAAATTTCATGCTAAAGAGTTTGAATTTATTCTGCAAGTACCATAAAACTAGAAGATATTTGAGATGGGGAAAGGTCATTGTGAACCAACTTGTGATTTAGGAAGAAAACCCTAGTGGTAGCCTGGCTAATGAAACTGAATGGCAAGAAATTAAAAGCAAGAGGTAAAGTGCATGCCAAAAGGACTAGAACTGTAAAGAGAAAAGAGGGGGAAAAATACAAAAGATTTTTTTTTTAGGTAAAATCAAGATTTTGTGACTAATCGGATAAAGGAGAAAGGGAGAAGAATAAATATTGTATTCCAGGCAAGCGGAAGATTGATGTCACCACTACTAAAAATAATACTATTTAAAAAAGTATATTATTTCATCATGGGTGAGAATGAGGGTGGGTGTAAGAAATCCATTTCGTTTCAACTGTACTGTGTTTAAGGAACCCAGGTATACACAAGCAAAGGGATTCATGGGCCCTGGAAAATTCGGGTTGTCAACAAGGAGAATGCTTGAGGCTGAAGAAGATGATTTGAGACCTACCCAAATAGTGATAGCAATTGAAGCAGTAGATATGAATGAGTTTGCCCAGAAACAGAAAGATGTTACCAGTGTGTGTGAGTAGAGAATGGTTTATACAGCCTCCTTATCTCATAAAATGATCAACTTATCACAGGCAAGGAGTATGACTCAACATTTGAAATCTAAGGATAATGTGAGCAAAAAAGAGAGACATTACTGATGCTAGAAGGAGAGTGGCTAACTATGTTATTTTCAGATGCTTTCTAAATAATGCAAAGTATTTTCTGTATAATAAAAGCTTTTAGGAAGCAAAGTATGTAGGTCCCAAGGAAATACCTTTAGAAAACAAAGGAGAGGGCGAAAGGCCAACTTGAAGCCATTTGCAAAATGGGATGCAAATGGCCTTACAAATATATATATCTTCCAGGAAAGTTATGTCATAAACATTTTATTTTTAGAAACAGTGCCATCTAAGAAATTAACAGCTCAATAAAGCATTAAAGGAACTTTAAAGTAGACGATATTGCCTGGTTGGATTAAAAGTACAGCCATAGCTGTAGTGTTTGTGGGATTTTTACTCTAAAACCAGACACAATCAAATGAACTGGGATAATAATAGACGCAGGAAAAGTAATCTGACTTAAATAGCCGTTTCCTTCAGGTTAAATCACTTTGACGTAGCATGCTGTAAAAGAGAAGCCTTTGGCTTCTTGTCCTCTCCTGCTGTCCCCACCATGTAAAGACTTGCTTTGTTTCCGAGCTGTTTTATAGGATTAGGGAAGTCAGAAAAGGGCAACCTGTAGGATGGAAGGCAGAGAAATATTCAGACAAATGCTTGTTCAGAAGGCCAAAATATACTGCTTGTGTTGGGCCTCTCTTCTGAGTGGTTGGTGTATATGATGCAAAGGTAGTAAAAGACATTGATTATCAACCCAGGAAGAAACAAGAACAATGTTTCTCCCACTCATTGTGATAAAAGACCAGCTTCCTCCTACCCTACACAATCTATCAAAGACCAACATATTTTTTTAATGCAATTAAAATAAAATAATATAAAAATGAAATTTTTTAAAAAGGCAAAAATCAAGCCCACGTTTTGTTACTAGAGTCACCAAACAACAACAACAACAACAAAAGCTCTATCAATACAGTACAAAAGGTTCTAAATGTTTCCTCTTAATTTCTGTACTTTCCTCATTGCTATTGGCAGCATACATTTCTGGCATGGCATGAGTCTGCACACCTCTCTGAGTCTCCCTGCACTGGAAGACATTGTATTAAAGAAGGAAGGAAAGAAAGACACGGGTCCAGGAAGGTGACAGGGCTGGTGAAAAAGCCAAGAGTCCTTCAGCTGGATTTGGAGAGGTATTTTTGGTAAGGAAGGAAAAATGGAGCTTGAAGAGAAAGCTCTGAGGGCATCTTCTATGGAAAACAATTTTAATAACTATTGCCTTGATTAAAAGTTAGACAACTTTAATGTTTAACCAGGTATTTCCAGCATAACCAGTTATTTCTTTGAGAAATACTGAGTAAAGAATGGATCTCCTTTTAATACTTTTAGTTGCTGATTACTTTACTGAATTTAATACCAAAAGAGACAAATATGCAAATACAGTGTGGTTAGCCCTAGGTTTAGAGAGAAACTACTCAGCTGTCAAAGCATGCTATCTACCATAAACGTATACAGAATGTGTGTCAATTATTTCTCAATAAAAATGGAGAAAAGGTTAAAAAAAAAAGTGAAATCATTCCATCCACAAAGGGAAATAACCCAAGTTTTTATCCAATTACTGCCTCTAGCTCCAAGATCATCACCTATGAATGATGTTTGTTTTAACCAGTCACATTTATCTGAAGCGATACACATTCTGGCAATTTTAGTAATCTAAAATATCAACCTTGAAAGACACATGTTTTGACATTTTATCTAAAATAGATGGCTGTTTGGCAACTACTCTGCTTACATATATAAAAATATGCCAACACTGCAGCCTTGGAAAGGAACTCCCCATTGCCGTTCAATCTAGTTTTATTCAGCACATTCCACATTTTAGGGTCTGATACTTGGAAAGCGTAAGCTCATTTCTTATTTATTACATTAGCCAGGTTTCTTATATTTGCAAATGTTCTAAGTCCAAAGTTCAGGGGGTACAACAGGCTAGAGGGGTTGCTGAATTCAATGGGTTATCTAAACCAATCATCGGTGTATCTCTTTCTATCACTTTTCTCATTTTTCTCCTGTGTTGGCTTATATCGGGGCTAAAATTTTCCTATGAGATGGCAAAGATAACCCCTGGCAGCTCTACGCTTAAATTTTTGGAGAAGTAACAATTCCAGGAAAGGAAGGGATGTTATTTTCCAGCAGTGCTAACATAATCCTATGAGTGTGATTTCTATCAATTTGGCTTGAGTCATGTGCTCCTGAAACCATCAGTAAGGTGCTGTGATTGCACAGGCCTGCACAGGACATTTTTATACCTAGAACCAGGAGGTAAGATCAACCCCATATCAACCACATAGACCAAGAATGAAGGAGGGCCATTTTCCCAAAGAGGCAGTTAGCAGAAAAGCAGATGTCCAGTTCATCTGGAGTCTGTATGATTGAAGCTGCCAGAGAGGACACCCATTCATAAGTAAGTGAGGAGCTTGTAACTACCTTCAATTTCTTTTGATGGCCTTTTGCACCATAAAGCTTTGATGTTAAGTACCACAAATGGACTTTAGTTTACTTTTTTCAACTTTCACCAATTTCTCTCTCTCCTACATTATTCAATTTAATTCCACAATAATATATTCAATACCTGTTCTTTGCTTTTGAACACATAGGATGTACCCTTCAATTAGTGGTATTATAATAAAGAAGACAGACATGTAAAATGAGTAACTTTGTTATAAGAGAGAAATGAGAAAGCACTGCAATGGAATTTAACTGTATTGATTTATCAGATTAGAATTGTAAGAATGTTCCTTTCCAACATATATATTTTGTCTCTGTGAGTCAGTTTTTATTCCTGGGAGTATAATAATGTTCTTCAGTGGTTACAACAGGTCTTTATTTACTCACATTTGGTGTTCACTTAAAACAGATGTTATGTAGCAAAATGCTGATCTCATGCCAATTGCATAATTTAGCTATTCCATGAACCATATTATTACATGAGCTACCTGGACTCATTTCCCACTACTTACATTGGTATGTATTATCCAAATACACCAAAATGGTTTATTATGCTATGTATTGAAATAAAAATATAAAAATCTGCCTAGAAGGTGAAGATGAAGAAATATGGCCTCTAAAAGTATGCAGCATTTTCTGAATTTAAAGATACCAATATAGTGCTGACACTTTGATTCATACACGGGACACATGGCAATTAGCAGTAATAGGAGTTTAAAGTTCACAAGGAGTGCAGAGTTATCACTCAATAGTAAAATATTAGAAGATTTTCCTTCACATATATCTTTGACATAACCTGGACTTGCCAAGTTTGTCATTCTGGCATAAATTCTCTCAGAATATATCTGGAAAACTAAGCTCATAAGATTTATGGGTTTTGTAGGGAAAATCATATGCTGATTTCTTCATCTCATTGTTAATGATAAGGGTTATAAAGCAAGGAATAATTAACCCAAAATGATGACACAAGATGCCAGATTTTATGGTATTCTAAGATAGATAAAGTAACTTCAGATGTTTCAGAATTGCAATTTATTGGCAAAAACTGTGTATCTAAGAAACAGGCTTAATATGATCATGTTTCAGCTATGCTACTTGCCTATATAACCATAAAATGATCAATACATGCTTTGAAAGGGACTCTGAGACAGGGACCATTTCTCAGGAAAAAGTAAATCAGGCTCATTTCCCATTTATTCATCTGAGAACACACATACAATTTTCCAAACACTTACTGCAGAAATGTTGCCATGTAATTAAGAAATGGAGAATTAAGAAAAGAAAAAAGTTGGATTTCTTGATTTTTCATTACAAGGGTCTGGATTAAAGGTCCCTGTAGCAAGCGATTGTATGGAGCAATCAGACATATAATCTTAAGATATATGATGAGGCATTATGGTTTTTATTAGCCTTACATAGTGGTACTGTCAAAGGATACCCATTAGAAGCTACATCCACCAACAATTAAAACAGCATTTTAGCTTTCAATATTTCTCCCTCAAATGTAACACAGAAAGAGAAAATGGGGAAAGTGGAAGGAAAAAAGAGAATTCTGAAATAGAAGGAATACTTGAAAATTAAAAGAAAAACTTCATTGAAATATTTTACTCATCATTCGTATAATTCTAATAACCAACATTAAAAAATAAACAACAGCTGATGTAAGATCTAAGAACAAAGAAGAATCTACAACTTTTATTTTCCTGGGCTCTAAACAAAGAGGAAAATAATACTTTTCTCCTCAATACATTTAAATAATTCCATAGGAATTATGCATGCTGTTGTATAAAGAATTTCAGAGCCTATGGAGAAGATGGGTGAATGTTATCTTTATCATTAATAAGCTCTACCCACTGCAACTGGGTCTTAAAAATGCAAAAAAACAATATTTGGTTGGAAAACTGTCAGATATTCAATAGTTTTATCTCCATGATGACACCTCATTAAGACAGGTAGGAGGAAAAAAAACATTAAGTCAGTTATATACAATTATGTTTGCCCAAGTCTTCAAGGTTAAGATGATAGGTATGAAGATTAGAGAGCCAAATCTGCGTTAACACCTTGAAGAATGCAAGATTTCCCACCTAAAACTCTCTCTCACTGACCATAAAGTCTGTTCTGCGACATAATGCAACATATTCACAAGTTCTGGATTTTTGGCATGGCATCTTTAGGGAGCCATTTTATTCTGTCTATTACAGTCTCCTTTTAAAATGCTAACTCCTGAAGAAAGACGTCACTTTAAATCAGTATATCTAAATTGATCACAGCCAAGAATCCTTTACACACAGACTCCACAATCTGAAATTTTGTATCTAGTCAACAAAGCCATTTATTAAGTGGCTAGAAATTAATTGCATTTTTATTAATCAAAGTGCTTCCATTATTAACAATTAGACCTTTTGACTACCAGGAGGTACCACTGTTATTAAAATGAGTTGATATCAAAAAGAAACATCATATTTGCCTTCATTTACTTAACTTTATCTTAAGTAGCTCAGGTCAGACCTTTTGGAACACTTTGGATGTTCTGGATTCATGCTGAAATGTTCCTAAATAATACTAAAATCTATCATTTAATTATAGAATTGAATCACACACACACACACACACACACAAATCTGAAGATAAAGAAACGAAGCATTTGACTCCTATGCACTCCTATTTTGGAGAACAAAATCATTCCTCATAGCCCTCCAACATACTTCCTCTCAGAGCCCATTGGTGGGTTTCAGTGTCTGCCTCTATTATGGGAGATCTGTTTTATCAATAAAGGAGAGGAAAGGAAGAGGCAGATGGACAGCAACCAACACCGCTATACTGGCACATAGTTTAAAAGTAAAATCCATAATTTGTACTGTGATAAAGTTTGGCTCTATTTTTGAAGTTTGGTGGCTGATAGTTTTTTTTTTTTTTTTAAAGATTTTATTTTTATTTATTTGACAGAGAAATCACAAGTAGGCAGAGAGGCAGACAGAGAGAGGGGGAAGCAGGCTCCCTGCTGAGCAGAGAGCCTCATGCTGGGCTCTATCCCAGGACCCTGAGATCATGACCTGAGCCAACGGCAGAGGCTTAACCCACTGAGCCACCCAGGCACCCCTGGCTGATAGTTTTTAAGACCTACCTCTCCTTTTCCCCCGAATGCCCCCCATCAGGATGAGCTGATAAGAAATAAAACCAGGTGTTCTTATATTTGGTACCATAGGACCCTCACCCTAGCCCAGTCCCCAATCGCCATAAAAATCCTATGCCAGTCTCTTTTTTCCTGCTTTCTCAAGCTGTTTTCAGCCAGAGAGTCTGTCCTGCTTTCCTCAAGAAACCTCATTATGTGAGACATAAACCATTCCATACTTTCTTGGTATCAGTCTCGACATCTAAACCAAATTTTGGCTAAGGGCCCATCCTTTTTCTGTGGGATGGCTCAAACAAGTTCTGCAAAGTGTTTTTTAAAGGCATTACCTCTTTTGATCTTTACAATAATCTGTTCAGGTGGTTCAAATTATCTAAATGGTTACAGACCAGTAAACTGGGATTCTAGGAAATGAGTGACTTTCCCAAAGACAGATGGTAAATGAAAAACCTGTCTCAAAAACTCCAGTTCAGCATTATTGCCTCTGTACTACAGTACCTGTGATACATTCTCCAAATATGGTTTGGTAAAATGTCTTTATCTCAAGAGCAACTTAAAATTAAGGATATATTATATGGGACTTACAAAAATTTCTTCACTAACAGAAAATTCTGCAAAAACAGAAAAGATTTGTATGTCAAGTAACTGTATGATAAGGATACTACAATTTTAACTTAAAAAAAAAAAAAGAACTATTTCAAAACCACTGGAAGTTCCAATGACATAAAACCAGAATTAATTTGCACAGTTTATGATAACATCAAATTATGCGTAAGTGTGCTTGTATGTATGTCTGTATATTTTCTACAATTTGTAAGAGCTTCCTATGAGTGAATCATTATGCCAAAAGCCTTACATATTCCATCTTATTTGATCCTCATAGTCATAGGAGGTAAACATTTTTCTTGCTTCAGGAAAAGTGACAAACTGGAGGCATAAAGAGTTCATATAATTTGTTCAAGATTATAGACTTGGGATTTGGAAGCCTTGGGATCTGAATACAGACTGCTTGAATCCAAAGAAAGTCTGTAATCTCAACCAGCTTTCAATACTATCTCCTTGATAATTACTCTTTGAAATTATCAAGTTTGGGGAGCCTCTTAATCAATATATTTGAAGTGTTTTTAACTGTAGTTATTGTTAAAAATCCAATACTTAAGCATATTAATAACTTAGACTTACCAATTATCTTAAGGTAATGGTGACCAAATATTATTTTCCATGTCTTAGGAGATGGCCTGAGTCTCCATATCTTATTATATTTTTAGATATTATTGTTAAAGAAAATAAAAATACCTTCAAAACTGACTTTATATGTTCATTATTCATTTTAATAATTCCTTACATTTCTACAGTTATTTTTATGGTTCTAAAGTGCTTTTATATTCTCATTTGCTCCTCATAAACAACCCATCAAGGTAGGAAGAGAAAGCATTTTTATTCCTATTTTATAGCCACAGCTACCACAGAGAGTTTATACATAATGTTTCAGAGTCTGATGTAATGCTTTTGATTTGAGAATAAACAAAAATGTTGAAAATACAACAGCTTCTGAAGGATTTTTTTTTTAAGTCATTTAATATATCATTGTGTACTCCACTGCAGGAAAGGATTTATAAGAAATGCTTCCTGCTGAAAAGTTTTTGGAGTCTTTTTAATTTTTTAAAAACATTATGCGTATTCACCCTGCATTATCTTGTGGGGTGTGACATTTTCTGCACAATAAAGTATCAAGTAAGCAACAGAGCTAAAAGAAGGCTTATTTTAATTGGCTTTAATTTATATTGCTTTTTAAAATATTACTTATAAGCTGACACATTTAAATGAAGATCCTAAGAAATAAATTATAAAGTTTATATTTATAATTAAGGTTTATTATTCATTTGTTCACTCACACAGCAAACTTTCACTGAGCACAAACCAAAGTGGCCTTAATGTACCCTCAGCTTGACTAAACTTTAGACAAGCTTCTCCCTGACTCTAGGCCCTTGAACTCCCTTACTTACAGAATTTACTTCAGAAAGTTTACAGTTATAGATTCTTTCTCTAACCTTTAAAATCTTTTTAAAAGCATCTTGCTAATTTTGAAACCCAGGAATGTCTTTCTCAAGAACCCAGGCCCCATCTCTTTGAAATATAAGCACCAAGGAAGATAGCAACCCTGTTCCCGAGTTATTGCAGGACGGTAGGAGCCTCACTTGGACAGGCACCCAGCTGTAAGCTATAAAACCACTTCCTGTCATGAAGACAGGAGAAACTTGACCTGCAATCCCTCTACCCAGCTCTAAACACTCTCCGAACTTGTTTCAGCAGAGTTGAGCTCAGACTGAAGTCTGGCCTCTCTTCTATTGCAATAGCTTCAAATAAAGTGTTCTTGCTGTTTAACTTCGCTGGGTGCAATTTTTGCTTTCCCAGCATTAATGACCTGCTAAGCACTTTACTAGGCAATGAGGGTAATGCAGATGAGTAGCATGGTTACCACATCCTCAAGGAATTCAGAGTCAAGGAACTGGCAGAGAGCGGAGGAGGAACATGCAGATAATTAAACAGATCATTAGAATCTGTCACAGGGGTGTTATAAAAGGCACACACAGATAAATAATTTAAAAGATAACAAACAAAGGTAGCTACAGAAGTGGGTCATGCAATACTTTCCAGGACAAAATGTGAGGTAAACCTTAAAGATAAACTACTCGTAAATTTTAGAATAACCGTAACAAGCCAGGCCTTGTTACTAGCAAGTTACAGGTTAACATCGGCACCATTCCAACTGCCCCAGAGGCAATGGTATTCGCCACATATTTATCCTGCCTTGACCATATTCTTTGTGCAATGCTGAAAGTCACTGTGCAAGGCCCAGAGGATATAGATATGACTAAGTTATTAAATCTGGCCTCAAGAGCTGACACTCTGCATTAATCCTCAAAACGTAACCAGCATTTTAAAACAGGCAAAACTGCAAAATGTACCATCTGTCATTGGTTTCACCTTCCACCATCTCTATACACTTCTAGGAATCCAAAATAATAATGCCTCAGAGCCACCCTGGCCTCCAGCTACTTGAACTCACACACTGTGCTCGCCTGCCTGGCTGCCTTCCTGTGTTTTTTCCTGTGAATTAATTAAAATTCCCATAACATACTTAATTGTCTCAGAGACCAAATCCCTACACCTCCATTTTAATGTTAGCAAATAGAGTAAACAAATTGGACCTAATAGAGTAAGTGTTGGTAAATTCCAGCTCTTCCCATCGGCATCGTTAATAGATAAAGGAAGTATATTAGAAATTTTAAGAGTTTATCTGAGCAGAAACCAATTCCAATCAGGCAGTGCCAAACTGGAAGTGGTTGGAGGACCCCACTGACCAAAGCCAGGGGAGAGACTTTCACAGAGGAAAGGAAAAGGCAAAGCAAGGAAATTGTTTGATTGGCTATAGTTGAAGCATTACCCTTGTTTGGAAAAGTCTCGCTGGCTGTGATTGGTTGTTCCTGTGTTTTGATTTCTGAACCTAGAGGCATTTATAGGCTTAGGTTTGGGTTTTGCTTACAAAGGCTACGGAGGTATTAGAACCAGCTGAGTCTAATGGCCTCCTTGTCTAATTAATAATAGGGAGTGTTGGGTGAAAGAACCTTACAGATTATTTAAGTTAATCACCTTCTGAAATTGACACCAGGCTCAGGAGACACATACCACAACTAGAACTCTGCCTCTTCCGCTCACTTCCCTTTTCTTTCCCTGTGGTACCTTCATTTCTCTGAGCTGCAGAAATGGAATAGTAACTGCCCCTTCCTATAAAATTTGAAAAATTAACCCTGTCTGACCAATAATGAGGACAAATGTTAGTTATAAATGACTTCTTTCTATTCAATCATTCATTCAATAAGAATTTGTTGGTGGGTAACATGAGCCAAACACTGCTTTGGGAACAAGTAACAAATGTTAAATACATTTCCCCAACTCATCTTAAACTTTGATTTGAAGACCTTCAGTGATGGGAAGCCAATGCCTCCTGATACGGCTCATTCAGGTAATTGTGATTGTGAGAAGTAATGCTTTATATTAAATAAGAAATCAGGTGCCCTGCAATTTCTATCCGCTAAAGCTATTTCCACAGAACTTGAGCTCCTACTGAGTGTGTTGGCTTTTCACCACATAGGCTTTTAAATAATAATCGAAAGCAATGTGACATGAAGCCTGGCTTCTTAAGAGCCTGCAATGCTCTAGAATGCTAGACTGGTCACTCTCTCCAAATCTGCCCTTTACTTGTTTTCCTTCTGTCTCTTTGAAAGAGTAGTACACACAACTAGTCATGGTATTTCCTCTTTTAAGGCAATGTACCTTTATTAATAAAGTCTAAGCTCAAAGTAGATTTACCAATAGTCACATTACAATAACAATTCATATTGAGCTTTAGGTCATCCGGCCGAAGCTTCATGCAACACTTCGCCTATAACATCAATTTTGGACATTTGGACATTTTGCTTAAGATATCATTAGTGAAGAGCAATAAAATTCTAAAAGTATATATTTTTTGTTTTTCATCACAGAATCTGGATCTTTATTAATACAACAACAATTTCTAAAAGAGCATTAGACTAGAGTTCTCCAACGTGTATTCGGTGGCACAAAAGCACTAACTCAACTTTTCCATTGCCTTTGTGACCATGGTTGCCAATTTATGCAGGTAAATGAATTTTTAGTATCTTTCAACATTTACTAATACTGAAAAATTCTTTTTTTTTTTTTTAAGATTTTATTTATTCATTAGAGAGAGAGAGAGATCACAAGTAGGCAGAGAGGCAGGCAGAGAGAGAGGGAAGCAGGCTCCCTGCTGAGCAGAGCGCCCAATGTGGGGCTTAATCCCAGGACCCTGGGATCATGACCTGAGCAGAAGGCAGAGGCTTTAACCCACTGAGCCACCCAGGCGCCCCCAAAAATTCTTATAATGTATCAGAACTAATAATATTTTACCTCATTGTTTACCACCAAATTTAGATAATGAACAGAGTAAGAAATGTAAAATATCTTTAACCATTTTGATCTTCTATCTGTTCTCTTTTTCAATTATATGCACGGTATTGTTATACCTCTAACACCTCAAACTATATTTTTATGTCTAGATTAAGGGTTTTTTTATCCCCCTTTAAGTAAACTTCCAAGAATATTGTTCTATGAGTAAAATAGTCCCCCTTATCCACAAGGGATACATTCCAAGAGTCCAAGTGGATGGATGAAATCAGGATAGGAATGAAAGTTATATAATGTGGTCTCTCTCTCAAAATATCTTATTGTACTGGCGATTCACAGACCTGTACCCCTGGGGATAAAAATACATTATATGTTTATTAAAATGAAAAAAAATTTAAAAAAATAAAAATAAATAAATAAAATAAAATAAAATAAAATATCTTATTGTACTGTACTCACCTTTCTTCTTGTGATGCTGTGAAATGATAAAATGTCTACTGATGAGATGATGTGAGGTGAATGATGTAGGTATTGTGTCATAGTGTTAGGCTACTGCTGACCTCCTGACCATATACTAGGAGGGTTGTCTGTTTTGGACCACAGTTGATCGCCAGTAACTTGAAACTACTAAAAGTGAAACCATAGTAAAGGGGAACAATTTTATATCTTTTATTGGATAAAAGAACTTAAATGTTCATTTTGATAGACTTTCTGCACCAGAAGAAAATCTGTGATATATCATAGAGCTTCTTCAATTGTCCTCTAGATACCAATCATTGCCTTGGCAAAAACTTTATAGTATAAACTTTGATCAATGAGACTTTGCCAATATTCTTCTTATGCTAATTTACTCTCTACTTAGGAAACGTCAATAGTTTGCTGGATTTCAATTTGGAATACTTAACACTCTTTTCACTGTTTTCATGTTTGCCAAGACCACTTGATAAATGCTGCCTATATTTTGTCCCTTCTCATTCTTAAGTTAAATATTTTTATCCCTGCCTGATTTGTAAAACAGAAAAAATATGTAGAGAGAGTCCTTTGGTTTGTAATGAAGTAATAGGGATCTGGTATATTTTTAGCAATTTAGAAAAACTCATTAATAATCCTGAAGTCTGTTCTGTCATTTGGTAATTTAAAAATTTTCCATTGCTTAATATTCAAATGACATTATCAAGTATCCAAATCTTCAGAAAATATATTTGGTTTAATGGATTCTTCAAGTATATTTTATCCCAGTTTTTCTTGAAATTTATTACTTATGGTTCACATGGAGGTAGAAGCTAAATTCACATCCTTCTTCATCAGTGACATATTAGTGCCACACTATACTAAGACTAATAGCTCTGAAATCTTTTTATAGCAGTTTATTTACTTCTTCAAAAATGTATTCAAATAATGCAGGAGATTTTCTTTCATTACTTCTCTGATACCTTTCCATTTTTGTTTTCTAAAATTTATCTTTTTATCCTGACATGTGGGTAAAGCAATATGTAATAACTTAGAAATTATTTTAAAATGTGTAACAATTAAAAATAATATGAACATGATAACCTCATCAAAATTTAACAGTAGGTAATTTTGGTACTGACAAAAATTTCCATAACAACATTATTTTTCCATAACAACACTATTTTCCATAGAAAACACCTGCACAAAAATAACTGGCCAAACAACTGGCTGATAATTTATAACTACTTATTATTATGATAATTTATATAGATGCAATGTTTGTGTTTATTGATGATAAGTGTTTTAATCAGGATTCTCTAAAGAAACAGAAACAAATTAACATATATATAAAGAGACTTTTTATAAGGTATTGGCTCACAAAATTATGGAGGCTGAATTCTGCAAACTGGAGACCCAGTAAGGCCAA
Organism: Martes martes; assembly: GCF_963455335.1. Taxonomy (NCBI): domain Eukaryota; kingdom Metazoa; phylum Chordata; class Mammalia; order Carnivora; family Mustelidae; genus Martes; species Martes martes. The sequence goes on along the minus strand of NC_137889.1, from coordinate 184,924,990 downwards.
TGGTGTAGTTAGAAGGCCTGGTAGCTGGAAAGACAATGGTATAGATTCTAGTCTGAGTCTAAAGGCCTGAGAACCAGGAATGCCAAAAGCAGGAGATGATCAGTGTCCAAAAAGTCATGTGAGAGAGAGAGAATGATAGAGAGAGAGAGAGAATCCGTCCTTCCTCCACATTTTTGTTCTATCCAGGCCCTCAATGCACTGGACATGGCCCACACATATTGCAGAAGACAGACCCTTTACTCAGTCCACCGACTCAAATGCCAATCCCTTCTGGAATCACTCTTACAGACACACCCAGAAATAATGTTTAACCAGATACCTGGGCATCCAGTGATCCAGTCAAGTTCACGCATTAAAATTAATTATCACAATAAGTAATTTTTAGTTATTACACAGTGATTCATATAATAATGGAAGATATTGTACTTTTATATTATGAACGCAGCAATCTGATTTTTGTCATATAAAAATATGGCAGATGAGACACAGAGCAGCATTACATATCAACTTAACAAGCCCACTTACAATAAAGAATTGTTTTCCATTGAATTTTAAAAAATAAAAAATAAGATTGTTATGTGGAAACATAGCTAATTTCAAATTTTGTTGGATCAACAAGCTCTTTCAGTTATCAAACTAATTCCTCTGTTATAAGTCAAAGCAGAATGATACACTAATATAAGAATTCTGCAAGGAAAAAAAAAAAACACTTTACTTCCATCTTTGGGAAAATTCTTGTAAAATAACAAATGATCTCCTGTCATAGTTGTTACCATCACCATTGTTACTAGAAGTGCTTGTTTAGATCAGTACACTTGGGAGTTTGCATCTCTCTTTATTCCTGGCAGATTGAATTCCTGCTACCATTGCTGTTTTTCCATGGAGGTCATTGCCCCAATTATTTCCAGTCCTGCCCAAATCATTCCCAGGAAGTTCCTGAAATATCATATACCACAGGCACCACAGCGTTGGCCTCTGTTACTGCTAAATGCTTCCCCTGTTAGGATACATAGAAGCCCCTCACGCAGGGAAACTACTGCAAGAGTTACCCATAGTGCTTTCCACCCTGATGTCATCTCTGAGGATGACGAGGCTTAGGATAAACAATCTGATTTACCCTCATTTTAACTAAAATGCACCTTCTGTAGCTTTCTGATGAATGTCTATTTCCTAAGGTAAGGAGACAATCATTAGATCTATCAGAAGGCATTGTTGTTCATTCCTAGAATCTTTGGAGGCACGAGATGTGCACAAGTTACATTAATTCCCATTATGGCAGTGGGATATTCAATTTAGATTCTAATACCACACCAGTTTTCTCCTCACAAAGTCCCCAGATATATGTCTATAAAACCGTAGTGGGCCCTTGGGTTAAGTTTTCAAAAACACAGGTCTAATTCAATCTTCGTATTTTACTGTGTAGAAACAGGTCTCAGTGAAATTCAGTAATTTATCCAATTTACAAAGGCATTAACTGGTAGCTTAACTGGTCTGGACTGGAGCAGAGTATACAGTACGGCCTCATGTTTCTTATTATGGTAAATTTATGAATTTATAACCCATAATTCCCAGCAATTTTTTAAAACAGATATTTTTAAAGAAACCTATTTTGTTTGAACAATACTATTATGCATATGAATGATGAGTTCATTTTCAACTCTCCAATTCTCCCCAGACTTCTAAAATTCTAGAGAAGATATTTGAGAGCTTCACACCTAAATATTATTCCTAAAGTCCTAGATTTTTTTTAAAGCAATGCCAGAAGTCTTCACACATTATTATTGGGTGATCTAAGCCCCACTTCCTAGAGCTCAGTTTGACTATATAAAATCTGTTGGAGGAAAAAAAACTTACTAAAAATACCTTAGCAACATAAAAGTAGTCATATCATAAATGAGAGATAATGAATTAAGACAATTTCACCATGTGGCAAAAAATTCTGTTGCCATATTCTTATTTCTTATTTTGCTTTCACATTATGTTCTGACTAAGAAGCATCAGATTTCATTTTTCAAAATCCTCTGTTGTAATAAAAATGTATTAAAAAGCCCTAATGCTCTCAGGCTTGTTAGCACATTTTCAAAGATAACATTAGATGTGTAGCCCCAAGTGGGAATATTAAAACAACACACATATCAAGCTATTGGACTTGAGAGGAAAATAAGTTTGTGGTATGTTTTGTTTGCCCTGATTTACAGTTAGAACATAACTTTTAGTCATGCATTATTAACTGGAGATAGGACAGGAAAAGAGTTTTATTGTCCCAAGACTAATTAATGGCTGTTCTTCAGTAAAAATTGCCTCAGAGGCAGAGTTAGCTGAAACAATTTCCTCTCCTATTCCGGGGAACTTGCCACTGTATACCTGATTCAACTTTGTAGAATCCCAATTCCTTCAAGGAAACAAAACAAAACAAAACAAATCAAAACAAAAACCTCTGACAAAGCTGACCTACCCACTGGGACAAAGACAAGTATTTGACTCAAAAGAACATTCTTGCCTTTGCCTTGATGGGAAAGCCTCTCACCGTTCATGGTGTTTTTGCATCTTAAAGTGCAGAGAGATGCTTCTTGATTATATCCTGAAATAACTAGTTACATGGGACAACTTACCTATGACTTCCTCTTCTTCAAAAGCATTTGGCCGGCACCCCGAGGAACTGAGGTTCATTCCATGTCGTAAACACCAGTGAACTTTCAACCTAATATTGCTGAAGGTTCTAGTATTAAAAAAAACAAAAACAAAAACAAAACTAAGCATCAGGTGGTTGACTTCCAACTGGACTGTGCACTTCACCACATTCTTCGTTTTCCTTTCCATCTTTCTTCTTTTTGCTGAGAAGCGCAGCATGTACAGTATAAGGATCAAATTCTGGTTTCTGAGACATATGTCATGTCACCAATGCCCCATATCTGTCTTGCTAATACTTTATAATATTTTTCCTACAAGCACAGTGCTTGCTGTTTCTTTGGCTTTCAGTTATTGAACATCTTTTGTGATTACCATAGCAATAAATGCTAAAAGGAGTATGCATATGTATTGCACAAGACTTTATTTATCATTGTTATTTTTATCTGTTTTTCTGTAGTTTGGGTGTGGCTTTCTTTGAATTTATCCAATTTCAGCATTGAGTTTCTTCAAGCTAAATTTTTATCTTTCATCAAACTCCCTTTGGGAACTGGGTAGTAGTCTATCTCGTAAGTCAATTCTTCAAAGTTTTGCCATGTCACAGTATTTTACTGTGATATTTGATCTTAATTGTAATATATCTTTTTAAGTGTATGAATAAGTGATAGAAGTGAGGATAATGTTTATCTCAGGGAGAGGAAGGGACTAGTGTTACCTGGGAAGATGAATGGGGGAAAGCTCTGGTGTGTGGGAAATGCGTAGAGGCTGATATATGAATATATATGTGAAAAATTAGTTGAGTTGTACACTTAAGATAAGTACAGTGTTCACACTTTACTAAATGTAAATTATGCTGTTAAAAAATTAAGGCATTTTTTCCATTAATCACTATCACAAAAACAGGAGTTTCTGTGTTCTTGATATTCCACACAATATCAGCTTTGGGGAATAAAATAATACAATGGCAATATTTATTTACATTATCGATTATTTCTTCAGTAACATTTTTTGAGGCATCTACTTCATGGAAAATGTAGAAATAAAACAAAGCAGGGGCACCTGGGTGGCTCAGACAGTTGAGTATCCAACTCTTGATTTTGCCTAGCTCACGAGTTCAGGGTCTCTGTCTCATGAGACAGAAACAGAGCTCCACGATAGGCTCTATGCTCAGGGCAGAGTGTGCTTGAGATTCTCTTGCTTTCCCTTTGCCCCTCCCCCTGCTCATGTGTTTGCTTGCTCTAAAATAAAGTCTTAAAAAAAAAAAGAAAGAAAAGCATTTCCTTGAGCTTATAGTTTAATATGGGAGACATATAATTTAGGTACAGTTGTATCAGGGCAATATTCTTATGGTTGAGGGACACACATGGGTTTTTTGGTTTTTTTTTTTAAGTAACTGGGATCAACAACCAAGTCGGCTGGGTAGAGTATTAGGGAACACTTTCCTGGGAAGCTCGTGGTTGAGCTTGATGGGAACATACAGAGATTAAAATCAAAGTAGAGAAACTTTTAAAACAAAGTCCCAAAATGTCACTGAAATATGTTGGTAGAGGAATCAAAAATTATTACACTGCTTTTTTCCCATAAAAGCATAAAACAGACAAAATAAATGCAACAGGTAGAAACACTGAGATATTAATAGCTTATTGGAAATACATTCTCACTGAATAAGAAAGACTCAAGATAAAGTAAGTGTTAATTAAAATTTTGAAGGATGAGAGGAAAACTACTTCAGTGTTAGCTGGAAACAAGGTCTGGGAGAAGTTTTTTTCTAGTGAGAGAACTGATAGGCAACAAGGCCATGTGATCTTGTTTTATTTGGTAGAATGATAACAATCATAGCCAGTTGGGACTGTGCTAATGTAATACCTATTAACTTCAAAGAAATACTCTGGCCCAAGACATAAAGATTTCCCAGTATCAATAGTTTCCAGTCAGTGACTCCACTTCATGTCATTTACTTCCTAGCATCAGACTCTGATCCCAAATTATTTACTTGATAACTTTTTATCGCCCCCAGTAGCCAATGTTTCAACCATATTTCCATTCCCTCTGGCTTTGCTCCTTCCTGCTGCCCTATCTTGCTTCGCCACTACAGTTCTGAATGGCCTTCTCTTCTCCCTTCACAATTAAAAGCCATAATGCCTTAGTAAAATAAAAGTTTATCTCTCCCTCATACAAAGCCCAGCACAGATGCTCCTGTCCATTAGGGGGCCTTTCACAGCATCATTCAGAATCCAGCTGCCGCTAGGGCTTCACGTGTTGTGTGGCTTCTCTTCCGGCTGGCAGATGGGCAAGAGGAACTATAAAAAATCATCCAGGAGGTTTTCATGAGCAGGACTGCTGTTGCTTAAATCACTTCAGTCTACCTTCAAGAGGCTAAAGTCCAGTCACGTGGTCATATCTAAATGTAACGGAAGCTGGGAAATGAAGTCCAGCTATCTGCTCAGAAGGAAGAGAAAAACGGTTTTGGTGAGCTGGAGGAATTCTCTACCACATCTGCTCCTTACTCTTCTGTAGTCAATTTCCACTTAAATGTGGATTTCCCAATATTAGAGGCTCCACAGCCAGACCTCTGCAGTCCTGATGGGCCTTGAGTTAACATGCCTGCATTTTGGCAGAGAGATGGTGAAGATATCGAATGCCTACTCTGTGGAAGGCATTGTTCTGGGTGCTGGGGAAAAGCAGTCGATGAAATGATCAAAAATGCTAACCCTCATGAGCTTACATCTCAGCACTTCTCACAGCCTTGTGAGAAGAAAGAATTACAGCCACGTCTATGCTCGAGAATAAAAAGAGCATCCAGAAGATCCGTTTGATTAGAAATATCTCAATTCCAGTAGGATATCATTAATAGAGGTTCAGTCACTTCAGTTAATCCTCTAACCCTCTTTTGAATATATTAAATATTAAATACTATATTAAAATATCAATTCTTCTGGAAAGAATGACTTATAAAGTCACCAGACCTTCTGTGTGAATCTTTCTTTGATGCTATTTCTTTGAGGAAAAATAGTGATACACGGAGGATAAAAGAGTTCCCGTGGACACAGGAAAGGCACATAAAAGACAAATTAAAGAAGTATCTCCTACTTCCGAATTTCGCTCCAGCCATCTATGCATGTTATTGCAAGCACTTTTGCATTTATATGTACAAAACTTTAAGGAAAAACGTTATCAAGAGCCATGGTTTCACCCTAGAATAGTAGAGGATGAGCTCATTTTCCAACCGTTACACGAGTCAAATAAAATATTCAATCTCTAACATCATGTGATGCAGGCCAATTTTGTACATCCAGAAAACCAACTACTGTACATCTTGAAATACATACTCGTGAACCTTATAGTTCAAGGAGATATTTCTCCCTTCCTCCATTTCTGTCTTGAAATAGTTGAAATCATTAAATCCAGTAAGTGAAGAGATTATAAATTTAAATAGCAGGATTTTACATGGGCTTTTTCTAAGTATAGTTTATTGTTTGTAGTTTTCCTATAAAAGAAGAAATGGTATGAAGAAACCCAGTCTCTATTATCTTCCATCAGCAGCCAGGGCCTTATGCTAGGACTTATTGCTTAAATTTTAAGAGCTCACATAGCTATTCAAAGCTTTCTCAAAAACTGAAAGTTTCACCAAAAATTCTACAACGATTTTATGTAAAGTGAGCCTGTCTCCTTATTAATTCTCTTGTCTTGCTAACTAGAAAATTTACTAACCAATTTCTCTTTCAATTTGCGGGAATTCACATTCTTATTTATTTATCATCCCTTTCCCACAAATTCTGACAAAAATTACAGTGAATATTGTTGAAAATGAATCACTTCTATCTGGGCTAAACAATGCCTGAGATTTTGCTACTATGTATGAACATAAATACAAAGAAATTCAGCTGTAAGAGGCTTCACTCTTATAAAGTTTAAGTCTTTCATTTTACAGGTAAGAAAACTGAGACCAGAAATGTTATGAAAATCCTTTACCAACACTAGCAAAAACCCTCAAGGGTGGTCTCCTTTAAAGGAGGGTCAGCAGTGTCAGCACTATTACCAAGAACAATGTTGCTCAGTTAAAGAACTGGTTTGGATTTTTATTTCAGATCTAAGTCAGATGAATGGGTTTTGAATTAGTTCTAAGATAGACATCAAATACGAGTAAACAGGTTCAAAATCTGTTTTTTAAGTACTGTAAGTTTCCACTGAGCATAGTTCATTGCACACATTCTTGTAGGGACAGGAACTCAACCAACCCCAGCCCTGTAATTACTTAAGGGAAGCAAATATTTTATTCTGTTTTGAAAATGGGCTTACCTCTGTTAAATTAGTTATCCTGAAGGAAGGTAAAAACTAATTCAGAGCTTATTTATCTATTCAGAAGAATACATTCCCATTCTGCCCGCACTGCAGAAATTGGAGGAAACTCAGGTCCAAGGCATTAATGCTGAAACTTTAAATCTGTTCATTGACTCTTTACAGGATTAACTTTCTAAGTATGCTTAAGTTCTGAGGCATTTGTTTGCAGTGGAAGTCAGACTCCTTAAGCCTAATCAGGAGCTGTTGCTGCAGTTTATTTATAGTTCAGAAGGTCAAACTGATTCACTTAATTGGAAAACGTTGCTTCCTCGTCTATGTGTCTATTGATGTACTGTACATTTGACGCGATTAGTTACCAGGGTGAAATTCTAATATGACCTTTGTTAATAAGGTGCATTCTCCATAATGCGCTGTTTGCAGTTTCTAAGAGCCGTTTACATGATGTGCTTGGTAATCAGTTATACAGCGCAATTCCCACGGTAGAGAGAAAGATCCACTTTAACTGGAATAGTGCAGAAGGCTCAAATCTCAGAAAATTTTAGCAGTCTGTGGTTGATGACTTGCAGATTTCCACATATGCTTTTAAAATGGAAAAGGCGTGCTTGCACAACTAGCCTGAAATGCACTTTCCATTTGGAATGTTGTAGCAAACGATGTAAATATGATGAGGGAAGGAGAACATGAGTGACAGAATGAAGTTATTTGCCGTTCAGACAATAATTGCTCATAACATAATTATCCCTCATTCACTTTGTAACATAGAACACACGCCCAGAGACACACACCACAATGTGCTTTATGAGCTTCTGCCTAGAATTTCCATTGAAAAGAGGACTGCCATCAAACGGATTTGACCAACCTCTTTTTGAAGACTACCATTTGTGGATTTGCATGATGCTTATGGGGTACAGAAGACAAGAATGGCCATTTTAAGGAGAAAAAACAAAGTATGCTCTTTCAAGAGAGCAGCGTGACATCATAGAAAACCCCTTGGACTTGGAGCCAGGCAGCCTGAATTCAGTGTTTGCTTTACCTCTTATTTGCTGTGTGATTTCGGTGAGGTTAATTAACTGCTTTGAAGCTCTGTTCATTTATCTATGAAATGAGAATAATAATGGGTATCTCATAGGTGTATGAGTATTAAATAAATAGCACACAGCATGCTCTGCTGTAACATGAGAGTTCCTAAGGCAACTCAAAAAAAATCAAGATATTAATATAACAGTTCCATGTATTTTCTAATAAAACTAATTTTAAAAAGGAATTAAGGGCAAGGGAGTTTTAGACCCCCCCCCAAAAGTTATTTTTCCTGCAATATTTAAACAATAAAATGTTTTTATAACAAAAAGAAGCTATAAAAACTAAATATCAGATCCAGAAGCTAAACATCCCTAAGACACCCAGCCTTCAACAGTTTTGTTATGTTTGTCCAAGAGCAATGGCTTGTCTTTTCTCACTACCACATACTTTTTACACATTCCTATCACTTAGTTGTATTTCTAACAAAACACAAAGCCATTAAAATAGAATAACCGTGCTGATAAACACTACTGGGTTTTTTGTCATAATCCAGTTACTATCGAAAGTGACCTGCATAAGTGCAGACATTCCCAACATCTGTATGCTTGTGTATTCACTTGGTAGGAGTCTTAAGAATCCGGATTTCAGATCTATTCATAGTCAGCCTGTTATGGGGCCAAGGAATCTGCATTTTAATAAGTACTCACTGAGCCTATGATGTAAGAGGTCCGCAGCATACATCTTGAGACGCAAGGGCAGGATGCAAATCATGTTTCCTAATTAATCTATATCCTTTGTTGTGTTTAACGTAGGAACTCTTGGACTTTAAGAGAAATGGTTATATTTGAAAATACAAAGCACAAGATATTAATTACGTGATCAGGAACATTATTTGATTCCCTTATTTTTGCATTATTTGATTCCCTTATTTTTGCATAACTCCTGTTCTTATAAGGCCAGGCAACAGGGACAGGAGTATCATAGAAATCAGGGCTGGTGACAAGGCTTTCTCAGGAAGCCGTCTGATAGTGGGTCCCTAAGAATTATACTGAGGTTGAGAATAGCCCTCACTAAACACCCTTGAGAAATCTCTTGTAGACACCTGAAACACAGAGGAGGTCTCAAGGAATCACATTAGGGGTAGAGAGAATTATCTGGAAAATGTTTATTACTATAAGTGTAGAACCCTAATTCCCCCTCCCGCCAGGCTGACCTGGCTTGGTGAAGCACAGATATAAAGCTAATAATATAAGGGAAGATTCTAATAAAATTCCTCATACTGATTAATTTAATATCAATTAATGTAAGAGCACTAACTCTACTCTTACATTAAGAGTAGTGAAGGAATTTATTTATTTTTTAACTTCCTGGATTAAGGCATAAGTGAATAAGAAAAATGCAGTAATTAAAGAAGTGATGGGAATCTCCTTAGCAAAGCCAGTTATCATTCCTTAGTTTATCTTTATAACGAACCACATTTCTTGATCGACAAATTTCTTAAAATGGAGACTCACATATGTTCATTTTCTTAAAGGAAGCAAATTAAAAAAACTTTACCTTTTATTGGTCTGAGAACAAAGTCAAATCAATATTGTTACATTTTCATCATTTATTTTTAAACTTTCAAACACTACTACAATAATCAAATTGCCTAATTTTTTCTAACTCAATTCCTATCCAGACTATTTTCTTGTTCGATCCAAAATTATAACCTCCAACAAAAATAATATATAAGAAGCAAGTCTGAATCACTTTGACATTGCCTATGAATTATGTGCAATAATCTTTTATTTTGCTTTACCCTAAGAATTAATGATGGCATAAGAGATGGATAAATTTTTAGAATAGGTATTTTTAAAACAAAGTTGTAAAAGGAAATATCAGTTACTGGTGCACAACTGATAATTCATCTAATAATGGTGTGGCAAAAGATCTCATGAGCTGTGTGCGCTTTTACCTGTAGACGCAGAACTTGCTTCAATTTTTAGACTCTTTTTGTTTTCAAGGTTTTCACACTCATCTCACAAAACCCTTTTTTTTAGATGTTGTATCCTTCAGTTGATTCAATAGACTAACAGATGCTTTATGCCTCATGCTTCCTCAATCTCCTTAATTGTGCATTGCTTCTACCTCTATTTTTTTTTAATCACATGTAATATTAAAACATTTCTCTTATGTGGAAAACTAAATTATAAGCCTCCCCTGGTAAGAAATGTTTGGGTTTTTCACAGGATCTGTTTTCTGAGCAAGATGCTTGTACACTTTTCTTAAATTGAACATCCACATGCTTTCAGAATAGAACAAGTAAATTTCAAGATTTGAAAGCAGAATCACACTGACATCTTGTTGGCTAAGTACCAGAAGGCCTCTTCATGAGTGACAGCATCACCAACTGCATGTACATGGGAGCTAGCTCTATCTCTCTGGTAGGAAAGTCAGAGAATCCATATGTCTTGGGGACCCTATATAGGTAGAAACTTGTGATAATCAACTTCCCTTGGTACTTTCTGTAACTTCCTTATGAAGGATCTCTCTAAGGTTAATGAATTGGCACATAGGAATGAGCCATTCAAGTTACTAGAGTACATTCAATGAAGTGGTAGTATTGTAGGAAGAAAGCAGACTTTAAAGTTAGGGCTCTCTTTGGGCCTCTGTATTCTTAGCTTTAAACTGAAAGCCTTACAAGAGCTAACCATATTGGGTGGGAGGATTGCACAAGATAAAATATGAGAGGGAACAAGTAAATAGCTCTGTTTTCTTTCACACTTAGTGTCACAACTTTATATGAATATAGTTATAGCCACTTTACAAGAAAATAGTAGAAAAACTAATTTTGCCTTATTTGTATTTAGGCAGAAAAATAATCTGAATGATTAAATCAAAACATGAAAAACAAAAATCCAGATGAAAGCTAACAATTTCAACACAAGTGCAGCAAGCAACTGAAGAAAGTAGAGATACAGGGTCAAGTCTATCTGGTTTTCTGGTTTTTAATCTGTTTCTCAACACTGACCTCCTTAAACATAACTGAAAACTAATAAAATTTAAAACATGGTTTTCACCACATCTGCCCAATTTTTCAGTGTTTTCTAATTCTCACTGTATTGATTTCCATCTCTCAGATTCATTTTAGCTCTGGAGATGGTAAATAACTGAAGTGCTTGGGATGGGAAAAAGTGAAATTAGATAAAACGGGGCAATAGACCTCTTGTGCTTGGTCTCCCCTAAATGCCTTCCATTGACTTTTTTTGCACAAGAAAAGCAAAAACATAGTTTTGCCCATGATGAGTCATTTTATATTATTGCAGTGTAGAGCAGGATCTGGTCATTATTATATAATCCAGGACAAAACACAGCAACATGGGGCTAATGGCAAAGTAACAGATTCTACCCAGAACCTCAGCTTGCTTCTCTGGTCAAATATTAGCTGATCGGCTCTTATTTTCCCTGAGTTTTCTCAATTGTAATCCTAAAATTTTTCTTCCATTTTTCCTACATTTTTAATCTTTTCTTTGAATCATTCTCAAACCTGTTTTTCCTCAATTTCAAGTATATTTGGTACGTGGGAAAGAAAGTGAATTGATCTGTAACAATACAGAGATAAAGATTATACTGTGGGGGCCCCTGGGTGGCTCAGTGAGTTAAAGCCTCTGCCTTCAGCTCAGGTCATGATCTCTGGGTCCTGGGATCGAGCCCCATATCGGGCTCTCTGCTCAGCGGGGAGCCTGCTTCCCCCCATCTCTCTCTGCCTGCCTCTCTGCCTACTTGGGATCTCTGTCAAATAAATAAATAACATCTTTAAAAGAAAAAAAAAGATTATACTGTGAAATGTACACTACTTGGTACAACATAAAATGAAAGGGAAGGAATATCTTCTATGTTCATGGGATCAAGCTGTTTAGTTTAGTCAATAACATTAACATAGCTAAGGAAAGATTGAAATATCAGCAAGGGATCATATTTAGAAATGAAATGTGGAAAAAAGTGAGTCCAAAACAAACTTTGGTAATCCATGTTCATCAACATTCAAGGCCTTTAAAATGCATTCTCTGGTAGACACAAATAATCCAATTACTGATTAGACACACTGTGCTATGGTACAAAGATATTTCAGAGTCTTCCCTGCCTATAAAGAATAGCACTCAAGACTACTTGCTTTCCTAATTCTATTTGTACCAAACATTGTTTTAAGTACTAATTCAGATGCTGAGGCACATGTATATCAAGAATGCACGTTTATGTCAGAAGATGCTCATTGTCATTTCACCAGAAAGGAAAATGTCTGATTATAACGGAATCATTTGGCATACTAGATTATAATTCTGTCTCCAGTGAACTCAAAAAAGAATATCTAATCATCTCCATATTGACTGATGAAACCCAGTTTACATGCTCTCAAAGCTAAGCCCCAAAATAATGTTACCTTATAAAATGTCTTGGTGTCCAGTCAAATGACAACAAATACACTTCAGCTTTTTTTTCTTTACAAACTTCAATTTTAATAAAATAAAAAAAAACATATTTTTTCTCTGAAAATTAAGAGAAAATTATTTGCAGATCTTTAGCCATTTGTATATTGTGCTGCCCTCCCAGTTGTATTCAGTCATTATACAATTCTTTCTGGGAATGCATATTTTTGTTTATTAAATGATTCAAGATAAAACTTCAAGATTTGGCAACTGCATAGAACAGCTAGTTTTTCAGGTTACATTTTTGTCATAGACAATGTTAGATTATGTCTAATCTCCATTTTCTTCTGCTTACTTGCTAATTTTTTCCAAGATTACATAGGGACTAGCCCCAAGGAATAATCATAATTGGTTCAAGCTAGTCATGACCACCCTGTCCTCTTCTTACAGATACTAATTTTTCTAACCTCTTTTTATTCACAGCAAGGGATGACCCAACCCGTCGTTTTGGCCAGTAAAATAGAAGGTAAGTTTTCTGTGGTGTAGGAAAGCTCTTGTTCCTTGATAAAAATAGCAGACACACAAGGAGCAATTACTCAAACCACCTCTTCTCCTGTTTCCTGCCTTTGAATGTGTTGTGAGAATGTGATGTGATGCTTGTAGTTTGTATAACCATCTTGTATTATGAGAAGAAGGCCCAAGATAATCACAAAGATGCCAGCCCTGTGAATTGAGAAGTAACACCAATAACAGCCTATTTCTTGCCTTCATGCTTTGTAAGAAAACTATATTCCCCACTTAATCCATTATTAATAGAGCCAATACTATTTCTATACATTTATTCTGGATCTAGGAAAATACACAGAACCATTTTTATATTATAGGAAACCTAGAGGAGCTACCTGGTGTGTCTGGGCTATTTGTCTTTTTTCATTAGCATGTCTTCCCCTCATCCCAATTCATATTAATAGGTATGTCTAAATTTGCACAGTATCCTACATACTGACATCATTTTTGATTAATGGGTTCAGTTGTTTTCCATGAAAGCACAGTCTTATTGAATACAGCATCATCTTTGGCCAATGTCAGCAATTCCCTCTGCCAAATGACAATTCTCAGTCTCATTTTTAAGGTAAATATTTTGGATAGAAAAATTGGGATTTTAGGGTTACTTGGGTGGATCCATCAGTTAACTGTCTAACTCTTGATTTCTGCTCAGGTCATCATCTCAGAGTCGAAAGATCTAGTCTCACATTTAGCTCTGCACTCAGCACAGAGTCTGCTTAAGATTTTCTCCCCCTCCCCTTGTTCATCCTCTCTCTCTCTCTCTCTCTCTCTCTCTGTGTCTCTCTCAAGTAAATAAAGTCTTTAAAAAAAAAAAAAACTTTGGGATTTTATGAAACAATCCTTTCACTCACTCATAACAATAGTATTAATTATGTATGCAACAGACTTGTATATATATACACATACTTCAAAACAGATTTAACAAAGTATAGCAAACAATATTACAACATAGCCACTGTTACTTATCAAGTCTTTATTTTAAAGATTTTTAAAAATTTATTTGACAGAGATAGGGAACATAAGCAAGGGGAGAGGGAGAAGTAGGCTTCCCACTGTGCAGGGAGCCCAGTGAGGGGCTTGATCCTGGGATCCTGGGATCATGACCTGAGCCAAAGGCAGCTGCTTAACGACTTAGCCACCCAGGCACCCCACTTACCAAGTCTTAAGCCACTGCAGTTTCACAATACCTGTTCCATCCTAAAAAGTTGTGTCTATTTCTACTCCACAATTGGCCCATTCTGAGGCATATCAGAGACAACTACAAAACTTCTCTCAAATTATGTTACCATAAGAAATTGTCAATTAAAACATAATTTAAAAAAAAAGAGTAAAGAAATCTCAGCTTGTTAAAAAAAAAAAGGCTTGAGAAGTTATTTTTATGTAACTGTTTCAACTGACACTTCAGATTATCAAAACCCAGTGTCTAAGTGTCTTAAATTATAAAGAAACCCTAATGCCATGACACAAAAAGATTAGTCTTCAAAGCAAGCATTCAACAACACAGAGGCTGTGATATGATTGTGCATACTTTTCTTTAAATGAGATAATTATCTCCTTCATTCTAAAAGTCAATTCTTCTCCATTTATATCATTTTCATTAAAATTCCTACCAAATTAAATATTGCAATGTAAATAGAAAATATACTGTCCCTATAATCGAAGATATTTTTAGAAGACTATATGCAAAGTGCCACCTAAAAGAAACTGTTATTTTTAAGTTGGAACTTCCTGGAATCAGCTATGAAGGAGGTGCATTTTGGTATGTAAAGATGTGGCAAATAGATAGTCGGGAGGAAAATGGCAGCAGAAGAATTAGAGATACAATATACAGGGCACATTTTGGCAGCAGAAGAATTAGAGATACAATATACAGGGCACATTTTGGGATCACACAATTAGGTTAAGGCATCAGAGACGTGAATGGGAATGGTAGAAGATAAGGTGCAAGGAAAATAGATCTCAAACCACAGAAAGTCTTGAATAACATTTCAAGATTAATACTGATAATCAATATGGACACTGTTGAATTTTTATTTTTAATTTTATTCACTTTTTACTGTTGACATAAGAAACAGCAGCTTACCTTATAATAATATGGCTCTTAATTTTATCCTAGCCAGTAAAAGGCGAGGATATTTGTGCCATAGGTAAAGATTAATATTCATACATTGCTGATCACTCAGACCTCGTGTTTAAAATGAGACTAACAGGCCAGAGCTAGATAAAAATTGAAAACTATCTTCTGGACCTGGTAACATAAGAATTTGGGAAATTAATATTAGGCAACATTTTATAATAATACTGACAGTAAGAATTTGCTTATATGTGTCAAATAATGCTGAAGAAATGTTATTTAAGATACATTTTTCAAGGAAATGAAGAAAGGCTAATCTCTTAGGAAATCAGAAAGGAAATACAAAAAACATATTTGGAAATACAGTTGGGGAAGAATGAGAAAAACCAAACAAAAAAAAATAATGGTTTTGAAGGGGCGGGGGGTGGGAGGTTGGGGGAGCCAGGTGGTGGTTTAAGGAGGGCACATATTGCATAGAGCACTGGGTATGGTGCAAAAACAATGAATTCTGTTACGCTGAAAAGAAATTTAAAAAAAAAGAGAATAAAAACAAGTCATGAGTATTATTATCCCTTTCTGAAAACTATATGCATTATTTTCTAATACGTACATCTGTTGCTGTGTAAAAACATATTTTAAAAACCCTAATGTACATGAGAAAAAGCCAAGATAATAAAATGAGAGATAAAAAGGCATTCAGAAAAATACTATTTCAATGGTTAATAAACTTAGAAACTTGTAAAAAAAAAATAATGGAATTCTTATGCTTTCAAGATGGTGTCAACATGTGAAAATAAATAAAATTCGCGTATGAATGTTTATGTGTGTGTGTGTCCCAAAATATGTTTTTCGATTGTGGTTAAAGTGGTTTCTGAAAATAGCAAGCCAAAGCCAAAAGAGTAATGAAGAAACTTGACATTTCTCATAATGAAAAAGATTTAAAAGATTTTTATAAGCACTGTTGAAAATATAACTACTGAACAAGTTGTTACCCTTTGTTAAAAAAAAGATAAGGAAGTTTCATACATACCAGTTACTATAAAGACACAATGAACAAAGAGCATTTAGCTTGTGGGGTTAAGGTCCCTTTGATGCTAATATATACTCTACCTTACAATAAGGAAATAGAGTTTGGGGGGTATTTTATTTACTGGAAAGAAGAAAGTTCTATGATATTCTACTCTTATTACTTATACTTTATTTTTATTTCCTATATATAAATATTCCTATTTTTTTTTTTGCTTTTGTACAAAGTTTTTCTTAGATATGTTTATGGTACATCTTATTTACTTCCTACATTTATTTTTTTTCCCATTTTTATTTATTTTATTTTATTTTTTTTATTTTAATAAACATATAATGTATTTTTATCCCCAGGGGTACTTCCTACATTTTTAAAAGAAAGTTGTATTTGTTAGAAACATTCTTCATAGAAAATAAAATTTACATACCTAAATTGCTATTTATACACCAACTTTATGCTAATTAACTCACTGTCTGTTCTCTACCTAAATTTAGTCTATAATTCCATGGCTTGCTAGTCAAAAAGCCTTAAGACCCTTTGACTTTTTCTCCTTTAAGTCATGTTTTATAAAAATTGTTATTCTAACAGATTATTTTCTGACAAAACATGAAGCTTGTTTCTTCTACAAAACATTTAGAAATCCAAGTTCAGATTTGGGATCAGGGATATGAGAGTTACTGAGCAAAATAGTGGCAGTTACATAAATGTCTAGCTTCTAAAGAATGAATAATAGGGAAGAAAGAGATAAAAACCATGTTATGATTTAATCACCCATTTAAAACACTTTGGAGAAAGAGCGAGGCAAAAAGAGATTGAAAAAGAGGACATCCAATCTGCTAATAAGAATGTTTATTTCTTCACTCCTACCTCAGGTTTCAAGAAAGTTTGCCTTTCCCTTTTACAAGATGATGACTTCATACCTTAATTCCTCTCCACAAATTTCCCACACTTCACTAGTTTAGTATATATAATTGCCTCATACTTAAGAGAAATTGTTAGACAAAAATGTCATTATCTTCAAATCACAAATCTACACAATAATTTGTACCTACCTCCATATTTTTCCTTCCTTCTGTTACAAGTAACGGGAGAATTTTTTTTTTAATAAAGTCCAATTCTTGTACAAGTGTTTTGGAATCTGTCCTTCACCAGCTTTTCAAAGAATATTGTTCATTTATTCAGTCAATATATATTTACCCAAGCGTTTATTCTTTGCAATACATCATGCTAGGCACTGGAGATACAACAGTGACCACAAAGAAACATAGCCCTTCCACTCTTAGAGCTTCAACATGTGGAATTCTCAGATATTAGTTAAAAAAAAATCACAATTTAACTTATAAGTGTGTTAATTGCTATAAAATAACGAAATAATGCAACAGGAGTTCTTCAGAGAAATTAGGAAGAAGTCTCAGAGGAAGTGGTACTTTTGTTGACTTTTCCTGAAAACGGTTGGTGTTACTAGAGCAAAGAAAACAAGGGGAAAATCAAAAGAAATTGGGTTGAGACGTGGGAAGAGATCAGAGGATACAGAACTTCGTGGAACATGATTAGGAAGTTTGTTGATAGCCTAAGGCTAATGGAAAGCTATTGGATGGCTTGAAACATGGAGGTGGAAAAATTACTCCTTCAGCAATGTGAGACTATATCCCAGGAGGACAGGAGGAGTAGTGGATATGGATAGACCACTAAAACACAGTGTTTGCAGTGTTCTAGGCAAAACATTGTTAGAATTTAATAAAGGTTTTGGGGAAAGATTAAGAATTTTGCCTCTTTCATCTTGTCAATCCCAGTTTATAAACTGTTCTAATTTGACCCCATCCATTGCCTCCATTTTTTTGATGCCACTTTGCAGCCAAACTGTTCAAGTGAATTGATTACATGTGCAGTATCCACATACTCACTTCCTATTAAATACGGAAGCTGCAGAATTTCCCACTGAAATAGATCTGGTTAGAACCACCAGTTACCCAGACTTCAAAGTTTATTGAATTATTTTCTGTCATCTTATTTCACATCTAAAATGCATTTGACTAAGTTGACCAATGATTGATTCAACAAATGCATTTTTCATTCAACAAATACATACTGAGTTTCTACTATGCGTCATTCACTGTACATTTTATTGGGTATACATAAAAGACATGAGTAGTGGTTGAAACAAATAGTTAACAGAGTCATAAATAAATGAAAAATTTCAACTGAAATTAATCTCATGAAAATAAGTGGGAACTCATTTAGTCAAGAGTATCAATGTGTTCATCTCAACTATCATTACAACATAATTTATATCTCTGGATGTCCTTGATATCTATCTACCTAACTATATCTATTTACCTATCTGTCTATCTGTCTGTCATCTCTCTATCTATCATCTATCTATTCTTCCATCCATCTATCCATACAGCTGATTGAAAACCACAAAAAGGAAATGGGGAACAATAAATTGGAGATAATGAGTATATAAGTCATTTGAAAGAGAAGAGACTGGGTGACAGGGTTTAGGAAAAAAAAAAAGGTTAAAAGAACAGAGGAAACTTGACATACCATGGAGAAGGCAGCCAGGGAAAGGGGAAGATTGAAGACATAAAAAAAGCAGCTTACCATTGATAAAGACATAGAATAGATGAGAGACCACTAGTAAGGGCAGAGGTGAACTGATAATTCATTTTAGAAAGAAAGACACTGTATTCTGCAATAAGGGGAAAGATATCAAAAGTGCTAGGTTTTTATAACTATAGAGTAAGATGGTATGGTATGAACATTAATGAATAAGGCAAAGTTGACTGAAGTAGAATTAATATTTAAATTAATAATATTAAAGTAAACTATTGTTTTGAGTTGGGCAAGCCCAAAACCATAACAATAAGATTTTAATATATTCATCTGTTCAAAAGATGAAGCTGGTTGATCAAAGTGTCCAATATTGAACTCTCTCTGCAACAATGTTGTTGAACAATTGAATTCAAAATATTCAAAACACACCTCACTCCACTCCTATTTTAACAAATATTGTGCTGACATTGATACATTTTTTTCAATAATTTTCTCAATAATTATTGAATATCTCAGATTTCATTTTCAATTCCATGTTTGTCTTTTAAATTTGTTGATTGGTTGATCATTTGGTTGGCTGGCTAGGTAACAACAAGTTCTACTTTTATATTTATTGTATCTTTCTTTTGTTTTCTATGCACCCATGGCCCGTTTATGTGTACACACACACATACACACACACCACATACTGAATCCTTTCCTAATTTCGGAGGTTAAATGTTTAGTCAACTTATTTTACCTTATCTTTTAATGTATAAAGCATTTAAAGCTATTTATCTTCAGATATAGATTCTGTTATAGCAAACTTAATGTGATATATGATATATCTGTCTTCAAAAGTATTGCCTGCAAATATAATTTTATTTTCCTTATATGGTGACAGTAGTTTAAGGGAGATTTATTTAATCTCCAGAGGGTTAGTATACTTTTTACTTTTTTGTTTCATAATCATCTAAGGAGTTCCCTGAGTGATGTCTGCTTTTTTCCATCTCTATATGTAGTCTGGTTCACGATCATACTTTGAAAATTTTCTAAGGGGGCTTAAAACAATTATTCTATGGGTAAGAGTATATGTGTGTGTGTGTGTGTGTGTGCACGTGTGTGTGTGTGTGTGTGTGTATTTGAGTTTTGTTTTTTTCTCTCTCCTTTCCATTCCTTTTATTTCTTTTCTTCTCCTCATTCTGAACAACGAGAAATCTATCCAGATTGGTCTTTTCTCTCTGGCAACATGTGGGGAGTATATAGTCTGATATTTGGCTTGTGGGATAACATATTAACCTCTCAGCTCCAGATCTAGAGGGGCTCAATTTATTTCCTATAGATATTTATAAAAGTGGCTCTGCTGGTCTGGTAGGGAGACTTCCAGTCCCAACGACGAAATTCTCTAAATATTCCTGATTTAGGTAGTATATTTCTTTGGCTAAATATGACACCTGAAAGACAGTATCTCCCCAGTTTCAAGTGCTGATAGAGACCTCTCCATCTCTGTCACACCCCTTGCACTGTCAGATACAGCATATCCCCTAAGACGGCCACAGAGCTCAAAATGGACTTATTACCCTTGCCCCTACCTTGAGATGCTGCTATCCTCATGTAGCTATAAAAAAGAAAGGAATTAAAGAATAAGGTTGGAGAGTGGGCAGGACAGATTTGTTTAATCAGTTAAAGGCTTTCTCTGTTTCTAAAATTCCAATACTGTTGAAAATATTTTTACTTTTATGAATATTCATGAGTATTCTATATCACCTGGGGTAACACAAAGGTTCACTTTATACAAACAGACTCACAGGAATTGAGATCTTACCCGAGATCAACTCTTACTATTAGTTTCAAGAATACAGATCAGCATGAGATACAGGTAAAGCAGCAAGAGTTCTGGGGCCTCTACCACAACTACCAGGCCCTTTCTTCCAGCACACCCAGCACTCCAGCATGGCATGGCCCGGTTTACCAGATGAGGTTTCTAAATAACTTATTTAGTCACCTCACTTACATAGAGGTGACATTTGGGTTGTAAAACAGCTCTGCTTTTCTTTCTTTTTTTTTTTTTTAAAGATTTTATTTATTTATTTGAGAGAGAAACGGAGAGCACATGAGACAGAATGAGCATAAACAGGAGGGGGGGGAAAGGAGGGCAGATGGGCAGAAGGAGAGGGAGAAGCAGGCTCCCCGCTGAGCAGGGAAACCCCCCCCCCCAACACTGCGGCTGTATTGTAGACCTCAGGGTCACGACCTGAGCCAAAGGCTGACACTTAACCTACTGAGCCACCCAGGTACCTCAAAATATCTCTGTTTTATATAATCAAATAATTTCATACCTTATGTGACATTTTCAAGGAGCCATGCCCTTGATTCCTTGTATGTTTACCCTAAGCAACCCTAGCCAACTGGGTACATCTCATTGTAAGCATTCCATAGATAGGTGACCCTCCTACTAGCAAAAATTATTTGGTTTGTTTGGCATTCTGTCATTAGTTTGTAAGGACATCGGACTCAGTCACTTGCCTTCTCCAACTCTCCACCCCAGAAGTGCCCTGCCCATCCCCTATGGCCCACTTGCCAAAGTGAGTGCACAGATTACAGGCATGCTATGTTTAACTGTTCATTTCTAAGTTTTAAGAAACTTGGGAATAAGCACAATTTCTTCTGCATTTTACCAATAGAGTGACTTTTTAAACTTTTTTTACACTTGCTTGTTTTTCTACCATCTGAAGATAAAATGAAAAAACTCTAGGATGTAACATCCATGGCCTTCTACAGTCTGTCACTAACCACCCTATATAGACTCAACTTCTGCTTCTCTCAAGCACAGTATGATTTTGCCACTCTAAACTTCCTACTCCAAACCCAGCATGTTCTTTTAGGTATATCTATTTGCTTTCTTTCTTTTTTCCTGACACACAGTAGGCTCTCAGTAAAGACAGGCCAACTTAGGTCAGCTGATGCTTATCCACAATAAGGCGAGAACTATATTCACAATTAGTGACCCAGAGAAATAAAACTGTATCCTAAATAGTTTCAAGAAACAAGGACACACTCTTAATAAGCCTGAAATATTATCAAATTTACCTTGTTAGTAACTGGAAGAAAAGTGAATTAAGCTGATCGCTTTAATTGAAAATGAAATCAGACTAAACCTAATTATACTGTGGCACAACACAGACCCTCTACACAATGAAAACATTTGTCCTACTATTGCTAGACCTTGTAAACACTGCCAGTACTCTGGTAATGCCTCATTTCCCTCAGGCTCTTTCCAAATACAGCAGAATGTATTGATGCATACAGTGAGGTCAGATAATGAATTTTCAAGGTCATTTTGCAAATAAGAGCAAATAGTTTCTTTTGACTCCTCCTAGATGTCTCTGCATCATGGGTTGTTTCTGCTGAATTCATTAACTTTCTCACCATGCTATACACTAACTAATTTTTCTGCCTACTCTCATTATAATCTACATTTATATAACCCATGTTAGATGTTCAAAACACTCTCGTAACTTTGTCTCACAAATCTGTAAAATAACATTTTGAAGAAAATAGAGAGAGCTGTCATATTCCCTTTTTCATCCTCGAGGAAGAAGAATCATGGATAATTTTGCTTTGGATCTGTAAAATGAATCCAGGTCCCAAGTTCCTAATAAAGAGTCTGCTACTCTCGTCTCTGTCCTGTTTTCCCTTGGGCTGTTCCTAATAAAAGAGCTGCTGGTGAAACAAACAAACAAGTAAACAAAGAATTTCTACATTGTGTGTAAAAAGTGTAAGCCCAACAGAATATCAATGAAACAGAAGGGAAATGTTGCCTTTTGATATCCAGTCTTTGCAGGCAAGTTATTCCCAGACATGTCCTTTCCCGGCACACTGTCTCTCACTGCAACCTACTCCTCTCTTGCTTCCCCACAGTTTCTCTTTTTCCTGTTAGCTAGTTATCTATAATTCAGATTCCTATGAGAAACACAAAACCATAAGACATATCTGGGATCATTTTTGTAGGAGGCAAATAGCTAGATACTCCACATTAGATAACAAGATGTACCATTATGATCAAAAAAAAAAAAAAAACAGGAAATTTAAATTAGTGTTGTTCTAAATGGTAAGAATCTAGGTTATCTATCCTCCAGTGCATTCATATTTTTAAGGATATGTGTGAAAAACTTAGCTTACTTAAGGAATTCTGTTCTTGGCTCGTGAAGCTCCAGATCCATGCTGCAATCCCTGAATCTGCACTTTCAGTAAAATATCTAGGAATGGATATTTTGAGTCGGCTATGGCAACGTAACATCAAAGAGATTTTCCTAGAGGACTTGTTATTAGTATTAAGTAAATAAGACCGAGTAATATGATTTCAGGGCTACCAAAATATACAGCTTCCCTCACATTCATTCCACAATCTCCCCACTAATAATTCTCTCCAACCTCCTGATTGGAAGCTAAAATTTTACCAATACGTCTTGATCTCTTTAGCGGATCTGGTTTAGGATTCTGGTTTCTGTTAAAATAAACTTCATCTGGGGTTAGATAAATACTTTACATCTAAGCTGTGTGAAAGAATGAAGCTGTGTGAAATGCATGCGAAGAAGATACTATCAATAAATAGGTGAGAGCAGTAGAACAGAAGGCCCAAGCCCAGGCTCTCCAGGAGCCCAGAATGTGTAGCCACTTTTATCAACATCTTATCTTCTCAGTAACTTACACTGAATGCAAGAGAAACGACCAAGGAATGTACCAGTGAGTGGAAGCAAATGAACGGTACCCAATGGTATGTGAACGGGATAAAGAGTAATCAATCTGACATGTAAAAGGCAAATATTATGAACTTCACAATTCTGTCCCAAATCAGTCTAGGTTCTCTGACTGAATGGTAGCTCAGTACCTGGAATTAATAGGCATAGTGCTCCATTTAATTCTAATTTTTGCTGCTGAAATCAAAGACCTCCTTTATCTTTTAGAACAAATCTTAAGGGGAAGCAGGTTCCCAGCTACTCCCTCCTCAATATTCTGGCCATGTATGTGTTGCTTATTTTCCTCATTACTTCCTTCTCCAACCCCCCAATAAGTTTGTGCTTTGTTTTAACAAAACTTCCAGGGGCACTTGAATTACTGGCAAGTGTGTCTATATTGTAGACATAAAATCTGAGAGTTTGCCAGCTGTCCCTTGCAGTATACATAATGCTATTCAATACATTTTATAGCAAATAAATAGCTTTTTAAATAAATACTCTCAATAAGAATCTTTCTGCTAACTTCCTGAATTATCCATCCCTCAAGACCCATTCTTTATGTATTTTCTATATTTGTTATCTTATTTTCTTTATCCACAGGGTTAAAAGTTTATTTTCTCCTTCCACCATTCTTTTTTTTTAAAGATTTTATTTTATTTGAGAGAGTGAGTGAGAGAGAGAGAGAGAGCAAGAGCAGGGGGAGGGGCAGAGGGAGAAGCAGACTCGTCGCCAAACAGGGAGCCTGACACAGGGCTCCATCCCAGGCCTTCAGGATCATGACCTGAGCCAAAGGCAGACACTTAACCAACTGAGCCATCCAGGTGCCCCTCCTTCCACGATTCTAATGACAAAAATTGTCTCACCAGAAAGAAGGCAGTGCCAAACTGACCCATGGTACTGTGACAGAGGAAGCCAGAAAATGTCAAGTCACTTATCGTGTCACCTACTGATGCAAGTGCATTGTTTGTCAAAGGGTAGAATCCTAAGGCCATGGAAAAAAATGGCCTTTAGTACCAATTCCATGGTTTTCTGGGGGCCTTTGATGAACACACATTAACTTTCTTTTCTCTCTCACATTAAATACAGGATCATAATTTCTATTGCATCAATTATGCATAAAATGTGGTGGAAGGAAGGAAGGAAGAGCTCGAGAATGAGTATGATTCAGTCCCTTTCTTTAGATTCTTGACATATACATGAATACGAGGTGGACTAAAATGAGTACATAGGTTGTGTCTATTGAAGCACAGTAATTGGAAGGCATGGTTCGCTCCAACTTAAAGGACTTGGAAAGATTTCCCATACAAAGAGATGCAAGATTTATCCCATGAAACATTAAATTCTGTTCAGTGAGGAGTACAAAAGGGGGCAGCTTCATGGACATGTGACCTGTGCGACGATACAGGGGCCTACTTCAGAAGGGTCTTATACTTGGTTTGAAATTCCACTGTTGCCATAACTAACAATTTTTGAAAAATGGGACTTGCATTTTAATTTTGCACTAGGCCCCAGTGATCTCATCCAGAGTGTGGAAGAGCAAACCATCCTATGTATATGGCAAAATTCAATTCACTGGGCCACAAAACTGATCAGTACTACTGCAAGATAGGGGTTGTGGTAGGGGTCCTCTTCGTGGGAAACTAGTTTGCAAAGAGGTCGTGCTAGATTACAAGGGTCTGGGTTTTAGTGCTTAGAATCCAGGATTTATTCTAGAACAACTCGCACATCACAGAATTCTACGGTGATGTGAAGGATAGACTAAAAGAATAGAAGAAATTGAAAGCCGAAGAGTTCAGACAGAATGTTAGCAAAATGGCCTTGTGAAAAATAATGAGGTCTTATCAGTACGTATTAATGCAGAAGGAAGAATCTGAGACACACTTCACAGAGTGTGTTAGCCACCCTCTTCCTCATCCTGTGCTGCGCACATCTCCACTGCTTTTCTCTAAAACCAATGGAGAATATTACTATGGCCAAGTTACTGTGTGATCTCACTTCTTTCTCCAGTGATATGCTGAACACATTCCATAATAATCAAGATTATCCAGAATAAAATTTTGTGTAAGATATTCCCTCCTAATATTTCAGGAAATCATCATAAAGCATAGCATAATTTAAAAATGTTTTTAAGGGGCCCCTGGTGGCTCAGTGGGTTAAGCATCTGCCTTTGGCTCAGGTCATAATGTCAGGGTCCTGGGATCGAGCCCCACATCGGGCTCTCTGCTCGGCGGGGAGCCTGCTTCCTCCTCTCTCTCTCTCTGTCTGCCCCTCTGCCTACTTGTGATCTCTCTCTCTCTGTCAAATAAATAAATAAAATCTTTTTAAAAATGTCTTTAAAATTACTATTTAATCACACCAGGAAAGAAAGTTAAGAGACTGATATTCAGTAACCATCTCACTTTCTTCAGCAGTACTTATTTTGCCTTGGTCTGAAGAATGCATACGCTCTCTAAACACTGCTTTTCTCCCTTTCCATCGACTCTCCTCTCTGGGAACTCTTACTACACGTGTTTTAGATCTTTTCATTCTATCCCCTTTGTTTTTAAATCTCTCTTATATTTTCCATTCTGGATAGTGTCATTTTGGATAGTGGTTTGATTTATTTTTCAAGGGTGCTAATTCTTTTTGATTCTATCAAATCTGCTGTATTCATAAAAATTTTCACTTCAAAGTCTATCTTTTTCAGTTCTAGAATTTCTACTTAGTTCTTTACCAAATCTGCCCGATCTTTTTCTTTTTTATAGTATCTCTATGTTTCACAATTCTGAGTCTGTCAGGGTTGTCAATCTGTCTGAGTTGTCAATTTTTTTTTTTTACATTTTTATTCAATTTATTTAAATTAAAAATGGCAACAACAAAGTAGTCTACCCACCTCTTACCACCCCCTGCCTCTGACAGCCACCAATCTGTTCTCCATACCAATGAGCTTGGCTTTTTTTTTCCTTTTTTTTTTTTTTTTTTTCAGATTCCACATATGAGAGAGATCATATGGTATTTGTCTGTCTCTGACATATTTCACTTAGCATAATACCTTCAATGGCTATCCATATTTCACAAATGGCATAATTTTATTCTTGATTCTTTTATTCTTTATTCTTTTTATGACTGAATAATATTCTAGTGTGTGTGTGTGTGTGTGTGTTTCTTTATCCATTCATCCATCCAAGTGATAAACACTTGGGCTGTTTCTAAACCTTCCTTATGTAAATAATCCTGCAATGAACACAGAAGAACATATATCTTCAGTGTTTATATCTTCTTTGGATAAATATCCAGTGGAATTACTAGATCATATGA
Source organism: Martes martes (assembly GCF_963455335.1). Lineage (NCBI taxonomy): Eukaryota > Metazoa > Chordata > Mammalia > Carnivora > Mustelidae > Martes > Martes martes. Next base: position 184,898,395 of record NC_137889.1, on the reverse strand, counting down.
TAGTTCTATTTTTAATGTTGTGAGGAACTTCCATACTGTTTTCCATAGCAGTTGCACCAATTTATATACTCACCAACAGTGACAGGGATTCCCTTTTCTCCATATTCTCACCAACACTTATTTCTTGTCTTTTTGATAAAAGCCATTCTATCCAACAAGTGTGAGGTGATATTTTATTATGGTTTTGATTTTCATTTCCTTGATGACTAATGATTTTGAACATCTTTTTATGTATTTTGAACATCTATTTATGTACACCTTATTTGGTATTTTTTGGCCATCTAGATGTCTTCTTTGGAAAAATATTCAGCTCTTCGGCCCATTTTTTAATCAGATTATATTCTTGTTTTTGTTTTTGCTTTGTTTTGTTTTACTTTGCTTTTTGCTTTTGAGTTCTGTAAGTTCTTTATATGTTTCAAATATTAACTCCTTATCAGATATATGATTTGCAATTATTTTCTCCCATTCTGTACATTCCTTTTTCATTTTGTTGATGGTTTCCTTTGCTGTGCAGAAACATTTTAGTTTGATGTAGACCCATACAAAAGCTTTTCTTTTTTAATGTAGGGACAGAGGTACATAGATCTCTCAAAAGTGTTTTCACTGTATCCCCATCTTTCTGAGATTTTATAACTGATATATCCTTCCAGCTTCTTTTTTCCTTCAATGATGTTTCAGTGCTCAAAGTGTTCTAACTATAAATAAAACAAATACTTGCTTAAAATGCTAACCTTGACTTTGAAACAATTATATTAATCAGAGGTAACCATTTTAGCAATGAAACATCCTGAATATGTACTAAAAGTCCAGAATCAATGCCCAAGGACTGAAAATAAATCTTTATCTAATAGTGACTGTGAAGCATTGATTTTATTCTGAGTATTGACTATGCTGTGTAAAGTGTGTTCTTGCTTCATTTTGTATCAACCATGTCCAGAAAATTGCACAGATTGAGAATCCTGTCCTCAGCCTCTAATAGAAGAGATCTGGCCTTGAACGTAAACTCTGGCTTACCTTGCCTCATCAAAAAGATTGGAGCTTATAGGTTTTGCTCAATTGTAGCCTTCTTGTCTACTTAAAATACAGCATCTGGAATCTGAGCTTCAGGTTAACCAAATAACCATCTGTTAAGAAACTGTCAACACAAAAATCTTAAAATCCCCTGTTTCACTGGCAAAGTTTTCTAGAAACTAACAGTTTTCTGGTGACTGTGACTCTATGTAACTCTAACTTGAGTTTGGTTCATTAGCATTCCTTCAAAATTTCAATACAAAAACATTAACACAGCCAATTTTCCCACCTCTTGCTCTCTTCCACCACACACATGCCCATAAACATTTCTCTCCTTCTCTCCTCACTCTGTTGCAGCCACACTGGGCTCCTTGCCTGTTTTCAAATATATAGGCACATTGCCATTGATGACCTTTTGTCCTTGCTGTCCCCTATGTCTGGGACCTTCTTCTTCCAGATGTCCATGGCTTGTCTCCAAGCTCATTCAGGTCTTTGTTCAAATGGTACCTTTTCATTGATGACTTCGTCTTTAAAATTAAACTCCATCTTCAGCTATCCCTGTTCTTGCTTTATCTTTCTCCATAGAATGTGGCAACATCTACTATTCTATAGACCTCATTACTCAGTTTACTATGTGCATCCACTTCCTATAATGTAAACTCTACATGGGCAGGGATTTGAATTGTTCATGCTCCCTGCTAGATCCCCCGTGTCCACAAGAGTGTTTAGCACATTGTACACATTCAGTAAGTATTAATATTAAAAGAACAAATATTCATACATTAAATATTAAATAAATGGAAGTAGTTCTGTGGATTCATTTTTTTCTAAATCCACCTTTACCCTAGAGAACCTAAGCTGAACTTGTCTTCAAGTCTAAATGAAAGCAATGACCACAGAGGTCACAGGATAGAACCTGCTAACTTTCAAACACTGGTGTATCAAAGTTATCATCAACCTCTGTGAGTTCTTTTATTTATATCCCCACCATGACTGTAATACATTAACAGAAAAAAAAAAATCTTAAAATTAATGTGCCATGACCTGTCTTGGTCAGCTCAGAGTGCCATAATAAAATGCCATAGACTAGGTTACTTAAAAAACAGGTTACTTATTTTCTTACAGTTCTAGACATTAGAAGTCCAAGATCAAGGCACCAGTTTACTAATCTGGTGAAAGCTCCCTTCCTGGCTTATAGATGGCCACCTTCTTCCTGTGTCCTCATCTGGTAAGGGAAAGAGAGACAGCAAACGCTCTTCTTATAAGGACACTAATCTCATCATGAGGTCCCCACCCTCATGACTTCACCTAAATCTACTTGTCTCCCAAAGGCCCTATCACCAAATACCCTCACTTTATGAGTTAGAGCTTCGAGAAATGAATTTTAGGGAGGGACAAAGTTCAGTCCTTAGTATTAACATACACAGAGTGTGGAAGGCAGGGCAAAATATCTCTTGCTTCATCAAGTTTTCTTTCAAAGTAGGCTTTAGGTAAGTGCCTCTTTTCTCCTGTCTCCTCTCAAATTTTTTGTCTCCTCCATTCCTCGGGTATAGTTATTTTTGGTTTTTGTTTTTTGTTTTTTTGTTTTTTGCTTTGTTTTCTATCCAACTTTCCTGTTCCCACCCATCCTGACTTCTTCTCTGAGGTCAAGGTTATACAGATTTTTATTTATGGTTTCATTCACTTATTTATGGTGACAAGGATTTTTATGTTTCTCAGATTTCTACTCTCTTTGGCATGAAAGGCCTTAAAAATAATCAAAGGCTTCTTGGGCTAATATTGCACATCTCTAAATAGCAGAACTTGATAAGTTACTACTAAATTGATAATTATTTTTTACTTGATTTTATTAAAAAGATATTTTCCTTACCTAGATAAGAGGCAAATGAATGTGGAACATTAGAAGACAGAACACTTTATCCTGTCATACATAGTTTAATTGCCTATTTATGGACCTTAAGTCTAAAGGCCAGAATATAAAAATAACATATATGATATCACTAATAGGGGCACCTGTGACATGTCAGTCCATTAAGCATCTGCCTTCAGCTCAGGTCGTGATCCTGGGCTCCTGGGATGGAGTCCCACAACAGGCTGCCTCAAGAGTATGCTTCTCCCTCTGCCTCCCCTCCTATCTCTTTCTGTTTCTCATGGATAAATAAATAAAGGCTTAAAGAAGAAAAAAGAAAAAAAAAAAAAAAAAGAATCCATGACACCAGTTCTATCTGCCCAATCCCTCTCTAGAAATCTATAAAATCATATTTATTGTTTTTTTCCTGCTCATCATTTCTATCCTGGCAAGATATAAATCAGATACTTTATATCACTTTATAACAAAGCAATATTCCAAACAATTGGGACAAGTAGCAGTACACTGTAACTTCTTTGAATCATTAGACTCTCACAGTTTTGCTTATCTAACATAAAATAAGTTTTGTTTTCACCACTATAGACACTAGTTCATGAAACAAGTAACAGTTTCCACAATATTTAATTATTGCTTCCATGAATTCATAAAGTAGTGATTACAAGAAATACACCATCAGACAATTTATTGTCACTCCTATACTGACTCCTTTTTTACACTTCTATATCATTTTTGAGGTTCATATCAAGTCAAATTTTTCCATATGTAATGCCATCTATTTTAAATGAAAAGCACACGAATACTACAAAATGAGTTTCTTGATAGTTCCCATTTTGTGCATGAATTTGGAGATCAGATTGTTACATTTTATTTTCAAAAGAAAAGTAGAGTTTGAAATTAAATACAAGTCTAGATATCAAGGTTCTATGGGGAAGGTGTTTTCAGGTAGGTAGGTTAGCATTAGGGTTATTGATAAATTTTTACTCGAGAGACTAGGATTTAATTTAAAAAATAATAAAAGATATAGAGGATAAGAATGAGAGGCAAATAACACATAAAAATTATACAGCATGATTGTGTTAAATTAGTCTACTTAATTTTTCTTTCCTCAAGTTTCCCACTGATGTTAAACTCTTTTAAGAGAATAATAAGGTACTAAACGTCATCAGTAACACATCATTAACAACTCTAAATACTAAAACAACATCAGAGACCATTCCTCTTTTTTCCCTGATTAGCAAACTCTCTTGTTGATATCATCCTAATTGGAATTAAGACGAGTTTTGTTCATAAAGATTGCTGATCTTTGTGCATGTCTCTAGAGCTCATACCCATTATAAGAGAATTACAGACCGCAGAAATATGAAGACTTCCGCCTTGCTTCTTTCATTCTCCAAGAGATTATTTCCCAGCTAGTTTTTTGGAGTGACAAAAACCTAAATGTTAAATCATTAAGAAATGTTGCTTCAAACTTTCAGCATCTTCATTTATTACAGGTTTTAATTGTGATTCAAGAAGCATTATGAGATTGATGAAAAGGGGTAAATGGCTGAATGGTACAGTAAATGTCATTGAGTTTACTTCATTTGAGGGGTTTAAGGTAATTAATCTTACATGGTTAATATTCACAGAGGAGCTTAATTGGATTGGTGAATTTGGGGCATTTCAGTAAACATATAATGAAAGATGCAAAGATCTGTGAATCCAAAGGCTAATAAGTTATGAAAATCACAATTATCAAAAGGATTTCATTTGTTACTAAAATAATGAAGCCTCATGGAACCCTTTGCTATAAATGATTTTTTTCCTCCTCTTTTCATTATATAAATTTCTGGTGTTACCATATACTTAAATATGCCTAAAATAATCATAAAGCAAAATGCAGGTCTACAACACAATAAGGACAACACAGGAAATAACAGTTAATAATTTCTGCCCTGATAGGAGTGGAAAGAAAAACAATGTTGTCTAGGTACAGTCACTGTCTATCAGTTTTTACCAATCTCTTTCTCTGTTTATTGCTCTCACTTCCTCATTACATCATAACTCCTTAATTTGCTGATGCCTTTGACACTTGCTTCACTATTTTCTGTTCTTCTTTTATTCATATTAACCTTCTTATTGACTTCAACATCAATATAGAGAGATCCCTGACTTCTCAATATCTGGATATCCTGGCCATCATCTCAGGTACCTACTTTCTTTGGTAAACTAGTCCTTACCATCACCAATAACTGCACCATTTCTGAAATCTCAGTTCCAAAGACTCAATAACTCCAATATTCTCCAATCATTTCCTCCCTGTTCATTTGTTATATTAATCTGAACCTACACACACACACACATGCACACACACACACACAAACACACAAATTAGTTACCCTTCTCAGACTCTCTAAACCACTTTTTTTCAACAAGCATGAATTTTAATTGTTAAGAGTTAAACAAGTGATAAAGTTCTTAAATTACCAAAGAGGAGAGGAGGGAGAACATCACAAATGGATGCTTCTGAATTGCATTCTGGGGAAAGCAACCCCTAACCAACACTGCTGAAAGCATTTGAACAACATCAGAGAAAGTCTGAACATACACCTTTCATTAGAAAAAAGGAAATTACTTACAAACACAATCGTGGAAGATATGAAAGAAAAACACAGGCAGATATGATTACAATTATATGAAGAAAAAATAAGATGAACAAAGTTAATAATATATGTAGAGCTTACACATTAATTTCAGTTTCATGCTATGATATAGAGGAAATTTGGTTATCAACATTATTCTACCTATAATCTGCTCTGATCAGCAAAAGCTTAATTTTCACAATTATGGTCACTTATATCTACATTTTAAATTATCATCCAAAATGTAATAGACATACAGAAATAACAGTTCTTTGAATCCATGTCAAAAAACTAACAACTCATTTGTTCACTCGACATTGTTGAATAGTTTGAAAGTACCCTCATCTTTTGGGGTAGAACAGCTGTTAACTTGGCTAATGGGAGGCAAGAAATGATAAATAATGAATAAATCATGAAGGAACTCATTGGCCTTCCCAAGTGCTAATTCCTAGGGATGCAAACCTAGGTTTATTACAAATATTTTAGACAGATTAAGCCACAATGATGGGCATTCAGTGGTATCAGGTCACAGAATGCAATGCCTAAGAACCTTTATATTCAAATTATAAAGGTGTACCATGAAACAAGCACTAAATCTAATAAAGCTTTAGTTTGGATAATCTTCTATTTTACAGTTGACTGCCTTGGTGGTGGGATTCCTTGCCATAGTGATTGGGCCACCTTAATAACAGCTAACATAAACGCCAGGACAAAGAAGGATATTATCACTCTGCAAGAGGAAATTTTAATTGATTGTTGAAGAGAAATTGGGGCATTGGAGAACTAATGTCAAGCTAAAGGGAATTTGTGCATCACTTTTTAAAATAAAATCAGCTGGTCTCTAGCCTTACAGTCTTGCCTTTTGTGAAAATTAAATGTTCATCCAGACGATTAAAAGTTATTAAGAGAGCAAATACAGGAAAGCTAATGATTTTTTTAGCCTTTATCCAAGAGAATTTAGACTAAGCACACCCAGAGATGTTTCTCTCTTGACTCTAACACATGGGTTACTTAGTATAGACTTCTGCATCTGAGAAGGCTAAGGGACTGTCAATAGTTCACAGAGAACCTCAAAGTCATTATCTCAAAGGTATATTCATGTTGAGTTATGATCTCAAAGGTGTATTCATGTTGAAGTGGAACATTTCCCTAGGGCTCTCTGACCTATAAATAAATGTTGTTCAATTGGATTTAAGCAGATCAAGCACTGCATTTGTAGGAAACGGCACAAACATTAGAAACACAAATTTTGCCCTCTAAGAATCTATGTCCCTAAAAAGAAAAGGATAAAATAAAAATGGATAACAGATTTAGACAGAGAAAATTTGAGTATGTTTTGAGCAATAAAACATATACTTTCTAAAAGAAACAAAATATTGTCTCTTTAGGGCATCTACTTCAACATCATTTACTGGTTTTAACAAGTGAGTTCATTTTAATTTCTTTGTTCTATGTGCCAAAAATTCGAAAGAGAGTCTTAAACAAATGTCATAGAAAGCTTCCAAAATGGATTTTAATGATTTCCATCTTCTAGTCACGCTTTTATGTATTCCCTTCCCTGTGGATATAGGCTGAATTTAGTGACTCTCCTCTAATGAATAGGATATAGCAAAGTGATAGAATGTCACTTCTAAGGAGAGGTTACAAAATGGTGATAACTTGATGATACCCTCTAGTTCCATCCCCATTGTTGCAAACAGCAAGATTTCATTTCTTTTGATGGCTGCATAGTATTCCTTTGCATATGTATACTACATCTTCTTTATCCATTTATCTGTTGATGGACATCTAGGTTCTTATCACATGATCTCTCTTATATGAGGAATTTGAGAGGCAGGGCAGAGGGTTATGGGGAATAAGGAGGGAAAAAATGAAACAAGATGGGATCGGGAGGGAGAAAAACCTAAGAGACTCTTAATCTAGGGTGCCTGGGTGGCTCAGTGAGTTAAGTCTCTGCCTTCAACTCAGGTCATGATCTCAGGGTCCTGGGACTGAACCCGGCATTGGGTTCTCTGTTTGGTGGGGGGCCTGCTTCCCCCTCTCTCTCTGCCTGTCTCTCTGCCTACTTGTGATCTCTGTCTCTCTGTCAAATAAATAAATAAAATCTTTAAAAAGAGAGAGAGAGACTCTTAATCTCACAAAACAACCTGAGGGTTGCTGGGGGGTTGGGGGTAGGAATAGGGTGGCTGGATTATGGACATTGGGGAGGGTATCACTAATGGTGATACTATAATCACTAATGGTGATTGCTATAAAATGTGTAAGCCTGATGATTCACAGACCTGTACCACTGGGGCAAATAATACATTATATGTTAATAAAAAAAAAATGATGATGGTTTTCATCTTGCATGCCTTCTTTTGCTTTCTTGCTAACTTGTTTTGATGGAAATTAGTTGCCTATTATATGCTTACCTATAGTAAAAGGCCCATGTAGCAAGGGACTTTGGAAGGCCACAAGCAAGGGATAAAGACTCTCAGTCAAATGAAGACACATGAAGAACTAAATCCTGCCATGAAGCACATGAATAAGTTTAAATATAGATTTTCCCTCAGTCAAGTCTTCAGATGAGAGCACAACCCTGGTCAACACCTGGACTGCAGCCTAGCTAAGCTGTTCCCAGACTCCCAATGCACAGAAACTGTGAAATAATACTATTGTTTTAAGCCTTTACATTTTGTGTAACTTGTTATACAGCAACTGATCTAAAAGAAAAAAAAAATCTATCTCAAGAAATTGTCATTTGGCCCAAGATTTAAAGTTTGGTTTCAGATGCATGTTAAACTAGGTCAAATCATCTACAATACAAATGAGATACATTTTCCTACTTCTTTGAAAATCACAATAAATTCAGGTTAAAGTAGAAAACAATTACCCATAAAAATTTCATCTCTAAATAAGTTAATATCTACTATGGAATACTTCATAAAGGATTTGTAACTATATAAGAATTTATATCCTTATAGCATTAAATGACATCTCTTACATTTTTAAAAATTAACATATAATGTATTATTTGTTTCAGGGATACAGGTCTGTGATTCATCAGTCTTACACAATTCACAGCACTCACCATAGCACATACTCTGCCCAATGTCCATCACCCAGCCACCCCACCCCTCTCACCCACCCCTCCAGCTGTGTGCAGTGAGGCCCCTTGGGTATGGGCAATGCCAAGGTCCTGGAGCTGGTCATCTCTTACATCTTTAATCAGATTTGATAAAATAACTTGAAGCTCAATGACATCTCTGAAGAGCAAACAAATATGCCTTCAAAATTTTTAAATATTGTTTTGATTCTAATTTGTAAGTCCTGAATTTGTTATTTTATTATGATATAGTATTTGTAAGACTTTGCAAACATAGGGGGGCCCTGGGTGACTCCGCTGGTTAAGCATCTGCCTTTGGCTTAGGTCATGATCCCAGAGTCCTGGGATCCAATCCCACGGTGGGCTCTCTGCTCAGTGGGAACCTGTTTCTCCCTCTGCCCCTCCCCCCACTCATGCATGTACTCTCTCTCTCTTTCTCTCTCTCGTTCACTCTAGCTCTATCTCAAATAAATAAATAAAATCTTTAAGATAAAGATTAAAAAAAGACTTTACAAACATACAGTTAGCATCATGCAGCCACCTATTTCATATATATATGAAAACTATGTCAAATAAATAAGCAATTTCTAATGGCTTATAATTTAGAGGTTAAAAGGTAATGATTATTAGATAAATATCCTACTTTTAAGTATCTATTACCCAGTGCTGGAACTTTACAGTTATAGATAAAGAGATTCATTTGGTAGCTAATAATTATAATATTTTAACATGTGATTTAAAACTCACACTACCATATATTTGTACAAAATAAAACAAACAAACAAACAAAAAACCAATATAACAACATTTCTGGAGACCTGAAATCTATAAACAACTCAATTTTATATAACCATATTAAAAGTGGCAACTTCTGGAAAGCAAGAAAGATGTTCCCATCAAATAAAGATAAGGCACAGAGACACTCCATAACTCTTTTCCAATTAAGAAAAGAACTGAGAATAAAAGGCACCTAAAAGGATATAGATAGAAGATGACATGGCTATTGGAAACAAAAAAGTAAGAATCGAAATATCTTCTTAGAATAATTTTAGACAAAATAATGTCCTTACAGTTTTACGCCTTTCAAATATTTCAAAGTATATTCCTATTACCATATGTAGGAAATGTAATTGATAAAGAGCTGTTCCCTATAACTGCACAAAATTAGATACATTTCACATTTGGAATTATCAGCTTTGGGAGCAACTGAGGAGTAGACTGACCTAAACAAAACTGATCATCTTAAGCCTCTACATGGCTCACAGGATCTGTCATTGCTTCTTGTGAGTGTATCCAACTGTTATATGACATCTCATAACACAGTGAAATGGTTCAACTAATTCAAGTGATAAACTGAGTTATACAAAGAAAATTAAATGGTCCAATAACTGGGCTAGACCTCATGGTGCTATCTCTTATGACTTAAAAGATAAAAGTATAAACAATAACACTGTTCATGATAAAGGGCTCAAAGTGCCAAATAAAAATAAAGTCACTAGTTCTCAAAAATATTTGTCAGGAATATATAGGTGTCTCTCTCCTTTATTAATACATTTTTGTGTTAGTCTTACAAAGGTGAACAATCATTTTGTTTTAAATTTTATTTATTTATTTGACAGACAGAGATCACAAGTAGGCAGAGAGGCAGGCAGAGAGGGCAGGGGGTGGGGTGGGGAAGCAGCTCCCCGCTGAGCAGGGAGTCTGATGTGGGGCTCGATCCCAGGACCCAGAGATCATGATCTGAGCTGAAGACAGAGGCTCAACCCACTGAGCCACCCAGGTGCCCCATAATCAGGTTCTAATAAAATATCTTTTACATATGCTGCCAAAGTAGAATACTGAGTTAGAAAGACATGTCTTACAGTTTTGATAAAAAGTGGAAAGTATAAAGAAAGAAAATAACATAGTTTATACAACTCTTAATAAATTATATCAGCAGGGGCGCCTGGGTGGCTCAGTGGGTTAAAGCCTCTGCCTTTGGCTCAGGTCATAATCCCAGGGTTCTGGAATCAAGCCCCTCATCGAGCCTGCTTCTCCCTCTCTCTCTGCCTACCTCTCTGCCTACTTGTAATCTCTGTCTTGTCAAATAAATAAATAAATAAAATCTTAAAAAAAAAAATAAAATAAGTTATATCAGCAGGTCTCAAAGTGTGATCTTGGAAATCTTGAAGGCCCCAAGACAGTTTCAAGAGTCTGTAAGTTTAATAGTTAAAATGAAGATAAGTATAAAATATATGTTTCTTATTTTTAATAACTCTAAAATGCGATGGACTATATATGCAAAAATAGTAAGAATATATTGAGGATTTAAAGTATATATGTAAGTAAAATATATGACAAAAACAGCACAAAAATGAGAAGGAATAGAGTGTATGGTTATAAGATGCTTAAGATATACATGAAGCAGTTTAGTATTAGATAAAGTTAGATTGCAATTAATTAAAAATTTCTACTGTAAACCTTAGAGCAAACACTAAAACAATAAAAAATTTTAAAAAAAGATATAATTAAAAAACCACTAGTAGATCTAAACATGCAACCATAAGAAATCAATACTCCAAAGGCAAGCAGGAAAAGTTTTAAAAGTGAGAGGGACACACAACAAACAAAACCAACAGAATGCACCTATTAGAATGTAGACTTTAGCCCAACTATATCAACATTTATATCAATTGTAAATTATCTAAACATGCCAATTAAAGACAGATAGACTGGATGAAAAGCCACACTCAAGTATATGTCATTTATAAGAATCCTGTTTAAAATATAAAATGATAAATACATTAAAATCATAAAAAAAGATACAGGATGAAAACAATAATCAAAGGAAAGCCTGAATGACTATATTAACATCAGACAAAGTAAAGTTAAGGAAAAGAATATTATTATAAATAAAGGGGAACATTCTATAACAATAAACATTTCAGTTCACCAAAAAACCATAACAATCCTAAAAATACATGCATGTAACAACAAATGTGAACATACATGGAACAAAAGCTATGGAACTAAAAAGAGAGATGTAAAAATCTACAATTAAAATTGAAGACTTTAACATTTCTCACTAATTTATGAAACAAAGGAAAATTCAGTGAAGATACAGAAGACCAGCTCGATATTATTGACCCACCTTTCTAATTAAAATTTATTGCCATTTGTAGAAAGTTCCACATAACAATAATAGAATACACATTTTTTTCACATGCACATGGAACATTCATTGAGACAGACCATAAACTGGGCCATAAAACATATAAACTCTTGAAATCATACAATGTATGCAACATGACAATAAAGGAATCAAATTAGAAATCACTAACCAAAAGATACCTTGGAAATCCTCAAATATTGGAAAGTAATCAACATATTTCTAAGTTACTAATGAGCTAAAGAGAAAATAAGGGATTTTAGAATATATTTTGAATTAGGGACGCCTGGGTGGCTCAGTTGGTTGAACAGCTTCCTTCGGCTCAGGTCATGATCCCAGCGTCCAGGGATCGAGTCCCACATCAGGCTCCTTGCTCAGCGGGGAGCCTGCTTCTCCCTCAGCCTCTGCCTGCCACTCTGTCTGCCTGTGCTCCGCTCTCACTCTCTCTCTCTGACAAATAAATAAAAAATCTTTTAAAAAAAAGAATATATTTTGAATTGAATGAAAATGCAAAACACAGCGTGATAATTTTGAGGATATGGCTAAAGCAGTGCTTAAGGGAAAATTTATGGAATCAAGCACTTACATTTGAAAAAAATAGTTGTGAAGTTAATACAGAGGAGCAAACTGAATTCAAAGCAAACTGAAGGGAAGAAATGATAAGCATAAAATAGAAATGAATGGAGTTGAAAAAAAGAAAATAAGAGAAATTCAATAAAACCAAAAGAAAGTTAAAAAAATGAGTAAATTCGGGGGAGGAGTCAAGATGGCTGAGAAGTAGCAGGCTGAGACGACATTGGGTAGCAGGAGATCAGCTAGATAGCTTATCTAACCATTGTGAACACCTACAAATCCAACAGGAAATCAAAGAGAAGAAGAGCAACAATTCCAGAAACAAAAAATCGATCACTTTCTGAAGGGTAGGACCTGCGGAGAAGTGAATCCAAAGCGACGGGAAGATAGACCCCGGGGGGAGGGGCCGGCACCCGGCAAGCGGCAGAGCGACGGAGCACAAAATCGGGACTTTTAAAAGTCGGCTACACTGGGAGACATCGCTCCAGAGGCTAAACTGGGGGGAAACCCAGGCGGGGTCAGCATAACCCCAGGTCCCGCGGGGTCACAGAAGGACTGGGGGTGTCTGAGTGCCGCAGAGCTCGCAGGTATTAGAGCGGGGAAGCCGGCTACAGCGACAAAGCCGAGGAGTGAGCTCTAAGCCCGGGGTTACCTTGTGCCGGTCGCAGGCTGGGTGGGCTCGGAGCGCGGCCGGAGGCTGCGGAGACAGAACCGACCCGGCGCTTTTCTCCAGCTCCAGCAATTGACTGCTTTCCTCGAGGCGCGACTGCAAGCCAGGGAGGCGGGGCTGTTGGGCGCTTTGCTCTGAGAGTGCACTGAGGAGCAGAACCCCAAGCTCTCGGCTCCTCCGGGCCGGAGACTGGGAGGCCGCCATCTTCATTCCCATCCTCCGGAACTCTACGGAAAGCGCTCAGGGAACAAAAGCTCCCGAAAGCAAACCCGAGTGGATTACTTAGCCCGGCCCCTGGCAAGGGCGGTGCAATTCCGCCTGCGGCAAAGACACTTGAGAATCACTACAACAGGCCCCTCCCCCAGAAGATCAACAAGAAATCCATCCAAAACCAACTTCAGTCACCAAGAACAGCGGAATTCCACAGCAGGAGAAAGCAAATCTTATCTGGACAAAATGACAAGGCAGAAAAACTCACCTCAAAAAAAAGAACAAGAGGCTGTACCGAAGGCTGGAGACCTAATCAATACGGACATAGGTAACATGACAGATCTAGAGTTCAGAATGACAATTCTCAAGGTTCTAGCCGGGCTCGAAAAAGGCATAGAAGATATTAGAGAAACCCTCACCAGAGAGATAAAAGCCCTTTCTGGAGAAATAAAAGAACTAAAATCTAACCAAGTTGAAATCAAAAAAGCTATTCATGAGGTGTAATCAAAAATGGAAGCTCTCACTGCCAGGATAAATGAGGCAGAAGAAAGAATTAGTGACATAGAAGACCAAATGACAGAGAATAAAGAAGCTGAGCAAAAGAGAGACAAACAAATACTGGATCACGAGGAGAGAATTCGAGAGATAAGTGACACCATAAGACGACACAACATGAGAATAATTGGGATTCCAGAAGAAGAAGAAAGAGAGAGGGGAGCAGAAGGTATATTGGAGACAATTATTGGAGAGAATTTCCCTAATATGGCAAAGGGAACAAACATCAAAATCCAGGAGATGCTAAGAACGCCCCTCAAAATCAATAAAAATAGGTCCACACCTCGTCACCTGATAGTAAAATTTACAAGTCTTAGCGACAAAGAGAAAATCCTGAAAGCAGCCCGGGAAAAGAAGTCGGTAACATACAAGGGTAAAAACATTAGATTGGCAGCGGACCTATCCACAGAGACCTGGCAGGCCAGAAAGAACTGGCATGATATATTCAGAGCACTAAACGAGAAAAACATGCAGCCAAGAATACTATATCCGGCTAGGCTATCATTGAAAATAGGAGGAGCGATAAAGAGCTTCCAGGACAAACAAAAGCTGAAAGAATTTGCAAACACCAAACCAGCTCTACAGGAAATATTGAAAGGGGTCCTCTAAGCAAAGAGAGACCCTAAAAGTAGTAGAACAGAAAGAAACAGAGACAATATACAGTAACAGTCACCTTACAGGCAATACAATGGCACTAAATTCATATCTCTCAATAGTTACCCTGAATGTTAATGGGCTAAATGCCCCAATCAAAAGACACAGGGTATCAGAATGGATAAAAAAACAAAACCCATCAATATGCTGCCTACAAGAAACTCATTTTAGACCCAAAGACACCTCCAGATTTAAAGTGAGGGGGTGGAAAACAATGTACCATGCTAATGGACATCAGAAGAAAGCTGGGGTGGCAATCCTTATATCAGATCAATTAGATTTTAAGCCAAAGACTATAATAAGAGATGAGGAAGGACACTATATCATACTCAAAGGGTCTGTCCAACAAGAAGATCTAACAATCTTAAATATCTATGCCCCTAACATGGGAGCAGCCAACTATATAAACCAATTAATAACAAAATCAAAGAAATACATCGACAGTAATACAATAATAGCAGGGGACTTTAACACTCCCCTCACTGAAATGGACAGATCATCTAAGCAAAAGATCAACAAGGAAATAAAGGCCTTATATGACACACTGGACCAGATGGACATCACAGATATATTCAGAACATTCCATCCCAAAGCAACAGAATATACATTCTTCTCTAGTGCACATGGAACATTCTCCAGAATAGACCACATCGTGGGTCATAAATCAGGTCTCAATCAGTACCAAAAGATTGAGATCATTCCCTGCATATTTTCAGACCACAATGCTCTGAAGCTCGAACTCAATCACAAGAGGAAAGTTGGAAAGAACGCAAATACATGGAGACTAAACAGCATCCTTCTAAAAAATGAATGGGTCAACCAGGAAATTAAAGAAGAATTGAAAAAATTCATGGAAACAAATGATAATGAAAACACAACAGTTCAAAATCTGTGGGACACAACAAAGGCAGTCCTGAGAGGAAAATATATAGCGGTGCAAGCCTTTCTCAAGAAACAAGAAAGGTCTCAAATACACAACTTAACCCTACACCTAAAGGAGCTGGAGAGAGAACAACAAAGAAAGCCTAAACCCAGCAGGAGAAGAGAAATCATAAAGATCAGAGCAGAAATCAATGAAATAGAAACTAAAAAAACAATAGAACAAATCAACAAAACTAGGAGCTGGTTCTTTGAAAGAATTAATAAGATTGATAAGCCCCTGGCCAGACTTATCAAAAAGAAAAGAGAAAGGACGCAAATAAATAAAATCATGAATGAAAGAGGAGAGATCACAACCAACACCAAAGAAATACAAACAATTATAAGAACATACTACGAGCAACTCTATGGCAACAAATTTGACAATCTGGAAGAAATGGATACATTTCTAGAGATGTATAAACTACCACAACTGAACCAGGAAGAAATAGATAACCTGAACAGACCCATAACCAGTAAGGAGATTGAAACAGTCATCAAAAATCTCCAAACAAACAAAAGTCCAGGACCAGACGGCTTCCCAGGGGAATTCTACTAAACATTTAAAGAAGAATTAATTCCTATTCTCCTGAAACTGTTCCAAAAAATAGAAATGGAAGGAAAACTTCCAAACTCATTCTATGAGGCCAGCATCATCTTGATCCCAAAACCAGACAAGGATCTCACCAAAAAAGAGAATTACAGACCAATATCCTTGATGAACACAGATGCGAAAATTCTCACCAAAATACTGGCCAATAGGATCCAACAGTACATTAAAAGGATTATTCACCACGACCAAGAGGGATTTATTCCAGGGCTGCAAGGTTGGTTCAACATCCGCAAATCCATCAATGTGATACAATACATTAATAAAAGAAAGAGTAAGAACCATATGATACTCTCAATAGATGCTGAAAAAGCATTTGACAAAGTGCAGCATCCCTTCCTGATTAAAACTCTTCAAAGTGTAGGGATAGAAGGCACATACCTCAATATTATCAAAGCCATCTATGAAAAACCCACCACAAATATCATTCTCAATGGAGAAAAACTGAAAGCTTTTCCGCTAAGGTCAGGAACACGGCAGGGATGTCCGTTATCACCACTGCTGTTCAATATAGTACTAGAAGTCCTAGCCTCAGCAATCAGACAACAAAAAGAAATTAAAGGCATCCAAATCGGCAAAGAAGAAGTCAAACTATCACTCTTTGTAGATCATATGATACTATATGTGGAAAACCCAAAAGGCTCCACTCCAAAACTGCTAGAACTTATATAGGAATTCAGTAAAGTGTCAGGATATAAAGTCAATGCACAGAAATCAGTCGCATTTCTTTACACTAACAACAAGACAGAAGAAAGAGAAATTGAGGAGTCAGTCCCATTTACAATCGTACCCAAAACCATAAGATACCTAGGAATAAATCTAACCAAAGAGGCAAAGAATCTATACGCAGAAAACTATAAAGTACTCATGAAAGAAATTGAGGAAGACACAAAGAAATGGAAAAATATTCCATGTTCATGGATTGGAAGAACAAATATTGTGAAAATGTCTATTCTACCTAAAGCAATCTACACATTTAATGCAATCCCTATCAAAATCCCATCCATTTTTTTTAAAGAAATAGAACAAATAATCCTAAAATTTATATGGAACCAGAAAAGACCTCGAATAGCCAAAGGAATATTGAAAAAGAAAGCCAAAGTC
This sequence comes from Martes martes, assembly GCF_963455335.1. Taxonomy (NCBI): domain Eukaryota; kingdom Metazoa; phylum Chordata; class Mammalia; order Carnivora; family Mustelidae; genus Martes; species Martes martes. Next base: position 184,881,363 of record NC_137889.1, on the reverse strand, counting down.
AGGGGCATCACAATTCCAGACTTCAAGCTCTATTACAAAGCTGTCATCATCAAGACAGTATGGTACTGGCACAAAAACAGACATATAGACCAATGGAACAGAATAGAGAGCCCAGAAATAGACCCTCAACTCTATGGTCAACTAATCTTCGACAAAGCAGGAAAGCATATCCAAAAAGACAGCCTCTTCAACAAATGGTGCTGGGAAAATTGGACAGCCACATGCAGAAAAATGAAATTGGATCATTTCCTTACACCACACATGAAAATAGACTCAAAATGGATGAAGGACCTCAATGTGCAAAAGGAATCTATCAAAATCCTTGAGGACAATGCAGGCAGCAACTTCTTTGACCTCAACCGCAGCAACTTCTTCCTAGGAACATCGCCAAAGGCAAGGGAAGCAAGGGCAAAAATGAACTATTGGGATTTCATCAAGATCAAAAGCTTTTGCACAGCAAAGGAAACAGTTAACAAAACCAAAAGACAACTGACAGAATGGGAGAAGATATTTGCAAACGACATATCAGATAAAGGGCTAGTATCCAAAATCTATAAAGAGCTTATCAAACTCAATACCCAAAGAACAAATAATCCAGTCAAGAAATGGGCAGAGGACATGAACAGACATTTCTGCAAAGAAGACATCCAGATGGCCAACAGACACATGAAAAAATGCTCCACATCACTCGGCATCAGGGAAATACAAATCAAAACCACAATGAGATACCACCTCACACCAGTCAGAATGGCTAAAATGAACAAGTCAAGAAATGACAGATGCTGGCGAGGATGCGGAGAGAGGGGAACCCTCCTACACTGCTGGTGGGAATGCAAGCTGGTGCAACCACTCTGGAAAACAGTGTGGAGGTTCCTCAAAAAACTGAAAATAGAGCTACCCTACGACCCAGCAATTGCACTCCTGGGTATATATCCTAAAGATACAAACGTGGTGCTCCGAAGGGGCACATGCACCCGAATGTTTATAGCAGCAATGTCCACAATAGCCAAACTGTGGAAAGAGCCTAGATGTCCATCAAGAGATGAATGGATAAAGAAGAGGTGGTATATATACACAATGGAATACTATGCAGCCATCAAAAGACATGAAATCTTGCCATTTGCGACGACGTGGATGGAACTAGAGGGTATCATGCTTAGCGAAATAAGTCAATCGGAGAAAGACAACTATCATATGATCTCTTTGATATGAGGAAGTGGACATGCAAGGCGGGGGGGTTGGGGGGAGGTAGGAAAAGGAAAAATGAAAAGATGGGATTGGGAGGGAGACAAACCATAAAAGACTCAATCTCAAGAAACAGACTGAGGGTTGCGGGGGTGAGGGGGGACGGGAGAGGGTGGTGCGGAAATGGACATTGGGGAGGGTATGTGCTATGATGAGTCTTGTGAAATGTGTAAACCTGACGATTCACAGACCTGTACCCCTGGGGATAAAAATACATTATATGTTTATTAAAATAAAAAAATGAGTAAATTCATAAACCCCTAAACTACAAAGACAAAAGACATAAATTATTAGTATCAAAAGTGAAAGGAGGATCATCATTATAAAATGTTCAGACATTAAAAATCTAAGCAGGAAATACTAAAAGTAAAATCACACCCATGAGTTCAACAACTTAGATAAAATAAATTTCTTGAAAGACACAAATTATTAGAGCTCACTTTGAGAAGAACTAAATTATCTGAATATTCCCACATTATTAAAGGATAAATAAACAAAGAAAACTGAAGTCACATTTGCCCTCGCTGGTAAATTTTACCAATATTTAAGGAGAAAATATCAATTTCACATAAAATCTTCCAGAAAAAATACATAACGAGCATACTATTTAACTCCTTTAATGAGGCCAAGATTAGCCTCATACCATAACCACACAAAGTATCACAAGAGAAAAAAACAAAATAAAACAAACAAAAAAACTGTAGACCAATAGTCTTCATGAGCATAAATGAAGAACTCCTCAACAAAATACTAGCAAATTAAATTCAAAACTACATCAAGGATAATATATCATTTACAAGCAGGGTTGATATGAGAATTGAAGGCTGTTTTATTTATTACTATTATTATTTTTTTTGTTTTTGTTTTTTTAGTTTTGTTTTGTTTTTGTTTTTGTTCTAATATATTTTCTTTATATTTCAAACATTAAAGTTCATTCAGATCAATGAAAAATACACTGGGATGTGTATACCTTCTTAAATTAAATTAAATTTTTTTTATTTTTTCAGTGTTCCAAGATTCATTGTTTATGCACCACACCCAGTGCTCAATGCAATACATGTCCTTCTTAATACCCGCCAACAGGCTCTCCCAACCCACCACCCTCCTGCCAACCAAAACCCTCAGTTAGTTTCTCACAGTCCACAATATCTCATGGTTCGTCTCCCCCTCCGATTTCCCCCAACTCACCTCCTCTCCTTCTCCCAATGTCCTCCATATTATTCCTTATGCTCCACAAGTAAGTAAAGCCATATGATAATTGACTTTCTCTACTTGACTTATTTCACTCTGCATAATCTCCTCCAGTCCTGGCCATGTTGATAACAAAAGTTGGGTATCCATTGCATATATGGACATATCTTCTTTATCCATTTGTCCATTGAAGGGCGTATGGTTCTTTCCACAGTTTGGCGACTGTGGCCATGAACGTTGGGGTACAGATAGCCCTTCTTTTCACTACATCTGTATCTTTGGGGAAAATACCCAGTAGTGCAGGTCCTAGGGAAGCTATATTTTTAATTTCTTAAGGAATCCCCACACTGTTTTCCAAAGTGGCTACACGAACTTGCATTCCTACCAACAGTGTAAGAGGGTTCCTCTTTCTCCACAACTTCTCCAACACTTGTTGTTTACTCTCTTGTTGATGTTGGTCATTCTAACTGGTGAAAGGTGGTATCTCAATGTGGTTTTGATTTGAATCTCCCTGTTGGCTAATGATGATGAAAATTTTTTCATGTGTCTGTTAGCCATTTGTATGTCTTCTTTGGAGAAGTGTCTGTTCATGTCTCCTGCCCATTTTTTGCGTGATTATCTGTTTTGTGTGTGTTGAGTTTAAGGAGTTCTTTATAAATCTTGGGTATCAGTCTGTAGTGTCATTCGCGAGTATCTTCTCCCATTCTGTGGGTTGCCTCTTTGTTTTGTTGACTGTTTCCTTTGCTGTGCAGAAGCTTTTGATCTTGATGAAGTCCCAAAAGTTCATTTTTGCTTTTGTTTCCTTTGCCTTTGGAGACATGTCTTGAAGGAAGTTGTTCTGGCCGATGTCGAAGAGGTTACTGCCTATGTTTTCCTCTAGGACTTTGATAGACTCCTGCCTCACGTTGAGGTCTTTTATCCATTTCAAGTTTATCTTTGTGTATGGTGTAAGAGAATGGTCGAGTTTCATTCTTCTATACAAAGTTGTCCCATTTCCCCAGCACCATTTATTGAAGAGACTGTCTTTTTTCCGCTGCATATTGTTTCCTGCTTTGTCGAAGATTATTTGACCATAGAGTTGAGGGTCCACATCTGGGCTCTCTACTCTGTTCCAACTGGTCTATGTGTCAGTTCTTGTGCCAGTACCATGCTGTCTTGGTGAGCACAGCTTTGTAGTAAAGCTTGAAATCAGGCAACGTGATACCCCCAATTTTTTCTTTTTCATCATTTCCTTAGCAATTCGGGGTCTTTTCTGGTTCCATACAAATTTTAGGACTGTTTGTTCTAGCACTTTGAAAAACACTGGTGGAATTTTGATCGGGATGGCATTGAAAGTATAGATTGCTCTGGGCAGTATAGACATTTTAACAATGTTTATTCTTCCGATCCAGGAGCATGGAATGCGTTTCCATCTTTTTGTGTCTTCTTCAGTTTCTTTCATGAGTGTTCTGGAGTTCCCCGAGTACAGCTTTGGTTACGTTTATTCCCAGGTATCTTATGGTTCTTGGTGCTATAGTAAATTGAATCGATTCTCTAATTTCCCTTTCTATATTTTCATTGTTAGTGTATAAGAAAGCAACTGATTTCTGTACATTGATTTTGTGTCCTGCCGCATTACTGAATTGCTGTGTGAGTTCTAGTAGTTTGGCGGTGGAGTCTTTTGGGCTTTCCATATAAAGTATCATGTCATCTGCAAAGAGAGAGAGTTTGACTTCTCTTTGCCAATTTGAATACCTTTTATTTCTTTTTGTTGTCTGATTGCTGTTGCTAGGACTTCTAGTACTATGTTGAACAAGAGTGGCAAGAGTGGGCATCCTTGTCTTGTTCCTGATCTCGAAGGAAAGGCTGTCAGCTTCTCCCCATTGAGAATGATATTCGCTGGGGGATTTTCACAGATAGGTCTTATGAAGTTGAGGAATATTCCCTCTATCCCTATACTTTGAATCGTTTTCATCAGGAACGGATGCTGTATCTTGTCAAGTGCTTTTTCTGCATCAATTGAGAGGACCATGTGGTTCTTCTCTCTTCTCTTATTGATTTGTTCTATCACACTGATTGACTTGTGAATGTTGAACCACCTTGCATCCCAGGGATAAATCCCACCTGGTCATGGTGGATAATCTTTTTAATGTACTGTTGGATCCTGTTAGCTAGGATCCTGTTGAGAATCTTGGCATCCATGTTCATCAGGGGTATTGGTCTGAAATTCTCCTTTTTGATGGGGTCTTTGCCTGGTTTGGGGATCAGGGTAATGCTGGCTTCATAGAAAGAGTCTGGAAGTTTTTCTTCTGTTTCTATTTTTTGAAGCAGCTTCAGAAGAATACGTATTATTTCTTCTTTGAACGGTTGTTAGAATTCCCCAGGGAATCCGTCAGGTCCTGGGCTCTTGTTTTTTGGGAGGTTTTTGATCACTGCTTCAATCTTGTTACTAGATATTGGTCTATTCAGGTTGTCAGTTTCTTCCTGTTTCAGTCTTGGAAGTTTACAGGTTTCCAGGAATGCATCCATCTCTCCTAGGTTGCTGAATTTATTGGCATATAGCTGTTGATAATAATTTCTGATGATTGTTTCTATTTCCTTGGTGTTAGTTGTGATCTCTCCCTTCTCATTCATAATTGTATTAATTTGGATCCTCTCTCTTTTCTTTTGGATTAGTTTGGCCAGAGGGTTATTGAGCTTATTGATTCTTTCAAAGAACCAGCTTCTAGTTTCGTTGATGTGTTCTATTGTATCTCTAGTTTCCAACTCATCGATCTCTGTTCCAATCTTAATTATTTCCCTTGTGCATGGGGTTGGCTTAATGTCTTGTTGATTTTCCAGTTCTTTACTTTACTATTTTTAATTCCAGTATAGCATAATAGTATAACAATGTTTATATTAGTTTCATATATATAATATAGTGATTCAACAATTCTATACATTAGTCAGTGGTCATCAAAGTACATCTACTTTTGTTTATTTTTTTAAAGATTATTTATTTATTTATTTGACAGACAGAGATCACAAGTAGGCAGAGAGGCAGGCAGAGAGAGAGAAAGGAAAGCAGGCTTTTCGCCGAGCAGAGAGCCCGATGTGGGACTCTATCCCAGGACCCTGGGACCATGACCTGAGCTGAAGGCATAGGCTTTAACCCACTGAGCCACCCAGGCACCCCAATACTTGTACTTTTAATCCTCTTCATCTATTTAACCCATCCTCCCACCCACTTCCTGTCAGGTTACCATCACTTTGTTCTCCATAGTTAAAAGTATGGGTTGTTTGGTTTATATATTTTTTTCGTTGTTGTTGATTTGTTTTGTTTCTTCAACTCCATGTATGAATGAAATCATATAGTATCTATCTTTCTTTAACTTATTTCACTTAGCATTATATTCTGTACATCCATACATGTTGTTGCAAATGGCAAGATGTTATTTTTAAGGCTAAGTAATATTCCATTGTGTGTGTGTGTGTAAATATATATCTATCTCACATCCTTTTTATCCATTCATCTATCAATAAATACTTGGGCTGTTTCTGTAGTTTGGCTGTTGTAAATAATGCTGCAGTAAAATAGGGGTGTATCTATTCCTTTGAATTATTGTTTTCATATTCTTAATGAAAAATATTTATGAAATATTTATGAAATATCTTTATGAAATATTTATGAAAAATACCCATTAGTGGAATTACTGGATCATATGACAGCTCTATTTTTAAATCTTCTTAAAAATTTTATTTATTTGACACAGAGAGAAAGAGAGAGAGAGGGAACACAAGAAGCAGTAGTGGGAGAGGGACAAGCAGGCTTCCCACTGAGCAGGGAGTATGATGCAGGGTTCAATCCCAGGACCCTGGGATCATGACCTGGGCCAAAGGCAGCCACTTAATGACTGAGTTACCGAGATGCCTTATTTTCAAGTTTTTGAGGAACCTTCACAGTTTTCCATGGTGGCTACATCAGTTTGCATTCCTATCAACATTGCACAAGGTCTCCTTTTCTTCACATCCTCTCCAACACTTTTTTTTTTCTTGTTTTTTATTTTAGTCATTCTCACAGATGTTAGATGATATCTCACTGTGGTTTTGATTTGTACTTCCCTGATGATCAGTGAGGTTGAGCATCTTTCATTCGTGTGTTGGCTATCTGTATGTCTTTTTTGGAAAAATGTCTGTTCATTTCTTCTGCCCACTTTTTAATTGGATTATTTGTTTCTCTGGTGTTGAGTTTTATAAGTTCTTTATATATTTTGGACACTAACCCTTTACCAGATATGTAATTTGCAAATATCTTCTTCTATTCACTAGCTTGTCTTTTAATTTTGTTGACCATTGCCTTTCTTGCACAGAAGCTTTTTATTTTGATGTAGTCCCAAAAATGTACTTTTTATTTTGCCTCAGGAGATGCATCTATAAAACTTTTCCTACAACCAAAGTCAGCAAAATCACTGTGTTTTCCTCTAGAATTTTTGTGGCATCTGGTCTCACGATTAGGTCCTTACTCTATTTGAGTTAAATTTTTGTGTGTGTTGTAAGAAAGTGGTCCAATTACATTCTTTTGCATGTTGCTGGCCAGTTTTCCCAACACCATTTGTTGAAGAGACTGTCTTTTTCCCATTGCATATTCTTGCCTCCTTTGTTGAAGATGAACAGGCCACATAATAGTATGTTTATTTCTGAGCTGTCTATTCTGTTTTATTGATCTATGTTTCTATTTTTGTGTCAGTAGCATACTGTTTTGATTACTACAACTTTGTAGTATAACTTTAAATCTGGAGTAATGATACTTCCAGATTCCTTCTTTTTCAAGATTGCTTTGGCTATACAGACTCTTTTGTAGTTTCATACAAATTTTACAATTGTTTGTTCTAGTTCTGTGAAATATGCTCTTGCTGTTTTGATAGGGATTGCATTAAATGTGTAGATTACTTTGGGTAGTATAAACATTTTAACAATATTTGCTCTTCTAATCCATGAGCATGGAATTTCTTTTCAATTTCTTTCACCAGTATTTTATAGTTTTCAGAGTATAGGTCTTTCATTTCCTTGGTTAAGTTTATTCCTATTTATTTTTTTATTTGTGGAGCAATTGTAAATGGGATTGATTCCTTAATTTCTCTTTCTGCTGATTCATTACTGGTGTATAGGAATGCAATTTCTAGAAATGGATTTTCTAGAAATGGATTTCTGTACATTGACTTTGTATCCTCTGATTTTACTGAATTCATTTATCAGTTCTAGTGGTTTTTTTGTGGAATCTTTTGGATTTTCTCTGTATAGTATCCTGTCATCTGCAAATAATGCAAGTTTTACTTCTTGTTTACTGATATGGATGCCTTTTATTTGCTTTTCCTGTCTGGTGGTTGTGGCTAGGACATCCAGTACTATATTGAATAAAAATGGTGAGAGTGTATATCCTTTTCTTGTTCTTGACGTTAGGGGGAAAGCTCTTAGTTTGAGGATGATGTTAGCTATGGGTTTTTCATATATGATCTTTATTATATTGAGGAATGTTCACTCTAAACTACTTGTTTTTATCATGACTGAATGTTGTACATTGCCAAATGCTTTTTCTGCATCTATTGAAATGATCATACAGTTTTTATCCTTCCTCTTGTTGAGGTGATGTTTTATCATTTTGATTGATTTGACAATGCAAGGCTGCTTAACCTCTAAAAATAAGTCAGTATATTTTTTCATATCAGCAGACTAAAGAAGAAAATCATATGATCATACAAATTGATATAGAAGAAAAACTGTGACCAAATTCAACTTAAAAGCAGGAAAATAATGCTCAGAAAATTAGGATTAGAAAAGAATTTCTTAAACTGTCACAACATATCCACAAAAATATCCTATGATAACATTATACATAGTAAGAATCTGAAGATTTCCTCCTTGCATTCAGGAATAAATCCAAGAAGCTCACTATCACTCCTATTCAACAAAGACTGCAAGTTGTAACCAGTACAAGACAATAAGGCCTTAAAGACATACAGAATGAAAAAGAAAAGAAAAGAGAAGAAAAGAAAAGAAAATTGTGCCTTTTCAAAATTTAATTATCCACATAGAAAAAAATGTGTAAGATGTAAGAAAGAATTGTGAGTAAAAATATATACATAAATAATGAAAGTAAATCTAAAAATCATTCCTTATAAAATTAATAGCAATCAAATGAAATATGTGATTTTTGATTAATTATAGTCACATTTTCCTCTGCACTCATATCACTCTTTTTCCTCCCCAAAGATTTTATTTATTTATTTGAGAGAGAGCATGAGAGGGGAGAGGATCAGAGGGAGAAACGGGCTCCCTGCTTGATCCTTGGCATGACCTGAGCCGAAGGTAGTCGCTTAACCAACTGAGCCAGCCAGGCACCCCTGCACTCACATCACTCTTCATGAAGACCCGTAGTGAGGATACTATGCACCCCTTTTAGCTGTATGTGAAACTTCTTAATGACATGGATCTCATCCCTTTTAACTCACAGCCCTAATGTGCCTGATAAAAGATTTAATAAATCCTTTGAATCAGAAAGTGAAAAATTAGTAGTAGAGACAATCAGTTCAACTCAAAGATTAAAAACAAGCCTAAAGTGTGAGATTAAAATATACAATAGAAATAAAACACTGGAAATCATAACTTGTAGAGCTTAGTGAGGGTTTCTTAGAGTTTAAAATAATTCTAGAGTTCTTGCTCTATTTTGTGATGAGAAAAATACTGATTAACTTTAAGACTTTGAAATTATTTATGGTAAAATATCAAGAGTAATGATAAAAAATTATAAAAGAGAGTAAATAAATTCTAATCTAGTTGAGGGAAAGATATCAGAATATTAAAAAATATCTAAAAAGAGGAAGAAAGAGGGAAGAAAAGAAATGAATGAATGAAATATATAGCTATACAGAAAACATGAAATACTATGATAAAAATAAATCCATACGTATATGAAAGATAAATGGGCAAAATGCATTTCTTAAAACACACAGATTTCCAAATATAATTTTCACATAAAATATACATGTGTCTACATATTTATATCTAGATGTGGCTTTCAGGAGACAACTGAAACATAAGAAGCTAGAAAAATTGAAGGTAAAGGGCTAGAAAAGGCAAACCAAACAAAAAATGACTGAAAGATAATTGGACAGTATGTTAATATAATTTAATATTAGGGAACAAACAAAAAGCATTATCAAAACTATAGATGGTTTTTAAGTAATGATCAAGATTCCTTTTAAAATGTAATTTTAAAATCTTCCAAACCTATGTACCTATTAAGATAATATTAACCCACAAACGAAAATTTATAGAAATTTTCTATAAATTAACCATTATTAGAAGACCTCAATGCAATTTTGTCGGTAAATGATAGGCCAAGCAGGCAAACAAAACAAAAACAAACAAACAAAATTATTATGAATGTAGAAAATTGGGACAACATAATTAATACCTTGATCTAATGAGCATATATTAATCATTGCACCTCACAGATAATAGCCATCCTTCTTAAGCACATACAGAATATTTAAAAAATTAAACATTACACCAAAAAATGGCATATTAGGCTATAAAGCATATTTGAAAATTTTTCAAAGAATCAGTAATATATTATGTAACAAAAATTAACTAATGAATAAAACAGGAAACTTAAAATTACATTTCTAAAAAACTCACAGGTCAAAGAAGAAATCAAAGAAATATTAAAGTATTCCTATAGTAGAAAAGAAGAAAGTCAGATAATTAGGAGCCTGTCATCTAAAATTAGTTATAAAGAAAACAGACAAAATCCAAAGAAAATAATTGGCAACGAATAAAGAGCAAAATAAATGAAATTAAAAAAATAACAGTATAACAGGTAAGATAAAAGTAGCTAAAAATTGATTCTTTAAAATGAACAATAGGGGTGCCTGCTGGCTCAGTTGGTTAAGTGTCTGACTTCTGCTCAGGCCATGATTTCAGAGTCCCAGGACTGAGCCCTACCTTAGGGGCCCATAGTCAGCAGGGAGTCTGTTACCCCTCCCTCCCCTCATGTTCACTCTCTCTGTCTGTCTCTCTCTAATAAATAAATAAAATCTTAAAAAATATATAAAATTAATAAATAAGAAAAGCTCTAATGAACATTAAAAGACAAAAAGCACAAATAAATGGGAGCCAATGACTATGAATATAGTAAAGACTTAAAACTAGAATCTCTGTATAGTCCTTCTGCACAATTGCAAGACAGTGTGCCTGAGATATCACTACTTTCAAATGTTTTCATAGCCTAGTGGGGCCTGGAGCAATTGAAGCACAGCACAATGATTAAAAAAAAATTGAAGCTGTAGTTAAAATCTTCCACCATGGCATCAACCTCCAGAGAGTGGCTGTTTTAGACTTTGAAAGAAAGATTATTTCTACCCAATACAAACTTTTGCAGAGAATGAAAAAGGAGAAAAATATATCCCAACTCAATTATAAAATGCTGGTATAACATTCATTAATAAACCAACAAAAACAATGTATTAAAGAAATTACAAGGCAATAACAGATGCAAAACCTTAAAGAAAGCAATGACAAACCATATAAAGAAAAATAAAATATTACAAATATATTTATGTAATGTCCACCATGGTTTCACCCAAGAATGCAATATTATTTTAATATTTTAAAAAACCTATTAAAAGAAATTGGAGCAGGGGCAAGATGGCAGAGAAGTAGGAGACCCTGTTTCAACCACTCCCTAAAGTGAGCTAAACATCTACCAGAACACTCTGAACACCCATGAAATCAGCCTGAGATGTAAGATTATACAATTCTGAGAAAAGGCAATTCTCATATCAGATAAATTAGATTTTAAGGTAAAGACTATAGTCAGAAATAAAGAAGGACACTATATCATTCTTAAAGGCTCTATCCACCAAGAAGATCTAACAATTGTAAATACGTATGCAACCAGTATGGGAGCAGCCAACTACATAAGACAACTTAATCAAAATAGTCATATTGATATGAACACATTAATTGTAGGTGATCTTAACATGCCACTCTCAGCAATAGACAGATCATCTAAGCAGAAAATTAATAAAGACACAAGAGCTTTGAGTGACACATTGGACCAGATGGACCTCATAGATATATACAGAACATTCCACCCTAAAACAACAGAATACTCATTCTTCTTGAGTGCACATGGAACTTTCTCCAGAAGATCACATATTCTGGTTCATAAATCAAGGCTCAACCAATACCAAAAGATTGAGATTATTCCCTGCATATTTTCAGACCACAATGCTTTGAAACCAGAACTCAATCACAAGAAAAAGTTTGGAAGGAATACAAAAACGTAGAAGCTAAAGAACATCCTGCTTAAGAATGCTTGGATTAACCAGGAAATCAAAGAACTTAAACAATGCGTGGAAACCAATGAGAATGAAGACACATCGGTCCAAAACCTATGGGATATGGCAAAGGCAGTCCTAAGGGGGAAAAACATAGCCATCCAAGCCTCCCTCAAAAAATTAAAAAATCCAGAATACACCAATTCTCTATATACCTTAAGAACTGGAAATCAACAAGACATTAAGCCAACCCCATGCACAAGGGAAATAATTAAGATTGGAACAGAGATCGATGAGTTGGAAACTAGAGATACAATAGAACACATCAACGAAACTAGAAGCTGGTTCTTTGAAAGAATCAATAAGCTCAATAACCCTCTGGCCAAACTAATCCAAAAGAAAAGAGAGAGGATCCAAATTAATACAATTATGAATGAGAAGGGAGAGATCACAACTAACACCAAGGAAATAGAAACAATCATCAGAAATTATTATCAACAGCTATATGCCAATAAATTCAGCAACCTAGGAGAGATGGATGCATTCCTGGAAACCTGTAAACTTCCAAGACTGAAACAGGAAGAAACTGACAACCTGAATAGACCAATATCTAGTAACAAGATTGAAGCAGTGATCAAAAACCTCCCAAAAAACAAGAGCCCAGGACCTGACGGATTCCCTGGGGAATTCTAACAACCGTTCAAAGAAGAAATAATACGTATTCTTCTGAAGCTGCTTCAAAAAATAGAAACAGAAGAAAAACTTCCAGACTCTTTCTATGAAGCCAGCATTACCCTGATCCCCAAACCAGGCAAAGACCCCATCAAAAAGGAGAATTTCAGACCAATACCCCTGATGAACATGGATGCCAAGATTCTCAACAGGATCCTAGCTAACAGGATCCAACAGTACATTAAAAAGATTATCCACCATGACCAGGTGGGATTTATCCCTGGGATGCAAGGTGGTTCAACATTCACAAGTCAATCAGTGTGATAGAACAAATCAATAAGAGAAGAGAGAAGAACCACATGGTCCTCTCAATTGATGCAGAAAAAGCACTTGACAAGATACAGCATCCGTTCCTGATGAAAACGATTCAAAGTATAGGGATAGAGGGAATATTCCTCAACTTCATAAGACCTATCTGTGAAAATCCCCCAGCGAATATCATTCTCAATGGGGAGAAGCTGACAGCCTTTCCTTCGAGATCAGGAACAAGACAAGGATGCCCACTCTTGCCACTCTTGTTCAACATAGTACTAGAAGTCCTAGCAACAGCAATCAGACAACAAAAAGAAATAAAAGGTATTCAAATTGGCAAAGAGAAGTCAAACTCTCTCTCTTTGCAGATGACATGATACTTTATATGGAAAGCCCAAAAGACTCCACCGCCAAACTACTAGAACTCACACAGCAATTCAGTAATGCGGCAGGACACAAAATCAATGTACAGAAATCAGTTGCTTTCTTATACACTAACAATGAAAATATAGAAAGGGAAATTAGAGAATCGATTCAATTTACTATAGCACCAAGAACCATAAGATACCTGGGAATAAACGTAACCAAAGCTGTACTCGGGGAACTCCAGAACACTCATGAAAGAAACTGAAGAAGACACAAAAAGATGGAAACGCATTCCATGCTCCTGGATCGGAAGAATAAACATTGTTAAAATGTCTATACTGCCCAGAGCAATCTATACTTTCAATGCCATCCCGATCAAAATTCCACCAGTGTTTTTCAAAGTGCTAGAACAAACAGTCCTAAAATTTGTATGGAACCAGAAAAGACCCCGAATTGCTAAGGAAATGATGAAAAAGAAAAAATTGGGGGTATCACGTTGCCTGATTTCAAGCTTTACTACAAAGCTGTGCTCACCAAGACAGCATGGTACTGGCACAAGAACTGACACATAGACCAGTTGGAACAGAGTAGAGAGCCCAGATGTGGACCCTCAACTCTATGGTCAAATAATCTTCGACAAAGCAGGAAACAATATGCAGCGGAAAAAAGACAGTCTCTTCAATAAATGGTGCTGGGGAAATGGGACAACTTTGTATAGAAGAATGAAACTCGACCATTCTCTTACACCATACACAAAGATAAACTTGAAATGGATAAAAGACCTCAACGTGAGGCAGGAGTCTATCAAAGTCCTAGAGGAAAACATAGGCAGTAACCTCTTCGACATCGGCCAGAACAACTTCCTTCAAGACATGTCTCCAAAGGCAAAGGAAACAAAAGCAAAAATGAACTTTTGGGACTTCATCAAGATCAAAAGCTTCTGCACAGCAAAGGAAACAGTCAACAAAACAAAGAGGCAACCCACAGAATGGGAGAAGATACTCGCGAATGACACTACAGACTGATACCCAAGATTTATAAAGAACTCCTTAAACTCAACACACACAAAACAGATAATCACGCAAAAAATGGGCAGGAGACATGAACAGACACTTCTCCAAAGAAGACATACAAATGGCTAACAGACACATGAAAAAATTTTCATCATCATTAGCCAACAGGGAGATTCAAATCAAAACCACATTGAGATACCACCTTTCACCAGTTAGAATGACCAACATCAACAAGAGAGTAAACAACAAGTGTTGGAGAAGTTGTGGAGAAAGAGGAACCCTCTTACACTGTTGGTAGGAATGCAAGTTCGTGTAGCCACTTTGGAAAACAGTGTGGGGATTCCTTAAGAAATTAAAAATATAGCTTCCCTAGGACCCTGCAACTGCACTACTGGGTATTTTCCCCAAAGATACAGATGTAGTGAAAAGAAGGGCTATCTGTACCCCAACGTTCATGGCCACAGTCGCCAAACTGTGGAAAGAACCATACGCCCTTCAATGGACAAATGGATAAAGAAGATATGTCCATATATGCAATGGATACCCAACTTTTGTTATCAACATGGCCAGGATTGGAGGAGATTATGCAGAGTGAAATAAGTCAAGTAGAGAAAGTCAATTATCATATGGCTTTACTTACTTGTGGAGCATAAGGAATAATATGGAGGACATTGGGAGAAGGAGAGGAGGTGAGTTGGGGGAAATCGGAGGGGGAGATGAACCATGAGATATTGTGGACTGTGAGAAACTGAACGTTTTGGAAGGGATGGGGGTGGGAGGATGTGTGAGCCTGTTGGTGTGTGTTAAGAAGGGCACATATTACATGGAGCACATGGTGTGGTGCATAAACAATGAATCTTGCTTCACTAGAAAAATAAAATAAAATTTAAAAAATTTAACCCCAGAGGAAGATGGCAGTGTAGGAGGACCCTGTGCTTACCCATCCCACGTTTGTAAGTAGGTATCATTCACATCCATGTAAATAAACTGGAGATCAAACCAAAGACTGGCACAGCAAATTCACCATTAAATATAGAGAAGCATCTGAAAGGTTAGGAAGGTCAGAAAGGCAGAGGGAGGCTGTCCACAGGAGAGAGGGAGCTGTACACAGAGAAGGCAGAGTAATGGGACCCCACACCAGGGAACTCATATGGGAAAGACTAATCCTCATATGATTAGGCTTTGCAAACCAGAGGGGCTGAATTTTTTGTATGTGATTATATGGCCAGTGGAACTTGGAGCTTGGAGCTTTAAAAGTCAGCTGTCTCAGCACAGGGCTATCCAAGAGGGAAAGTGATAGCTGGGTTGCCACCCTTAAGGAGACAGCAGCCTTCATGGACAGGCAACATAATAACATCAGTTTACACAACATTACGGGCAAAGTGAAGAGAGAGTTGTTCATATTGATTTCAGGGCATGTGAGGACTTCTCTGAAAATGAGGGACCTGCCAGATGCCATACTCTCCACCCCCACCCTCCAGCATAAACACAGGGCCATCAGTGGGAAGCAGGGCTGTGCAAACACTTGCTACCTAACCTGCTAGCACTGTGCCACACCCACAAGTTCTCCTGAGAACTTACCCACTCCAAGCCTGCTAGCCTCAGCCCTGGGCTCAGGGCAAATTTTGTTAAAGCTGAGGGCACCACACCCAAAAACTGGGTGCATAGCTGCTCGAGTTCTGCACCTAGCCGCATGTCCCCAGTCACCTTTGGGTGCTAGACCAGCTTAGCTCAGCCATCACTGCATACTGAATCTAATCTTGCACCCTTAGCTGCCCTGGTACACGGTCCCCAGCTGTTCCAGCACTTCAGGGGATCTGGCACAGGACTACTGGCCCAGTGAAAATTTTGCTAACACCATTCCCCCATTCCCAAGCTCCCTGGTGGGCACAACTGCCCAAAGTTGTCCTGTCTGGGTCCCACTAGCACTTTGGAGAATAAGCACAGCCCACAATAGGCACAGAGTCAGTGCAGAAAATAACACTGAAAGGAAAAGTAACTCACACACAACATCAGGGCATAAGGGGCACACCTAGGATACTCTCCTGAAGTGCCACATTTTGGTGAACAGGGGACACAGCACTCCAGGGAACTCCAGAACCTCTTCATAAAGCCAACACTTTGAAGAGCAGAAGACTCAGCTGACTTTCTTAACAGAGAGAACAGACAAAAAGTGACTGACAAAATGAGAAGACAGAAATTATCCCAAAGAAAAGAACAGGACAATGCCATGACAGAGATCTAAATAAAACAGATATAAATAAAGTGCCTGATAGTGAATTTAAAGCAATAATCATGAAGATATTGACTGGACTTGAGAAAAGAATGGAAGACATGAGTGAGACCCTTAACACAGAGCTAAGGAATAACATAGCAGAGATAAAACGTTTAATAAATGAAATGAGAAACATGGTTGACAAAATGAACAGTGGGATAGAAGAAGCAGAGGAACAAATGAGGGACCTAGAAGAAAGTAATGGGAAATAATGAAGCTGAACAAAAGAGGAAAAAATAATTATGTGAAATTAGCATAGATTTAGGGAACTCAGTGACTCCCTCTAATGTAATAACATTCATATTATAGGAGTCCCAGAAGAAGAGAGAGAAAATGGGGCAGAAAATTTGTCTGTAAAACAATAGCTAAAAACTTCCAAAATCTGGGGAAGGAAACAGTTATTCAGACCCAGGAGGCACATAGAACTCCCACAAAAATCAACAAAAACAGATCCACACCAAGGTATGTTGTAACTTAATTGGCAAAATATAGTGATAAAGAAAAAATTTTTAAAGTAGCAAGACAAAAGAAGACAGTAACTTACATGGGAAAACCCACAAAGCTAGCAGGAAATTTTTCAATAGAAACTTTGCAAGTCAAAAGGCGTGTCATGATATATTCGAAGTGCTGAATGGGAAAAATCTGCAATCAAAATACTCTATTCAGCAAGGCCATTTTTCAGAATTGAAGGACAGATAGTTTCCCAGACAAATAAAAACTAAAGGCATTCAAGACCATGAAACCATTCCTGCAAGAAATATTAAAAGGGACTGAGTGGAACGGAGAGACCAAATGAGATAGTATGAAACTAGGAAACAGAAAAGCATCAAAAAACTGAATATTTTTATAAAAAAATAAGTCAAGGAACTCATAAAATAAAAGGATGTAAAATATAACAAAGTATACCAAAAACGTGGGGAGGAGAGGAGTAAAGAATGAGTTCAAACTGAAAAGATAATCAATATAGTATAGACTGCCAAAAGCAAAAGATGTAATATTACAAACAATATACCAATATATCAAAAAACACTAACTAATGAATATGGGAAGAATAAAGGGAAAGAAATCCAAAATAACACTAAAAAACAAAACAACCCAGCAAACCCTTAAAGAGAGAAAGACAAGAAAGGACCAGAGAAAATCTTCAGAAACAACCACAAAGCAAATAAAATGACAATAAATACATATCTTCAATAATTACTTTGGTATGTATATGAACTAAACACTCGAATCAAAAGACAGAGGGTGATAAAATGGATAACAAAACAAAACCCATATATATGCTACCTACAAGAGAGTCATTTTAGACCTAAGGACAGAAGATAAAAAGTTAGAAGATAGAAAAACATCTATCAAGCAAATGGATGTCAAAAGAATGCCAAAGTAGGAAAACTTATATCAGACAAAATAGACTTTAAAACACAAACTGTAACAAGAGACAGGGGCACCTACCTTTGGCTCAGGTCATAATCTCAGGGTCCTGGGATCGAGACCCATGTTGAGCTCCCTGCTTAGCTGGGAGTCTGCTTCTCCCTCTCTCTCCTCCTCACACTTGTGCTCGTTCTGTCTCTCACTCTTTCTCATAAATAAATAAATTAATTAAAAGATTTTAAGAAGAGCCCCAAAAAAGCACTATATAATAATAAAGGGGATAATCCAACAAGATGATATAACAAATATAAATATTTATATACCCAACATAGGAGCACCAAAATACACAAAACATTTAATAACAAACATAAAGGAACTAATCAATAATAATAAAATAATACAATAATAGCAGGGGACCTTAACACCCCATTTACATCAATAGATCATCTAAACAGAAACTCAATAAAGAAATGATGGCTTTGAATGACACACTGAAACAGATTGATTTAACAGGTACATTCAAAACTTTCCATCCTAAAACAGCAGAATATATATTCTTTTCAAGTTCATATGGAACATTCTCCAAAAAAGATCATACATTAGCCCACAATATGAGACTCAACAAATTCAGGAATATCAGAGTCATATCATGTGTCTTTTTTGAACAATACAGGAATGTTCATCTCACCACTATTTTTTAACATAGCACTGGAAGTCCTAAACACAGCAATAAGACATAAAAAGAAATCAAAGACATCAAAATTTGCAAAGAAGAAGTAAAAGTTTCACTATTTACATACGACATGATACTATATAGAGAAAATCCAAAAGACTCCACCAAAAGAACCACTAGAACTGATCAACAAATTCAGTAAAGTCACAGGTTACACATTTAATGTACAGAAATCTGTTCCATTTCCACACAATAATGAGGCAGCAGAAAAAGAAATTAAGACACAGTCCCATTTACCAAAAGTTATAAAGTTATATATAAAAGTTATATATATATATACATATATATATAACTATATAGTTTTATATAAAAGTTATACCATGAACCAAAAGTTATAAGATACTTAGGAGTAAAACTTATCAAAGAGGTGAAAAACCTGTACTCTGAAAGCTATAAAACACTGATGAAAGAAATTGAAGGTGACAGAAAGAAATAGAAAGGCATTTCATGCTTATGGATTAAAAGAACAAATATTGCTAAAATGTCTATACTATCCAAAGCAATCTACACATTTAATGAAATTCATATTAAAATATCAACAGCATTTTCACAGAGCTAGAAGAAACAATTCTAAAGCTTGTATGGAACCACAAAAGACCCTGAATAGCTAAAACAATCTTAAAAAAAAGCAAAGCTGGAGACATCATGATTCTAGACTTCAAGTTATATTACAAAGCTGTAGTAATCAAAACTATGCTACTGGCACAAAAATAAACACATTATTTTAAATCAATGGAACATAATTGAAAACCCAGAAATGAACTCACAATTATATGGTCAATTAATCTTCAACAAAGCAGGAAAGAATATCCTAAGGGAAAAAGACAGTCTCTTGAACAAATGGTGTTGGGAAAACTGAATAGCAACATGCCAAAGAAAGGAAATGAACCACTTTTTTTATACCATACACAAAAATAAATTCAAAACATATAAAGAATTCATAAAACTCAACACCAAAAAACAAATAATCCAATCAAAAATATGCAGAGGACATGAACAGTTGTTTCTCCAAAGAAGACATACAGACGGCCAATAGACACATGAAGAGATACTCTTCATCAGTCATCGTCAGGGAAATGGAAATCAAAACTACAATGACGTATCACCTCACACCTGTCAGAATGGCTAAAATAAATACACAAGAAACAACAGGTGTTGGGAAGGATGAGGAGACAAAGGAACATATTTGCATACTGCTGGTGGGAATGCAAACTGGCACAGCCACTGTGGAAAACAGTATGGAGATTCCTCAACGTCAGGTTTGGCCAGCAAACCCTGAGACTTTATTCCAAACACCTAAGTAGGAGAAAGGAAAGGGCCTGGGGACCAGCCTCCCTAGTGGCAATAGGCCTCAAGCCAAACTCTACCTCTATTTTTATTATGCATGTTATCAAAGAATCAAGATTAGAAAGAAATGTAAAGTTTCAATAACTAGGGCAGTGACATTTATGGGCATTGTGTGATTAGAATTATCTGTGTTCATGACTTGCAGGCAGGATGTAGGTGACTATTAAGGATTTGTGTCTAACCTAAGTTAAGCATCTGTCCCTTGGGAGATAGCATTGAGCCACAATTAGGATATGGCTGCTTTTAGCCCAGAAAGTTCAAAGGAGGCCCAGTTTTCTGGTCACTTCTTTGCTTTTCAACTAGCCTCTCCCAAGGAGGATTGTGCTTATCATATCTTACCTAGCAAGTCATTGTGAATTCCCACGCCTAAAAAGTTAAAAAGAGAAGTATCCTACTATCCAGTAATCACACTACAGGGTATTTACCCAAAGAATACAAAAACACTAATTCAAAGGGATACACAAGGCAAGCTGGTATAGCCACTCTGGCAAACATTATGGAGGTTCCTCAAGAAGTTGAAAATAGAGCTACTCTACAACCCAGCAATTGCACTACTGGGTATTTAACACAAAGATACAAATGTGATCCAAAGAGGCACCTGTACCCCAATGTTTATAGCAACAATGTCCACAACAGCCAAACTATGGAAAGAGTCCAGATGTCCATCAACAGATGAATGGGTAAAGGAGAAATGGTATAGATATACAATGGAATATAATGCAGCCATTAAGAAGTAGACTCTTGACATTTGCAATGAAGTGGCTGGAACTAGAGGATATTATGCTAAGTGAAATAAGTCAATCAGAGAAAGATAATTACCATATGATCTCACTGGTATGTGGAACTTGAGAAACAAGGCAGAGAATCAGAGGGGAAGAGAGGAAAAAACGAAATAAGACAAAACCAGAGAGGGAGACAAACCATAAGAGACTCTTAATCTCAGGAAACAAACTAAGGGTTGCTGGAGTGGAGGAGGGTAGGGGGATGGGGTGGCTGGGGGATGGAGTGGCTAGGTGATGGACATTGGGGAGGGTATGTGTTATGCTAAGTGCTGTGTATTTGTAATACTGATGAATCATAGACTTATGCCCCTGAAGCAAATAATACATAACATGTTTATGCAGAATTATCTACAATAGCCAGCATATGTAAGTAGCCCATGTCCATTGACTGATGAGTGGATTAAGAAGATGTGGTATATATATAAATATACAATGGAATATTTAAAAAGAATATTTAAATTGCCATTTGCAATGACATGGATGAATTTAGAGAGTATTATGCTAATTGAAATAAGTCAGTCAGAGAAAGACAAATACCATATGATTTCTCTCACATGGAACTGAAAAAAACAAAACAAATGAAAAAAGGAAGAAAGGAAAGAGTGAGAGAAATCAAGCAGCAGACTCCTAAGTATAGAGAACAAACGGTGGTTACCAAGGGGCAGGGGGTGGGGGGATTGGGTAAAATATGTGATGGGGATTAAGGAGGGCACTTGGGATCAGCACAGGGTGATGTAATTATTGAATCACTATATTGTATACCTGAAACTAATATAACACTGTATGTTAAATAACCAAAAGTAATCATAGATAAATTACTAGAAATAATAAATAATTCACCAAGATTTCTAACTAATATCCCCCAATTACTTATTTTCTTTACCCTAAAATACATATGTAATATTTTCTAATTTAAAATAAGGAATTTTAAAATATTATTCTCAAATTTAATTTTTACAATGTTAACTCCATGGTAAGCATTAAACAAAGTATTTTCTCCTATCATCAGAATTAAAGATTTTGCACTATGTTTTATTTATTTTTTTGAGAGAGTTGGGGAAAGAGCGAGGAATATGTGAAAGCATGAGCACAGGGATGGGCAGAGGCAGAGGGAGAAGCAGGCTCCCTGCGAGCAGGGTGCCTGAAGCAGGACTCTACCCCAGGACCCCAGGATCATGACCTGAGCTAAAGGCAGATACTGAACTGACTGAGCCACCCCGGTGTCCTACAGTGTGTTTTATTTTTTATTTATTTATTTTTAACAAGCCTTTTCCCTCCCTCTCTCTCTTTATTTTTTATTTTTTATTAACATGTATTATTATCCCCATGGGTACAGGTCTGTGAATTGCCAGGTTTACAGACTTCACAGCACTCACCATAGCATATATCCTCCCCAATGTAAATAACCCAACCACCCTCTCCCTACTACCCAATGCCCCAGCAACCCTCAGTTTGTTTTGTAAGATTAAAAGTCTCTTATGGTTTTTCTCCCTCCCAATCCCATCTTGTTTCCTTTTGTCCTTCCCTACCCCCCAAACCGCCCACATTGCCTCTCAAATTCTTCATATCAGGGAGATCATATGATAATTGTCTTTCTCTGATTGACTTATTTCACTCAGCATAATACCCTCTAGTTCCATTCACATCATTGCAAATGACAATATTTCATTTCTTTTGATGGCTGCATAGTATTCCATATATATACCACCTCTTCTTTATTCATTCATCTGTTGATGGACATCTAGGTTCTTTCCATAGTTTGGCTATTGTGGACATTGCTGCTACGAACATTCGGGTGCACATGCCCCTTTGAATCACTACATTTGTATCTTTTGGGTAAATATCCAGTAGTACGATTGCTGGGTCATAGTGTCTATTTTCTCTATAGTCTCTATTTTCAACTTTCTGAGGAACCTCTATGCTCTTTTCCGAGTGGTTACACCAGCTTGCATTCCCACCAACAGTGTAGGAGGGTTCCCCTTTCTCCGCATCCTCGCCAGCATCTGTCATTTCCTGACTTGTTAATTTTAGCCATTCTGACTGGTGTGAGGTGGTATCTCATTGTGGTTTTGATTTGTAGTTCCCTGATGCCGAGTGATGTAGAACACTTTTTCATGTGTCCGTTGGCCATCTGGATGTCTTCTTTGCAGAAATGTCTGTTCATGTCTTCTGCCCATTTCTTGATAGGATTATTTGTTCTTTGGGTGTTAGGTCTGATAAGCTCTTTATAGATTTTGGATACTAGCCCTTTATCTGATATGTCGTTTGCAAATATCTTCTCCCATTCTGTCAGTTGTCTTTTGGTTTTGTTAACTGTTTCTTTTGCTGTGCAAAAGCTTTTGATCTTGATGAAATCCCAATAGTTCATTTTTGCCCTTGCTTCCCTTGCCTTTGGTGATGTTCCTAGGAAGAAGTTGCTGCGGAGGAGGTCGAAGAGGTTGCTGCCTGTGTTCTCCTCAAGGATTTTGATGGATTCCTTTCTCACATTGAGGTCCTTCATACATTTTGAGTCTATTTTTGTGTGTGGTGTAAGGAAATGGTCCAGTTTCAATTTTCTACATGTGGGTGGCCAATTTTCCCAACACCATTTGTTGAAGAGGCTGTCTTTATTCCATTGGACATTCTTTCCTGTTTTGTTGAAGATTAGTTGACCATAGAGTTGAGGGTCTATTTCTGGGCTCTCTATTCTGTTCCATTGATCTATATGTCTGTTTTTGTGCCAGTACCATACTGTCTTGATGATGGCAGCTTTGTAATAGAGCTTGAAGTCCGGAATTGTGATGCCACTGACTTTGGCTTTCTTTTTCAATATTCCTCTGGCTATTGGAGGTCTTTTCTGGTTCCATATAAATTTTAGGATTATTTGTTCCATTTCTTTGAAAAAAATGGATGGGATTTTGACAGGGATTGCATTAAATGTATAGATTGCTTTAGGTAGCACAGACATTTTCACAATATTTGTTCTTCCAATCCAGGAGCATGGAACATTTTTCCATTTCTTTGTGTAT
Organism: Martes martes; assembly: GCF_963455335.1. NCBI lineage: Eukaryota > Metazoa > Chordata > Mammalia > Carnivora > Mustelidae > Martes > Martes martes. The sequence goes on along the minus strand of NC_137889.1, from coordinate 184,857,749 downwards.
TCCTCAGTTTCTTTCATGAGTACTTTATAGTTTTCTGAGTACAGATTCTTTGTCTTTTTGGGTTAGGTTTATTCCTAGGTATCTTATGGTTTTGGATGCAATGGTAAATGGGATTGACTCTTTAATTTCTCTTTCCTCTTTCTTGTTGTTGGTGTATAGAAATGCAACTGATTTCTGTGCATTGATTTTATATCCTGTCACTTTACTGAATTCCTGTATAAGCTCTAGCAGATGTGGAGTGGAGTCTTTTGGGTTTTCCACACAAAGTATCATATCATCTGCAAAGAGTGATAGTTTCACTTCTTTGCCAAATTGGATGCCTTTAATTTCTTTTTGTTGTCTGATTGCTGTCTCTACCTTTTTTTTTTTTAAGACTTTATTTATTTGTTAGAGAGAGAGCACAGGCAGGGGGAGCAGCAGACAGAGCAAGCAGAGGGAGAAGCACACTCCCCGCTGAACAAGGACCCCAAAGCTGGACTCAATCCCATGACCTGAGCCTAAGGCAGCCGCTTGACTGAGCCACCCAGGCATCCCCTGTACTGTGTTTTAAAGTTAATGAGTTAGTTACTTCATTTGGCTTTTAAAGAATTTTATTTGGCAATTTAAAAGAAGAAAATGTGTCTTTTAATAAAGTTCCCACATTTAAGAAAATCTACTTAGTCCTTTTATATGTGTTGGATTAGTTAGAACTATTAGTAATATATATGTAATTATAACCAGATTAATAATCAAGATCAATCTTCAATTTTAACTGTAGTTTACAAGTTTGGGAGAACAAACAGAGTTAACAAATATTTTAACAAATGTGGTTATTCATAGCAAAAACTGAAAATTGAAACAAACAAAAAGCATTTGATTTCAAATTTGCAAAGCAACTTTTCTTGAAACCATTATATGAAATGTTCAATTAAAGAAGAAAATTCTTTGTCCTTGTTAGCATCATTTTAGACAGACTAAACTTTATATCAAGAAGTAGAATGAAAATTTAACTTACATTTTGTAACCACAAATATATAAAAATATTTATCTACTTAACATGATGAAATTGTCCCCAAGGTTTGGCTTCTGTAAATACCTGTGTTAACAGAGCTCCCTTCTAGGAAGTTTCTTCTTCAGTTGTGACTAAGGCCTGTTTTTGTTTCTGCTACAATTTCTGTTTAAGGCTGAAATGAAACATTCTGTGCTCCCCCCCCACACCGGCCTGGCATTGATGGCTTTGCCAAGATAAACTATTTTCAAAGTGAATCTTTGCATAACTAAACAAATTAAAATATTTCATGGAAGTAAGGGATATGCTATAATCAAATTCCATGTGATATTTACCCCAAATAATCATTTAAGTTTTTTATGGGTAATTATAATTTCTGATAACACCTAGGCAGAATAATAAATTCTTCAATTAAGTTATACTTGGTTCACAATTTTAAAATTCTGCTTTCTAGATCATGGCCCACATATGCAGATTATTCAGTTGAGCCAAAATGACTTCAAAATATTTATATAAAAGGCAAAGGAGAAGTTAAAAAAGAGCTGTTTTATACTCCCTGAAATTACCTGTTTTGTCATTAAAACATTCTACCTTATACCCTTACTATCATAGGATTATTAAGACACAATTCTATACAGACATCAGTCACTGAGAAACTAAGTCAAGCTGCTGAAATGTAGAATGTGTGCAGAACTGAAATAGAATAGAAAAAGAAAAAGAATTTTACTCCTGTGAGGGGCTTTAGCCAATTTAGAGCTGAGGTCAAAAATAGATCAAAGGGAGATGAGGTGGTAAAACCAAGGTGAGAAACACTGCAGCACTGAATAACAGAAACAATGGAAAAATACTTCAGGGTGTGTGCGTGCGTGTGTGTGTGTGTGTGTGTGTGTGTGTGTTAAACCAAAAAGAGAAAGCTTCATTGTTTCAGCTGTAGAAGTCATACAAATATCGACTGCTATCTATTACTCTTAGACAGTATTTGCATATTATGCAGTTTTTCTCCCCCTTGTATATCAGAAACAGTGTAAATGGGATATATTGATTTCCTCTATCATTCATTAAACCTCCTTCACTGTTATTTTTAACACTGCCCCATCAAAGTGTTTCTCAATATCACAATAGTATCTTGGAATTTTATATGGGTATGCAAATAAAAGTCTTGTGTTTTATGACAGTACCTTTTAAAAATATGTCTTAAGGAAGCTTCCAGTATAATTATTACAAAATAATTTATATTTATATTATTGAAAATAAATATCTAAAGGATCTACTCATGAGATTATTTGTCCTTCTAGAAAAAGAACTGAATAAAAATTGATGTTGGGCTAAAATCTAGAAAACTATTTAGAAATGTATTTTCCTTTGTAATTAAAAAGCAAAATCTGTCCAGTATATTTCGTCTAATTAGTATTTAAAAAGTAACTGCATTTCTCAAATATGTGAAAATGTATATATGTAGTTTTAAGAATCCTAATTATCATATACTTTATGAATGGCAAAAAATACTATCTTTCCAAACGCCATGTAAACGCCAAGATTTACTTATTTCAGAAAAATGATACATCTATTATTTGCTCTAAATTCTATTCTATTAAATAATTTCTGGAGGATGTTAAGATTATCATTAATTCCTAGTTTGAGTCAGTATTTTAACAGTAAATACTAAACAAGTACAGGCTTTTTGTTACTTATATAAAAATAAGTAAATAATCGAACAAACAAATAAGGATAAAGCAACTTCACTGCAAATTCTCCATATTAGCTGACTTAAACTGAAGCTTACAAAAGTTGGAATTGGATAGCATGTATGTTTTCTTTCCTTCACTGGTCTTCCTACCACTAAGAGTGCTGTGCTATTAGGTGAAATAGAATCCCAATGAAATTCTTCTTTATCTCTGCTTATGATCCAATCCCTAAAAACAGAGTCCAAGGCACACCAGTTTATACCACTTTGGGGATTTTAATTGTTTGCTTTAAATGTTTAATTGAGCTCTAGTGAATTTCACATTAAACAAAACAAAACAAAACCATAAATCCCCATGTAAGCACCAGGTTTAAAAAAAAGAAACCGAAGAATGTATTACATGAGCTGCATCACTAGTATTCAAGGTGAAGGAGAGCAGGGCAGAGGAAAGATTTTAGGAATGATAAACAGGGTCAGCGGCTTTTCATTAGCATGTGATGGATATATAAAGCAAAGTTACTCTCTTTGGAGCAGGTTTGGTTATATTCACACGAAACGGGCATATTTAGAACAGGTAAGTAATCAACAATTTTAAAATCAAAATATCTTGGTCCAAAAAATAAACTCCATTCTGCAGTCTCACAAGGCATAAGGTGTACCAGGCAGGAACCAAAGGGGGTTCCTTCTGCAGCTGGGTTACACCCTTTCTCTGGGCAAGGAAAGCATGATGCACCCTAGGAAGGTCCAGATTTTCTCATGTGTGTGAAGGAATTTATCCTTCACATGAATTCATCTTTCATTTAAGTAATAAAAGTAATAAAAATAATAACATTTATTCATCTACTTACTCTCTCAGGCATTCCCAGGTATCATTTAATCCCCACTGTAGTAACCTCATCAGGTAGGTACTATTTTCATTCCTATTGTACAATTGAGAAAATACACATAAAGGTCATAGAAATTGGCCAACTTTAAAATATTAGCAATTGCAGGATCCAGGCTTTGACCCAAAGATACAAAATTTCTTAAAAAGAGAAGTCAGAGATGGATTTTGATCATTTCCTGAAGTTAACAGAACAGAAAACATTAAAGATTTATGTCATTCTCAGTCCTGTCTTTTAAAAAGGTAAAGGAAGCTATTTTCTACATCAATTCATGAAATCACCCAAACTTCCCATACTCTTACTTATTATAATCCCTAAAAGAAGCAGTATTTTAACTACAAAGTATTTCTAGAAGACTAGATATGCACCTTATATTATCTGATACACTTATATTTAAAAGTCAAAGCCCAGTTATATTTGAAAATATGCACATTAAATTTCAATTTATACAAAATTCTTCTAGGGTAGTCCCTATGAAAATGTTCACTTTAATAATAATTAAAATGATAGCTTACCATATACATATCCATCCTATAGTATGTAAATACAGTCAGCATTTAATTCATCAAGTACAGACTAACACATACACATATAAAACCCTATTTTTTTTCATTTTATATTACCAATGAATCCTAAACTATTAATAGTTAATATAATGCATTTTTTTAATTTTGCCTATTATAGCAATCAGTCAAGTGCATATGTGAAAAATACTTAAGTTCTTTTTTCTCTCAAATCTTTCACCTCCTTGATTTGAGCAACAGCTTCTCTTTGGCTCCAAAACTCTAGGAAGCCGATTTAAGTGGGGTTTAGAGGGGAAAAAAACCCACAAAATCACTTCAAGGCTACCAACAGACTTCAGAGAGCAAAGTAACTTTTCTTTTCATACAATTCAAAGTATATTTCTACCCAGAAGTCACTGAATTTTAGAGAGACTTTATATCACACAAAGTTCTATCATGTGCTATCTTGTGCTTTCCTAAAGAAAGTGTTGCTAGTATTCTTTAGTGATAAATATGAGCACCATGAAGTTATTCCAGAAAAAGAAAATATTTGGAGGTTTTCTTTCCACTCTTCTCTTTAAGCTTCAGCATATGCCATTTTCAAAAGAGCCTCTCTAAATTAATGTCAGGGTGTCCTTGATATAGCAATCAGAACAAATCTGCAGGCATCCTGTTGGGATTAGGTCTGCAAATTATGGCTCAATTAGCCCTATGTGAACAAAGCCAAATGAGCTACCTCAAATTACCCTTTTTTACCCACTTCTTGGTATACATGTCTAAAATGACTTTGTAGTAGGATATTTTGTTATTTTGTTCAAGTCATATCCCTAGTTCCAGCATATGTACTCTTTTGTTCCTTGCCCCTGTACTCTTTTGGGTCTTGCCCCTAATTTCTTTGTTCTATGCCCCTTAATTTTTTGTTTGTCCTTTGCCCCTTCTTTCTCATTTCTAATTTATGTTATCTTGCAAAATAATATTTTAGGAATAAGAAATGAAATAATAAATGAATAAACAAGCAAAAAAAAAATCATTAACTTGCATAACCAATCATGAAGCAAAGTGGAGAAGTTCCATGTCTTTCTGATTCACTGAACATTTACTGAGCACCTGGAGGTCTGAATCGACAATACTTTTTTTTTTTTTTTTAAGATTTTATTTACTTATTTGAGAGCAAATGAGAGAGAGAGAGCATACAAGCACAGCCAGAGGGGAAGGGTAGAATGAGAGGGAGAAGCAGGCTCCCTGCTATCCCAGGACTCTGGGATCATGACCTGAGCCAAAGGCAGATGCCCCACTGACTGAGCCACCAGGTGACCATGAATCTACAATACTTTCACATGTGCTAGTTTACTTCAATCTTTGGCTTGGAAATCAATGATTAAAAAGAGTTTTTAGAACAGCTCAGAAAATGACTAGTAGCATATGTTTTAGCTTGTTTTGGAATATTCACAGGAACTATTCTCGCATGGGAAGGCATTTTTTTCTCCCAGCAACTGGAAAATAATTCAGTAGTGTTTAAACGTGTTCTCAATTGAACCTAAAAGACTAATATATTTAATATAGAACCATCAAAAAATGTTTTAATACGGGGCACCTGGGTGGCTCAGTCACTTAAGCCTTCCACTCCTGATTTCGGCTCAGGTAATGATCTCAAGGAGGCCCTGGGTCAGGATTGTGTTCAGCACAGAGTCTGCTTGAGATTCTCTCTCTCTCTCTCTCTCTCTGCCCCTCCCCTGCTTGTGCTCTTTCTCTCAAAATATATAAATAAAATCTTAAAAAAAAAAGAAGGAAAGAAAGAAAGAAAAGTTTTAGGAGAACTTTTTCTAATTCTCCCTTTTCCAGATGTCCTGCCAGTGCAAAGTTCAAATGCCCACATTGACAAAATCCAATCCAAAAAAGATTATAACAGTATTTATTTTTTACTAGAAGAAAATAGAAAATCCAAGCTAAGCTTCAAATATACCATGATCTTTCATAATTTAAACTCAAAGCTGACAAAATATAGTCATATCCATCCTTGAGGGTGCATGCTTAATTTCCAGAGGAGGAAAAATAATTTTTCATATTTCTTCTAACTTAAAACTGAAGGGGAATGAGAAAAAAAAGATTATCCAACATTTGATTCTGTAAGGACAAGACAAAGAATGACAGCTGGTTTTACCACAGACATTAATGAGTCTTTGGATATAAAGTAGAGTCCCAGAGAAAAGTTAAGGGTGAGGAAAACTAAACTGAAAGGGTAAAACCAGGTTTTTCAGCAATCTTTCAAAAGATATACACCAGAAGCTAGAAGGAACTACGAAAGGGGTAATCATGGGGAAAGCAGCATGGGAAAGAGATGCTTTGCCATGGTTTAACAATAAGTCATAGGGATGCCTGGGTAGCTCAGTGGGTTGAGTGCCTGCCTCCTGCGCAGGTCATGATCCCAGAATCCTGAGATCAAGCCCCGTTTCAGGCTTACTGCTCAGTGGGGAACCTGCTTCTCCTTATCCCTCTCCTGGTCCCCCTGCTTGTGCTCTTTCTCTCAAATCAATAAAATCTTAAAAAAAAAAAATACCAATAGTAAATCATGGCCAGTGAGAAATTTTGAGTAGCAAAGTGAACAATGGTTTTTTTTTTTTTAGGATAAGACAATTTGCAGAGATGAAACACAGAATTCATTCCATTGCCCTAAAATCTCAGTAGAGTCTATTATACCTATAAATTATGTGTCTGGGTCATTTGTGGGAAATTAAGGAAAAGAGATTATCAGTCCAGTTCAGGGTGATGTGCACAGAAGGGACTAGAAATGATAACGAAGTGGGAGAGTGAGATTCTTCTCTCATGGAGTTGAAGAATGAATCTTGTGGATGAACAAAAGCGAGTAAAGCGATAGAGTTTTATTAAGTGAGGTTACAAAAAAGCTCTCAGGGGTGAGAGGGGTCCCAAGAGGGTTGCCACCGAGGGCCTTTAGGATTAGTCTTTCATTGAAGGCTAACTGGGGAACTTAAATCCTTTTAACATCTCTACTGATAGCATCATTGAGTAAGGACTAGCGATAACACCTTCAATGGCTTACTTCCTTTTTAGGGAATGATAATTCTTTGTTGGTCACAAGTAGCTATTATAACAAGACCCCACCTCTGACACCTAGGACAGGACCATCTGGTTTGTTCCTTTATCTCTGGTTTTCTTACACCTCCACAGTTTTGGGATTTCCATGGGCCTGATCACTGAACCCCCTGCCTATCTCTCCCTACCTAGCCCTGCTTGTCCCTTACTCAATAATAAGAGTTCAGTGTATGTAAGAAGTCAGAGCCAGAATGGATGACAAGGCTATGATCCCTTAGAAATCTGCAGAAATTTAAAGTCTGCATAGTACATGGGATAGGCATTCCTGATTTGTACTTCAAGCTCAAGCAACTGAATGAAGTCAGCTGACATTCAGTTTACAAAACAACAACAACAAAACAAAACAAAACAAAAAACCCTGAACAATTACCTCTTTTTTTTTTTTTAAAGATTTTATTTATTTATTTGACGGACAGAGATCACAAGTAGGCAGAGAGGCAGGCAGAGAGAGAGAGAGGAAGGGAAGCAGCTCTCCACTGAGCAGAGAGTCTGATGCAGGGCTCGATCCCACAACCCTGAGATCACGACCTGAGCCAAAGGCAGAGGCTTTAATCCACTGAGCCACCCAGGCGCCCCAACAATTACCTCTTAAACAGAGGGAATGTAAAGTTTAAAGAAACATGGAGAGACAGTTGGAAACTTACACACTTTCTTTAAAGTCAGTCTTCCCTGAAGGGAGAGAGTTAATGAAAAAACCAAAACAAACCAAAAAATACCCCCCCAAAACCAAAAAACTTGCTACCATTTCTCACCCCAAGCTTCTAAGAGAAAATTAAACTGTTTCCAGTTTGAATTAGAAAGGTTTTATTAAGAATATCATTTGAAATATCTTCACAGATCCCACCTGTATTTGGACCCTTTGTAAAAGGGGCTCATGCAGGTTCTGAATACTGAGGGCCTGATTGCTATGGCTGTGTAATGCCTCGGGTCTGGGAGTCTGTTAGTCATCAGGAGCCTGGTGCTAACACATCACAGGTAATAAAGCAATTATTATATGTTGCTGCAGAAAACTGATATGGGGCCTCATAAAACATGAAGGTGTCCAAAGCATGTCTTTTGCTGTAGTTGTCATTTGTACTTTATTAGGATTCCTAAGAACCAGGTCAATATTAGAAAATTGGACATGAGCCCAATCATTGCCTTTTGTTGACAGCTTAACTGAGCCAGAACCTGAATCTCCATTCCTCACACTTAGCAGACAGAATAGACTTCTGTTTCCAATAAGCTCTTAACAAAAAGAATCTATGAAGACTGCATGTTTACAGAAGTCTGTGCACTGTGAGGAGAAGAATGTGAGACCATCTGACAGACTGCAGCCCCCGTGAATGTGTTTTACATGTAGGATTTCACTAAGCTTCCTGGGTAAAGCTAGAATATGACAAGGTACACAAATTTGGGAATCCTAATGAGGAATTATTCTGGGGGCAAATGTTAATTTTCAGGTATTGTTTATGTTTCCAACTTACCGGTTTTCCTTAAGAAAATGTATAAGCTATCAACCAAAGTATGTATCATCAATATGTTTATCTTAGTGAGGAAAGCACACTTAAATATCCATGTTCTAACTATACACGATCATATCTTAATGGCATCGTGAGACCAAATTAGAGGTTTCATACAGCTATATATTTTTAGAAGCATTGTTATTCTTTACAGCTGAGGATAAATCAATTATGTGCTAACAAAGTTCTGACAGAATGTTGATTTATACTGTCGCACCACAAAAATAATATTTTATTCATTATTCTTCTTTGCCTGTTTTGTTTCAGCTTTTAACTCCCAGACATCTACATTTACAGAGACACCAGATAGCTCTAAGTGTTACCCTTTAGATATGAGGTTAACAGAAATGTCTTCTGAATTATGCTATGTCTACTTGATCATTATCAAATTCATTCATCCAAGCAAGTTCCTCTGGGATATGGAAGAAACTATGGGTTCCATTTTTAATGACAGCAATCAAAAGCATATATTCATTCATTTCCTTCCTTTTTGAGTAGTAAAATAGGATCATATTCATGCTTTAAGATAACCATTTTAAAAATCTTCCCTCCATTGACATTCTATCAAAATTTAATGTTTCCTAAATAGAGAGCAACATTCAAGGTAACATTGCTCTCTAATGGTTTGGCCTTCTTAGAATGTATGTTCATAAATCTCAAATTTTACAACATGGGGTTAGTTAAAATGAGCTCAGAAATTTTTAGAAATAGAGTATAAACATAGTAAATTCTAAAGAATATGAAACATATAGTAACAATTTTACAAGATTTTTCTTTCTAAAGTTTCTGCTAAAGCCCCCAAAGGTCAAGAACAAAATAAGAGAAGGCCTTCCAAAATGAAAAAAAGACATAGCTAACATAAAATACGCTTTTATAAAAAAGTGTCTGACAGAGCCAGGAAACATCCAGATATTTAGCCAAATGTTTTTCTAGATGTATCTGTGAGGGTTTTTTGGATGAGATTACCATTTGAATGGGTAGAATGAGTAAAGCCAATTGCCCTCCCTAATACGGGTAGCCCTCATCTAATCAACTGAAGACCTGAATAGAATAAAATGGCTGACATTCCCATAAGGAAGAGAGAACTCCTACCTGACCATTTGAGTTTGAACATCAGTTTTTTTTGTTTTGTGTTTACTTTTTTTGTTTGAGAGAGAAAGAGAGGGAGAACATGAGCAGAGAAAGGGAGAAGCAGTCTCCCTGCTATGTAGGGAGCCCACTGTAGGGCTCTCAATCCCAAGACCATGAGATCATGACCTGAGCCAAAGATAAGACGCTTAACCAACTAAGCCACCCAGGCGCCCTTGAACATCAGTCTCTTTATGCCATTAGACTCAAACTGAAACTTGTTTCTTCTTAGGTCTCAGGCTTTTTGGACTAGAATTTACACCATTAGCTCTCATGGTTCTTGGGCATTTAGACTGGGCTGGAAGGAAATCACCAGCTCTCCTGGGTCTGCAGCTCATATGGAGATATACATAATAAGATATTATATACACCTAGATTTAGATAATATGTAGGTGTATATAAAATATTTTTTATAAGGAATATATATATATATGTGTGTGTGTGTGTGTGTGTGTGTGTATATATATATATATATATATATATATATCCTATTGGTTTTCTCTGGAGAACCCCAGCCAATACAGCTAAAACTGTCACAAGATGACTATATTGGAAACAAGCTATATTGCCATTCCTGATACAGTGAAGGAGTGTTTTCCATAGTCCAGATGAGATCTGCAAGTGGTAGCTGCCTTTAGGGTCACTTTTCAAAGAGACTCTATCAAAGAGCCCCTCCTCAGCAAAGAGACACTGGAGATGTACTGTTGGATGAGGAGGCTGAAGGCATTATCACACAGCCCTCAACAATGAAGAGGCATTACCTAATGCAAACCAGCCTGCAGTCTTTGAAATCTCAAAGAAAATCATCAGAATATCTCAAGAGAGAAAGATTTAGTGTTGAACTTGAACACACAGATGTCAGGTCAAAACTGTATTTGTTAAAGTAGATCGTTATGCCCCCTACTCTTCTCCCTTCTGTTCCAATCCAAGAATGGTCACAAGACAAGTAAGAGGGAGAAATGGAGAAAACTTACCAAATTGACCATGCTCATTCCCTTAACTCACTGCAGGCTTCCTAGACTGAAGCACATGTATTCAAATTATGTCCCAAGTGTTCAAATTCACAGAGACGATGTGATATGTTCTTTATAGAAGTAACATTGTTATGCGGCATTTACCAGGAACTTTTTACTGTCTAGGAAAAACTGGAAAAATCTATAAGGACTGATTAAGATCTGTTCCAGAGCCTGGAGAAAAAAAGCCTAGTCGATGTGCAGGAATAATTACAGAGAAAAGGAATCTTACTTTATAATTTCACTCAATTAAGTTCCCACTTATTCAATATAATCATTAATAGTCATTTGTGAAAGTGGTATTTGGACAGGAAAATATGTGAATAAATCCCAAAATATGGGAAGTATTCTTGTTATTTCTCAGTTATTTTTACCTCAGTTTAACAAATACTTAAAGTATGTCTGCACTATGCCAAATGTTGTGTTAACTTTTGAGTGTACAAAAATGAATAACAAAAGCTCCCTGAAGGAGCTTAGTGTGGAAAAGAAATATGTGAACCATAATTTCCACACGATGCACTTAGTAGTTCTGGTAGAGATGGCCAGAGGAACTTAGAAGATTCTGTGGAGGGAGCCCCACCACTACCAAACACCCTCACGGGGTGACTGGACACAGCACTCAATGCGTTCTGGCCCCGATGTTCCTGTTCCAGGCCTTGGAAGTCAGTCAGGCACCTTAGAAAGTACGTATCCCTAACACTCTGTAAAAATGGTTATTTCTCCACATAAGAAAAGGTTTCATATGAAAATCATACATTCACTTGACTCTTCTGTCTACATGGTCACTCCTAAGGTATCAAGATTTGTGGGGTTTGGTGTCCAAATATGCTGAAAATAACTTTTAAATAAAAATATTAATTCAAAATCTACCACTACATAATAGTAAATCACAAAAATATCTAAATCTGAAGTGAAAAAGTGCCCAAATTATCTAAGCTATGGATAAAAGTTAGGACTATTCAACATAAGGGACAATGGACTGGGTTAAAATAAACCCAGTGTAAAACAACTTTTCCTTTTTCCTATTTTACACTTTTGGGCTAGGGTAAAGTTTATAAAAGCTGTAAAAATCATCTTTAGTTCTTCACAGATAAATTTAGGCCAGGCAAAGCAGCCTCTGTAGGTTGGAGGATGGGGGAAACATTCTCCATGGGAGCTGCACAAGAGAGCCCACTAATTATGTGCATGAATCCTCACAAGACTCAGACTTACCTCTGAGCTAAGTCTGTGGGGAAATAAAACAAACCAGTGTAGCAAAGCTTGGAGAAACAGACTGAGATTTGAACCACTAACTCAGACTAACCCCTGAACTACATGTATGTGCAGGAAAGACATAAGTAGCCCAGGAGTGCCTTAGAGATTTGAACCACTACCAACAGAAGGCAACAGAACTTAAGGTCTGAACCTAACTGGACTGATTGCCTGCTAAAACAAACACATCAGTATTATCTAGAGGATTGTAACACAACTCAGAGTCTACAGACTGCAACATTCACAATGTTCAGGACAAAACTCAAAATTACTCAGCATATAAAGAAATCAGGAAAATCTGAAAAATTTTCAAGGGAGAAGATTATCAGCGAATACCAACCTTGAGATCAGACAGATAGAACAAATTATCTGACACAGATTTTAAAGCAGTTATTGTTACTATCCTCCTGAGATAAATAAAAGGCAAATAAATATCTTCTAACAAAAACCCACATAGTAACGGTAAGAAGTAGAAAATGCAATAACTAAAGTAAAGCAAACAAATAAAACACCTTACTAGATGGGCCAGACAGAATGGAGAAGAAATTAACTTGAAGATAGTCAGTAGAATTATCCAATCTGAAGAACAGAGAAAAAATATTGGAAATAAAAATTAATAAAGGCTAAAGAACTTTGAAAAAATATCGGAAGTCCTAACCTAAGAAAATTAAACTATTAGGAGAGGAGAAAGACTGGCAGAAAAACATATTTGAAGAAATAATCACCAAAATTTTCTCCAATGTGAGGAAAGACATAAAGGTAAGTGAATACTAAACAGAATTAAACTAATAAAACAAAACAAACAAACAACAACAAACACAGGCACATTATCATCAACTTACTGCATTAAAACATAAATAAAAAATTAAAAACAGCTGGAAAAATGATATATTTTATTATAGGTTGAATTGTGTCCCCCTAAAATTCATATATTATCCCCCTAAAATTCATATATTGAAGTTACATTCTAACCCCTAGGACCCCAGAATGTAACTATTTATATGTAAGGTCTTTAAATAAATAATTACAGGGGCATCTGGGTGGCTCAGTCCATTAAGCAGCTGACTCTTGATTTTGGCTCAGGTCATGATCTCAGGATCCTGGGATTGAGCTCCACATCACCCTCCATGCTCAGTGGGGAGTCTGCTTGAGGATTCCCTCCCCCAATTTTATCCCCCTCCCCCTGTTTTCTCTCTCTATCTCTAATAAATGAATCTTTTAAAAAATAAATAGGTGATTGAAATAAAATAAGATCACTAAGCTGGGGTCTAATCCAACATGACTGGTGTCCTTATAGGAAGAGGAAATTTGGATATAGATATACACAGAGGGAAGACTATGTGAAGAGAGAGGGAGATGGCCATCTAGAAGCATAGGTGTAGGTAAAGATTTCTTACAAAACACTGAAGAAATCAAAACATAAAAGGAAACAGATAAATTGAACTAGATCAAAATTTAAAACTTTTGCTCACTGAAAGAAACCATTTGGAAAACAAAATGGCCAGCCACATACTCAGAGAAAAATATTCACAATGCATGGGTCTCACAAAGGAAATGTAACTGGAATATATAAAGAACTCTTAAACTTTAATAATAAAAATAAACAATCCAATTAAAAAACTAAATGTTTGAACAGTTACCTTAGAAAAGAGTGTATATGACCAAAAAAGTACATGAAAAATGTTCAACAGTATTAATTATCACAATGAGAAACCACAATGAGATACCAATGGCTAAAACTAATTCTCAAAAATCAAACTTACCTGACCCAGCCATAACATTCCCAGCTATCTAACCAAAGGATATAAATACATTATGTCCACAAAACATTTATACAAAAATATTTTTAGCAGCTTTGGTTGTAATAGCCAAAAACTGAATAAATATAAATGTCCCTTTATACATAGGAACAAAGAAATAGGTATAATAATTCTCTAGAACAGTGCTCAGCAATTAAAAAGGAATGAACTATTGATGTACACAAGAGCATAGCGCAAAATCTCAAAACCATAATGCTGAGTAAAAGCAGCCAGATTTTTAAAAAAGTATATTACATTTATATAAAATTCTAGAAAAAATTAAATTATAGATTCAGAAAACAATTGAGTGATTGGAGATGGGAAGATTGTGAAGGGAGGGATGAATTACAAAAGGGCACAAGAGGAGTGCCTTGGTGGCCTAGTCAGTTAAGCATCCGACGACTTTGGCTCAGGTCATGATCTCTGGGTCCTGGGATAGAGGCCCCTGTTGGGCTCTGTGCTCAGTGGGGAGTCTGCTTGTCCCTCTACTCCTCACCCTACTCATACTCTCTCTCTCAAATAAATAAAATATTTTAAAAAAGAGCATAAGTAAACTTTTGGTTATAATGAAAATGCTCATTATCTCGTGATTATTTCTCAGATATAAATATACACATATATACGCACCTGTATGTATACATACATATACACATATATGCATATATATACCTATTTGTGTGTATATATGAGAATTGACCAAATTCTATATTTTAAATACAGTCAAACCTTGTTCTTCATAGTAGTTATGCTCTATACAGTTGTCACAAACACTGAAATAGAGAATATGCAACTATTGCTCTTGGGGAAATAAAGACTAACTTCATGTGAGCCTCTGGTCACAACACTTTTGTCAAACAAGATTCTATTTGCTTATACAGGTTTATTTGCCAACATTCTTGTAAAATAAGCCTGTCACCTCAGCACTGAAAATCTGTTCTTCCGCATTACCACTTAGCAGGTATTTTTAAAATTCTTCCACAGCCTCTTCATCCATCGAACTTACCTCATACACAAATTTAACATTTTTCACATGTTGACATAAATTTCTAGCCCCAAGGTAGAGCCACTCCTTCCTTCCTCAGGGTACCACATTGGCAGTCAGCAACCTGAAACTTAGGAGACACTCCCCCATTAAACCAGAGCACAGTGTATCTGTCAGCGAGGCCCCAAACATCAAGCCAACTCTGGGCTCTAGACTCAGTTTCCTTGTTTTTTGATCTCTGTAAAGAAGATCAGAGATGCAACCCCAGCCAATCAACTTAAGCTGAGTATTTCCTCGTTTCCTGCTTGACTCTTTTAAAAGCTGGAAACCCTTTTCTCTTCTTTTAGAGTTCTCTGAACTCCTGGGAATGGAAAGTGCCACTTCATGAAGTGTTCAATAATGTTTGTTTCTGTCACCTGAAACACAGAAGCTAGCCAGCACTAGTCAAGGAGGGTTTAAGATTTTCCTGACATAAATTTCTTTGGCTTCCAGCCTCACCATACTACAGTCCAATCAGTCATCATCTCATGAACCTACAAATGTAGCTGCTTTCCCACATTTCCCACAGCTTCATCTATAGACGTTACTTTAGTTCTTTCTGGAGCAGCCTCACATACAGACTGACCAATTTCCTCTTCGTCTTTGGGATGTACTGTGTTGTTGATTCATGAACACTGAACTCAAGAGCCAGAAACTCTAGAACTCATGCCTCAACAACCCTTACCTAAACTATCTATTTTCTTGGTTAGGCACATCACAGCCTTCTCAGTGCTTATAGATAGCACTTCAACATTTGGCTTGGGAGACCATTTTAAACAGCAAAATCACTAACAAAAAGCACAAAAATGTGAACAAAGTTTTACTGAAAAGACCTGCCAAAAGGGTCTGTCTATAGGAGGGCGAAACATAAAAACAGAGAAAATTTTTCAAATTCTTTTCTGTCCTCTCCCTGTCTGAGAATGATTGCAAAAGTGCCATGACTATGGATTTGGGGGTAACAAACAAATTTCAGCAAGTAGGTGAATTCACAAACATGGGATTGCAGATAAGGATCAACTGTATGTAGTCTGCTGTACTTCACTTATACGCCAAAAAATTGTGAAGAAAATTGTTGGTTCGTGTTCGGGTGAATGAATGGAGGAGCTTAAGTAACTTGCCGAGCAAAGCCTTCAGTTACAGAGGGACACAACGGCTTGTCTGAGACTCTGGAAAAATAAGCAGTCATCTCCGCCCATTCCTTGTGCGCTGTCTGCAGAACAAAGACCACACCTGACAACGGGTAGTAGCCTAGGCTGCCAGCTTGGTGACACTGAGGCTTCACAGGTGTCCCATCCACACTTGAGCAACAGAACAGGTGGGGAAAAATGGAAATACCAGACCACCCTCCAACACAGTTTATACATGTGTTCCCCCTGCTCTGAAGAGGGAACCAGAACACTTCCTCTGTGGAGACTTGTTACAGGTCTATTCGTTCCCAAGTTGCAAACTAGCAACGGTGACCTAAAAGAAGTCTGTGCATTTTTCTGGTCTAAAATCAGCACACGGAGGGTGTCACTGGAATGACTCTTGCACAGGTAATTTAGGGACTACAGCTCACTCAGTTCTAAATCATGTCTCTTTCCAAGTTTAGTTAGCATACGTGCCACCGAGTAACTTAAAAAAAGAAAAATTTTAGAGTCTCCCTACAAACAACGAATATTGCCACTATTCCTTAAATGTGTCACTGGCCTCCTGTTGCTAAGCTACTCATTTTAAGATTCTTTCTCCACATTCTGTTTTAAATTATTCCTCATCATTCTTATTCATAGATTACATTTGTCTAAATGTGAGCTGCTTTATCTATGTTTAGTTGTTTTAATACGTCTAACAGTTGTTTAAGCTGTTTACTTCTTTTCAGACTTGAATGTCTCCCTCTAGGCTGCTGTCTTTGTGACAGCCTGTTTCTGCCTCTCTGAGAATATGTATTTCTATCATTCTCCATTCTTTCCTTCTCTTTTTCTTCCCTGATTACTATCATTCTGTGTCATTGTTCATCTTTGCGGGTCTTTTTCTTTATCTGCCTTTCAGTTTTTGTCATTTCCTATAACTGACTTTTTTGTTGTTGTTGTTAATTTTCTCTTTTTCATTCCATTATCACAGAGGACAGCCTGGTATAGAGGTAAAGAGTTTGGTCTCTGGAACCAGACTTCTCAGGTTTCAGTACTGAGTTTGACCCTTAGGAGCTATAATGGAGAAGTTATGTACACTTTCTGGGTTTTAGTTTTTTCATCTGTAAAATGAGGATAACCATAACATCCTCATACAGTGTTTGTGAGCTTTCCACGATTCATCCTTAAAATCACTTTTAAAAGAGCCTGCAGGGACGCCTGGGTGGCTCAGTTGGTTAAGCGGCTGCCTTCGGCTCAGGTCATGATTCCAGCGTCCTGGGATCGAGTCCCACATCGGGCTCCTTGCTCCACGGGGAGCCTGCTTCTCCCTCTGCCACTCTGTCTGCCTGTGCTCACACTCTCTCTCTCTCTGACAAATAAATAAATAAAATCTTAAAAAAAAAAAAAAAAGAGCCTGCAACCTAGGGATCACTATTGCCACTTGCTAAATAAATTAAATGCTTAATTGTAATTTATTATCAGAAATACTAGGGAAATAGTATACTGGCATGGAGTCCAGTGATACTGAATTAATTGGAAACAATGACTGGAATGGGCTAAACGGGGCTTTGGAAATATGGTTGGGGCAGAAGGTAGGGACTTGGGAAGAAAACACGATTTAGATACAAACAGAGCCTTTATCATATTTTTGGTTACTATCAATGCATTTAAGAGTGTAGGACAGCTGATTCTTTTTAAAAAAGTGGTGAGAACCAGGAAGCTTCTAAGGGGTCTGCATGAGAGAAGAACAGTGGGTAGGAGGATGATAGGGATGGAAATATCAGAGATAAGTACGGTAAGGTTTTTAGGATAAGGTGAAAGGGAGAGTGGAGTTTGTCTGGGTTCGATCAGGTTCAGAACTGGAGCCTGCTGGATAGCATTTTGAATAAGGCAGAGGCCTTGTCAGGCTCAGGATGAGAAAAAAGCAGTGATTCTAATATGGTTTATACACACTACAGATGCACTGTGTCATCATGGTGCTCCAAAAAACAAGCGGCTATGTGTATGAACTACTTTTCTCTAGGTATAGTACTTATTAACAAAATGAAATAGAAAGCACCAAAAGAATAAATGCTGAAAAAATTCCATCCTGAAAAGACATCTACTTCAGTGATCTGACTTAAAAGAGTTTGATAAACTGTAACCATTGGTAACAAAGCAATTGCGCTGGTTGACTGCAGTTCTGGGAACTTCTCACTGACACACTCAGAATGCCAGTACGAGCTTATCTTTTGGTCAGGATGCTGAGTCACACCAAAAAGTAAGGTAATATTTATTTTTTTATGTAACTTGTTTATTTCCTCTGTCGTGATATTTTTGTTCAAGTCCTGAATTCAATGTCCACCTTCCAGAAGTCACTACCTCATTTAACCATTGTTTCCAGCAAGCCTATAATGAACTCCTTGTATGGGTAGGGCATAATCTTATTTGCAAGTGAAGGAACAAAGCAAAAATTTTCTGATTTGGGGGATCCAAGTCAATTTTGGAAGACCCATTCCACCAAAAAGTAATTACAATAGAAGGTGATAACTATTAACAAGATTAGGTGTAAGTACCATAGGCACAGCAAAGACATTGCGCTTAATTAGATCAAAGATTCTTCTGAAATAAATGGCGATTTTTAACCACATATCACCCTATCTACTATGATTTTCTAATCCATATATAACTGGGGCCTCCTTATCAGGATATATTTATCCTCATGGTTCAAGTTGTT
Organism: Martes martes; assembly: GCF_963455335.1. Lineage (NCBI taxonomy): Eukaryota > Metazoa > Chordata > Mammalia > Carnivora > Mustelidae > Martes > Martes martes. Next base: position 184,839,040 of record NC_137889.1, on the reverse strand, counting down.
CAAAATCACACTGATTTTTTTGTTTGCTTTGTTTTTTGAGTTTCTCTGTTTTCAATTTTATTCACTAGGTATATTTTGTATTGTGTCAATTTACCAAGCTGAAACCATATTTCCCAGAATTCCTTTCACTGTAAGGTTGGCCACAAGAGAAATTTCCTCTCAGGCAGAAAGGAAACAACAGGCATTATCCTCAGAAAGGGTAGTGTAGGATACCAGGGGTCACTGTAGCCCGACACCTTGTTGCTGATCTGCTCCCTCAACTTGTGGGTGTGGGGCAACAGCCAGGCCCACAACTGGATCCTAATAATGAGAAACTGTGGACTCCAAGAAACAAACTGAGGGTTTTAGAGGGGAGGGGGGATGGGGGGGATGGGTTGGTCAGTGATGGGTATTAAGGAGGACATGTATTGCATGGAGCACTGGGTGTTATACGTAAACAATGAATCTTGGCACACTACATTAAAACTAATGAGGTACTGTATGGTGACTAACATAACATTAAAAAAAAAAATGTTGAATCTTACCTGAGCCCTCTACTCCTGAAAAACAGGGATGGTTATGAAATCTCCCCCAACCCTACCCCCATACCCTTTTGTGTTCCAGAAAAAAAAGCTTACTGCAAAGAACCATCCTTACCTTATGACCTAGATAAGACTTACAGATGTTCCCCTTGTCTACCTATGATAAGACCAGACACAGAACCTTGTGTCATAAATGATTAGCTGAACTGCTTGTTTCCACTGATCACTGGGAACAAAATGCTTGTTAACCAAACTTTGTTTAAGCTTCTCTCCTTCCCCGGGTCCCTCAGCTGTGGCCAATATACAAATTTGCTTTAACAGCCACTTCTGAGAATAAGCTGGTCTCTGAGTGAAACAGTCTGTGATCTACTGTCTGCCACACTTTCATCCCACTTCCCCACATCCTTTTTTTCTAGCCTCGTTTACTCTTCTCTATAAAAGAAAAACCCTTCTGCCTAACCTTTGAGTGCTTGAAGTCTTACGGTCACAGCTTTCACCCAGTTGCAACTATCCGTTCCCTCACCCTCACATTCCCCTTATATAATTAAATAGATTTATATAATCTATCTATATATAATATATGATATATATTATATAATCTAAAATATAACCTAAATAATAATCTAATCTTATATAATCTAAAATATTTCAAAAGTTTAATGTGATCCCAAGGAAAGAGATTTCTGTTAATTTAGGGGGAAATATGTAGAGAAATAAGTACAAATCTACATTATCTTATTTTATTATTTTCACAGGCAGTTATTTTTTATCATTTGAATAGTAAGAGAAACTTTAAAAATGGGGAACTTTAAATCTCAGATTTATATAAGTTCATGTGAGAAAACATGCATCAGTGAAGAAAATATCCCTAGTTGGATTAAGGAGTTCACTTAAGGATGTTGTGGGAAAAGAGCATGAAGCATGAAAGGCTTTGAATTCGACGCTTAGGAGTTTGAACTTTATCTCTGTAGCAAAGAAGAGTCCTTGATGCTTTCTGAGCAGAGGAATGATATGGTATGTTAGCTATTTTAGGTTGACTTTTCTATTCTTGATATATAAGACTGTATAGGAAAAACCAAAGCCAGGCAGGTTTGTCATGGCTATAGCAATTGTTTGTATGGTGGTGAGGATGTGAACTAAAATGATTAGAAAGGGGAAAAAAGGATGTTCAAGAGCACCTGAGAATTCCCTGGATTCCAGAAAAACATTACCTTAAACCCAGTGAAAGTTGCCAGATTTAGAAAATAAAAGCATGGGAAACCCAGTTAAATGTGAATTTCAGATAAACAAGTCATTATTGAATGCAAATATATCCCAAATATGGCATTTATCATTTCTCTGAAATTCACATTTAACTGGACAACCTGTTTTTTACCTAGCAATCCTATCCTCACTAACCAATTTCACCTTTAAAATCAGGTTTAATCACTCTACAAAGTAGTTTAACTCTCTTGTTTGATGGCTCAATGATGTGAGAAGACAGAAGTGGCCACATGGTAGCCACAACATCCTGCCCAATTGAGACAGGGAAACTAAAGGGACCCCATGAAAAACTGCTGTTTTGGTGTGGGTTGGGTGTTTTAGTTTTTGTTTGTTTGGTTGGTTGGTTGGTTGGTTTAGTTTAGTTTAGTTTTCTCCTTTTCCTGATTTTATTCTTGCTAGGACCTATACCCCTACCTTACATATACCTTATAGAACAGATAACATGTCGTTCTTGTAAAGGTCAAGGATTTAATGATTTCTTTGGGGTCTACTAACATAATAGAAAACATCAATGGAGTGACTTGAGAGGGTCGTCATGGATGTTTTCCAAGATCCCTGATTCATCAAGACCCCTGGCTCTAGGGTGTAAGTGACTTATGGAAGACACCTCCACCTCTTTATTCCTGGATACTTGGGAAGACATGTGTACCAGACCACTGTCCTCAATAAAAACCCTAGGCCCCAAGCAAAGACAAGACTTACTATTCTTTCCTTTCTGAGTCTCCTGGATCCTCTGTCCATATCTGTATTATCTTTAATAAACCCTATTCTCACTTTTTGACTCACGTTTGATTTCTATGCAGTGTGAAGCCCAGAACACTGTTGACTGGTCCTGTGGGACGCATTACCCATTCTGGGTCCTCAGACCTAGCCAGCCTGTATCACAATAGGATTGTCATTATCTCTTCTAGTGAAAACATTCTTCTTCATATTTAAGACATCAGAGCCCATAGCCATGGGAATAGAACACAAAATGTTTATAAACAGGCTATTAGTGACAGGAGATGCTTCCACTCCCATACCACACCAATCATTGGTTCTAAGCATATAGGGCATCTTTCAGACTATACCACAATATTGCAATTTGCTATCATGCAATGAGACTGCTATTGTGTCTTTAATAGGTTATTCCTTTCTTCCATTACAATGGTTGATTTGTACATGATAAAACTTGTTTATCCTCTGGGTTAAAGCTCATTTATCACTACTTTTCCTATAAAAATATTACTTTGTCGGACATTACAGTAAACACAGTATTTAGAAAGTCAATACATGGTGGTGCTGGCAGAAGCACTGTGGATGGGAAAGGCAAATCTATACTCAGACTTAGTGCTATCCCAATGAGAACACATGATGGCTTTCTTCAAAATGGAAGAGGTCAAATGTAATTAACTGCCATCTAGAGACTGGCTGACCTCCAAGGAAACAGTGTCATATCAGGAGCTTAGCACTGGCCTCTACCATTGGTAAGTTGGGCATTCATCAGTGGCAATAACCTTAGCTGACTTGGTGAATGGATGTGCACTTTATTTATCTATAGCTAACCCTTCTTCCTGTCACCATGAACATTTTGTTAATGAGCCCCCTGAACAAGCAAAAGGATGATTGAGGAAAGAGGATGCTTGACATTCACAGGATGGGTCATCTTATTTACTTGAATACTGTGAGACTCCATGAGTAGATATCCTCTGGTGGGCACATGGGATTTTTGGTGATGGTGGTGGGGTTTGTTTGTTTGTTTGTTTGTTTGTTTAGAGGGGGGAGGTGCAGAGGTAAGTGAGAGATAGAATCTTAAGCAAGCTCCACACCCAGCACAGAGTCCAAAGAGGAGATCAATCATACATCCCTGAGATCAAGACCTGAGCAGAAATCAGTAGTCAGATGCTTAACAGACTGAGCCGCCCAGCCACCCCTCCTCTGGGGGGTATTTGTATGCACAGGAACATCTTTGCACTCTGAGAATTCTACCCATGTATCTTCTCCATACTCATTTTGGCAACAATTCTCTAATCTTGTTTTTCCAGGACACTGGTCACTTAGCCAAATTAGCCCTTCTCCATAAACAGATATAATTCCACACCTTTGGCCATTGTTCCTTCAACACAAACTGAATATATAGGTGTTCAGCTCATTAGGAGTCTTTCCATTCTTCCCATCCCCCAGTCTTTCCTGGCCACCCCTGAGCAGGACTATAATGCCTATAATTCAGGTTGGTGTCAACATAACATATGAAACCTTCTATAAATAAGGTCCCTATGTACTTTTTTAATCAGCTAATCATAGATAAACCCTCCATGAGGCCATCGGTGGAACTGAAAGAGCTGTAACAAGTGCCTTGGAAGTTACAGTGACTTACTCATGCTCACTTAAGCCATCAGGACATATTTCCACTTGCTGATGGAGTACCAGTGAATACATCTGATATTAGAACTTAGTGGGTCAGATAATGTATTAGTTTTCTACTGCTATGTACAAATTACCACAAATTAAGTGACTAAAAATGACACTCTTTCATAAGCTCACAGTTCTGGAGGTCAGAAGTCTGGCACTGTATAAATGGATTCTCTGCTCAGTGTCTCATAAAGCTTAAATCAAAGCAAGACTGTGTTCCTTTCTGGAAACTCTGGGTAAGAATCTGCTTCCAAGGACATTCAGATTGTTGGCAAAATTAAGTTTCTTAAGGTTATAAAACTGGGGTCACTATTTCTTTGACATGCAACCTTCTTTAACTTCAGGTCAACAATAGTGTATCATAATCCCTTTCATGTTTCAAATCTCTGACTTTCTCTTCTTTGCTAACTGGAAAAAAACTTCTGGTATTTCAATGGCTCAATTGATTATTATAGGACCACTGGGATATTGGTGAATAATTTCCCTATTTCAAAGTCAGCTGATTAATAACCTTCATTACGTCTTCAAAGTGCATGGTATTGCTTGAAAACTCCGGGGTTCTATGCTGTGATTCTCCTACTTGAGCTTGCCAATAGTTTATAGAGCATCTGCATCTTCCATGGATAACCTTTACCTAAAGGAAAACATTGAATCTGTTAACGCTCAGCTGAAAAAACTTTTCTTACTCTGGGTTCCATTCAAAATCAGCAATTTTGCGGCCCATGTGGGAAATACATCAGCGTAGTGGTTTTAAGTCATATCCCTCTCCATTTACCCAAGCTAAATTTCTTTATCTTTTCTCAGTTATCTGGGTAAAGTAATTTTAGAAGATGTCCCACCTGTTTTTAGAAAAACACCGTGATTAATTAGCTAGATCATTCTGTTTCTCCAGCCTTGCTACACTTTTGGTAATCACACCCATTTTTTACGTGGCTGAGTATTGCCACTCCCAGATCCAATCAAGCTCCAGTTAGCCCATTTCAGAGGTGGAATATAATACTACTGAACATCCCCAGCTTGCTGAATAAGCTACTGCAGAGACTTTAAAGGATGCTGACGTTCCCTCACAAATATATTTCTCAGTGCTATTATACAGGGAGTATCTTCAGATCACTTGCAGGATATAATGAAGTAGGGAGTGATCAAGCTGCATATGATAAATCCAGTCCAACTTTCCTTTAACTTGGGTTCCCTTCTTTACATTTCACCGAGGAAATTCTGAAATCTCGACTTAATTTAATGTAAGTCAAAATTAATTCTAGGTTTCAGTCAACCAACCAAGAAGGCAATATGATTCACTACTAGTTCCTTCACCTAAAACATGGAATCTATTAAGTCTATGAAAAGTGAACCCATATAAGTAAGTTCATCCTGGTACAATGTTAGGCTCTTTTCTCTTTGGTCAAATGCTTTGACAATTGATTCCCCACATATACTCTCTGGGATTCTTTTGATATAAATGAATAAAATTTCACAATCATTTAGATTTGAGAATTATCTTCCTTCAGATCACACAGTATACTAGTTCCCCTTAGGTATGTTGGAACCCTTTGTTATAGTTTTGAAAGCCAAGAGGATTGGTGGAATGTCTTCAGGGATATTAAGATCTTCTTGAAAGCTGCTTGCCTTAGGTGAGTATTTTACAGGGTACTTCTGGTTTTGAGAGAGGCTCAGTGAAATTTGAGTGGTCAAGATTATCTGAATATATACATATGTTCCTGTTCTAATTCCTAAGAGTCCAACCATTTCTTAGCCACTTCCCTAACATGAGACCTGGGTAGCCAAGTAGGTTAACTATGTTGTAATTCTGCTTCCCAAAGGATAAATTTGAGACAGATTATAGCCCCATTGGCCCTATTATGATTATAACAGATAAGAAATTCTTTTAGGATATTCATAAAGACTTTCTGGTTCTCTAACTGTGGCTTGAGTTGAGAATCTAAAATCTTAAATTTTTCTTTTGTTTCTATAGGTTCTGTGGGACAGCTAAAGCTTCCATCCATCCCCACTTTTTATAATGATTATATATTTCCTAATGTAACTCTAGTTCTTTAGTAGAAATACTCCAAATTCTCAGTGGCTTAACATACTAAAACATTTTTTTCACATCCTAGTCCTATAAAAGTTTATTGTTACATAGCTTTCCATGCAGTCATTCAATTGACTCAGGTCCTTCACTTATTTATTCCTTGAAATTCTCTAATAATATTAATAATTCAAATTGTAAAAGAGAACATAAGATTTATGCACATTTCCACTGGTCAAGCCAGGCAATAGCTTACATCACTTGGGTCCTATTCTATGGACAGAATTTAGTCATATGGTGACAATTATGTAAGACATAGACACCTTGTAAGGCAGACTGAACTTTATCTAGCTGTAAGTTCAAGAAGAACTTTTTTGATAAGCACACGAACTTGTTACTACTCTCTATCCTCTTATTCTCGTGAAAATATCAAATAAATGTTTTTTTACAAATATCACTCTTATTGTCACACATCGTACTCATTCCCAAAGTCTCATGCATTCTTGCATTTCAGTGTCCAGAAACTGCAAGTGATGCACATTTCTTATCAGGTTCAGTTGCATCTTTCTATGATGCAGCAACCTAGGAACCAAACTGTCATGTTATCTTCCCCCACCTCTAAAACACCCAGTAGTAGAGTAGGAAAAGAAGACTCCAGTAAAATCTCTCCTTCAGAAGCGAGGGAAATGGATGGCACAAAGCATCTCTAATCTGTAGAAAGGATGAAATTCTGCTGGGCAGGTATTATAAAGTCCCTATACCTGGGAATAGGGAAATACTCTAATTATGTTGTTAATCTCCTTTCTGGGAATAATAGTTCTTTGAGAACCCTGTTTTTGCCCTCTTTGAAGCATTTCCTTGTTGAATATCCATTATCTACCTAAGTATGAAAAATGTCTGCCCTGGGGAACTGAAAAAATTTTGTAGTCACTTTTGATGCCAGGGCTTTTTTGGTTATTTTTTTTTTCTTTTTAAGATCACCAAATATTAACAAATTCTGTTCTTTTAAGCTCGTGGTTCCTTTTTGTTTGTTTCTCGTCGAATCCTTGTTCTCCAGTAACTATATGCAAAATTGTTTTCTAGATTATGCCTTAAAGCTAGCCTATTTCATTACTTCCTCAGTCTACCTCTTTCTCACAGTACTGGTGATGTTATTGAGGTTACCTGAAACAGCAGGCTGAGGTAAGGGGAAAAAAATTCTTAATCTGATAATCAGCACACAAATTATTCACTTTCTTTAATAGAGTCTTACTAGATCCTGGTTACTTAAGGTCTTCTACAAGCTTACTCTTAATATTTGGTTTTCTGAAACAGTCAACTTTTCCAATCTTGTAAGGCACTTGCACTCTAAACTTTCTCTATTACCTTTGATCTCTGCTTCAAAAATCAGTCAATTCTTGCTTGAGCTAATCTCTTGGCTAAATGTCACCAATAATAACAGGCACACACTGTTACTCCCTTTCAAACTTTCCCCTAGAAGGATAGTACCTTCTGCCAAGTTATCAAAGTGACAATTTTACCAAATATCTTGCCATAGAATGAAGGCTCCACAGTCTTCTAGCTGTGTAGCGTTTTCAATGCAGCTTGCCACCTATTTGCTATTTTAGCTCTGTTGTTATGGCAGCACCCAAATTATGGCACCAATTTCTGAATTTAGTCAGGGTTTATTCATAAAAGCAAATCACTTAGAAACCTAATAGTTTCTAATAGGGAAGAAACTTAATAGACTTGTGACAATTTTAAAACATGACCATAATATGTTCTTCAATAATATGGTAAATTACAAGTGACCCCTATATAACTTCCAAATCTAGATCATAAGAATCCACAAAACATATTCCCAGTTCATTTGGGATAGTTACTGTAAGAGAAGCCAGATTGCCATGTAAAACGACTATATATATATATATATATATATATATATATATATCTACCCACAGTACTAAGCTGGAGAAGCAAGCGGATAGTCAGCATCAACTACAGGCCATGTGAACGAGCCTTCTTGGAATTCAGACTATTTGAACTTTCAAGACACCTAATGGCAACCATAAAAGGGAACCACCCAGGCAAAAATTTTGTAGCCAGACCTCCTTAAATTTCTGGCATACAGAACTATGAACAAAATAAAATGGTTGTTTTAAGTTGTTATATTCAGGGATAATTTTTACTCAGCAACAGTAATCAGAGCAGTAAGAATTATGTATTTATGAAATTTCTGGAAAGAATTTCTACTTCCATACGTGAAAAATTAACTGCCATAGATATTTCTTTTCCACCAAAAAATAAATAAACAAACAAACAAACCAACAAAAAACCTAGAAGACCAGACAAAATACATGACCCTTATTTTCAGGCACTGGAAAACAGGCAGCAAAGTACTGTGATCACTGAGAGAAGGGTAACCAATGAGGTAGATTCTATGATTGCCGAAGTTTACTACATGGAGGCAGTTCCAGGCTGCAGATTACAAAGGAGAACACAAATGTAGGCCAGAGGCCTCACAGAATTGAAGAGAGAAGAGACAGTGAAAGGAGTTCAGCAAGGTCAAAGCAGCTAGAATTTGTAGAGCAGAATAATGGAGTAAAAGGAGCTACTTAGAGAAAGAATCTCAGAAATCTACAGTCTTTGTTGAGTACTGATCTGGATAAGCATGAGTTGAAATTCCATGGGACCAAGGAATAAAAATACTGGAAAGTTTTTCGTAGGTCAGGTAATAGCTGGAGTTCACATAATGATTGGAATAGTTCATATACCCACCACCTGAAGTAGTATGATATTAAATTTACAAGGCAATCTTAAGTCTTCTGAGGGGTATCACCTCAGATGTGCATCTAAATTAGACCTAATTACATGCTGTTTAGTATCTATACACACCGCAACAATGTAAAATTTACAATCTTCACCATCCAATAAAAACTTACCAGGGATGCAAAGAAGCAGAAAGATATGGCCTATAACCAGGAGAACAATAAATTAATAAAAGCTGAACAAGAAATGACAAGGATTAAAGGCTTTAAAAAATATAAATATCACAAACATGCTCAGGGATGTAAAAGAAACATGACCATGATGGAAAAGGAAAAGAAGCTAAAAAAAAAATCAAATGGAACTTATATGAATAAAAAATACAATATTTTAACTGAATAGAAGATTAACATCAGATTAGACACTTAAGAAATGATCAGTAAATTTGAAGGCATAGCAATAAAATTACTCAAACTAAAGCCCATAGAGAAAAAAAAATCTGAAAAACTGAACGGCACATCAGTGATCTGCGTCCAGTGAAAAAATATTAAGCTGCTAAAATTATATGTAATCAGAATCTCAGAAAAAATAAGGGTGTGAGTTAGGAAAAATTGATGAAATAAATATAATATCAAAGTCAATAAAAACACTAATCCTATAGCTCAGCAAACCCTAAGCAGAAATAAAACATCAGTCAATAAAACATCACAATGAAATTACTAAAACATCAGTGACATTGAGAAAAATTTTAAAGTGGCCACAGGGGAGAAAAAACACATTATATTAAAAAAGAAAAGCTAAGAATGAAAACTGGCTTCATGTCATAGTCTAGGTAAGACACAGAAAATTAATTTACATCTATAAACTATTAAAAGTAAAACAACAACAACAAAAAACAAAATCTATCAATGACAATTTTATGCCCAGAGAAAATACGTTTTAAAGGCAAAAATAATGACTTCTATACACCAAATGATCTGACAGAACTTGTCACTAACAGAAACTGCACTAACAGAAATCTTAAAAGAAGTCCTTCCAACAAAAGAAAAATGATACTGGGGGAAATTTGGATCTACACAAAAAAATGATGAGTACAAGAAATTTTAATTATGTGGGTAAATACTAAAGCTATTTTTTTCTCAATGTCTAATCTTTTAAGATGATAGTGATGTAAAACAAAAATAAAAGTGTTTGGAAGGACTATAACATGACAACATCATCACAAAAGCAAGAGGGAGTTAAATGGAAGGTTCTTTCACTATGTGTGAACTGGTTTGGTATCATTTGACTATAGGCTGTGATAAGTTAAAGATATAGTGTAAACCTGGGAGAAACCTCTAAATTTACGTATATATACGTGTGTGTGTGTGTGTGTGTGTGTGTGGTGTGTGTATAGCACCAACAGTAGAGACAAAATAGAACCAGAAAAAATTTCTCAATTAATCTGAATTAATTAATTAATTAACTCTTAATTAATCTGAAAAAAGACAGGAAAGAAGAAGAAAAAGAACAAACAGAAGATGGAAAAATAGAAAACAAATACTAAGATTTTAGATTTATACCAAACTACATGAACTTTAAGAGGTCTAAATATGTTAATTAAGAGACGAGAGAGTGTCAGAATAAATAAAATAGCAAGATGCAACCATATCCTATTATAAGAAATCCACATTGAATATAGTGATTCAAAATGTTTAAAGTGAAAAGATGAAAAAATATATGGCATACAAACACTAATCAATAGAAAGTATACAAAACACTGATCAGTAGAAATCAATAGAAAGCTAGAAAAGCTATATTAATATCAGATAAGTAGATTTCAGAACAAAGAGTATTATTAGAAATAAAAAGGTATATTCTGTATTGAAAAGGATACAATTCAGTAAGCAGTCATAATAATCCTAAGTGTCTATGCATCCAGGAACAAAGTACCAAAATACATTAAACAAATACTGATGGATGTCGAAGAATTGAACAAAGATATAATCAGATCTGAGAATTTTAATATTCCTCTTCCTTCAGTCAATCAAACAAGTAGTGCCCCACCACAATAAATCAAGAAGAACATGGATTTTAATAACATGAAGGAATTTTACTTAATTGGCATTCCACTCAACAACAGTTGAATACAAATTTTTTTCAAGTGTTCATAAAACATTCCCTAATTTTATTTTTAAATTCTCTATGCATTTGAATGAAAACATGCAGAATTTGTTTTTTAACTATGAGACAATTAAACAACAACAAAAACAACAACAGATATCTGGAAAATCTCCAAATATTTGAAAATGAGAAACACACATATAAATAACATGTAAGTAAAAGAAAAGATCACAAGAGAAAACAAAAATATTTTGAAATGATAGGAAACAAAACACAATATTCTAAAACTTGGAGATGCAGCCAAAGCACTGCTTAAAGGAAAATTTATAGCACTTAACATCAATATTAAAAAGGAAGAAAGTAGAAATTTATCTTCTACTTTAAAAAACTGCAAATGAGTATCAAGCCTAAAGTAAGCAGAAAAAAACCCATAAGGATAAAAGTAGAAACTAATGGTATAAATAATTGATAAGCAGCAGAGAAAATCAACAGTACCAAGCAATGGTTCTTTAAAACTGGAAATAATAATAGATAACCATTTTTCTTAGGTCAAGATTAAAAAAAAAAAAAAAGTCAGCAATATCCAGCTTGAAAGAAGGGACATCATTGCAGATACTACAGTCATAGAAAATAAATAAACTAATAAAAGAATATTATGAACAATTTTATGTCAGTAAGTTTGAGAATTTAGATAAAATGGACAAATTCTTTCAAAGATACGAATTTTTAAAGATTCATTATTACATGTATTAAATAGGTCTACATATGATATAAGGTTCTATATATATATATATATATATATATATATATATATATATATATAAAGAAATTGAATTTGTAATTTTAAAACTTCCCAAAAGGAAAATTCCAGACTTGTCCAGATAGGAAATAAAGTAAAGCTTTCTTCACTCTCAGATGATACAATCATGCCTGTATAAGACATCCTAAGGAATACACAAGTCAACTACAAAAAGTTATAAATGTGTGTAACAAGATTATAGAACATAAGGTCAATATACTAAAACTAATTGCATTTCTATTTTTTAGCATCTGAAAGTTGGAATTTGAAATCAAGAAAATACTACCATTTAGAAATGTCATATAAATAGAGTAATATTATGTAGTTTTATATTTGGCTTCTTTTGCTCACCATTTTTAGCACTCCATATAGGTTGTTGAATTTATCAGTAATTTGTTCCCTTTTTCTGCTGAATAACACTCTATTATGTAGCCAAAACAAAATTTGTTTATTCATTTGTCAGTTGATGGACATATGGAATGTTTCCAGTTTGGGGGTTTTACTTTTACAATGTAAAACTCTCTGTGTAAACATATATGATTATAGTTTGTGGATAAATATCTAGAAGAGGTATCGCTAGGTCATATAATTAAGTGTACGGTAAATTCTATCACATATTTCTAAGTGATTTTATAACTTGTCTGTGGCATTTTACATTCCCCTAGCAATATAAAAAACTTACAGTTGTTCCTCAATCTCACTAAAGCTTAATATTGTCAATCTTTTTCATTTTAGCTCTTCTTGCATTACACAGTAGTATTTCAGTGTACTCTTATTTTCATGTCCCCAAAGATTAGTTATTTTGAACATTTCATAATATTAAATGAAATATTAAGTGACCACTAAAAAGCAAATTTTAAAATATTACACAGCACGGTATCACGATTACTACAAACCATGTTAAAATGCCGGGTAAGTTTGTGGTCTACGCAGAGATTATACTCAACTTAAACTTGCACATGTTTCCATTCGTGACAACATGGATGGTATTATGCTACAAGAAATAAGTTAAACAGAAAGACAAACACTACACGGTTTCATTCATCTATGAAATCTAAAAAACCAAACTAATGAGCAAACAGTAACTGCCACAGCAACAAAACAGAAAAACACTCATAAATTGCCAGAGGGGAGGGGGTAGGAATGGATAAAATAGGTAAAGGAGACCAAGAGGTACAAACTTCCAGTTATAAAATAAGTCACGGAAATTAAAAGTACAGCATGGGGATTTTTCAGTAATATTGTAATAACTTTGTATGGTGACAGACGTTAACTACATTTATTGTGGTGACACTGTCACACATAGAATTATCAGATCACTAGGTAGCACGCCAAAAATTAATATAACACTGTATGTCAACTATACTTCAATAAAAAACAATAAAATTTTTAAAATTGCATATGCTTATGAATAAGAACAGGGATAAAAATAAATTATTTGTTTTTCCAGGATTATAATTACATAGTTTCTTATTTTTTCACATCACTGATATTTTCAAGGGTTGTAATGTCATAATGTGAGTATGAGAGAGGGTAGAAAAGGGAGAATCTAATGCAAGCTAATTATCCAAGGACTGTCACAAGAATTAGGTAGAATAGGGGTGTCTGGGTGGTTCAGTCGGTTAAGTGTCTGACTTTGGCTCAGGTCATGATCTCAGGGTCCTGGGATGATGGGTCTCCCACTCAGCGGGGAGTTTACTTGTCCCTCTCCCTCTGCTCCTCCCCCTGCTCATGCTCTCTCTCTCTCCCCTCCTTCCTCTCTCACTCTCTCAAATAAATAAACATTTTTTAAAAAAGAATTAGGTAGGATATTTGCTCAAAGGCCTAAAAATGATATATTTGTTAAAGTTTGGATGTGTACCACTATGTTTTTCTGTGTGTCTCTAATGCTTCCAAAATGAGGATGAGAAAGACACTGTTGCCAAGTGGTCCAGGGAGGCACCAGGCCCTTGAGGCCTCTGCCCAGCCAATCCAAAAGATGTCACTGAAGGTTCTTGTTCTTCTTATGTGAAATAATTCAAGAACAGACACAACATAGTGGATGAGTGACACAAGCAGGGAAGTTTATTAAAGCAAAAGCACACTCTGCAGACATGAGATTAGAGGTGTGCTTGGGTGGCTCAGTTGGTTAGGTGCCTGCCTTCAGCTCGGGTCATGATCCTAGGATCCTGGAATCAAGCCCCACAAGCAGCTCCCTGCTCAGTGGGCAGCCTGCTTCTCCCTCTCCCCACCCTACCACTTGTGCTCTCTCTCCCTATCTCTCTCAAAGAAAGAAAGAAAGAAAGAAAGAAAGAGCTGTGTGTGTGCCCTGGGGCTTGGGTTTCTAACTTTTGTGGACAGTTGTTAACAAGAGGAAGGAATATTCATCACTAGAGACAGGGATTTCTTAGAAGCAGGGTTTGGGGATTTGCTTGGGTTTTTTTCCCCTTGTTTGGTCATGGGCTTTCTGTCATGGCAGCCGCCATCTTGGGCCTGTCTGGTTTGATCCAGCTTCTTAGGGCTTTGTTTTGGAGTGCTGACAGGACAGTGACTCCCAATAGTTGGCCAGGACTTCCTCTTTGTTGACCCCCAGGTGTCCTGTTAGAACCTGACTGCCTCTAGCAACACCATTTTCCCTGAAGAGCTGGCACTAAATTAGCAGAACTCTAGAGAAACTAGGAGGCAGATCATGGATGAAAAGAATTCCAGTGAGTAACTTGGAGGCTCTGCTGTTTTTCATTCCTATCTAAAACTCTTCTGAATTAAGTATTCAGGCCATACACAGAACAAAAAGTCCAGAAGAACTTGTACAATATTGAGCAGTTTAATGAGTCCTATAAAACAACTGGAAATTGATACCACAGAACACTGTTGGTGAAGACAGAAAGGATGAGACATTCACCTAACGTCGTCCTTCTTAAGTTGCCTCACTGGTCAGCAGTGCTCCAAGTTCAGGAGCATCCTATGTGCTTCATGTCTAAGATGTGCTATGTTCATTTTTCCCTTGTTTCACCACTGCTATTTATTAGCTTCCATGGCACAAACTCCTATCACCTACTTGCATCTCCTGTTCACATTTCCGCAGGCTTTTCTGTATCTTGTGGCTTTGTTTGGGCTTGCTTTGAATCTACAAATATCCTGATATGTAGTCCCAGGGGAAGTGTAACTTTGTTCTATCATAGTTGATAAAGCATTTGTCATTCTCTAATGCCCTCTTCTTTAATACCTACCACTAGACTTAGCTGGTGGCTTTACATTTTTTTACCATCTCTTTGTCTCCTTCAGCCCATTCTAAATAATTTCATTTATTCTCTGTTCATTCCTCAAGTTCATCATTTTAGCTTCTCTGCTCAGTAATTGAAACTATGTGGTAAATGTTCTTAATTACTTAATATCTCCTGTAAGTTGCACAAAAATCCACTCACACAATCATGCACACTTATTACATTTCTGTCATTTAGTTCTGCCTTAATTGTATCCTTTGACTGATTTTCTGCGTTATTAATGTTGGTGGTGTTGTTACAGTTCTTTATTTCTCTTTTCGATACAATTTCCAATATTCCTCTCTCAATTCCCTTTGTTTCTATCTGCCAATAATTTATAAAATGCTCATCTTGGTGTTTTGATTGTATCGAGGATAATAAAACTTTATATTAATGAAGCTTAATTTTAAAGATATGCCAAATAAGGATCTTGAATAGCATAGAAGATTTTTTTAAAGATATGTCAAATAAGGATCTTAAGTAGCATAGAAGGCTGGAAGGGAACAACATTTCCAGAAGTTTGAGAAGGTAATTTGCATAAATTTGGCTATAACTCTCTAAGATTTACACCTGATTTAATCATTTCTAACTCATATATGTATGAGTTTTATTTCACGATTACTTCCAAATCCACATGCTTCCTAGTCAGATCCCTCTATTAAGACTAAAGATACTTGCTTGTCACTCATTCCTGTAAATGCAACTCCTCCACTTTATCTAGAATGTGGCTTCAAAACTTAGTTCTCGTCTCTGCACCGCTGTAATTTACTCCTATAGATTGTTCCTTTTCATATCAATTTCTTTACTTTTTTACTTTTTGTGATTTTGGCATGGACATCAGTTCTTCTATTCCTTCTTGCTAGAGCGCCGTATATGGGTATTTCAATACATACTTTGTCATTCTTCAAAGTTACCCACACAAACCCCAAATATTCTGTAGAATTTTTAAATCTCTATGTGTGTGTGCATGCACATGTGCTCATGCATGTTTTTCTTTTAAAGGTTTATTTATTTTATTTTAGAGAGAGAGTGCACGCAAGTGAGGGAAAGAGCAGAGGGACAGGGGATTTTAAGCAGATTCCACACTGAGTGCAGAGCACCACATGGGGCTCGATCCCATGACCCTGAGATCACGACCCCAGCTGAAACCAGATGCTTAACTGACTGTACCAGCCAGGCACCCCAAAACACACACATGTTCCATAGCCATAGATTCATAATACCACTTTGTGACTAGATTTTTAATCATTAAGAGTAGGACAGAGTTGCCTGAGGAATTCAACCCTATGGAGCATATTATTAAAATTTACCATTCAAATGGTGGCATGATGCAGGAAAAGAGAAGCTAATGATGGTTAAACTAGTCCTCATGTTTGAGTTCAAATTAAAAGTGCTACAAAGTTCAGTGACAGCTTTCATGAAAAGAAATAATAAATTTTATCCTATCAAAGTAGAGAGACTCCTACCTGAAACATGACATTCAAGAGAGAAATCTTGACATTCAGAAGATGATAATCTTGTTATCTTCATAAGTGTGGAAATGTGACTACAGGCTCCCAGTTTTTTATCAAATCTCATTTCCAAGAAAGTCTATTTTTCCTATACATAGATTTCAACCTAATTTTCTCTTCAATGCATACAAAATTGCCTTTTAGCCACTTTTTCATGACATATAAAGTGCTTGGGACCTTAAGTCACTTATTTTAGGAGTGTCGATGAAGAGAAGCCCAAAGATGACCTGAGACCTAATTGGCTAAGTGTCTATATCAGTGAGAAGCTCCAGGGTCCCAAAATATGGGGAGTTCAAATAATAAATTTTTGCATGACACAACTTTTTATGGCCGCTGGAAAATTGCTGAAACCTCCAATTTTAAATCTACAAATGTCAAAGGACTATCTGAAATAGTGATTCAAACCTTTCCAATGTGTATGTGCTTTGTGGTATAATTATATGACAAACCAAACTGCTGGAACAATGTTTAGAACTAAAAAATGTGAATCAGGGGCCCCTGGGTGGCTCAGTGGGTTAAGCTTCTGCCTTTGGCTCAGGTCATGATCTCAGGGTCCTGGGATCGAGCCCCACATCGAGCTCCACACTGAGCCCAGCATCGGATTCTCTGCTCAGCAGGGAGCCTGCTTCCCTCTCTCTCTGCCTGCCTCTCTGCCTACTTGTGATCTCTGTCTGTAGATAAATAAATAAAATATTTTAAAAAGTGTGAATCAGAAATTATTAGGGGAAGAGAAATATCTCTAAGATTTTGTCCTCTTTTCTGGTTCTCAAGACCATCATGAATCATTTCCCAAGATGATACAGTATAAACTTGAAAAGCTTTAAGAAATGAATATGGAAATTCACCTCCCCCAACTTCCAAAGTAAATCAAACTTATCAGTTCTAGATTTTTAGGAGAGAAAAGTGAGACATGAAGACATTTAGAAATTAGCCCAATTTGGAAGACAAAGATGAGCCTTCAAATTTTCCAATTTTTGTTCAACAAAGAAATATTTGTCCTCAAGCCAACTATAATATGTGATCTGCATGTAGCTTTATCCAGACTGGCTATCCCTGTAATGTCACTCCATCATGGTAAACACCACTCTAAACCGCCTTTTCTGTCATTGTTAACACTTCTATCAGATACTTTGAAGACTGCTGTAGAAAAACATTTATTGAGCTTCTAGCTCACACAAATACCATTGGGACCCGGAAAATGGTTTCACAGTTAAATATAGCATTTCAAAAAGAAAAAAAAAATGGCATTCATAAGAAATAAAAGCTCTCTCCCAATCCACCTCCAACTCTTTGTGCATCAATTCTGTGAAGTTTGGCTAAGGTAGTCCTGGTATTCATGCATAATGGCTCTAAGTAAAGTTCTCCTACAGTTTCTTGGCTTCTTAAATGAAGCTTTATATAATACAGGAGTAATGGAGGCTTTTGAAAGTAATTTTGGATTTAGGTTAAGAAATAAGAAAATTAAGATTTTGAAAATTACATACTCATCATACCCATTTTTAGCTGAGTTTTCTGGTCATGAATCTTTATTCTGCTTTTAAAAGAAAACCACATGTTGAGGATAGATATGTATAATAGGAAAACTGAGCTTTATGTGGCCTCCTACTACACTTTGAAATACAGTATCTGCCCTTATTTTAATGTCACTCCCAAGACTACTGTGTATCCTTATGTCTTGTTTTATTTAAATTAAGTATGAGTGAAAGTTCCCAGTCCCTACATTTTGGTTGGAAAAAGAATGATAAAAGTTTGAGTGACTGCTGTCTGAAATAATTAATCTCCCCAAGTTACTAATGTATCATTGAGAATGTGGCTTATCCATGAAACGAAATCATGTTTGCTTTGTTGTTACTAAAGACTGGCAGTTTCCAAACCCCTCTGAAAAATCTAAATCACTGGAGAATTCCTCAAAATGCAGACTTCAGGACTCCAACACAGACATATTAGGAATCTCTAGAAATGGGGTGCTACCATTTCTGTTTCCTACAGTGCTCCCCCAAATGATTCTGATATTCAGAAGGTTTGAGAACCACTTAAATACAATACTGGACAAAAAAAATTGAAGAGCTAATACCTGTGGGTTTTCCATAGTAATAGGTATCAAGTACTAACATATTATCTTATGTTTAAGCATTCTACTATGAACAAATAATTTGATAAACTTAAATGAAAACCATTTTGTTTCTGATTTCTGATTCATGCTTGCATTAAAATCTTATTAAGGTGAATTTTAAATAGATCTAGTAAATAAACTACAATCTCTAAAATGGAAGATGCAAAGCATAGGTTCAATGTTTGTAAGAACATATGCTGTGAACAATAAAAATTCCAATTAAAATTGAAAATATTACCCCAAGCTAGTGTCTTTTGGAGCACTAATTCTTATTTTAATCAAATGCATCAATTTTTTATAGCTTAGTAGAAAAGGGTATTATGTGTTATATATGTGTATGTGTTTTTATAGCATTTCATAGAGTCTAAATGGCCTCTAAAGTAGGCATTGTGCTATTATCTCCTGTATAAATTTTCAGAATATTTGAGAAGAAAGAGGCACTTCCTTTACAAACCCTAACTGTTTTTTCTGAATTGTTTTTGAGACTTATTGAGCATAAAACTTGCAGGACTGTATCTTTGCCATCTGGGCCCTGTGCAAGACAAACATAAAGATATATGTGTTCTTATTCATCTGTGTATCAAGGAATCCATATGGTGCCCACTCAAGGAGAGAACTTTGTGCTGAAGATACAGGGGTAAAGAAATCAGAGACAGTCCCTATCCTAAAGGAGTTTACCACCTTATGAGGAAGATAGACATTAAACATTGAGAAATTATGAATGAAATAAATTCCACCAAGGAGAAATGACAAGTATGAACAGGAAGGGTATCACTGCATAATTGATGTCAAAGCAGAATCCCAAAGGATAACTATGAGTTATGTAGTCATCTGGATAAACTCAAAGAGAGTTCAAGGCAGAAAAATCTGAGGTGGTCAGAGAAGGGTCCTAGCCTTTGTTGAATTGACCTTAAATAGTAGGTGCTGATAGAAATGATGGTGGGTTCTGAAGTAAGACGGCTGTAGTACTAAATCTAACTCTGCTAACATTACTGAGTCACGTCTTTGGGCAGACTGACCAATCTCTGAAAAGTTGTTCATCTGTTAAATGAAGTTTATGATAGGCTTGTGGTGAAGCTGAAAGAATCAAGTAACAGCCAAGTAATTACAGAAAACAACATTAATACTTGCTTATACATAGTGATACACATAACCTCATCTTTTTTAATACCTAAATTCCTAACACAATTCCTAACTCAAGAACTGGGTTCCAACTCCAGGGCTCTCTACAAAGAATTACATTGCAAGGTACCAAGGATGGGCTCCTGCAGAAAGGCTTTGTAAACATTATTGCTGTTCAAGATTCGGTAGGGGAGAAAATTAGAGGGGGAAACTGAAAATATCATGATGTTTGCTTCCATGTTCAAAAATGTTGGATAGTTTGGGGCACCTGGGTGGCTCAGTGGGTTAAGCCTCTGCCTTTGGCTCAGGTCATGATCTCAGGGTCCTGGGATCGAGCCCCACATCAGGCTCTCTGCTCAGTGGGGGGCCTGCTTCCCCTTCTCTCTCTGCCTGCCTCTCTGCCTACTTGTGATCTCTGTGTGTCAAATAAATAAAAATAAAATATTTTTTTAAAAATGTTGGATAGTTTTATTGAAAAAGAAAAAAAGTTTCCTATAAATTTTAGATGTTAGAAAAGAAAAAGCTGCTTGTGAATTTGAGAGAGTAAAGATGGATTTAAGTGTAGGAAGTAGAAGGACAGAAAGCAAGATGGCAAATGAAATTTACATTAATAAATGACTCAGAGGGTGTCGGCAAAAATTATTTTAATTGGCTTTATGCACAGGTTATCACTGGAATAAATATAAAATTAGATATGAAAGTGACTGGATTACTTTAGGAGCTTCAAAAGTACTTGCACCTAACCAGTTCAAGCAATGATTTTTTACTCAAACCTCATGATTTAGGAAGTAAACTGATCATTCAGAGATCAAGATGACATTTATGGGATTAAGAGATTTCTATCTGTCTCTGAAACTAGCTGAGAGGGCATGCCCAGAGGTAGAACTTGAGTAAAAGAATTTATTACCCAATATAGGACACAGGCCTTATTATTACTAATTAATCATTAAGGGCAAATAGAAGACCTTGTCTGAGACTAACTCAAGTTTTTTAAATTAATAGTTTTGAAGAGTATCATACGTAGAACTAATGGATAGGGTATAAGATTTAATACTCCCCAAATTTTAAAAATAGATAAATGGGTTCTCATTTATTCTTCTACTACTCATACATGCATTCAAAGATATTTGTTGGACATCTATGCTGAGTCATACATTGTATTAGGCATTAGGATCTATTATGGCTTGAATTTCATACCCCAAAATTCATATGTTAAAGTCCTAACCTCAGAATGTGACTTTTTTTGTATCATTGTAGATATTGTATCATTTTGTATCATTGTAGATATTTTTGCATCATTGTAGATATTATCAGTTAAGATAAAGTCACACTACAGTAGGGTGGGCCCAATCCAATATAACTGGTATCCTTATAAAAAGGAGAAATTGGAACACACACACAGAAAGAGGACTTTATGAAGATAAAGGAAGAGATTGGTGTGATGCTTCTACAAACCCAAGAATACCAAACTTCCACCAGAAGCTAGGGGAGAGGCATGGAACAAATTCTCTCTCACAGCTCTTAGGAGGAATTGACCCCACCAACACCTTAATCTTAGACTTGTGGCCTCTAAAACTGTGAAACAATACGTTTCTGTTTTAAGTCACCCCCTTTGTGCTACATTGTTATGGCGGCCCTAGCAAACTAATGCAGGATTGGAGCAGAGAATCTTCCACCCTCACTGTACCTGTATAGTTGCTGGCAATAAGTCAGCATATTTTTCTGTATCTCCACCTCAAAAGAAGTTGTAGGGTTTTTTTCCTAATCAATAAAATTATAGATTTGCACTAAAAGAATGAAATAAAAATGTCAGTCCAAAAAATCTGTTTGTGAGTCAAAAACATAATCTGTGCTTCATGTTGGATTTTCTCTACATACTCTTCCAGATCTATGTGTCACCCATCTCTGTGTTTTGGTTTCTCAACCTTAAGGACTGCATCAGTCAGGATCTCTTCCCCTCTGTTTTCCAGGTTCATTCAATGGATGGGAGGCCCTGGAAGGAGAGCAGGATTCAGGAAAGAGCCCATTAGCCTTTCACTATTGATCTCCCATGTTGACAATGGCTAGAATCCTCTCCACTCAATCATCAATTAGGTGCCTCCTCTCAATGAGTTCCAATAATGTTTCTCCCCTGTTCCCCCCTTAAAACTTGTCCATGGTAACTGTTCCAAAATAATTGTTACTTATTCCCCGGGGGCTTTATTATTTCTTCTTACCCTTAACTCTGCCATCACTTGGAAATAATCCCATTTTCATACTCTGTTTAATGACCTCTTTGAGTATCAGTGACTTCTTGCCCATACAACGGCTGACACAAGAATTTTTCCCAGGAAGCAGACCCTAAAATTTGGATTTCAGGATTGATGTTTCACATATTTAATGAGCACAAAGATGATCTCTTTGCTATGGGGCAAATAGAAGACACTGGTAGTACCTTCATGACTGCAGTGGTACCAAAGTTACTCAATTTATCACATGTGGCATGAGATGGAGTGCAGTGGAAAAAGGCTTTGAGAGATCAATTTGATATGGCATTTAGTTGCTATGTTGACATTGTTAATGTAAAAATCTGGAATATGTTTGTTTCTTCTAACCGAACACACACACAAATTGACTCAAAGCCTGGAATTCCTTTTCGAAGTGCAGAAAACCTCTACGAAGCTTTTTCTCACATGACGTGGATCAGATACAAAGCCTGAATGTAAGTGCTATGGAGATGCAATGCCAGTTGAATGTACGATTTCCTGAGATTTCTTGAGCTAACTTTAAGGCCACTAGTTAGAAAGCAATAGAACCTTGAAAATTGGGGTGGGGATTATCGTCAGTATATCTGCTTGTCCACTTCCTGTGAACATCTGGAAGGAGAGATGGATGACTCAATGTAAAAATCTACATTAATTCATAGTCCATAGATAACAGGTTAGTTGTTAGTCATGGTATTGGAAAGAACAGATTGGAAAATAAGTAGCAATCTTATTTTCTAGATTTCTAGAAAATTTCTAGATTTCTAGTGAATAAGATTCTTATTCTAGAATAAGATTCTAGAATCTTATTCTAGAGGAGAGGATAGTGCATAAACATTTCAGAGTATGAAAATATTCATGAGCCACATAAATTCCTCTGCAGTGAGGTGAAGGTGCTAACCAAACAAGTGAATAAATTTACCTATTGTGTGGATATAAGTCAGCTTCTATCCTTGGCTGCTAAATTGCTTGTTTAATGGGCCCATTTAAAGTGGCCATAGTGGCTGGGATGAGGCTATGTATTGGGCTCAATAACACAAACAACACAGACTTCCCTCTGCTAAGATTGATCTGCTCACAACTACTGCTGAGTACCTAACATGCCAACAGCAGAAGTGAATGCTAGGCCTCTGATATGACCATTTCCTGGGAAGCTAACTATTCACCAGGTGAAAGTTGATCACTTTGAAGCGCTTTTATCACACAGGGTGTTCTCGTGGAAATATACTTATATCCCAGAAACATATTTCCTTTTTGTGTTTGCAAAACTCTATCAATATTCCTATACAGGACAAAAAAAATGCCTTATTCATTTTTAAGATAACTTAGTATCCTAAAAAAATCACTTTTGCTGAGAGAACACATTTTACAGTGAAAGAAATATAGCAAACAGTGTGCTCTTCTCAAGATATTCTCTGCTTTTATCATATTCCCCAAAAGAGCAGCTGGTTGACAAAGTGACAAATTAGCCACCAAAGGCTCAGGAATGACACCATGTAAGTGAAGACATCCTGTGATTTTGTAGTGCTCTTCGATGGATGCAGAATATGCTTCAGGCCAGTAAACAGTAATAACATGAGCCTGGGAAACAAAGAGTGGATGTGGGAAAAGCCCTTCTCACTACTGCACCTAATAGTGCTTTAGAAGGGACCTCAGTGTACTTCAAAAGCTGATGCTTCCACCAGTAAACACAGTCCAGATTCTACTGAAATGGAAACTGAGACTGACCTTACGCTGTCTTGGGTTCCTCATTTTGATGAACCAACAGGTAAAGACAGAGGTTAATGTACTGGTTCGAATAATCAATTTGATTACCAAGGAGAAATTGCTTCCAATTAGTGGGGGCAAAAAGAATTTTGAAATCAAGGCAAATTCATTTAGCACCAAATTCATTTAGCCATTCTTCTCTCAGTTGCCAGTGGAAACTGGGGCAACATACCAAGAGAGGACCACCAGAGATTTGGGCTCTATACAAGTGAAGATTTGGGTCACCCCATCAGAAAAAAAACTTATCAACTAATGTTGGCAGAGAATAAAGGAAACATGAAACTGGTGATCAAAGAATGAAACTATAATTTCAACAAACCTTGTAACTTAAGCCTTATAATTGGCTATAGAATTGGACGCTATGATCAGTTATGTTCTCTTTCCATCCACTCTGGATACTGGATATTGATACATTATATGAAGGACACTGATACTCAATAACACTGCAGTTGAAGTTCCTGGTGAGATTCTAGTTACACTGACATCTCCCCAATGTGGTATCATTATTAATAAGACTTTTTGCTTCCTCTTTGCTGGGGATTTTTCCTTTGTGTTTCAGAACTGTCTCTCTCAATGAAGAGCAGGAATGAATGCTGACTGGAAAAAAGGGATGAACTGTGCTGGTTATTCTGCATTTACTGTCACCTTTTTGGATCTGTTCTTTGCCCTGATCTTTGCCCCAGAACTAGATCACTTAGTATCTCTTGCCCTCTGACATTTTGTTGGTTTCAATCAATAGGAGGCATTACTAGAAGAAAAGGAGTAAGAGGACAAAGTTATCAGGTACTGATTTCTACCACACCTCAGCTCCCTCCCTCCCAAAACATGATTTTGACATATTCCTATCTATGTGTTCACTACTACTGGGCAAGCCACCTCTCACAGTTGCAGCCATCACTGAGTTCTGACACTACCATGCTCTACCATTTCCCATTAGGCTTTGGAGTAGTAACGGCTTTTCCTTGTGGGCCCCTGAATGCTTCACCAGCCCTTTTCAGTTTTCTTAATTCTACCTATATCTACATAAGTACTCACTTTTTACAAAGCTCATTAGTTAACCCTCTGAGTGTGCCTTCTGCTTTCTGCTAGAACTCTGCATGACTAAACTTATAATTGATAAATGTCTTTTGTAATTCCCTAGTGCAGATCAAAACTTACTTGCCCATTAAAAAACAAAATCAAGATTCAGGTGCCTGGGTGTCTCAGTCATTTAAGTGGTTTCAGCTCAGGTCATGATTTCATGGGTCAGAGGACCAAGCCCCTCATCGGGCTCATTGTGGAATAGAGAGATCGAACCTCTCATCAGACACCATTGTGAAACACATCTTAACAGGAGTGTTGACTGCACAGCTAAAAAGGTTCTGAAGGAGAAGATATACTTCCTGAGACCAGATCCTTTAAGGGTAGTGATGTTCTTGGTATTGTGTTCAATAAGAAGATACTAAATATCTGGAAAGTTGCTATATTTATACCAACTAATTGGATAAAAACTCTATCTGCAATATGCTAAAGTAGGAAGAACTGTTGGAAAAAAACATAATTACAAAGGTGACAAAATCCAATATATTAGAATGAATAACAGGGAATCTTCTCACTTATATCTTTAAAAAGCTATTAGATTTTTAGACCAGCATAATAGCTATCAGTTGTTTGGCCAACTGATTATATATATAAATGTGTGTGTGTGTGTGTGTGTGTGTACACACACACACACATATTATATTATATATATTTTGGGGGGGTTGTTACTGTGCTACTTTAGAATACCAGCAGTCTATTTTATGAAGACTGAACTATCCTCTTGAGTGTTATTCCTTAAGAACCTACACAACTTATTCAAAACACCAAGTAAAATCCTGCCTTTTTTTTTTTTTTTCTTTTTTGGAACAGAAAATGTGAAAAAGACACCTTTAGAATATTACATAGAATCAATGACCACCACATATCAACTCTTATTGGCCATTGCCTTTGCCACCTACCCAAACCTTTTATTGAGAAACAGCGTTTTATGATTCACATTTAACCTCCCAGTTTTGCTCTTTAGGGGCTAAACACAATATTGTTGAAACATACCCTTTGAATTTAATAAGAAAATGATCGATTTTAATGTTATCTCAGGAGAAAAAAAGTGTAACGCTCAACACACTATAGTAAAAAGGAAGAGGCAGGCTTTCGTAGCTGTTCATTGTAATTGAGAAAGCCTCCTATTTCTTCCTACATTCCAGACTAAGTCATTGTAGCGAACTTGTGGGCTTTAGCCAACTTGTGTTTTTATGTCTCAGTAGAGATGTGCTTCAAAGGAATCTCCCTTTGAAACCTGTGATAAAAAACTACTCCAAGCAAACTGAATCCATAATCAAATAACTATATTTTCTTTTTTTTAAAAACAGGGAAAGAAAAACAGAGCTCTTACCTGCAATACATTTTTAATAGTATTTTGAGTAGCTTTATTCTTTTTTTTCCCCTGTGGGACTATATCAGATTCAGATATACTCTGAAAGGACAATCTTCTTGTTAAATGATAGGTAGTTAATAATTGAATTTAAATGGAATAACATGGGAACATTAGTCTATCTGTATCAAGGAATCTTTCCTTAAAAAAAAAAATTTAAAAATCTCAAAAATTAAAAAAAAACTATAGCTAATATTTTTAAGCATTTCTAATAGCCAAGAAAGACTCATAATACAAATTTTAGTTTCTATTGTGGGCCACAAACCATATCCCCCAAATCCATTCCCCATTCCTCAATCTAACACATTACTACCTCCCTATATTGTCTACACTCCTTAGATTCTGATTCATTTTGGACTAAATCAATATATATGAGGATACATGCCATGTGCCAGTATCTGAATTGATATGGTGGGAAATACTGGCACTAATGTTGAGAACAAAGTAGCAAATCCCCAAATAGTGAATGAATGCATGAATGAGTAAACAAATAATACACTACAGACAAAACTTGAATTTGAACCTTATAAAAATGAATGTTGATAAATCAAAACTTGAAACTAATACAGAAAATTCCTTTTTGATTCTAAATTTATAATTTTTATAAGAAAAAGATTTGACAGCAAATAACTCATGTGCATCTCAGAGAAAGAATAATTTCACCACCCAATGGTTCCAAAATTTTAAGTTTTATTTCATTGAAGATCACAAATACTGCAATTGATACCAAATATGAATAAAATTATAATAAAAATAATAAAAATGTATGTATAAAGGAACTAACAGAAAAATATAATCCAGAAATAGACCCAGAAATATATGGTAGCCTGATTTATTTTTGTAAGATTTTATTTATTTATTTGATACAGAGAGAGAGCACAAGCAGGGGAGCAGCAAGCAGAGGGAAAGGGAGAAGCAGGTTCCCTGCTGAGCAAGGAGTCCAATTCAGAACTTGATCCCAGGACCCTGAGACCATGACCTGAGCTGAAGGCAGCTGCTTAACCAACTGAGTCACCCAGGTGCTCTGGTAGCCTGATTTATAACAAAGTACCACGGTACTTCAAACCAAAAGGGGCATCTTTTCAATAAATCATGTTGATCCATTAAAATATCTCTAAAGGAAAAAAAAAAAATGAAATTGACCCCTACCTCACAACATTTACAAAAGTAATTTGAGGTAGATAATAATCCTAAATGTGAAAAGCAAACAAAAAGCTTCTAGAGGAAAAAAGAAGACAATATCTTTCTACCTTATTGTGATCTCTGTCTGTCAAATAAATAAAAATAAAATCTTAAAAAAAATTTTTTTAAATCTTTCCACCTTATATAGCCAAAATTTCTTAATTAGATGTAAAAGCACTATTCTTAAGAAAGCTGAATTAAAAAGCTCTGTCATCAGAAGATATGAATAGACATTTTTCCAAAAAAGACATACAAATGGCTAACAGACACATGGAAAAATGCTCAATATCACTCATCATCAGGGAAACAAATCAAAACCACAATGAGATATCACCTCATACCTGTCAGAATGGCTAAAATTAACACCTCAGGATGTTGATGAGGATGCAGAGAAAAGGGAACCCTCTTAACTGCTGGAGGGAATGCAAACTGGCACAGCCACTCTGGAAAACAGTATGGAGGGTCCTCAAAGAGTTAGAAATAGAACTACCATACAACCCAGCAATTGCACTACTAGGTATTTACCCAAAAGACACAAAAATGCTGATTTGAAGAGGCACATGCACCCCAATGTATATAGCAGCAATATCCACAATAGCCAAATTATAGAAAAAGCCCAAATGACCATCAACTGATGAATGGATAAAGAGCAGCTGAATATTATTCAGCCATTTAAAAGAATGAAATCTTGCCATTTGCAATGATGTGGATGGAACCAGAGTGTATACTTCTAAGCAAAGTCAGTCAGTCAGAGAAAGACAAATACCATATGATTTCACTAATATGTGGAACTTTAAAAATGAAACAGATGAACATAGGGGAAGGGAAGGAGAAGTAAAATAGGGTAAGAACAGTGAGGGAGGTAAACCATAAGAGACTCTTAACTATAGAGAACAGATAGAGTTGCTGGAGGGGAGGCAGACAGGGGATGGGCTAAATAGGTGATGGGCATTAAGGAGGGCACTTGTGATGAACACTGGATGTTATATGTAAGTGTAAATCACTAAATTCTACTCCTGAAAACAATATTATACTATATGTTAACTAACCTGAATTTAAATAAAATCTTGGAAGGAAAAAAAAAAGAGAGAGAGAGAGAGCAAGAAGGATTGAAAAGTAGCTGCCAAGTTTGGGAATTTGGAAGCAAATGATGATTTTTTTTCTGGAACCCTTTAAAAGTATGATGGGGGAAAAGATCAGAGATGAGCAAGTCAAGGAGGCAAATGTTGACAATTGTTTCAACAAATTGGAGTGGAAATTATTGAGGAGAGGCTGAATATTAGTGGAGAGAAAAGGCAGAAAAGGAAGCATAGCCAGATGAGGACATTTTGAGGGAAAGGAACAGGACAACAAAGATTTCTTTATAGACAAGGGTTATATGCTATCAAGTAAAAGAGGTTGAAGACACTGGAAGAGGGACCAATCAATAAAACAAGATAGAAAAACAAGGTGAAAGTTTTGATTTAAAAGAGAGAAAGAAAGAAAAGAAACTAACAAAGCAAGGTGGGGAGGAGAAAAAATTCCATGTGGCAGATTTAATCTTGATTAGAAGAAAGAAAACTCATCCAATAATACTCAAAAAATACAAGTACATGAAGGTTTGGATTATATATCTTTAGGTGGCTACCTCATTTGGATGCCATACAACCTGGTGGTCCATGTATACAAGGTTTGGAATCCAAGATGTGAAGACCACAGATATTAGACACCTTTACTCAGACTAAAGCAATTTTTCTAATCAAAAACAAAAAACAAACAAACAAACAAATAAACCTCACAAACACACACACATACATGCACGCACACACACACAACACACACAAAACCTCTGCCATCAAAAATACAAAAGAAAAAATGTCAAGCTATAGACTGGGAGAAATTATTACCAATCTTTAAGTACAGTAAAGGACTTACACTCAGAATCCTGTAAATCAATAAAAGGCTAACAATCTAATTTTAAAATGAAAAAAAAACTTGAAAGGGAATATCACCAAAAATGATCTGTAAATGAATAATAAGCATATGAGAAGATATTCAGCATCATTAGCACAGAAATGCAAACTGAAATCACAAGGAGATATTACATTCCACAGGAATGGCTAAAATTATACATGACATACATTTTATATATCATTTACAAAACCAACCTTTAGTGTTATCAAGTGTTGGTGAGGATATGGAGCAATGGAACTCTCATACATTTTTGTTGGGATTGTAAACTGGCACGAACACTTTGGAAGATGGTTATAATCATACATGCACACACACACACATCCTGTAACTGCAAATTTCAATGTTTCAAGAAGAAATGACTGATTTTGACCACAAAAAAACATGTACAAGATTGTTATTAATGTTCATGGTAGTGTTATTTACAAAAATCAAATGCTGGAAAAAATCCAAATGCCCAACAAATGTAGAATGAACAAGGAAAGATCACCAACAGCAATGGGAAAAAAATAACTATTCCTTCAGGCAAAAACATGAATACATCTCATACACATAAGATTTAGCTAACAAAGTCAGAAACAAGCATATACACTATATTTAATTAATATAAAGTTCAAAGTAGGTAAAACCAATCTATGATGATAGAGATTAAAATAGCAGTTATCCATGAGTGTAATACCAATAGATAGGAAGCATGGGGTAGCATATTTGGTGTTAGAAATACTTACTTTGATATGAGTGATGGTTTACCTGGGTGTTTACATGTGTAGAAATGCAAATATTCACAGCTTTATAAGCCCATCTTAGTTAGCTTATGGCATTTAAGAACCAAGGGTAGCCCAGAGGGCTATGCAGCAGTTTAGTACAGGGTGATCTGCAAGGAGTGCTCTTTCCAGAGATCTCAATGAGGAACTCTGGCAAAAAATTCCATCCTACCACTATTTAGTTGTATTTTGTTTACTAAAACATCTTTGCCTTCCCCATCCTTGTGTTCTCTTTCTCCTTCCAGATACCCAGAGTCAGCGCTGGAATAATTTTCTTTTCCTTCCTCCATTTCAAATATTCCTTCTTCTAGAGAAGCAAGTCTTATAGTTCAGCTACTCCAGGAAAAAAAACACCTTTACTATCTTCTTGGGGAAAAAAACAATGATTTAAGTCCTTCTTAGACCATGAGGGAAGGGGCCAGCTCCTGGCAAGTGATAGAGCAACAGAGCACAAAATTGGAACTTTTAGAAGTCTGCTCCACTGAGGGACATCACTCCAGAGGCTAAGTGGGGGAGGTGGAGCCCTAGTGGGGACAGTGTGGTCTCAGGAGCCACGGGGTCACAGAAAGACCAGAGGTGTCTGAGTGTGGCAGAACACCCAGGTATCAGACTGGGGAAGCTGGCTGGGGAAGCTGGCTGCAGAGACAGAGCCAAGAAGGGGGCTCTCAGCTTGGGATTACCTTAAACAGTGATCTGCGGCACAGCAGGGCCATGGCTCTTTGGGCAGGGACAAATCAGGCGGCAGATCCAGGGAGACTCACCTCCCTCTTCTGGGAGGAGTGGCACAGGAGCACATTGAAGGAATCTGCTAGGTTTGGAGACACCAAATGAGGCCATGCAACAGAAACAGAAACACTTGGTCACAGGCTGGGTGAGAGTGCTGCTGGAGACCAGGAACACGGGAAGGATTGGCTGCTTTTTTCTGACGGCACATTGAAGAGTGGGGCTCTGAGCTCTCAGCTCCTACAGGGCTGGAGATTGAGAGGCTGCTATTTTCATTCCTGTCCTCCAAAGCTCTATGGAAAGTGTTCAGAGAACAAAAGCTCCCGAGACCAAAACTGCAGATTACTTAGCCTCGCCCCTGACAAGGGTGATGCAATTCCGCCTCAGGCAAAGATATTTGAGATCATTGCAACAGGTCCCTCCCCCAGAAAATCAGCAAGAACATCTAGCCAAGACCAAGTTCACCAATCAATGAGAACTGTGGAACTCCAGAGCTAGGGGAAAGCAACACATAGAATTCATGGCTTTTTTCCCATGATCATCAGTCATTCAAAGTTAATTTTTTATTTTTTTATTGTATTTTTTTAATTTTTCCTCTTTCCTAGTTCAACGTTTTTGAACTACATTATCTTATTAATAACTTTTTAAAAATCTTTTTAAAAATTTCATTTTTATAGCCATATTTTATCTCTGATTTTTGGAATACATATAGGGTTTTTTTTTTCCTTTAAAATTTTGGGATATAATTTCTTCTAATAGATTTAAATATACCCTAAATCTAGCACATGGTTTTGTTCTAGTCTCCATCCTGATCATATTCTTTCCTCTTTTATTTTTCTTTTCTTGTTACAAAAAACCACTTATCAATTCCTTATTTAGACTTTTTTAAAATTTTCACCTTTAGAGTCATATTCCATCCCTTCATTGTGTTTACCCTTATTTTTGTATATATTTAAGTTTTTCTTTCTTTAAAATTTTGGGAGGTAGTTTCTTCTAACAGACCAAAATACACCCAAAATTAAGTGTGTGGCTCTGTTCTATTCACCAGTCTAATATATATATTTTTTTCTTTTCCCCCCCATTTTTCACCCCCCAGTTTCGGGTCCCTTCTGATTTGGTTAGTGTATATTTTTCTGGGTTCCTTACAACCCTTTTAGTATTTTGTTCTCTCCTTCACCTATTCTTATCTGGATAAAAAGACAAGGCAGAAAAACTCATTAAAAAAAAAAAAAAAAAGAACAAGAGGCAGTACCAGCAGCTAGGGACCTAATCAACAGGGAAATTAGTAATATGTCAGAACTAGAGTTCAGAATGAAAATAATTAAGGTGCTAGTTAGGCTCAAAAAAAAAAAAAAAAAAAAGCATGGAAGATGTTAGAGAATCCCTTTCTGGAGAAATAGAAGAACTAAAATCTAACCAAGTGGAAATTTTAAAAAACTATTAATGAGGTGCAATACAAAATGGAGGCTTCTACAACTAGGATAAATGAGGCAGAAGAGAGAATTAGTGATATAGAAAACCAAATAATGGAGAAGAAAGAAGCTGAGCAAAAGAGAGACAAACATATATTGGACCATGAGGGAATAATTCAAGAGATAAGTAATACCACATGACAAAACAATATTAGAATAATTGGGATACCAGAAGAAGAAGAAAGGGGGAGGGCAGAAGGTATTGGAGCAAATTATAGCAGAAAATTTCCCTAATTTGGCAAAGGAAACCAGCATCAAAATCCAGGAGGCACAGAGAACTCCCCTAAAAATCAATTTAAAAAGGTCCACACACACACACACCCATCATCTAACAGTAAAACTTACAAGTCTCAGTGACAAAGAGGAAATCCTGAAAGCACGTAGGGCCAAGAGGTCTGTAACATACAATAGTAGAAATATTAGATTGGCAGAAGACCTATCCACAGAGACATGGCAGGCCAGAAAGGACTGGAATGATATATACAGAGAACTAAATGAGAAAAATATACAACCAAGAATACTATATCCAGCTAGGCTGTCACTGAAAATAGAAGGAGAGATAAAAACTTCCAGGACAAACAAAAACTAAAATAATTTGCAAACACCCCAAACCAGCCCTACAGGAAATATTGAAAGGGGTCCTCTATGCAAAGAAAGAGCCTAAAAGTAGTATACCAGAAAGGAACAGAGACAACATACAGTAACATCCACTTTACAGGCAATACAATGGCACTAAATATCTTTCAGTAGTTACCCTGAATGTAAATGGACTAAATGCCCCAATCAAAAGACACAGGGTCAGTATGCCTGGGTGGCTCAGTCAGTTAAGCATCTGCCTTCAGTTTGGGTAATGATCCCAGGGTCCTAGGATCAAGTCCCACATCAGGCTGCCTACTCAGTGGAGAGCCTGCTTCTCCCTATACCTGCTGTTCCTTCTGCTTGTGCTCTCTCTCTCTGACCAATAAATAAATAAAATTGAAAAAAAAGATATGCTGCATACAAGAAACTTTTAGGCCCAAAGACAACTCCAGATTTAAAGTGTGGGGGTGGAAAACAATTTACTATGCTATTGGACATCAAAAGAAAGCTGGGGTGGCAATCCTTATATTAGATAAATTAGATTTTAAGCCAAAGACCATAATAAGAGATGAGGAAGGACACTATTTTATACTTAAATGGTATGCCCAAAAAGAAGATCTAGCAATTTTAAATATCTATATGAAATTCTCAATAGATGCAGAAAAAGCATTTGATAAAGTACAGCATCCTTTCTTGATCAAAACTCTTCAAAGTATAGGGATAGATGGTACATACCTCAATACCATCAAAGCTATCTATGAAAAATCCACAGTGAATATCATTCTCAATGGGGAAAACTGAGAGTTTTTCCCCTAAGGTCAGGAACATGGCAGGGCTATCCACTATCACTACTGCTATTCAACATAGTACTAGAAGATCTAGCCTCAGCAATCAGGCAACGAAAAGAAATAAAAGGTATCTGTATCGGCAAAGAAGAGGTCAAACTCTCATTCTTTGCAGATGATATTATACTTTATGTGGAAAACCCAAAAGACTCCACTCCAAAACTGTTAGAGCTCATACAGGAATTCAGTAAAATGTCAGGATATATAATCAAAGAACAGAAATCAGTTGTAGTTCTATACACCAATAGTAAGACAGAAGAAAGAGAAATTAAGGAGTCAATCCCATTTACAATTGCACCCAAAACAATAAGATACCTAAGAATAAACCCAACCAAAGAGGCTAAGAATCTGTACTCAGAAAACTATAAAATACTCATGAAAGAAACTGAGGAAGACATAAAGAAATGGAAAAATGTTCCATGCTTATGGATTGGAAGAACAAATATTGTGAAAATGTCTGTGCTACCTAAAGCAATCTATACATTTAATGCAATCTCTATCAAAATCCCATCCATTTTTTTCAAAGAAATGGAACAAATAATCCTAAAATTTATATGGGACCAGAAAAGACCCTGAATAGCCTGAGTAATGTTGAAAAAGAAAGCCAAAGTTGGTGGCATCACAATTCCGGACTTCGAACTCTATTACAAAGCTGTCATCATCGAGAAAGTATGGTACTGGCACAAAAACAGACACATAGATTAATGGAACAGAATAGAGAGCCCAGAAATAGACCCCCAACTCTATGGTCAACTAATCTTCGACAAAGCAGGAAAGAATGTCCAATGGAAAAAAGACAGTCTTTTCAACAAACTGCTTTGGGCAAATTGGTCAGCCACATGCAGAAAAATGAAACTGGACCATTTCCTTATACCCACACGAAAATAGACTCAAAATGGATGAAGGACCTCAATGTGAGAAAAGAATCCATCAAAATCCTTGAGGAGAACACAGGCAGCAACCTCTTCGATCTCAGCTGCAGCAACTTCTTCCTAGGAACATTGCCAAAGGCAAGGGAAGCAAGGGCAAAAATGACCTATTGGGACTTCATCAAGATCAAGCTTCTGCACAGCAAAGGAAACAGTTAACAAAACCAAAAGACAACTGACAGAATGGGAGAAGATATTTCCAAATGACATATCAGATAAAGGGCTAGTATCCAAAATCCATAAAGAGCTTATCAGACTCAACACCCAAAGAACAAATAATCCAATCAAGAAATGGGCAGAAGACATGATCAGACATTTCTGCAAAGAAGACATCCAGATGGCCAACAGACACATGAAAAAATGCTTCACATCACTTGGCATCAGGGAAATACAAATCAAAACCACAATGAGATACCACCTCACACCAGTCAGAATGGCTAAAATAACAAGTCAGGAAATGACAGATGTTGGCAAGGATATGGAGAAAGGGGAACCTTCCTACACTGTTGGTGGGAATGCAAGCTGGTGCTGCCACTCCGGAAAATAGCATGGAGGTTCCTGAAAAAGTTGAAAATGGAGCTGTCCTATGATTCAGCAATTGCTCTACTAGGTATTTACCCTAAAGATACAAATGCAGTGACCCAAAGGGCACATGCACCTGAATGTTTATAGCAGCAATGTCCACAATAGCCAAACTATGGAAAGAACCTAGATGTCCATCAACAGATGATTGGATAAAGAAGATGTGGTATATATATACAATGGAATACTATGCAGCCATCAAAATAAATGAAATCTTGCCATTTGCAATGATGTGGATGGAACTAGAGGGTATTATGCTGAGCGAAATAAGTTAGTAAGAGAAAGATACTTATTATATGACCTCTCTGATATGAGGAATTTGAGAGGCAGGGCTGGGGGCTGTGGGGTGTAGGGAGGGAAAAAATGAAGCAAGATGGGATTGGGAGGGAGACAAACTATAAGAGAATCATAATCTCACGAAACAAACTGAGGGTTGCTGGGGCGTTGGGTGGTAGGGATAGGTTGGCTGGCTTATGCACATTGGGGATATCATGAGTTATGGTGAGTGCTGTGATATGTGTAAGCTTGATGATTCACAGACCTGTACCCCTGGGGCAAATAATACATTATATGTTAATAAAAAATAAATAAATTCATGTTTAAAAAAAATTTTTCCAGGGGTACCTGGGTGGCTTATTTGGTTAAGCAACTGCCTTCAGCTCAGGTCATGATCCTGGAGTCCTGGGATCGAGTCCCACATCAGGCTCCCTGCTTGGCAGGGAGTCTGCTTCTTCTGCTGACCTCTCTCCTCTCACGCTCTCTCTCTCTCTCTCAAATAAATAAATAAAATCTTAAAAAAAATAATTTTCCAAATTATCATCTTATTTCCATCCATAAATTCATAATTAATGTTCTGCTAGTTAAAATGGATTTCCCTCTATTTCTGCATTTTTATATTCCAAACTCCTTTCAGAATCTTTCTCAGGGATGCCTGGGTGGCTCATTCGGTTAAGCTTCTGCCTTCAGCTCAAATCATGATACAGGGTCCTAGGATAGAGTCCCGTACTGAGCTCCTTGCTCAGCAGGGCGCCTACTTCTTCCTCTGCCTGCCACTCCACCTGCTTATGCTCTCTCTCTCTTTCTCTCACTAACAAATAAATAAATAAAATCTTTAAAAAAAAGAATCCTTCTCAAATATTTGCTCTTTCATGATCCCTGTAAGTAGAGGTAATCTCAAATATAGCCAATGTCTCTTCTATTTTGCTTTTACTGTGTTTATCACTCTCTTTCTTCATTGTAATAGCTACATCTACATTTTTCTCTCTTGCTAGACCCTATGCTCCTTGTAGACATGGGATATATATTAGACATAGGCTGACATAATAGGAAGAGATGTCTAGTTCTTTTATGAGATTCAACAAGTGACTTAAAGTCCCTATATGCAACATTGTTTTATTTGTAAAATGATAACAATAATATCTACATTGTAGCCTTATATAATTATTGTAAAAAATATCAATACTATATCTGAAGATATTCCTCCATAGTGTCAATTAGCAGTTGACTCTCAATAGACAATTACTAAAGTCAATAATTAAATGTGGCAAACTTTTAAAAATCATCTAGTTCACAAAGCAGATACTCAGTTTCTGTTCTATTGATATTCAGGAATGACTCTAAGCTTTGAAACAAAGCTTATAATGTTGAGAATGCAATATAAGAAACTATGATGAATGATGTAATTAATATTATCATTTACATCAAAAACAATTTAAATAATCCAATGAACTGCAACTATAATATTATATACTTTCATATAGGATATCATAAGGTATACAGTTTATTCCTTCTTTCAAAAGTCCAATTATTATTATGAGTAGTGACAAAAATTGAACCTTATTTTGTATACTATATTCCTTAGTACTATATTCCTTAGAGCTTTTTTACACAAATATTATCTTATTTGTTGCTTTTTGAAGTATAGTTAGGACAAGTTATCTAGATTGGAAAATCTAAAATTCAGAGGTTGGGACATTTCTCCAAGGTCAATTACTGACTAGCTAGTAATGTGAATGGGTTAAGAGTCAACTCCTCCTAATTTCTTGCTTCAAGTCTTCCTTCATCAATCAGTGATGACAAATCTGTGAAGCTGATATTTTGCTAATGAGAATGCCATTCAGTATAGTTAGAATATATGAAAGAATGTTTTTCTATTTATGTCATTATTAGTAATAATGATAATAGCACCATTGTCTATTTATTATGTGGGACTTACAAGAAATAAATTTCCTGCTGTTCTGAGAATCTGGATGTATGCCCACACCATCAGCAACTGCTGACCCACTATACCTTTTGTTACCCTCACAAACAAGATTAAGTTCCTGTCATCTGAGAACTGATCTTGGCATCAGGAATGCCTAGATTCAGTCACTAAGGTCCATTCACTCTTTATGGACCCAAGCCAGTGATCTACTCTTCTGCCCAAAGATATACCTCTGCAACCTAACTAATAAGGCTGATAGCTGCATCCTGTTATGAAAAAGAAGAAACACTTGAAATATCATTCAGAGGAGATTAAATACCTTGCTGGATAAAGGAAAAGATGTTTTCTTTTTCTCTTTCTCCTTTTTCTCCTCCTTCCCTTCCTCCCTTCCTCCCTCCCTTCCTTCATTGCCTTCCCTCTTTCTCTTCACAAAACTACAGCATTGTAAGCAAACACCAAGCGTTATACTAATAGGATCAGAACAACCAGAAGTCTTCAAAATGAGACCTTCCAATTATTTTGCATTTAGAATTTTTATTCAACTTACAAAGAATTTCTTTTTCCCTGTAAACTAAGTTGTTGAAAACATAAAAGATTTGAAAAACAATACCTAAATGTAATGCTTTAAAACATGGTAAAATTGTGCTCACTTAGGCTTAAAGAATGCCTTCTAGACAAATTTTTTGTGCAAACACATCAGTTAGAATTCAATCCAACAAAAGTAAATTCTGTTCCTTTATGTACCATTTGGGAGCAGTCTCTCACTAAAGAGGGTGTTTGATATATTCTACTTATATTGTAAAATCCTACCTGCTTTCACATAAAGTTTCCAGAGGAAAAATACCTTGCTCTAAAATGTAGTGGTAACTGCTGCAGATCAACCAGAGATTTGTGCATTACAGCTGACCCTTGAACAAGGCAGGGATTAGAGCTGCCAACATCCTACACAGTCAAAAACTCAGGTATAACTTTTGACTCCCCAAAAACCTAACAAGTAATATCCTACAGTTAACTGGAAGACTTATCAATAACATAAAACAGTCAATTGACACGTATTATGTATATGTATTATACACTGTATTCTTACAATAAAATAAGTTAGAGAAAAGAAAATCCTAAGGAAAAAAGATACATCTGCAGCACAGTATGTATTTATCAGAAAGCATCTGGGTGTAAGCGGACCCACGCGGTTCAACAGTCAGCTGTGGTCGGAAAAGTGATCAGAATAAGCCAATCACTTTTCAATCTATTTTTTCTGATCATTTAAAATAAAGCCTTCATGACATTGAGTAGATTTGTTCTAGATTGGAGCAGCTTCTTAAAGGGCACGACTTTTCTGCCTTCCCAGAGAAAACCATTGATGTGTTCAAAGATAAGAGTAAGTGGTCTTAGCACAAATACAAAGTTAACTCACAAAAGAGAACTCACTTTTGAGAAAAAAAAATGTTTTCTACAATTTTCAAGAGTTAAAGTTTACATGAAATTCTACTGCCATACATTCTGCAATAAAGTTTTGAGACCTCCCTACTAATATTCATTAGTATTTAAATCCATCCGTTCCATGAATATTGATTTACCATCTTGTGCGCCAGGCACTATACTGATCCTTTATCCCATTGATTACACATTCACATGTACACACACAATCTCTACACATATGCGAAAACTCCTCTGGTTTTTAGGTATTTTAGGTATTTTAGCATACCCTGTAAAAGTTATTTATACAGGCTATAATGATGAATAGCAAAATAACAAAACTCAGTGGATTAAAATATCTATTTCTGATTGTTCATGAATCTGCATCAAATGGGTAATTCTGAGATATTCCTGAGTTCACTCATGCATCTACAGTCACTGTGGGTCAACTATAGGCATACCTTGGACATATTGCATGTTTAGGTCCATACCACTGCAATAAAACAAATATTGCAATAAAGTGAGTAAAATGAACTTTTTGGCTTCCCAGTGCATATGAAAGTTGTATTTACCCTATATTGTAGTCTACTAAGCATGCAATAGCATTATCTCTAAAAAAAAACAAAACAACAACAAAAAAACACCAACAACGCACCTGCGTTAATCAAAAGACACTTTGTTGCTAAAAAATGCTAAGCACGATCTGAGCTTTCAGCAAGTAGTCATTGTTTTGCTTGTGGAGGGTCTTGCCTTAATGTTTCTGGCTGCTGGCCGATCAGGGTGGTGGTTGCTGAACGTTAAGATGGCCACGAAAATTTCTCAAAATAAGACAACAATGAAGTCTGATGCATCTGACTCATCTCATGAAAAATTTCTCTGCAGCATGTGATGCCATGGATAGTGTTTTACCCAAAGTAGAACTTCTTTCAAAACTGGAGCCAATTCTCTCAAACCTTGTTGCTGCTTCATTAACTAAATTATGGAATATTCTAAAACATTTGTTGTCATTTCATTAATCCTCACAGCATCTTCCCAAGGACTAGTTTCCACCTTTACTTGCTCATCCAGAAGAAACTCCTCATCTGTTACAGTTTTATCATGAGATGGCAGCAATTAAAGTTACATCTTCACACCCCTCTACCCATTCTAGTTATTTTGTTATTTCTACTACATCTGCAATTACTTCCTCCACTGATGTCTTGAACCCCTCAAAGTCCTCCATGAGGGCTGAAATTACTTCTTCCAAATTCCTGTTCGTGTTGATATTTTGACCTGTTCTTAATGGCATCTAGAATAGTGAATCCAGAAAGTTTTCAATTTACTTTGACCGGATCCATCACGGAAAGCACTATCTATGGCAGCTATAGTTTTATGAAATGTATTTCTTTTTTTAAAAAATATTTTATTTATTTATTTGGCAGAGAGACAGATCACAAGTAGGCAGAGCGGCAGGCAGAGAGAGAGAAGGAGGCAGGCTCCCTGCTGAGCAGAGAGTCCGATGCAGGGTTCGATCCCAGGACTCCAGGATCATGACCCAAGCCAAAGGCAGAGGCTTTAACCCACTGAGCCACCCAGGCACCCCTGAAATGTATTTCTTAAGTAACATAGCTTGAAAGTTGAAATGACTCCTTGATCCATGGGCTGCAGAATGGACGTTCCATTAGCTAGCATAAAAACGTTAACCTCATTGTCCATCTCCATCAGAACTCTTGGGTGACCAGGTGAGTTTTCAATGAACAGTCTTATTTTGAAAGGAATCTTTTTTTCTCAAAATAATTGGCTTAAATATTTTGTGCTATCATCCAGCCTTTTTTTTTTTTCTATTTCTAGAGCACAGATGGAGTAGATTTAGCATAATTCCTAAGGGCCCTAGAATTTTCAGAATTGCCAAAGAGCATTGGCTTCAACTTAAAGTCACCAGCTGCATTAGCTCCTAACAAGAGTCGGCTTGTCCTTTGAAGCTTTGAAGTCAGGTACTAACTTCTCTTCTCTAGCTATGGAAGTCCCAGATGACATCCTCTTCCCATAGAAGGCTGTTTCATCCACAGTGAAAATCTGTTGCTTAGCATAACCACTTTCATTAGATCTTCTGGATAGCTGTTGGTTCACAGCCCTCTCAGGAGCTTCCCAAGTGTAATCTGAAACTGGCCCGCATACTCAGAAGGCAAGGAGAGACTGAAGAAAGAGGGAGTCCACTCCAGATCAGGGGTGACGGGGCAGTTTTAATAAGCAAAGGGAACTTACATATCAGGCTTGTCTTGGGTAGCAGCAAGATGAATGGATCCCTGCCCCTGCCCGCCAAATCTTAAAAGTTTATAAAGACACCTTAACTGGGTACAGTCACATATTCTGTGCAGGTGTTCTCAACACCTCATCATTGTCTAAAGGTTATGTCCTTGGAGTAGCCTCTGGGAGCAAAAAAGGCAAGCAGAACTCACATTCCAAGGGCAGGGGAAGGGATGAGAAGCCTCCAAATGCGGGAGTCCAGCTCACAAGCCAGTGGATGTTCATGTCTTTTTGATGATGTTCCTCAACAGTAACTTGCTGCAGCTCCTACATCAGCACCTGCCTACCTTGCACTTTTACGTAATAGAGAGGGCTTCTTCTCGGAAGTCTTATGGACCCAGCTTCTGTTAACTTCAAACTTTTCTTTTGCAGCTTCCTCACCTCTCAGCCTTCACAAAATTAAAGAAAGTTAGGACCTTGTTCTGGATTAGGTTTTGACTTAAGGGAATATTGTGGCTTAGTTCTGCCACACCACTCACTATCCAGACCACTCATGCTTTGTCCACATCAGCAATAAGGCTGATTCACTTTCTTATCATCTGTGTGCTCACTGGAGTAACATTTTTCATTTCCTCCAAGAACTTGCCTTTTGCATTCACAACTTGGCTGTTTGGCACAAGAAGCCTAGCTCCAGGCCTATTTTGGCTTTCCACATGACTTCCTCACTAAGTTCAGTCATTTCTAGCCTTTGATTTAAAGTAAAGACATGTGACTCTTCCTTTCACTTGAACACATAGAGGCCATTGTAAGGCTATTAACAGCCCTAATTTCGATATCGTTGTGTTTCAGAAAATAGGGAGCCTGGGGAGAAGGAGATAGATGGGGAAATGGCTGGTAGGTAGAGGAGTCAGAACACACACAACATTTATCACTTAAGTTTGCCATCTTATGTGGTTGCAGTTTGAGGTGCCCCAAAGCAAAATTGCAATAGAAATACCAAAGATCAACAATTGCAGATCACTATAACAAATATAGTAATACTGAAAAAGTTTGAAACATTTTTAGAATCACAAAAATGTGATACAAAGTAAGTAAATGCTGTTGGAAAAATGGTGCAGGTTTGCCACAAATTTGTAAGACATGCAATATCCGTGAAGCACAATAAGGCAAAGTGCAATAAAGCAAGGTGCACCCGTTGTTGGTCTTGACTGGGCTCACTCATGTCTGGAGGTTAGCTGATGAAGATTAATCTGGAATATCTCCAGAAAGATAGCTTGGGGATTTGATAGCAGGTAAGTAAAACTCAAAATGCAAGTGGATTTTATGCTTTTTTATGTCCAATTGTTTACAGGGAAGGCCACAATGATTCTTCCCCTTCTTTTACACATGCCATTTTGCAATGTGTCTGTTTACCCACCTCTTGAATCTGGGTGGTCTTTTGACTTGTTTTGGCTGATAGAATGTATCAATGTGACATAGTTCAACTTCTGACTCTAGGTTCTCAAGGCTTTTAGCTTATTCTTTCGTTTTCTTGGAAAGCCATGTTACCACATGAGGAAACTGCACAGCCTGCTTGAGGATGATAAAACTACATAGACCAGAGACCAATCACCCAGCTGAGAACTCCAAGGCAAACCAGCCCCTAAATCAAGCCACACCATGAAAGATGAGTAAAAAATCACCCAGCAGAACTAAGCCCAGATTGCTGACCCATAGAACTAAAGCAAAATGATTTTCATTTTAAGTCACTATGTTTGGGGTGGTTTCTTAAACAGCAATAGATAACTGAGAACTGCATCATGCTTGATAATAATATACCACTGTCAAATCATGAATATACCACTGTCAAATCAGAGTCAAGAAGTGGGGCAGAAGCCTCAGCAATCAGACAACAAAAAGAAATTAAAGGCAGCCAAATCGGCAAAGAAGAAGTCAAACTATCACTCTTTGTAGATGATATGATACTATATGTGGAAAACCCAAAAGGCTCCACCCCAAATCTGCTAGAACTTGTACAGGAATTCAGTAAAGTGTCAGGATATAAAATCAATGCACAGAAATGAGATGCATTTCTTTACACCAACAACAGGACAGAAGAAAGAGAAATTAAGGAGTCAATCCCATTTACAATTGCACCCAAAACCGTAAGATACCTAGGAATAAACCTAACCAAAGAGACAAAGAATCTATACTCAAAAGCTATAAAGTACTCATGAAAGAAATTGAGGAATACACAAAGAAATGGAAAAATGTTCCATGCTCCTGGATTGGAAGAACAAATATTGTGAAAATGTCTATGCTACCTAAAGCAATCTACACATTTAATGCAATCCCTATCAAAATTCCATCCTTTTTTTTTTTTTTCAAAGAAATGGAACAAATAATCCTAAGATTTATATGGAACCAGAAAAGACCTCAAATAGCTAAAGAAATATTGAAAAAGAAAGCCAAAGTCGGTGGCATCACAATTCCGGACTTCAAGCTCTATTACAAAGCTGTCATCATCAAGACAATATGGTACTGGCACAAAACAGACATATAGATCAATGGAACAGAAAAGAGAGCCCAGAAATAGACCCTCAACTCTATGGTCAACTAATCTTCAACAAAACAGGAAAGAATGTCCAGTGGAATAAAGACAGCCTCTTCAACAAATGGTGTTGTGAAAATTGGACAGCCACATGCAGAAAAATGAAACTGGACCATTTCCTTACACCACACACGAAAATAGACTCAAAATGTATGAAGGACCTCAATGTGAGAAAGGAATCCATCAAAATCCTTGAGGAGAACA
The DNA here is from genome assembly GCF_963455335.1 of Martes martes. Classification (NCBI taxonomy): domain Eukaryota; kingdom Metazoa; phylum Chordata; class Mammalia; order Carnivora; family Mustelidae; genus Martes; species Martes martes. The sequence goes on along the minus strand of NC_137889.1, from coordinate 184,795,077 downwards.
CAGGCAGCAACCTCTTCGACCTCCTCCGCAGCAACTTCCTCCTAGGAACATCGCCAAAGGCAACGGAAGCAAGGGCAAAAATGAACTATTGGGATTTCATCAAGATCAAAAGTTTTTGCACAGCAAAGGAAACAGTTAACGAAACCAAAAGACAACTGACAGAATGGGAGAAGATATTTCCAAACGACCTATCAGATAAAGGGCTAGTGTCCAAAATCTATAAAGAGCTTAGCAAACTCAACACCCAAAGAACAAATAATCCAATCAAGAAATGGGCAGAGGACACGAACAGACATTTCTGCAAAGAAGACATCCAGATGGCCAACAGACACATGAAAAAATGCTCCACATCACTTGGCATCAGGGAAATACAAATCAAAATCACAATGAGATACCACCTCACACCAGTCAGAATGGCTAAAATAACAAGTCAGGAAATGACAGATGTTGGCAAGGATATGGAGAAAGGGGAAGCCTCCTACACTGTTGGTGAGAATGCAAGCTGGTGCTGCCACTCTGGAAAACAGCATGGAGGTTCCTCAAAAAGTTGAAAATGGAGCTGTCCTATGACTCAGCAATTGCTCTACTAGGTATTTACCCTAAAGATACAAACATAGTGATCCAAAGGGGCATCTGCACCCGAATGTTCGTAGCAGCAATGTCCACAATAGCCAAACTATGGAAAGAACCTAGATGTCCATCAACAGATGAATGGATAAAGAAGAAGTGGTACATATATATACAATGAAATACTATGCAGCCATCAAAATAAATGAAATCTTGCCATTTGCAATGATGTGGATGGAACTAGAGGGTATTATGCTTAGCGAAATAAATCAATCAATTATCATATGATAATAATAATTATTATTATTATTATTAAAAAGACAATTATCATATGATCTCTCTGATATGAGGAAGTGGAGATGCAACGTGGGGGGTTTGGGAGGTAGGAAAAGAATAAATGAAACAAGATGGGATCAGGAGGGAGACAAACCATAAGAGACCCTTAATTTCACCAAACAAACTGAGGGTTGCTGGGGGGAGAGGGGGGAGGGAGAGAGTGGTGGGGTTATGGACACTGGGGAGGGTATGTGCTATGGTGAGTGCTGTGAAGTGTGTAAACCTGGCGATTCACAGACTTGTACCCCTGGAGCTAAAAATACATTATATGTTTATAAAAACATTAAAAAACTAAAAAAATCTAAAAAATAAAAATAAGAAGAAGAATAAAAAAAACCAAACTGAGGGTTGCTGGGGGGAGGGGGGTAGGAAGAGGATGGTGGGGTTATGGACATTGGGGAGGGTATGTGCTATGGTGAGTGCTGTGAAGTGTGTAAACCTGGTGATTCACAGACCTGTACCCCTGGGGTTAATAATACATTACATGTTAATAAAAAAATTAATCACACACACACACACACACACACACACACACACACACACACAAAGTGGGGCAGAATATGCTACCCACAACGGGAAGAGTCAAAAACTAAAACCACCAATGCAACTGATCTACCATATACACATTAAATATAAGAAAATGAATGATGAGAAGCTTGAATGAGTCACATAACAGCACTAACTTAGTAACCGAAAGTGCTAATCCTAGCTCATTTGACTATGAAGCCTAAATTCTGTCTCCTTTACCCCACAGCCAATCTATGGGAGGAGTATACAGTTCAGCTGGTGGAGTCTGAGGGTCCCAACTTCTGTAAGTTCTATGCCCAAATTTCACTTTGCATTTTTCCTCTCCTGCATAGCTGAAACTGAATTTCCACCAGAAGGCTCAGAGCTTTCAGATGCCAACACCAAATGTAAACTCAAGTGGGTAATCTCTAAGGACTTTTACACCAACAGCATTTTTTACCAAGCATCAGGTTGCCCTTGTTACTAATGGGACACCAACAAAGTGCTGTATTTCTGTTGAATGAGCCCTGACCTTACTCCAAATGTATAATTTTTCACATCATGTGCTTCAATTCTTCTAAGCAGAGTTCTGTTCAGAAATTCTACTTCTGGTAATTGGTCTATTTCTTTATTGTTCTCTTTGCTTTCTTTAATCCCAGTTGGAGACTAGACATTTTTTCCCTGGTTCAAGTAACTGTGACCAAAGCCCTATTGCCATTTTCAGATCTCCTCAGAGCTGCTTGCCTAGACTTCCAAGAATTACTAAAAACTGCTGCCTATCGTCTCATTCTTCACTCTGGATACGATGGCCTGATATTAAAGTTCTCAACCTTGATGATAATTGTTTTCTGACATTTCTAGCCTGCGGAATCCTAAGACAAAATATTTTATTCATCTTTATGTTTACATACATTGCATTTACTGGAGTACCTTGTAGTATCTTCAATTTAGCTAATGTTTCATTAAAGTGTGCTGAATAAATGACACAAGTAAATATTAAATGAATATATTTGGAAAAGCAGTTTCATATTTTTGCTTATTAGAGGAGAAAGTCCTGCTACCTCTTCTCTGATACTATTTTTACGTTAATAGGTTAGCAAGGAAATTAACCACAGTAACTCTAATTTAATAATATAAAGGCAGCTTCTATTACTTTCTGATGTGTCTATAGTTATCTAGGGATTGTCTGATGTTACTAGGTACCACGGTGACCTGTATATATATATAAATATATATATATATATATGGAGGATAAGTGGAGAAATGGAAATCTGATTCAGAAAAATGAAATCGAGTAAAAAGCAGCAAATACTATGCGTAGATAGCACACTCATTTTTCTCTGAGTCACTTTCATGAGAAAGTACAGTCCTTCCTGTCCTTTATGTATACATAAAACAGGTGAAAAAAAAACTAGTAATTAAGAAAAAGACAGCCATCTGGAATCCTTCAGTAAAAAGTAAAAAGAAACCAGTAACACTGCAGAATAAGTCTGTAATCGTTAATTTTATGGGTCAACCTCGCTGGGCCATGAGGTGCCTATGTATTTGGTTAAACGTTATTTCTGAGTGTGTCCGTGAGGGTGCTTCTGAATGAGATTAACATTTGCGTCTATAGTCTGAGGAAAGCAAATTGCTCTCATCAGTTTGGATGGGCCTCAGTCAGTCCAGGCCTGGAGAGAATAAAAGGATGAATAAGATTTTTTTTTTCTTTCTGCAGGACTGACTTTGAACTGGGACCTGGGTCTTCTGCCTTTGGACTTGAACTTGGCCTAGAACTTATACCACTAGCAATTCTGGTTCTCAGACCTTCAGACTCAGAACTGTACCATCAGTTCTTGGGTCTGGACTCAGCCTTCATAATTGTGTGAATCAATTCCATATTATAAATAGTAGTTCAATTTCTCTAGAAAACCCTGACTAATACAAAGTCCATCTTCTCAGGAATGTAAGAACCACTTATCAAGCCAAACATTCAGTGAAGATCTCAGATTCCAGAAAAACTGAAAGTAATGACCCTTTATTACTATTATTTAAACTTCAAACATTTTGAAGCATCTGCCTTTTGAAAACACATTAACCATTCAGCAAATGTATAAAAGAAACAAGTTTTTTAGCATAAAAGACCATGGGAAGGTGAATTCCAGATTTTCCTGTGTCCTTTAGTAAGGCTTGAACAAGTAATTAAAATGAATAATATGTATCTTTAAAGGTCTGGTGGTTGCCATGGTACTAAGCAAAGGCATATTTATCATTTTCCAATGCTCGTGCAGCATTAATAAAGAAAGGATGCCATAATTCTCCACCCTATGTTAGGGCAAGCTTTTGTTTTTACATTGTATCTACTACCAGAAGATGAAATGAAGACTAGAAAAAAATGGAGAACTAGCACCTTCCTTCCTCCATTCTCCATCTTTACCACCCAAGAGATACTTGACAGTTTTTTGTATAATTTGTGTGTGTGTGTGTGTGTGTGTGTGTGTGTGTAGTTTAAAAAAACAAAAAATAAAAAACAAAAAACAAAGCAATTTAAGAAATACATCAACAGGAGAAACTTGGCCAAAGCAACATAATAAAATACAAGAGTGCTTCAAAGTCACACACTTGATGGGAAAGATTTGAAAAATCTCAGTGGTAGGAAATTTTATGGGAACAAAGACTTTCATGGAAAGATTTGAGCTTTTTTTACTGCTAGGAAATTCAAGAAAGTGGTTCATGCAATGGCTGTCATAACAATCATCACAGATCTAATATATAAATGTCATATTGCTGAGAACATCAGAATTGTTGAGAATTTATAATAGGAAGAACTGCAGTATGGAAATATACTGTGAATAAAGACATTTCCTATTTTTATGTGAGCCATTGGTCCAACATGGCATTTTTAAAAAGGGATAGGAACGTCACTTTAGGAAGGACAAAAGGATAAAAATTATGTTTTTTAAAAAAACTCAGTAAGAAGCAAGCAGGTTAATTTCAACAAATCAAAACTTTGTAAATATGAATTTCCTTTTGTGGTCTTATTCCATTTTAACGTTTTGTTTGGGACCAACCTATCATTCCAGCAGTAACTTTTACTAAAAAAAAAAAAAAAAAAAAAAAAACTGAATGATTTACATAATTGCAACCCCATCTACATAGGATAGATTCTAGAAAGTAGAAAACATTTCATGTAAACAAATCAGTATCATTTTTTTACCTACATGGAATATTATGGAAGATTTTTCTCAACACTTTCTAGTGATTATTCAAAGATTCTCATCATTCTAATTATTTTAGAAAGTCTCAACTGAATACTAATATGTCTGTAATAGTACATTCTTTAACTTTTTATATTGAAATAATTATAGTCACAAAAAAGAAGGTAAAAAGAGGTCCCTTCACCCAGTTTCTCCTGAGGGTTACATTTTTATGTAACTATAGAACAATATCAAAACTAGGAAAGTCACAATATTACAATGTGTAAATAGTTCTATGCCATTTTATCACACGTATAGATTTCTATAACCACTACCTCAATCAAGATATAGAATCACAAAGATCTCCCTCATGTTACCCATATAGAGTTATACCCATCCCTCTCATCCTTAACACTTGGCAGTCACTAGTTTATTTTCTTTATCTGTATTTCTTTCTATTTTAGGTCTATAGTTATATCAAGAATATTATATAACAGAATTGTAAATCATGTGACCTTTGAGACTGGCCTTTTGCACTCAGCATCTTATCCTTGAGATCCATAGAAGATGTTCCTTTTAATTGCTGAGTATTACTCCTTTATATGTGTGTACCACAGTTTGTTTATCCATTCACTTATTGTAGGACATTTGGTTCTTTCCAGTTCAGAGAAATTACAAATAAAGCGGCTATGAACATTCCTGTACAGGTTTTTGTGCAGATACTACCCCCCCACCACCCGGGAAAAATGCCCAGGAGTGTGATTGTTGGTTTATATGGTTAGTGTACATTCAGTTTTTGGTGTTTTTTGTTTTTGTTTTTGTTTTTTAAGAAACTGCCAACCTATTTCTCAGAATGAACTTATCACTTTAAATTCCCACCAATAATGTATGAGAGATCCAGTTTCTCTGCATACCTGTCGGCATCTGGCTTTGACAATATATTTCAATAGGCTTTGTTTTTAGAGCAGTTTTAGGTTTACAGGAAAATTGATCAGAAAGTACAGAATTCCTATAAGTCAAGCAGGGAGAGTCAATTATCATATGGTTTCACTTATTTGTGGAGCATAAGAAATAACACGGAGGACATGGGGAGATGGAGAGGAGAAGGGAGCTGGGGGAAATCGGAGGGGGAGATGAACCATGAGAGACTGCGGACTCTGAAAAACAATCTGAGGGTTTTGAAGGGGTGGGGGGGTGGGGTGGGAGGTTGGGTGTGCCTGGTGGTGGGTATTATGGAGGGCACGTATTGCATAGAGCACTGGGTGTGGTGCATAAACAATGAATTCTGGTACACTGGAAAGAAAATTTAAAAATTAAAAATTAAAAAGAAAGAAAGTACAGAATTCCTATAACTTTCCTGAGTCCACACTTACAGCCTCACTATCAACATCTGAATCAAAGTAGTACCTTTGTAATAATCAATAAATCTACATTGACGTCATTATCATTCGAAGTCCCTGGTTTGCACTGTGTTCCCTCTTGGTATTGCACATTTCATGGATTTTGAAACATGTATAATGACATGTACCCACTATTATAATATCGTAGAGAATAGTTTCCCTGTCATTAAAATCCTTTGTGCTCCACCTGTTCATCCCCCCTCCCCTGACCCCCGGCAATCACTGATCTTTTTACTGCCTCCATAGTTTCCCCTTTTCCAGAATGTTAACTTATAAAATACATAGCCTTTTTAGATTGTAAGTTACACTTAATAATATGCATTTACGTTTCCTCCATGTGTTTCCACGATTTGATAGCTCTCTCTCTCTCTCTCTCTTTTTTTTTTCCTAACATTGAATAATAGTCCACTGGATGGATGATATAGCACAGTTTACACCTACTATTATGGGTTAAATTGTGTCCTCCCCTTCATATTCACATGTTAAAGTCCTAACCTCTAGTACCTCAAAATGTGACTATACTAGGAGATAGGACCTTTAAAGAGGTGATTAAGTTAAAATGAGGTCATTAACCTGGGCCCTAATCCTATATGGTAATCCTTGTAAGAAAATATCAGGACACAGACATGCACAGAAGGAAGACCATGTGAAGACACAAGGAGAAAATGGTAATCTATAAGAAAAGGAGAGAGGCCATCGGAAGAAACCAACACTGCCAACACCCTGATCTTGAACATTTGCCCTCCAGAATTATGAAGAAATACACTTCTGTTTCAAGCTACCCAGTCTGTGGTAATTTACTGCAGCCTTACCAAACTAATAGAACTACTAAAGGACATCTTGTTTGCTTCCAAGTTTCGCAATTATGGGTAAAGCTGCTATGAGAATATGTGTGTGGGATTTTGTGTGGAAGCTTTCAACTCATTTTAGTACATACCAAGGAGTGCGATGCTGTTCACAGAATAAGAGTACAGATAGTTTTGTAAGAAAGCTCCAAATTGTCTTCCAAAGTGGCAGCACTCTGGAAGTGCTGGAAGTTTTACATTCCAGTGAATGAGTGATCCAATTTCCCCACATCTACACCAACACTTATTATTGTCTGTTTTGTTTTGTTTTGTTTTAATTTTTATTACAGTTGGCTCAGTTGTTGTGACCTGGAATCTCATTGCAATTTTGATTTGCATTGATATTGGCATCTCTTCATGTGCTTACTTCTCATTTGTATATTCTCTTCTATGAAATATTTTCTTCATGTCTTCACCTGTTTTCTAATTGGATTGTTTGTTTTTTACTGTTGAGTTTTGAGAAGTTCTTATTTATTCAAGATAAGAGTCTCACTCAGATATGTGATTTGCAAATATTTTCTTCCAGGCTATAGCTTGACTTTTTATTCTTTAATAGGGTTTTTGTTTTGTGTTGCCTGTTTTGTAGGGTTTTCTTTGTGTGGTTTTTTTGTTTGTTTGTTTGTTTCAGAGCGAAGGTTTTTAATTTTGTTGAAATTTGTTTTCTTTTATGAATCATGCTCTTAGTGTCATGTCTAATAACTCTTCAACAAATCTTAGGTTCTAAAGATTTTCTCCCCCGTTAGATTTCTAAAAGTTTTATAGCTTTACATTTTATATTTAAGTCCATGTTCCATTTTGTTATTTTTTATATAAGATATGAGATTTAGGTTGAAGTTCATGTTTCTATCTAGTAGTTCCAGCACAATCTGTTGAAAATATTCTTTCCTCCACTGGATTTCTTTGGTACCTTTGCTAAAAAATCAGTTGTCTGCACTTGTATGGGGGTATTTCTTGGTTCTCTATGTTGTTCCATTCATCTATGTGATACTTCCTCCATCAGTAACATACAATCTTGATTACTGTAGTTATATAACACATCTTGATATCAGATTCTCCCCCCTTTATTCTTTTATGACAAAATGTTTTAGCTACCTACTGCATTTACATTTCATATATATAAACTGCATTTTAATATATATTAATTTCTCACTAAACAAAAAGAGTGTCAATGAACCAGTTAGGATGCACAGTAAATTATTTCAAATCTGAGACTTCAAAATATAAAAATGTTGTGTGTGTGTGTGTGTGTGTGTGTGTGTGTGTGGTATAGTTGCAGTAAGAAAATGGAAATGTTCCTTATAATAGCATATATTGATTTGTTGCCTGTAATTGGTGTACATGAATTGTATTCTACTATTTCTTTAACCAAAGTGCCTGTATAATACCAATTATAATTTAATTCCCCAGTTTATTATTGCTTGGTACCTGGCAGACACTTAATAAGCATGAATAAATTATTTCTCAATAAATACATTACAGTCAGATAATAAGCAACATCTTCATTAACATAAGGATAGCATTTGCTTTACTATATTTTAATAAATTGACTGACTAAAAGACCTTCTATGTACCTCAGTGGATGTGCTGCTGAAAATGAGTAAAGGATTGGGTACTTGTATATTCCTGATTTCAGTGCAAATACTGTGATCTCCTGACCATGCCTTATATATACAGTGAGGAAGGAAGAATCCAGTTCTGAAAATTTGCATTATTGTTATTATTAAACACAGATTGTGAGTATAGAATACAGGACAAAAGTTTTCTTTAGTTTCCCCTTTAGTGGCTAATTAGTTCATACCGAGTCAGACTGTTAATTTAAGAAGTGTATCCTGTTTTTCTTTTTCTTCTCCCCTCATCCTGGTTTTCTCACCTTTTACCTCAACTACTTTTCTTGTGGAATCCCATGTAGCCTCTTCTAGGTCCAAGACCCAGATAAAAATCATTTCAATAGGTTGAGTTTTTCCTTCCATCATGAGAGTTAGAGACAAGATAAGAACTAGGTGGGGTTGGAGGTTGCCTCAGTATAGCCTTGGGGTGACTCAATGTATTTACAAGACAGACAAACATTTTTTTTCCTAGTGTTTTTCTCACCTTTTAGTAAAATCCTGGAACCTCTTACTCAAAGATTTCCTGTCACTTTATCAGGACTAAATAAAACGTTTTTAAATCCTAGCTTAGTGTGGTCCATGACTTCTGAAAGGAAGGGAGGGATGTATAATGTACCCCAACCCAACAGAGGGTTGGGGAACAATTTTTGTTTTAATCTCGCTATAGTATTTTCTTAGAAAACTGTAAGAGGAAAATTTTCTCTCTTTTCTATATCTCATGTGTCTACATTTATGCAAAGACTCATAGTACACAGAAGACATTGACATATTAGTGATTAATTTTATCCTCATGAACCATTGTAGAAGTAGAGAAAGGAGGAATTATTTTTGTTATTCAAATCTGAGAAATGAAGAAACTGAGACTTCAACGATTCTGCAAGGTTAGAGAGCCAGAATTTCTGGCTCCATGGAAACAGAAACTTCCCAACACAGTATATTGCCTTGCATAATGCTGAAAATTTTGTGGATTAGTAACCATAAAAATTAAAGCTACACAATATTAAAATTTTTGAAAGAAACATTTTGACCAATGAATACAGTGGAAAATTCCGGCTTAAAATTATAGGTTTGTGCACTGTATTTTTGTATTATTTAAATATTCTAGAGCCTAATTTCTTTGAATTATGACCACATGAAATATTTTTCAATACCTAAAAGTCTCCACACTTCAAAGAAGACTAGTTCTTTTTTTTTTTTTTTTTTTAAAGATTTTATTTATTTGACAGAGAGAGAGAGATCACAAGTAGGCGGAGAGGCAGGCAGAGAGATAGGAGGAAGCAGGCTCCCTGCTGAGCAGAGAGCCTGATGCGGGGCTCGATCCCAGGACCCTGGGATCATGACCTGAGCCGAAGGCAGAGGCTTTAACCCACTGAGCCACGCAGGCGCCCCAAAGAAGACTAGTTCTTGATTATGCAATTAAAAAAAAAGTAAGAGAGAGCCACAGGAAGGGGTGGGGAGAGGAAGCAAGGAAGAAAGGAAGGAAGGAAGGGGGGGGAGGGAAGGAGGGAGGAAAAAGAAAAGGAAAGGAGAAAGAGAACTGAAAACATCAGGCAAATATATTACTTACTCGTGGTACTAATTTGTTTAAAATATGAAGTTTTAATGATTAAGTTGTTTCACCCCAATGGAAGCTATTGATTAAAATAAATGTTTATTACTCAGGATTGTTAAGAAGGTGACTGGGGTCAGACACCAAGGATTGTTTTATAACCATCGAGACCTCCAGTCTGTGTCTCATCTCTTAGAATTAATGTAGAGTCTGGTATAAGCTCTCATAGGAATCAGAAGCACAGACCCAGCAAGACTTAACATCTTCATATACAGTGTTAGACTAATATAAATTGATTATATACTACTTCATTGCTGCAGAGAAAAAAATCTATAGCTACTAATGGGTTTTGCTTTTGAAAGTCACAGTAATATTATATTCCTGTCCTTGAATATTAGTTAACTTTCCTTTACTGACCACTTTGGTAAATAAAAAACCACAGAAGGCTAAAAGGTTCCCATAAAATTTAACTACCATATGTTTAAAGAAAATAAAATGGACTTTTATGTCAGGGGTGTGGTTTCTCATATGACAGCTTTGGTAACAACTAGTGATTATCGTTCTGGTGACCTTACTTTCCCTAATGATTACCCATGACATAATTCGGTTCATTCTGCAGAAAAACCCTGATTGATCAAAGCATATACAATCATATATTGTGCATACGGAAATATATTTCATCCAGTTTATGGTGTTGGAAAAATATAGTCTGAGTCAGTGTTCATTAGGAAAATCTCATTTAAATACTCAATGTATGAGAAAATAAAATATATCTGTAAAAGACAGAGGGGGAAAGTCCTGTCAACTGAAATAAACTTTACTGCTATTTAATACAGTTTAATTGCAGAAACACATGTTCTAATTGACAAAAGGGACCAATCTGAATACCATTTACTCTTTGTCCTTGAAGGGGAAGAAATTTTAGCAAATGTCTTAAACTCTACTGAAGCTTCCTCATCTGTTAACTATAACAGTAAAAGGTACTTTCCTCCAAAGGAAATTTGGGGCTTTAATTAGTATTTTCAAATGTACAAAAATAAGTTATAAGCACTGTAAAATCTAAAGAAAAAAATATATACAGCTCTACTGAAATAGAAAGTAAAGTATATGACAGTGTTTATTTGGTCTTGTGCGTAAGAATTGAAAGTTTGGATTCAAAAGATCTAGAATCCTGTATCCACATGTTTTTCCATAGTTTAATTTTGCAATTCCCTCCCATGAGCATGGGAGTAGACACAATTTCCACCCCTGGGTTCAGCCATGAATGGCTCTGGCCAATGATATGTTCATAGATCTGATGCAAAGAAAAGACTAAAGTGGGTTTATACAATTGGGTGCACTCTCACACTTTTCCTCTGATACGGCTACCCAAGGACCCTCCTGGGCTAGCCTGAGGAAGAATGGGAGACATGGGGAGCAGAGCTGAGGTTTCCCAGTTGTCCCAGATAAGGCCATGCTAAATCATTTGATAAGCAGACAAGCACTAAGCATGATCAGCCCAGTTGCTTCTAGAACTATTCTATTAATGTAAGTCATAAATTCTTATGGTTGTTTGTCACAGAAGTTCAATGGTTGTTTGTTTTACACCATTATTAAAGCTATGGATAGCCGATGAAAAAAACTGTACTGAAAGTGGACTGCTACTGTAACAAAAATAGATCTATTGATTTGGAGACTGGGAGACAGGTAGCAAGGAAACCATTAGAGGAAGCTGGGAAAACTGGAAAAAACTAAAACAGGAAAAGTGAAGTATAGTGACCTGTGTCACATTTTGTGAGACTGTCACATGTAACCCAGAAGTTAGAAAATGCACCTAATGAAGTTTGGGACCTGACTCAAGAAATGTCCAAGGAAAGCACTGAAAACATCCGCCAGTTGCTTTTAGCTGTGCATGGTAAGGTACTACAAGAAAAATGAACGCTAAAAAATTGGTCAGATTCTAAGCAATATTTAGAAGGAGTTTTAGAGCTCAGATGGCTTGGAAATTGTTAGTTTGGAAAATAAAACCATTCACATCCCCAGCATCTCAAACAAGTGAAAGATTATCGTATTAATACTTTGCCTCAGGATCAAAGACCTTTGAGACTCTCTGTTGAGACTTCTGAAGAATTAAATTGATGACTTGTAGACCTTCGCAGCTGGACAGATAGATTCATAGGGATCTTTTTGTTTTTTAAGATTTTATTTATTTGAGAGAGGGAGGGAGCATGAATAGGGGGAGCAGCAGGCAGAGGGAGAAGCCAGCTCCTTGCTTGGCAAGGAGCCCGATGCGGGGCTCAATCCCAGCACCCTGAGATCATGACCTGAGCCAAAGGCGGAAGCTTAACCCACTGAGCCATCCAGGTGGCCCTGGACTCATAGGAATAATAATGGTGTCTTTGCACAGCAGCTTGACAAGTCAAAACACCAGTAATTGAAGGACGCCTGGGTGGCTCAGTGGGTTAAAGCCTTTGCCTTTGGCTCAGGCTCAGGTCAATGATCTCAGGGTCCTGGGATCGAGCCCCGCATGGGGCTCTCTGCTCAGCAGGGGTCCTGCTTCCCCCTCTCTCTGCCTGCCTCTCCGGCCTACTCTCTCTCTGTCAAATAAATAAAATCTTAAAAAAAAAAAAAAACCCAGTAATTGAATCCAGAGAGGGAGGAATAGGATGACGCTTGTGGTGTGTGTAGTGAACTCAGATCTGATACCTAGAACACCCACACAGTTTTCCAGATCGTTTACCTGCAAAAGCACTACTAGCTTGTTTTAAAAGGGCTTAGTCATTGGCAGATTAGAAAAATCAAGGCTGAATCAAGAAACATACTCCACTCCAGGGTAGGGAGGAATCTGGCCACATTTTGCCTGGAAAGACTTCAGCACTGATGCAGACCACCGACGGTTGCAGTGCTTCTTAGTTTTCTTTATTCAAATGAAAGTGTTTTTTGTAATTCTTCTCTCTCTGACTAAATGGCACAAAACAAACCTTTATGATGTTCATGGATTTTGTGGTCCAGGAATTTCGGCTCGAAACAGTGGAGATAGCTTCTCTCTACTCAACAATCTTTGGGACCTCAGCTAGAGGACTTGAAGGCTAGGAACTGTAATTACCAGAGGGCTTATTCACTAAGATGCCTGGTAACAGATGCTGGTGGGGACCCTGAGCTGCATCTATCAGGTATATCTTCACATGGTCTTTCCAAGTGGACTTGGCTATTCACAACATAGTAGTTGGGTTCCACCAGAAGTGTTACTGGGACCATTTTTTAAAGCTATAATCTGCCATACGGTTTGAGTGTTTGGGGGCAGACAATTTGTCTTTTTATTCTATAGTTCTCTGAATCAAGAGAACCCACATCCAAACTTATTTAAGATTATAAGGTTTTGGCCCTTGTGAGATTAGTGCTATAACTGGATGATACTGAGGGTGGGGGATAGAGTTGAGCAAATAATTGAAGCTATGAGTGAAGACTATACTAATTTATGTTAATAGGCCCCATTATTTCTCTCTCCTTGTGCCCATAACACTCTGCTATGTTACTTTTTCAAAGCTTTCTCAGGGTAGCTGTAGGAGGTATTGATAGAATTCCTCTCCCTCGCACTTGGCCATGTCTCCTGTCCTGGCTTGTGAGTTGTTAGCAAACATGGAGCAAACAGAAGCTTGGGATGGTCTACTACAACTGTACTTGTCCTTGCGATTGTTGTCACCCATCAGCATGAGGACATGACTAGGCCTGCCTACAAGAAGATGGGAGATGAGGAGCAGAGCCGGGCTGACCCAGTCATTGCAGATACTCCAACCTGCTATCACCCAGAAAGAGAATTGAGCCTCACCAAGATTAGCAGAGCCACCTGCTGACTGGCTACAAGCATGAATTTAGTAAAGGCTTATTGTTATGGACCAATGAGGTCCTGTGTTATTTGTTGGGAGAATTTTGCAGCAAGAAATAAACTGATATCCATATCTCAGATACCAAATAACACCCGTTAAAAGATCAAAATGAATCCAACTCTCGGGTTGTACTGTATTCCATTGTTAAATCAGGAAGGCCCATCAGGGTGAATTAACCCTCCAGTTTTTCCCATGCACTATATTTATTGGCAACATGCTTGAGAAGAATCTTACTATTTACGCAGAATCTTACTATTCAGGGTGTAATCTTACTTACACCCAGAATCTTACTATTATTCAGGGTGAAATGCTTTTAGGTATGCATCTCACACTCACATCCTGTTGAGCTACAGAGAAGTGGTGAGCATCTGTATGAGACTGCCATTTGCACTGGAGAGCAAAGCCACCCAACAAATTATCTGTAGATTGGAGTTAATGCTAATTAGACTATCAGTGATTTTTGTACATCTGCCTGTGAAATCAAATTCACATCCTTAACATTTTACTGTAGGAGATTTCCCGTTAAAAATAAGAGATCAAGAAAGCACTCTGCAATGAAAGGACCGATATAGAAAAATGAGAAGTACTTTATGAATCACAAATGAGCATCAACTGTAGATGCACCTTTGGCTCAAAGTCTATAAAAAATAACTATGTATATGTTACTTAATGATAGTGCACATCATTGTTCCTCATAATTTAAATATATCACAGAAGCCAAAGAAATGGTTTTATAATATCAAGAAAATCTGAATGAAGAGAAAGGAAATCTAACTTTTTGGGTGTTAATTCTGCTATTCAGAGAGATATTAGAATAATTCAGTGTTACTCTAGGCAGACACATTATACCTAATATGAAAATTCATCTATTTCAAACAACATCAATTAAATTAGGCGCTAAGTAGTAACCTAAGTGATAACATACTCAGATTATCTAAAGTACCTTCTTAGATGTGTATCTAAACCCATGTACATCTTTTTTAAAATCCTGCATATCCCTTTGGAACCAGGAGAAATCCACTAGCATTAAATTTCCAATTGCTGCTGAAAACCATTAGAAATAGATTCAAGTGGAAGTTTCAGACAAATGAATGAGAGAACAGGCTCTGGATTCAAACAACCAGGGTTAGTGCCTCTAACATTAACCACCAGGTAACACTGAGCAAGTTACTTAACCCCACTGTGCCTCAGTTTCCCCACCTGTAAAATATGAGTAATCATTTTGCCCACATCATATGATTGCTATGAGGAGTAAGATAATACATTCCTCACACATGATAAGCATTCAAAAAATGTGAGCAATTAGTATGTCTAAATGTAATCATACAGCTCAGTTGCCTGACCATCTTTGATTATATATTAGGATCATTATCTGTAACTGTGGGATTAATAGTATTAGATTTCAATCATTAATTCCCTGACATTCAGTTCAATGGCATCACTTTTGTCATGTGTCTCAATGCAAAGAAAACAGGGACTGTTATCTTCCCAAATGGATTTTTTTTTAAGATTTTATTTATTTATTTGACAGACAGAGATCACAAGTAGGCAGAGAGGCAGGCAGAGAGAGAGGAAGGGAAGCAGGCTCCCCGCTGAGCAGAGAGTCCGATGTGGGGCTCGATCCCAGGACCTGGGGATCATGACCTGAGTCGAAGGCAGAGCTGAGCCACCCAGGCGCCCCTTCCCAAATGGTTCATCTCTTGTAACCCTTCTTCCATTCTGGGTATTGTGGAATAACATTACCAACTATGGGAAAAAGGTACTCTCACTACAAAAATAAAGGAATTCTCATCCGAGCCCTGACAGTACCTTATTGTAGAACTTTGGCAGATCCCTTATCTTTATCTCAGGGCATGTGAAACTGAGGCAGAAGGTCTCTTCCAAACCAAAAACTATAAATCTACTTGTGGGTATTTAGAATAGCATTGGTTTTAGCCCCAGACAAATATGAATATTAATTCTAGCTTAACTCCTTGCTGTCTGGGACTCCCATCTTTTTCAGGGTTAATATATAAGATTTTGATTACGACTGATACATGGAAAGTGCATGCCAATGAGTGGTATACATGAACTTTGAAACACAGACTGCTGAGGCATGTCATGGTGATAAAAGTCTGAGCCCTAGAATCATGCCTCCTGGGTTTAGATCTCAGCTCTTCTAACTCGGGAACTGACTGAAGTCTTTAAATCCAGTTTCTTAGCTCAGTTTCTAATCACTTTCTCATTTGTAAATTAAGGATAATGATGGAATAATGACAGGATTGCATGATGAGTAAAAGAAATAATGTGTAGGGGTACCTGGGTGGCTCAGTGGATTAAGCCTCTGCCTTAGGCTCAGGTCATGATCTCAGGGTCCTGGGATCCAGCCCTCCCTCAGGCTCTCTGCTCAGCAGGGAGCCTGCTTCCCTCTCTCTCTCTCTCTCTCTGCCTGCCTCTCTGCCTACTTGTGATCTCTGTCTGTCAAATAAATAGAATCTTAAAACAAAGAGATAACGTACATAGATAATTCAGTACTATTAATTATTATTCCTATTATTACAATAAATATGCATTTATTCCAGAAATGTTTGTTACTTCTTACAGATTCTCTATTCAAATTCACATTCTCATGTAGATCCTCTCAGGCTGCTGCTGCTGCTGCTGCTTTTTTTTTTTTTTTTTTCCTCATCAGGGAAATGTCATTCAGTAGTAGATGCTTAAAGGTCAGGAAAAATATAGCAAGGATTAAAAATCCAATGAACACATTTTAATCGACAGCTTAAGGAGCAATAAACTTCACATTCTGCTAGATACATTTTAGAGGAACATACATGATTTCCTCTTTCTCCTGGCACCTCTTTTTTTTTTTTAAGATTTTATTTATTTATCTGACAGGGAGAGAGATCACAAGTAGACAGAGGCAGGCAGAGAGAGAGGGGGAAGCAGGCTCCTTGCTGAGCAGAGAGCCCGATGCAGGGCTTGATCCCAGGACCTGGAGATCATGACCCCAGCCAAAGGCAGACGCTTAACGACTGAGCCACCCAGGTACCCCATCCCTGGCACCTCTTTAGCCACATTTGTCCCATGGATTCCTCCCACTACATAGATATTTGGTATGACATTGCTCATCCACTGGTATTTTTAGGTGTGATTTTGGCAAACTGCCCACTTAGAGAGACCCTGTCCAATGTAAGTAGATGTGCACCATAAGCATCAAGTCACTTTGAGTGGAAGTCAGAGTCCTCTGTACAGCAGTGACTAATGCCAAGAGCCCATGATAAACCCCATTGTACCTTTTACACCCATAGATAAAAGCAATATCCCTTCATAATTTCCTTATCTAAAGGCTATCCAGACAAGTATCAAGTGAGGACCCTGGTTCCCAAATCTATTACAGAATCTTCACTAAATACAATTTTACTCATGTATATTTATGACTTTTCTATAGGGTTCTCTACATGTATTTCTTTCCTCATCTGAAAGGGAATTTTCTTTTTCTTTCTCTTCTTTTCAATAAAAGCACATGGTTGATGTTATTTAAAGCCTCATGTCTCACAGTAGAGTGGTATATGAGGTCATAAATGGCTCTAGCAGTTATCAAAAGCCTTGGCTTCAACCCCAGCATTTAATCATCTGTAAAAGCCAGTTATAGGCTCATATACTTACCCTCCGTGAACATTATTTCTCTCATGTGACAAGGGAAAAATATTTTTAAAAAACAGTCTAAACAAACCACATCATCCAAAAATTAATAATGAAATATTTTTTTACTCATCTCATAAGCACTCAGAAGTTCCATACTTTCACTGATTTCCTTCAATGGGCATTAATTCTTTAATGTTTGTTCAACATTTTGAAGATGGTAGGCAGTATAGAAGTGTTAAGTGTTACTGATGATGTTACTATGTGACTTTAGTTTGGCAGCACGGATTAGATGAAGAATAGCACAAAAGGAATGTAGTATGGCAGAAAGAAACAAGATTTGTGATTAGACACATTTCAGCTCCAGGAAGATTCCTTCCGAGAAGGGGTCTATTTACCCTTTCTGAGCCTTGATTGGTCAACATGTCTTCTTTCATGTATTCAGAAAGGATGAATTATCCTGACGCTGGAAATTTACATGAGGAAGAGTGCTCCGCTTCATACGCAGCAGGGAGAGGTTACTGACCCACTACTGAGAAACAGACATTTTAAATAATTAGTTAAAAAAATAAGAATGATACATTTATACTCATGCAGAATTTCTCAGTTACTTCTCAGTTCAGACAAGGATGCCCATTATATAGATCACAAATACACACACATATGCATACTCCCCAGAGTCAGTACTGTAGTCGGTATGCCCTGGTATAAACCTGGACTCTGAGATTTGAAACCATAGTCTATGTTTTATTTGTATCAGAGTTTATTAACCACCAAGACTCCCTCCAGTGAATAAAACAAAAATATTTAAAATCTTTTGTTTTCTGGACTGCAATAGTGAATTCTACCTTTGCCCCCCCCCTCAATATTTTGTAACTGAACCTCTACCTATTTCAAAATAAGTAGTGTAAGTCATTTTCAAATTCTAGAGCACTCTAAAAGCATTGTTTAATTTCTGTAATTTAGCGTGAAGATAAATATTTTATGGTTATCTTAGGTATTGAGTCTCTGGACCAAAAATGGAGAGATATAATTTATAATGATTTTGATAACAGAGAATCATTTGTGCAGCCAATTTGATCCAGGCATTTTCTGTTTTCTGTATTCAAGTCATCTCTGCACTTTCTCCCTTCCCTTCTAATTATACTCTATTGTTTTTCTTGGGGAGTGAACTATGAAGAACACTTTTGCTTGTTGACAGAAATGAAACTGAAGAATATTTTCATGGAAGATTTATGATACATAGCCAATTACATCTGGATTGCAGACAGCAAATTAGTTTTGGATTTGTCTCATTCAAAAATCATTGACAAGTGTGATTCATCATAATAATTTTGCAGAGGAATCATAGCAGATCATGGCCTGCACCACAAATGATGCTGTTATCACAATCCATCATGATTAAGTAGTGGTCTGGAGTTAGATGAATGAGGACTTGGAATAATATATAAACATTGATAATTAGATGTTGATTTGAAGTAGGGGATGTGGAACCTTGCATGGTACTATTACCTTACTTACTACTGAGCAGATTAAGAATTGTTTGTGTTTGCTACTTTTGAATTCTATTAGAATCCCCATGAAAATTCTGCCTGAAATTTACAAACAAAATTCCCTTAACTTCCTATTTAAATATTGTTAGAATAGGCCCTATTGATATAACTTCCTGTGATGCTATCCACTTTTTATGACAATTTTAAGAAATCCCAGATAAGATTTTAAAAGTTTCAAACTTATAAAAAATTGCCCCCTAAAGGGTATATCCTTTTCCAGGTCTGATTTATTTCCCATGAGTTAGAAAAGCAATACAAAACTCAGCTTACTGTTCTCAAATAGATCTTCATAGATTCAACTGCAAAAAAATTGTTAATCTCTGCCTCCTTAGAAACCCTCCTAATGATTTTCATGCCTCCCCGAGTTCATAATTTATTTACTCATTCAATAAATACTTAGTGAATACCTTATTATGTGGCAGGTACTGTTCTAGGTACTGGGAACGCAACATTAAGAAAATGGACAGAATTCGACAAAGCAGGAAAGAATGTCCAATGGAAAAAAGACAGTCTATTCCACAAACGGTGTTGGGCAAATTGGACAGCCACATGCAGAAAAATGAAACTGGACCATTTCCTTACACCACACACAAAAATAGACTCAAAATGGATGAAAGACCTCAATGTGAGACAAGAATCCATCAAAATCCTGGAGGAGAACACAAGCAGCAACCTCTTCAATCTCAGCCACACCAATTTCTTCCTAGAAACATCTCCAAAGGCAAAGGAAACAAGGGCAAAAATGAACTATTGGGACTTCATCAAGATCAAAAGCTGTTGCACAGCAAAGGAAATAGTCAACAAAACCAAAAGACAACTGACAGAATGGGAAGAGACATTTGCAAATGACATATCAGATAAAGGGCTAGTATCCAAAATCTATAAAGAACTCATCAAACTCAATACCCAAAGAACAAATAATCCAATCAAGAAATGGGCAGAAGACATGAGCAGACATTTCTGCAAAGAAGACATCCAAATGGCCAACGGACACATGAAAAAGTGTTCAACATCACTCAGCATCAGAGAAATACAAATCAAAACCACAATGAGATACCACTTCACACCAGTCAGAATGACTAAAATTAACAAATCAGGAAACAAAAGATGTTGGCAAGGATGCGGAAAAAGGGGAACCCTCCTACACTGATGGTGGGAATACAAGCTGGTGCAGCCACTCTGGAAAACAGTATGGAAGTTCCTCGAAAAGTTGAAAATAGAGCTACCCTATGACCCAGCAACAGCACTACTGGATATTCACCCCAAAGATACAAATGTAGTGACCCAAGGGGCACGTACACCTAAATGTTTATGGCAGCAATGTCCACAATAGCCAAACTATGGAAAAAGCCTAGACATATCAACAGATGAACAGATAAAGAAGAGGTGGTATATATATACAATGGAATACTGTGCAGCCATCAAAAACCCGAAATCTTGCAACGTCGTGGATGGAACTAGAGGGTATTATGCTAAGCAAAATAAGTCAATCAGAGAAAGACAATTATCATAAGGTCCCACTGATATGAGGAATTTGAGAAACAAGACAGAAGATCACAGGGGAAGGGAGGGAAAGATGAAACAAGATGAAACCAGAGAGGGAAACAAACCATAAGAGACTCTTAATCTCAGGAAACAAACTGAGGGTTGCTGGAGGGGAGGGAGGTGGGTGGGACGGGGTGGCTGGGTGATGGGCGCTGGAGAGGGTATGTGCTATGGTGAGTGCTGTGAACTGTGTAAGACTGATGAATCACATACCTTTACCCCTGAAACAAATAATACATTCTATGTTAATTAAAGAAAAAAGAAATGTAAAAAAAAAAAAAAAAGAAAGAAAAGAAAAGAAAACACAAATGTCGGCCTTCTTTGAGCTTACACCATAGGGGGAAGAATCAGAAATTAAGCAAAATAAATACATTGATGCTACTTTGTTGTTGGAGAAAAGGAAATCACAGAAAAAGTGTTTAGGGAGCGTGAAATGGAAAAAGATTCCAGAAATTTTGAAATGTGCTACTTAGTTATGTACAGATGCAACTGAAAAATTCTTGTTCCTTCTTCACTGCATGCCCTAAAAAAAAGTAATTGAGTCAACCATGCATGAAGCCTTTTAAATGCTATCTGCCTATTGGACCTGCTAGCTGTCTCCGGGCTTTGCTCAGAAAGAGCCATATTTTATTGAATTATTGTTTGTAATGTGGAAAGAATTATGGTTAGAGCACCTAACTTAGACTATCTTTAGCACTGTAAAGGGTCTCAGAAAATATTTAGTCCTGTCCTCTCATTGTAGCAAGGAGTAAATTTTATATAGATAGGTAAAGTGGCTGACAATTCCATGACTAGTGAAGTCAGGACTAAGACCTGGCCTAAACTTCATTAACTCCAAGTTCAATATTCCCTGCTATCATTCTGTCCATTCCACTGCCTCTCTCTGCTTAACATGCTAACTGCCCCCACTGCAGCCCTCCATCCCCCAGCTGGTTAGCATTTTCTCCTCATAAATACCCAGCCTGGAAAGCTTTAAGATAAGGGCACGTTTCTTCAGAGGCCCTAAGCGCCAAAAAGAAAATTGATGGTGCATCCTCAAGGTACTCAAAAGGAAACTATCCTAATACATAAAATACGTATAAGGAAATCCAGAGTTATTTTTCCCTGATGATGTATTTGATGGTTTATTTGCAAGGTCAGCACCTAATTCTTTAAAAGAGTATCTTTATCGGTTCTGATTGACTAGTGTTCCAGCTCAGACTAATTCTGCCTGTTGGATGACCTATCACGGATGATCAGAATTCAGCCCTTTGTTCAGGAGGCAATTTCACATTTATAATAAATATGGCATGGCTACAACTGGCTAAGCATGCACCAAACTCACCTCACTCTCCCCTAGACTACATTTTATGCCTCCTTTAAAGTTGGATGTGACTGTGTTTCTAATAATGGATCACTGGAATATGATGAAAATCTATGCCACCTCCAGGGCTGATCTCTAAAACTTCCCTGTGTGACCCTTCATGCTTTTCCATCCCCTTGGTGAAGAGGAAGGAATTCAGGGGGACACAGAGGAGGCCAGAGCCACAAGATGGAAGAAGCACTGGTCTCTGAATTACTCTGTAGAAGTCTATTTGCCAGATGCCCAGATGGAATGCTACGTCCCCAAGAAATACATTTCTACTGAGTTGAGCCACTGAAATGTTGGGGTTTACTTTTTATATCAGCTAGCCTACCCTGATTAACCCTGATTAAATTGCATCCTCATATTTAAATGTAAATCAATGCTTCTTACTCTCCTAAAAGTCTCACAAGCTTTCTTAATTTATAATTCCATTTCCATATACTGTCAATTCACAGAATTTGGGAGTGCTTTCCATATGTAATTTCCAATGAATATCTTTAACTATACTTGGGCCTTTCTTACTTTGGGTATATTTATCTCCTAAGGCTTCTTCATTTAAGGAAAAAAAAAAAATCAGTCCATAGTACAGAGCTAACTCTGCAAGACAGTCCATTACTGCTTGCATATTTTTATAAATGGTTACTATTTTTATTAATAAGAATATTAAGATATGCAAAAGTTACAGAAAATAATACAACTCCCCCTATACCTTGAACTCATCTTCAGAAATAAATATCCTTACTCTAACAGAAGCCTATGGTAAACCCCTCCTCAATCACATTTCCTTTACTCCTCTCCAGATAAAGCCACTCTCTTGAATTTGATGTTTAACACCTCTATGTATTTCTTTGTCATTTTAATGCAAATACTCATTCTTAAGCAATATGTGGCATTGTTTTGCATGTGTTTACATTATCTAAATGTATATATACATAGAATGGAAATTACTATATGTATTCTTCTCAACCTGTTTATATTGGTTGAAATTATATTTTTAAATTTCATCCTTATTGAGTCCAATTTATTCACTTTCACTGTTACATTCCACTGTATACCTATACCACACTTTTTCTTTTCCATTAGTGGGCTTTCAGATTGTTTCCAAATTTCTGCTGTTAAAAATAGCTGCTATTTAAAACTTCACTCTGTAGGTCTCCTTATGTACCTGTATAAGAGTTTTCATTGAGTACTTCATTTAGACCTAGAACTTCCTGACTGATAGCCAGGATAAACTAGTTATGGCACAGCAACTAATTATTCCTCAATCTCAGTAGTTCAACACCCAACAGTTAAGCACTTGTTCACACACATTTGCTGTCCAGGTGATGCTCCAAGTGAGCTGTCCTTCAGCATTCAGGATGCTTTGAGTTAATAGTTACTTCATGTCACCATATGCTCACAGGGTCCCTGGAGTAGAACAAAACAGTACATGAAATATCGTGTAACAACACTTATGTACTTGAGTTGGAAACAAAATATATCACTTTCACTCACATTTCATTGACCTATAAAGACTTACATCTATTAAGGTACCAGAATTTAATCCTCCATGGACTAGATAGAAGAACTGGATGTATATCTTTGATTATACTTAATATTTTATTCAACATTAACATCAGCTAATATTAACGCAATATCTTACTAATAATCCCAAAAGTTTCTCCAAAACATTGCACTAATTTACCCTAGTTGGGAGTAGTAGTGATGTTCCACATCACTGTCAACACTTGATTTTGTCAGACTTTTTCATTTTCGTCAAGGTGGGCATGACACAGCATCTTACTGTGGTTTTAATTTGCCTCTCCACGGCTGAAAATGAGGATGGCTGCCACTTCACAGATTTCCTCTTCTATAAAGTGTTGTTGCTATTGGCATATTTTTTTATTGAGTTGTCTTCTCTGTGGATGCGTAGTTTAAAAAAAAAATACATATTTAGAATATAGAATATATATATTCTAGACACTAATTATTTGTCAGCTTTATGTGTTGCAAATACCTCTACGGAGTTTGTAGCTCATCGTTTCACTTTTATTTGTAGCATCTTTGGATAACTAGAATTTTTAATGTCAAATTTATCTTTTTATTTCCTTTTTTTGTTTGTTTTTTGTTGTTGTTTTTGGTTTTGGTTTTGGTGGGGCTTTTTTGTTTGTTTGTTTGTTTGTTTGTTTGGGTTTTGTGTCGTGCCTAAAAATGTCTTCCCTAGTCCTGCATCATAAATATAATTTTTTTTCATAAATATAATTTTTGCTAAAAGTTAAGGTTTTTATTTCACACCTGGAACTAATCCACCTGGAACTCACTAGGGACTAGTGCGATACACAGATTTCTCTTTTTCTATTTATACAATCAATTTTCACACCTTACAATCGAATAGTCAACTTGCTTCTTTAAGGATATGCAAAGGCACCCTGTTTTGTATAGTTTCCAAATAAGCGTGTCTATTTCCCAGCTTTGTCTTCTTCTTCTTTGACCCGGTGTTTATCATATGACCAGTTTACACTGCCTTGATTTCTATTGCTATACAGTAATTCCTACTTTCTGGCCCCCCTGGTATCTATTTTAATTCATTCATATGATCAACATATTGGTTTCACACATACTATGTGTCAGGAAATTTTCTAAGGGCTGGGAATTCATCAGAAAACCAAAAAAGCAAATCTCCCTGCCCTCATCAAGCTCTGTTGTAGTAGATAAGATGGATAGGCAATAACAAATCACAGACAGTATTCGTTATACATAAGCTAGTAATTGATACATGCTATGGAAAAAATAGAACTTGACAGGAAGACAGGAAATGCCAGGGGTAGAAAAGCTACCATTTTACATAAGATGAATTTTCCATTTGAAGGGACATCTGAAGAAGGTACAGGAGAGGATTATTCAGATACCCAGGGGGACAACGTACTCAGAAGGAAGTAGCAGTACAAAGGTTTGGAATTTGGGGCGCCTGGGTGGCTCAGTGGGTTAAGGGTCTGCCTTAGACTCAGGTCATGATCTGAGGCCCCGCATCTGGCTCTCTGCTTAGCAGGGAGACTGCTCTCCCCTCTTTCTCTGCCTACTTGTGATCTCTCTCTCTCTCTCTCTCACAATCTGTGTTAAATAAATAAATAAAAAATCTTCAGAGGGGAAAAAAGGGTTTGGAATTTGACATTTATTATTTCAAAATATTTTTATATAAATGAGTAAAGTTTTCTGGGAACACAACCTCATTCTTTAAAATCATCTAGGCTTCCCTTGGCCATTTGCTTTTCTACATACACATTTATGTGCAAATTCTTTAGGGAACAATCTCTTACACTGTTATATAGAAAGAATTTACTTTGGACCATTATTAAAGCCTGATCAGCTAAAATAACACTTACTTTCTCCATTGATACCGTACAAATCAAAATATAAATATTTATACATTCTATTTTCCTCCACTGAAAATAAAGAATAGTTTATAAGGTTACAGATGAGCTTTCAGCATTCTGGAGTGTCTGGTTAGAGGGCTTGGTGAACTTTTCCAGAAAGTCAGGACAAAGGTGTTGTGAGTAAATTAAACCCTTAATCTGGTCCCACTGGATTGGAATTCCAATCTCTGCAATGTGGCTCTGACTCTGTGACCTCACACAAGAAAATCAACCACTTTGATTCTCAATTTTCTCATCAGTAAAAAGAGAGTCACAATATACTTGCTCCCTTTAGGAATATCGGGGGGAAGAAATAAAATAATTTATGTGAGTATGTTTATCAGTAACTAGCTCGATACAAGTTTGTGAAATTTGAATTAGGATATTCATGCAACCACTCTTGTATATGGTTAGCCATGTTTTGCAGGAGTTAATTAGGGCTTTTTCTAGAAGCAGCAAGCTCATATGGATCAAAATAATTCCCATAATCATTCTCTTACCAAAAAAAGTCCTTCAAGGATCCCATGATCTGCAGGATAAAAACTGAACTCAAACATGGCATGCAACCCATTCATCACCTGGCTCCTGACCATTTTTCCAACCTTACCTCCATCTCCCTCCCGTACATATCCTAGTGTCCATCCACACTCAGGCTCTTTGTACCTGCTGCTCCTGCTTCCTAGAAAGCCCTCCCCTCTTTTGTTCCTTAAGACTACCAGAAGGCCACCAGCTCTGCATCACTTTCTCTGTTACTTACAGACACGGACGGGATGTGATCCTGTGCTATTTAACCATTATTTTCTAAGGACAAGACATTCATTTTTGTGTGTACTAAAGCTTTTAGGCCAGGTCCAATTTGACTGGTCTGAAGAGGATTGTAAAATACAGTTGAATTAACACAGGGCAGAATCCTTTAAAACCTGTCACCTACAAAATTGGATGTGTCCTAATAGCCCAAGATAATGCTGTTATTGGCTGAAAAATTTGGGCCAGCATCCCTTTATGACTCTGGAAATTTTACAATGACCTTAATAGAACCCTGTATGATTCCTACAATTCAGTATGAGAAACTCATCATTACCCGGTATTGAGCAAAACATAGTATAGATTGTATTTGGTCTTATGCGCAGGTAACAGTACCTATCAGATGAAATCTTTAGGAATCTACAAGAAATTTATTTTCAGTGCTCCCTCTTGCCTATAAAGGTACCACCCTGATTTGGTGAGTCTATTAACTGCTTTCTTTGTAGGGAGATCTATGCCTGGGAAATAAACTTGGCTGACCAGCCTATGAACCCAAATCATCTATTTTTTGTATTGATTTAGCACTGACTCACTTAACCTATTAAAGCACCTAATTTTGCCAGGCTATATAGCAGGGTGGAATTTCTCTCATATTTATTGCTCCTCCCAATAGCCTTGTGAAGTAAGCGGTCATAAATGACAGTTGAAGAATTTATGCGCCAAACTTCCATCCTGCAGCCGTTACACAACCTTCTCAGACACTGGCCAATTAAGCACTCAGATAGAAACGTACGCTGATAGTTCCATTCGTCTGGATTTTGTTTTGTCGTTTCTTTCTTTTCCTCATTTATGTTGTGCCATGTATTACAGCAAAACGTTTTTATGATCTACCTACAACTACATTTGTTCCTTTTTGTGCGTCTCCCATACCATAGCTAGGATTATTTTTTATACATTCCAATCTCAGGTCCACAACACAATTTGATCCTCCTTTCTCCTCTACCAAATGTATTTCCAGAAATGATGCAAAGAAAAACTTGCTTCCCTACAAAAACACCATTAAGAAAGTTCATTCTATTTGTTTTCTGGCCAGCATTGCCCATTTAGCAGACAATTTTATTGAGCTGTGTATACTGATGTGTGCATCTTTTTGAAAGTTCATCGTACGGTGACTCCAACGCTGCTGTCTGGCCGCAGACCATAAGGAGAAATTGTGAGGTGTATAAGGTTCAGAGCTATCAGAGCTCGTTCTCATCCGTTCTCCTATTACATCACCTTGCTAGCTGTTCCTATTTATTACTCTATCTTCAAAGACCTTAATTATTTCTATTGGCAGCAAATCACAAACTAAGCCAAGTTTGTGAGATTTATTTTGGAAAGCGCTACAGAAAATATTTATGAAATTCTCTACAGTGAGTGTTTTCAACATGGTAATGAGATATCAAACCACCACATCTTTACTTGAGTGACTTCCACTGCCCAAGTCCTGTCTTCACTCCTTCATGGATTTAACTCAGACTCATTCTTCCAAATTCACCTTAGTGCTGCCTCCTCCAAGAAGACATTTCTGATTCACAGGTCGATTTTGACCCCCTCTGCTGTGCGCTCATATCAACCTGTACACACACTTCTGTGGTAGGACTTACCACGCTATACCTTAAAGGTTAACTGTCATGCTCCCTCCCCAAACAGAGAGTAAGCTGAGTCAGAGTAGGTATTTCATCTTATTTAGAGTTGCAGCCCAAATACAATGCCTACAGGAGCCACTTAATAAATATTTAATGAATAAAGGGAAATGAATAGTGTTATTTTCTCTTTCTCTACTTCAGAAAGGTTCATTACTCAAGGTATGTAAATTTGTTTAATTTTTTTTTTGCCCCAAATGAAATTCTGCATTCCTACCATGTATTAAGAACTCTGCAGATATTTAAAATGAAAGAAATGAAGAAATAAATAAAATATAAACTCCCCAAGTACTGTTTTTGCTCTCAAGCTCTCTACAACCTTAAGAGTAGAAGTAAGGATATGATCTTATTGCAAAATAAAATTGATGTATTCCTGGTGATCTTTTCAAATATAAAAGTACAGGTGCAAAACCTGACAAAAACAAAACAAAAACTAAAGGAATTGACTTTACAACTCCACCTGTTCTAAGATTCCTGTAGTTTTAGCCAAATTTTGTTCACTGTGCACAGAACCTACAAATGATTACACAGAAAGCTTACATTTTAAAGCTTGGCTATTGGAGAAAATAGTCTGCCAAAGAGAAGCACAGCATCTTTTAAAAATATATTTAAAAAACCTGTGAGACTTTTATGAACAATTGCTTTATCAAAATGAGGTATCTACTGTTGCCAATTAGTCCAGTGTTAATGAAAGTCAAGCTTTAAGGAGCTTATTGCTTCTTTATTGTCCCTGCCTACACGTAAGCCTCCATCTACCTTTCTACCTGGCTGTGGAGATTGGTCTGATAAAAACATGCTACAGATGAATTGCTCAGAGGGTGTCAGAAGGGAATGTTTCAGCACACATCCTAACACTATTCTGCAATTGTTATTTTTCATGGATGTCCACATCCTGGTAATATATCCCTAGATTTGACTGTAATCTTGCCACTGAGCTCGCCTGCAGGTCTCATAAACTTGTTTTAGTGTAGCCTTAAGTCACAGATTCTGTGCAACCAGACAGATAGTACTACCCCATAACATCCATTAGAGAACACATCTGCACTTACATCTCCTACTAATAAATGTTTCCACAGGGGAACAACATTCTGTCGCATGAAAACATTCAACATTACAAAGCTACCAGCCGGCCATGTGCCTATTGCTTTTGAAACTGGATTAGCCATTCCTAATACACAAAAGGTTTTCAATCATCCTTGCATCCTCTTGATCCATAGATCCTGACGTACTGAGGCATAAAAATAAAGTTTACTTATACTTTGAGTGATTTAGGAGAATTGGGCTCAAAAATATCTGGGAATTGTTTTTAGAAGGCTCCCTGACTTAAAAATCTAAAGAATGGATGAATTTGAAATTTCAGGAAACTAGAGGACAATATGATCATGCACAAACAATGGAGGTTTGTGTCTCACATAAGTTAGGACCCGTATTCTAACTGTTCCCAAATGATATATGGCAGTGGAGTGGGTTGAATGGTGGTGCCTTAAAAAGATGTCTATGCTCTAACCCCAAAGTCCCATGAATATAACCTTATTTGGAAAAAGCGTCTTTGCACATGTAATTAAATTAAGGACCTTGAGATTATATCATCCTGGGTTATCAGGGTGTGTTATAAATCCAATAACAAGTGTCTTTACAAGAGATGGAAGTGAAGGACAGACACAGAAAGGAGGCCATGTAAAAAACAGAGGATAGGACCAAAGTTTTGCAGCCGCAAGCCAAGGAATGTTTGGAACCACCAGGAGCTGGAAAAAGCAAAGAAAAATTCTCCCCTACAGCCTTCAGAGAGAGCAAAGCCCTGCCAACACCTTGACTTTAGACTTCCAGCCTCATAACCGTGAAAGAACAAGTACCTATTGCTATAAGCTACCGAGTGTGTGTAAATGTGTTATAGCAGCCCTAGGAAGCTAATGCAGGCAGCTCGTAATGAAGATGCAGCATCCGAAGGGCAAGCATGTACTCTACAGCAAGGAATTCTGCCAGAGAGGTCCAACATCCCTGAGAAGTCTCAGGACCTGCACTTCCAAGGAGCAGGTACCAGTAGCGTCTTACTATAAATCAGATGTTCTTCCACAATTTGTGTAAGTTTCCTTCTCTTTCCATTCTAACTTCTCCTACACACCCGTTTCCTCTTGTTTTGATGGATTAGAGGTTCCCAGATGATCTAGGGAGCCAACTAATGAGAAGTTGAGATAAGGACACATTTTATTTGGGTTTATCGGTTTATATTTATATGGTTCTTGCTTATTTACATTTTGAAGCTATGTAAACTGTTCTACTGCAAGAATGCTTTCGAGGAACACCCTCTACTGATGACCGACCTGCTGAGTTAACCTTAAAATACAGCACCAGATATAGTATCATGATAGGGTCATGTTCTGAGACTTCTGACATCAGAACTACATTGGTAGAGGAGAAAAAAGAAAGCTTGAAGTGTAAAAAGCCAGAAGCTAGTTTGAAAGGTGCACCTGGGTCGCTCAGTCAGTTAAGTGTCTGACTCTTGATTTCAGCTCAAGTCATGATCTCAGGGTCAGGAGACTAAGCCCTGCATTAGACTCTGCACTGAGTGTGGAGCCTGCTTGATTTTATCCCTCTCCCTCTGCCCCCCACTCTTAAAAAGAAAAAAGAAAAAAGCTATGAGGAAGTGGAGATGCAATGTGGGGGGATTGGGGGTGGTAGGAAAAGAAAAAATGAAAGAAGATGGGATTGGGAGGGAGACAAACCATAAAAGACTCAATCTCAAAAAACAGACTGAGGGTTGCTGGGGGGAGGGGGGACGGGAGAGGGTGGTGGGGAAATGGACATTGGGGAGGGTATGTGCTATGATGAGTGCCGTGAAATGTGTAAACCTGGCGATTCACAGACCTGTACCCCTGGGGATAAAAATACATTATATATTTATTAAAATAAACAAATAAATTAATTAAAAAAAAAGAAAAGAAAAAAAAAGCAGCTAGTCTGAAAATAATTCTTACAGTTATTAGATATGTAAAATTGTAAGCTCATTTCTCACTGAATCGAGTCAAAATGAAATTTCTTTTTTGTCAAGAACATACACAACAATGCAGTGTATGTGATCACATATACAGCCTGCACTATCACAAGGCCTAGAATGTATTAGCTTCCCTATGTTTTAGGGCACAAAGACATAGCAGTCCTACAAACAGCAAGAACATCTGTTTATGAAGTCATGTGTCTTCTGCAACCCAACTCTTAATAGTTAAAAAAAAAAAAAATTGCCATTGACCATGCAGGGAAAAGCCTTTAAATAGAGGCTATCTTTATAGAAATTGATTTTATAAAATTGTTGTCATATGAAGAGGTGATCAAAAAGCATGCAGCCAAAAAGTGTAGTTAATAAATATAATTACAAGGATGTATCAGGTAATAAATTATTGAAAACATGTTATTTTTTTAATTGTATAATGTTTCTGGTACTTATTAGCTTTAAAAAAACTCTTAATTTGTTGTAATTTCTCATTAGAAATGAATATTCACTCTTGTGCCCAACAGTGTACTCTTTTCCTTAAAGAGGGCTTCTCAAATTGTCTATGTTTCAGCTGTATAAAACATGGACTGACCCTTGCTGCCAGGACATCAGGCTGGGTTTTAGGGAAAGAAAGGCAGGGAAATGTGCCCTTGGATGTATAGAAAAATAAATTCTCTACTTGGGAATATTTTAATTTATGTTGAATGATTTTGAACGCATCTCATTCTTTTGTACTAGTAATGATGTTATGCATTTTCTTTCTGGAGGTTCAAAGTCTTTTTGTGTATTATTCCAACGTTCTCTCCAGAGAGCTGAAACACACACCGCACGATATTAGTGACACTTTTTTAGATGAGAATATAAGTTGTAAGGGAGGTCTGACCTGTGCAAGTTCACATATTTTGAAGCAGAACTAGGACCTGGACTTTTACCATCTCCAGTCCTCCATGTGATGGCTTAATGTCACCTTCTTAGATTTAATTTTAAAAAATGTTTCTTAGATTATATATCTGAATGCATAAATTTATGTCCCAGTAACAAATGAATTGATAACCAAGTGTCCAGGCAACCATTTCTGCCTTGTCTGCCTCCTATTAGTTCCAGAAAGCAATCTCTATGTGTGATGGTATAGAGGTACTTGCGTGTTTTTCAGGTCGTTTTGTTGTCATTCATTTACTTGCCAAAGCTCTTCTACCAAAAGTCCCACTGGGCATCTCTTGATAGAGGACATAAGCTAAATCTGGCCTGGGAGAGGCATCTTCTACCAGCCTCTCCACATCCAGCCCTCCCACTTCCAAATGTGGAGCCTGGAGAGGACATGCACGTGAACCAAGCTAACACATCCAACAGACCTGGGTGCAAAGAGGCAAAATGTCGTGCACATCACCCTTGTCAGAAAGGGGGAAGGTGAAGAAGAGAGAGAAAAATGATCACTAAGAACCACCTAAAAAGTCCAGCTTTGCCTAGGTGGGGTTCTACTTGGAATCCTGGACTGAACATGAGAGAATGTGAATTCTAATCTCTGCAATGGAACAGGCCATGTGACTTGAGCCCCACCCCTGCCTTCTGAGTCTCAGTTCCTTCATTTGTAAAACGAGGCATCTGCACTTCACGCTTTCTAACTTACCTGCCAGCCCTAAAAGGCTTAGATTTTATTTTACACTTTGGAGTACATATACGTCCAAGAGAAGCACGGTTTTGGAGAACACTAGACATGATTTACAGCAACAAGGAAGGCAAGAGGATGAAGACTAGAAGGCTGAAGGGGTGACTTTCTCTCTAAAGGACAGAAACACTGCTCTACACTCTAAATTAGAAGTTCTCCTGCAGAAAATCCTCTGTGCATAGATTTGCAGTCTCCTGAGAGACTACGGAAGAAAATCATAGCTTACCAGTGCTGCGGCAAGATTGCAAAAAAGGAAGAAGATCCAACACCAGGGCAGGAAATGCGAGGAAGGATTAAGCCCTGTATGTGTTTCTTTGTCACTTAAAGGAATAAATGCCCAAAGTCTCTGTTGTATTAACATCATATGAAGCTACGATTTTTCTAAGATCAGTTGTTAGAAGTCTAGCAAAATCCTACTTGTGCAGAGTGGGCCGAGATAGGGTCACTCCAAAAAAGTAGATTTTCTGGGGGGGAAAAAAGGGAAATTGGCAAGGTGTTCTTGGGCTCTAAGCCGCAGGACTAATCTTGAGGCTCCTTACATTTCTGCTGTGGCCCAAATCCTGACTGCTGAGAGAGTCATGGGAGTACCTGTCATCCTGGAAGGAACTGAAAAGCAGGCAGGAGAGAGGTTTCCCAGAATCTCTGCTTTCTTGTTGCTGTGAAATGTGTCACTTCTTTCATTTTGAAGAATCTAGGGATATGGCATTAAATTGGTAAGAAGTGTGATAGAGTCGAAAGTTGTACAGCACAAAACGAATGTTATTTCTTAAAGTCTGTTTAACCTTTGGAGTACTAGTGTAGTGCTGAGAGGTGCTGCCATCACAGTGTGCCTCAGGTGCGAAATTACTTTGTTCTGTGGCTTTTTTCAGAAAAGTAATTACACAGTGGTCTCATTAATACCATATTCTTTTTAGAAATGTAATTATGCCAGATGTGTTATGAAAGCTGTTTGTATGCATATATGTGTGTACACACACACGCACATGCACATAACACTCACATACACACACATACACAGCCTAAAATTTGGAGACTGAGAACGAATTGATTGCTTTATTGATTAAACAAATGATATAATTAAATGAAAAAATATTTTTACTACATATGGGAATAATCCTCCAAAAATTCTCTCCTCAGTACCCTTCTTTTATCAATAGAATACATTGGATGAATTTCATTATTCTTTGATAACTGAAACCTTAAAATGCTGTAGATTTCTCATTAGCAAAATTTTTTTCATTGTGCTATCATAAACATAGAAAAAACAACTTAGATTTAGACTTACCATCGATGGGTGCTGTTTGGTAGTGCAATTGCCCTTGAAATCTACTATTTTTATCTCTCACATACACAAAAAAGGATTCTAGTTATTGCAGTGCTAATAACTGTCTTCTAGATTCTAATCAAATTTTATTTCACAGGCATATCCCTAGCAATACCCGGAGCTTTATCCTCTTCTCTTCTTCTACTCCTATTGTGTTATCTCACTTGTTTCCACATCTCGATCATCAGAAATATACCAGTGATGTCCAAATCTGTATTCAGGCCAGATCTCTCTCCTGAGTTCCAGACCCACATTTCTGATGGTCTGATAGCCATCCCCACTTTGATATCTCCCAGGTTCTTCTTACGCTGTGCACAAAACTAAACCAGATGTATTTCCTCCTAAACCTCTCTTCCACCTCTACTCTCTGTATCTTTTTGCCACATAAACCAGATATCTAGACAAGACCCTAAATTCTGATCTCTACATCACCTTCCACATTTAATTAGTCACAACTGGCAAGTTAAGAGATTTAACTGACTCTTTGGTTATATTGAATCACACTCATTTCCTGTGTCATAATGAAATCCAAGCCCTCCTCTTCATCTACTCCGCTACGCTCCTGGTTCTGTGCTCATCATCTCTCACCTGAACTTGCGCTTCCAAATCCATCCTCCACACGATGACTGCAGAGCTACTTCCAAAATTAAAAAAGGGCATATCATATCACCCTCCTGCTTAAAATCCTTTCAACACCCTTCATGATGTAAGGTTAAAATTCCAAATCTTACAACACTGCATGTAAGGTTCATCATCATCTGGCTTCCATCTGCCCTCTCAGCCTTTTGCCCTTTTAGTTCTCAATATGCTGTGCTCTTTTACCTCTCCATAAAGCAGCATGCAGAATGGTCTCCCGGAAAATTCTTTATCATTGAAAGTTGAGTTCAACTACCTTCCCTTGGGACACCTTCCCTGCCCCCCCCCCCCCCCGCTATTTGGCATTCCCCCTCAGTGCTGCCCCTTTATCTGGCATGTGTTACTATTATGACACATTCAAAATAAGTCATTATTTATCTTGTATTTGACTCCACTCCTTCCAACCTACTCCCATACATTGCTCAAACAATTCTCTCCCCTCTCTCTTCTATTATCTGTTTTTCCCTCCTTAGTGAATTATTCTTGCAAGCATACAAATATTTTGTAAAATATCTGTTTTCTTTTTCTTTTTTATTAAGTTCAATTAGCCAGCATATAATATCTCTGCTTTAAAAGAAAGTCTTTTATAATCTCATAGACTCCTCTAGCTATTGCCCTATTTTTCTCTACTCTTAATAGTGAAACTTCTTGAATTATGTACACTCATAGTCTTGATTTCTTCACTTCCTGTTCATTATAAATTCCTTCCAACTCCACTCAAATTGGTCTTGTCAGTGTCGCCTTGGACTCCATATTGCTAGGCCAAAGGTCAATTCTCAGCCCTCACCTTCTTTGTTTTATCAGTAGTATTTGACACAGTTGATCCCTTTCTTCTTTGTCAAATTCTTTCTTTCTTCATTTGGCTTCTAGGAAAAAAGCAGCTGCCCCTACCACACTGGCTTCTATCCTAAGTCACCATGTTGGTTAATTTTATATGTCAACTTGACTAGGCCAAGGAATCCCAGGTGCTGGTGAAACACTTTTTCTGGGTATGTCTGTGAGGGTGTTTCTGGAAGAAATTAGCATTTGGATTAGTGGATTGAGTAAAGCAGATGCCTCCCCAAATGGGTGAGCATCATTTAATCTCTTGAGGGTCTGAACAGAACAAAAAGCAAGGCTTAAGTTCACTCTCCTGGAACTGCTTCATTTGCAACATTGATCTCCTGCTCTCGGTGCTCTGGTTCTCAAGATTTGAGACACAAAGGGAATCTGTGCCACTGGCTCTGGCTCTCAGCTCTTTCAATGACACCACTGGTTTTTCTGGGTCCCCAGTCTGTAGACAGCAAACCATCGGAATTCTCAACCTCCACAGTTACAAGGTGATGTGTGGATGTGTGTGTGTGTGTGTGTGTGTGTGTGTGTATACACCTTCACTATTCTTCTCACCTCTTCTATACCTTAATGTGGGAGTGTGCCAGGATTCGGATAGCCCCTTCTCTGTCTACGCCTATCCCCTTGGCAAGTTCATCTAGCCTCATACTTTAAGTACTATCTTTGACAACTCTCAAACTTGTATTTCCTCAGCTCAAGACTTCAGATTCCTCTCCACCTGCTTACTTGACATGTCCACCTATCTCTTGAATATTTCAAATTTTACATTTCCAAAACTGAATTTCTTGTATCTCTCCCATCTCGCCATCTTCTAAATCTCAGTTCATGGCACACCATCCTGCCTGATACTCTAGACATTACATTTAATTTCATCCTTGCCTCTTCTCTTTTTCTCACACTTCATACCCAATCCATCAGCAAAACCCGCAAGCTATACCGTCAAGGTATACCCCAGATATGATGACCACTTCTTACCACCTTCACTCCTAATGCCCTCTTCCAAGCTACACTTGGGTAATTTACAAAAGCCTTCCAACCTTTCATCTTGCTTCCACCTTTGCCTATTATGGGTTATTATCAAAATAGCCAAACTGGTCCTGTTAAGACATAAGTAAGAGAATGTCACTAAGCTCAAAAGCTCTCAGTGGCTTCACATCTATCTCAGTTTAGAAGGCAGAATCATAGTAGAGCTTAAGAAGGCCTAACCAGTCTGTCCTCCCACTACCTCTTGGATCTTATCTCCTATCATTATCCCCTATTTTAACCACACTGGCCTCTCTCTTGCTCCATGAACAAATCAAGATAATCATGTTTCACGATCTTTGCATTTGTTTTTCTCTGTGAATACAACACACTCCTTCTAGATTCTGGGATGGCTCACCTTCTCACCTCCTGCTGGTCTCCACTCAAATGTCACTTTTTAGGTGAAACTTTTCTTAAACGCCTTATTGATAATTACAGCCTTATCCCTCCCATCTACCAACACCATATTCCCTCAACACTTTTCTGGTTCATTTTCCTATGAAGAAAGTATCGTCTTTTGAATATCTATACATCGTATTTGTTTTTTGTATCTTCCTTCACTAGAATGTAAGCTCCATACCTCAGAGTTTTTGGTTGGTTTTATCTACTTTGTATTCCACTGTCCAGAACTATGTAGGCACTTTATAAATATTTACTGAATAAATAGTGAGCATATTAGGCTATATATCATGCCACCTAACTAGAAAAATGATGAAAAGAAAGTTTAATAGAAGTAAAATCAGTTTAATGAAAGCCACAGTCTGTTCTACTGGGGGGAAGGGGCTGAATGTAGTGAACACAAAGGATGACTTAGTAGAAAACAGCAACTTCATCAGACAATTAAAAAAACATTTTGTGTAAACACAGTGTACAACTTGAATAAAGTGGAAGCATGAGGGAGAAACTGGGGGAAAAAAGCATGGACAGAAGAAAGACACTTTTAGGGTTCTGCAGGCTGGCTGGGAACCCTTAGTTACAGATTAACTGGTTGCAGAGTGATTTAGAGGAATGCGTAATCCCCTAAAGTAACATGAAAAATGATGAAAGAAATGGAGAAAGGAGGGTATGAGGGAAAAGAAGAGGAAAAACTAAGAGAGGAAGCTATAAAAACGGCATGACTGAGCCATGGAACTAGTTAGTCTTAATTGGATAGGGAAATATTACCAATTCCCTGAAGATAGGTCAGAATAAAATCACACTAGTATAATATATTTCTAAATAAGTGTTTCATCTATCTTAAAGTTTAAAAAGACTTTAAATATGAAGTTGACCACAGAGTGTATATTAATCAAGAACAGCTTGCTACCGTAACTACCTACCCTAAAATCTGAAAAAGTCCAATGAAGATTTCTTTTTCCTACACTTTCATCACAGTTCAGTGAGAGTCACTGGAGGAGCTCTGAGTCATAGTCATTTAGGGATTCAACCTCCTCCCATCTAGTGACTCTGTAATCTTTCAGGTCATTGGAGCTCTCCACTAGTTCCTCTCTATCTGGCCAAGAGACAAAGGAACTGAGCACACAGAGTAGGTTATGGGCCAGTCCTGGAGGTAGGTACAGATGCCTACAACTTATCAGCCAGAACTCAGTCACATGGCTGCACAAAACTAAAAGGGAGGCTGTGAAATATAGTGTAGCTATGTGACCAGGAAGGCCCAAAAAGCCACCTGTCAAGAACTAGGAAGGGTCTGAGATTGAAATTTTAACCAACTTGCAAACTAATTATGTTAGTTATGAAATTTTAACCAACTTGCAAACTAATTATGTTAGCTTAACACAGTTTCACGGATGCTGGCAAAAGACATAAAACTCCTGGATCAGAGACAAAGGATAATTTATTACACACAGCAATAGCAGTAGCCAGAGTATCAGCATTTTTTTTTTTTTTTTAACCAGTTCCCAGAGCCCCAAATCCCCATGTGGAGAGGATCAGAGAATGCCTACAGTAGACTGTGTTACAGAAGAGTTTATAGAACACAAATATTTTATAATAGGCAATAATCATGCCTGATCTTTGCTCTATAAAGAAACACGAGCCCCATCTTTCACTGTTGAATGTTATACAAACATCTTTGAAAAGATAGTTCAGAACAAATAGTAGTCAGTGCCTAACATGCCAGATAAACAGAAACACAAGAGACCCATGGAGAATTCTGTCCCAAATTACCACATAAAATTAGTTTTCAATTACTTAAGAATGTTGAACAAATCATATCTAATGAGCTATTGATATCTTGACTTATCTGGAACTGTGATCTAAAACTCTTAATATCATATTGTTACACAGATTAATCCAGATTCAGAGCACCTAAGTTCCACTTATCCCCATAAAAGTGAAGAAAAGTAGCAGTAGTTGCAAAA
This sequence comes from Martes martes, assembly GCF_963455335.1. Classification (NCBI taxonomy): domain Eukaryota; kingdom Metazoa; phylum Chordata; class Mammalia; order Carnivora; family Mustelidae; genus Martes; species Martes martes. The sequence goes on along the minus strand of NC_137889.1, from coordinate 184,756,510 downwards.
TCAGAGTACTCAAAAATACACATTTTCAGCAAACAGATTATAAAAGGAGAAAGAATACCAGTTTTGTGTAACTAATATTATGCTTGATGTATTATTCTTCCATGTTATATAGTTGAATACAATTATTTATAAATTAATTTTGCATTGAAACATTTATACCATTACTCCAATACTTAAAATGATAAAGCAAACTCATTTTTGAAGCAAATTTAGGCTTAAAAATACCATTTAGGAAAAACTCATCATCCTTGTGATGAGATGCTGAGGTGAACAAAGGAGAAAGGCACATATCTGGATATGATTAAAGGTAAATGCTAATTTTTTAAACAATGAAATCCCTGTGTTCACCTTGGTCTACCAGGAAAAGTACTGATGTTAGAATTTTTTAAAAATGCTTTTAAAGCTTATTATAAAGCTTATTTTTTAAATTGTTTATTTATTGTTATTAAAATTTGTTTTTTTCAAACAACATTTGTTAAGCATCAAATTTATGCAGATAGTAGGCTAAGCACTGAAGCTAAAACAGTAAACCACTATTACTGACTTCAGAGATCACAACTGGAAAGACATACTTACAAGTAATTAAAATGCACAACAGTAATATGAACAGAGTGATATGGCATATGCTTATAATGTGTACGGAGCTACTGAACACAATGGGAAGAAAATCTAACACTCCATGAGAGCCTCTTCACTAACTCATGGGAGTCTTCACAGTAGTGACATTGGATTTAAGTCATTGAAGATAAATTGGAGATGCCCAAAAGGCCAATGTAAGAAATAAATTATAAAAGACGGACCTATAAGAATGACGACCAGAAGGCACAAAAAGGCATAGTGTGAAAGGACAGAAATGAGTTCCTGATGATAGAAGATTTGAGGGTTAAGGAAAATGGTGCATGAGGTAGGATTGTAGTTGGGACCAGATTTTGACGAGCTTTGAATCACAACAAAGGGGTCTGGATTTATACTGACAGCAACAAGGAAGTCAGAAATATTTTATTCCTGGTCACACTGAATGCAAGTGTAGGCTCAAACCAATTATCATCAATGTAAATCTGAATTTAGTTATTGCCATTTGTACTGCAATTCTTAAATCTTCTGCTTACTTATGTTCAGCAAACATTGCTGAATGCTTACTACATGTCAGATTCTGTGCTAGGTGCTAGGGAGTCCACTATGACTAAGATATGATTTCTTCCTTTAAGAAGTTTACAACCTAATTTCTATGAAAAATCCAAAAATTCATTTAAAAATAAATAAAGGAAGGAAAACGTGAATAATATGGCAATTCAGTGCTATGACACTATGAGATAAGGCATACAAGGCATCACAAAAGTGCATAATGGGGGGCACCTGGGTGGCTCAGTGGGTTAAGCCTCTGCCTTTGGCTCAGGTCATGATCTCAGGGTCCTGGGATCAAGCCCTGCATTGGGCTCTCTGCTCAGAAGGGAACCTGCTTCCTCCTCTCTCTCTCTGCCTGCCTCTCTGCCTACTTGTGATCTCTCTGTCAAATAAATAAATAAAATCTAAAAAAAAAAAAAAGTGCATAATGGGGGCCTTAGGAATGAACAACAGATTCCTGGTGGAAATGAACCAACATCAAAGTTGAGTCCCAGAGACTGAAAAGTGGGGACCACCCCAAGTGGCCAAAAGCATGTTCAAAGCAATGCAATGAGATCTCCTTGGTCAAGGAGCAAAATAGGTCAAGGGGTCAACAACCAGAGATGGGTAAAGTTGAAACTACTTCCTTGGCCATTAGGCTCCCAAGTGTCCTAGTCCCTGTCTTTTCTGTGATCTTCACTTCATCCCCTTCTATCCTCTCCATTGCTCTCACCGTGCTCCATCCAGAACAACTTTCCTGTTTCGCAAACGTTATTTCTCATTCCTGCTTTAGGACCTTTGCACTTGCTGTTTCCCACAACTAGTGTGCTCTGACCCTGATCTTCACACATGTGGTTTATTCATATGGATGGGAGTGTCGCTTCTTCAGGGAGGCCTTTCCTCTCCGGTCTATCTAACACAGCCTATTTTACCATTGTAAATCTCTCTGTCGTATTACCCTATTCCAGTTTCTTCATAAAGCATTTATCGGTACCAGATAAATTACATTTATTTACTTGTGTGTATATTTACTGCCTGTCTCCCCTCATAGAAAGATTCTGTGAACATAAAATTTAACTCTTTTATTCACAATTATTGTTCCCAATACACAGAACAGTACACAATAAGTGCGCAATAAATGCTGGGTGAATGAATGAATAAAGAAGTGAATGGAAGGTGTGTCATCATCATATTTGTAACTTGGAAAGGTACCCAAGCTGCAGTGAAGGGGAGATCATATTAAGAAAATCAGGAACAGAGGAAAACAATTTGGGCAGAAAATGATGAGGTTCTGAACTAAGTTATTATTGGTAGAAAGGCAAAGGAGAGGTTAGATATGAAAGGAGGGGACAGGTGGACAGACAATAGGGCCATTTGCTGAGACATGGATCCAAAAAGGGAGAGAAGAAGATGGATCCAGTTTTGGACAAATACAGAAATATAAGGATTTAGATCAGCTATGAAGAAAACTCCCCGGAGCTCCAACTTGTGAGCAGTCCCATTGGGAACACAGCGACTGCATTAAATGCTGCTTGTACCCATAGAATGTGTGTATTAATCTCTCCTTCTATACAATACCTGTGAAGGACTTTTCTTTATGGGGTTATATGAACTCAATCTCTACTTTGGAAAATTGAAATCACTATTATTACAGTTTTATTATTACTACCTGTAGCTAGAACAAGTCCCTTCTAGGATAGGTATAATTCACAAAAATGCAGCATAATACGAAGTTCTCTCTATTTGCTCTTTCCAAGATATGTGTCTGAATATAAATATTATGGAGATAAATTTAACATTTTCCAACCATAATCAGGTTTCTCATTTAATCTCTTGGCAGAAGATTCTTACTGGTTCTCATTTCTCATTTCTGATTCAGCTCAACTTTCCTAGCCATAGAATTGTCTCCAAGAAAAGTAAAATGTACATTTGTAACTTTTATTGTCAGTGGAATTGTTCTATCTGTGTTAAGTGTGAACAGATAAGCAGAGTCAATAGCAATTGATAGTCAACAGAATCCAAATTTCTGAATTAGGAGATATTGAAAAGTCTGTGCTTATATTGAAGGCCTTAGTTTGAAGTGTGATATTTGAGGAATGCAATGTATAACAAAAGACTTTGACAACATGTAAAATGCTATTATCTACAAGGGCCATGCACTGACATAGCTGCCCCATCTCCAAAATTGCTAAAGTATAGGAGAGTTAGGGAATATCTCTAAGGATAAAGAGGTATTTTTAAGGTTTTTCTCCTCTTCGAGAGAATGTTAATCTTAAAATTTTAAATTAGATACCGACCAAAAAAATTATAAATAGCCTCCAAAATTAGACTGAATTTCCATCATTTCTTGCCTTACATTACAACTATAAAGTTGTTAATGAACATATATTACTTATTATGTATCTGAACAACTTCTTAGAAAAGTAAAAGTTGGATGCCCATATTCTGATACTTTAACGTAATGCAGCCCTAGAGAGTAAGATCTATAGCAAACTTTAAAGAGGCAAATCCAGAAAAAAAGAAGGGGATGAACAACCTGCCCGAACCTTTAATCTATTTGATAATCTATTGATATTATCTACTTGATAATCCCAATCTGCACTTTTTTGGGTCATTTTGTGTTTTCCTCTGTGTTTTGCATTTTAGTTATATCTAGAGGGCATGACATCACTTCATTGGCAATAAGAAAGTTGTCTGGAGAAAAATAAATAAATATTTTTTTTTTAAAGAAGGAAAAATAGTCTCAGAAATGAATAAATATGGTAACCGTTCATAATTTTGAAAAGAACAAAGCTTCTATTCCTGTTAAGCCAATAAGGATAAAACCGAGGATTCCCCACACAGAGGAGTCAGGTTTTTCCTAGACTGCTCTGAAAGATTTTTACAAGAGTAGCCCGAGGCACAGCAAGGGAGGCAGGGCACGTTTTGGTAACTCTTCAGCGGCTTACAGGCCCAGAAGCAGAACATCTAAACACCTACCCAGGGGAAGTCTTATTAATTTAATAAGAGATATTTATGGTTGTTTGATCAGAGACTCACAAAGCTCTATGAAACCTTCATTTACATTCTAGTTAAGCTTTTAGGAGTTACCCACTCCCTGAAGACCAGTGACTGAGCTTTTTACAGGTGAAATTACTCATATAACTCTGCCAGCTTGGGTCAAAAATGCAAAAGACTCTCACTTATTAACCGAAGAAGCATTAGGAGCAAAGGAATCAGAGGTGATCCGCCAGAGGCCTATATGACAGTATTATTTCTCTCAACAGAAAATCTGAAGAACTGTTTTGTTTCTGATTCAAAGGGTTAGGAGTAAGGAATGGGTTGACTGCAAAGAAGAAACACCAAGGAATTTTGGGGTGATGGGACTGTTTTGATTGTTGATTATCACACTATCATATACATTTGTTAATATTCATGAAATTGTACTAAAAAGGAGAAAATTTTACTGCATATAAACTAAAAATTAAATGTCCAGAGGGCAAGTGGAGTACCTAAGGACATTTCCATTTGGGGACAAAACTCTATGCACTGTGATTATGAGGACTCCTTCGATTCATAGTTGATTAAAGTGTAGCAAAGAGGCATACTGTGGGCACATTTGATTTTTTTCAAATGGCCAGATTAATTAGTCTTGCCAATAGAAGAGTAGTCTTATAGAACGTGAATTATTCTGATCCTGCCCTATATTTTACCCAGTTCCAGAAATTCAGCTCCCCATTTGCCCTTCTTAACACACACATACACAACTCAAGGGGACCTTTCCCAACAAGCCTCTATTTGGCATCTGCTGTGACCAGTAGCCTTACACATCATTGACTGTAAAGCCTCAAGTCCACTCTCATTGCCGCCCGACAGGTATTTTCTTCTGGTACACCCCAAAGCAGCAAGTCACTTCCAAGGCCAAAAGCCAGCCTGCACTCCAGGCATAAAATGAGCATGATACCTCCCTTTCTGCACCAATCAGACCTAAGCCTGAGGCCAAGCTGAAGATCCAATATTGCACCGCCCTACCCTCTCACCACCTCCTTTCTCTTCCTTCATCCCTAAGCTAAGCACAGAAAAGTTCATCATACAGATGTACTCACAGGACTCGTTATCTGTGAAGGCGGCTTCTCCGGAGGCTCCACTACCCTTCCCTACTACTGTTGCATTTCCTCCTACTGTTGGGAGTTAATCAACCAAAGCTATTAAGAAAAACTGGTTCTTTACTAAATCGCAAGAGACTAGAAAATAATGACTAGGAAAAGGGAGGAGCCTGATTGCTCCAAGCCTGAGAAATATCTCTCATATAAGGCATTCTTCCTTGAAAGTTTTGACAGGTAGAAACTAGTACATTTAGTTCAACTGAATTGCTAATATCTGAACAGATTCTCTTGTATGCATTTCTAAGGTACTTCATATTTTCTGCCAACCCAAAAGAACCTTCTTAAAAGGGTCTTAGAACAGGGTCACAGAAAACAGTGCCCCAAAGAAATAAGTTCATACTTGCTCACATATATGGCTAAGGAAATACATCACAGATCAATTGTGAATCTCATTATTAAGAAATTTTAGGCTGTCAAAACCTTAAAAGCCATATTTTCCCTATAACACACAGATGCTTTTTTCCATTCACCTTTCTTATAAAGGTCTCCATTAGAATAAAAAAACAATATTGAGTGACAATTCCAAAGAGAGCTAGTCAACACTATAATTTTCCATATGAGTTATCTTAGAGCTTCTATTATATATTCCATTAAAATTGCAATATAAGTTATAGTGACAGGCCAGATAAACATTTAAGTTGGCTCTCCTTGGATAATGAATACTACAAAGAGAGAAAAGACTTCCCTTTTATTGCTTTTATTATCAAAGGCTCAGGTAAATTGAGTGTTCACTGTAGTAAGTTATCTATTCCAAGTACCTGTGTTAAGAATATTGCCCCCCACCTAAGATAGTTGTGCAATCTCTGGACCAGGTGAAATTGCTTGAGTTTATTTCATTAATACTATTATCTTTGATTTAACTATAAGGCAAAGCATTAGAGGGCTTTCTTAATTCTTCACTACACACAGGTTATATGGCCAGGATTTAAAACTGAAATGCCTGCAAGATCCAAGTAGCACATACAAGCGGGTGATGATGGTGAGGTATAAAAAGCAAATCGGTTTGATGAGTAGGGACAATGGGGAAGGACTGGGGGCATACCCCATCCTAAGGAGTCAGATGCTACTGACTTACCATTTGTTGCTATGAGGCAATGAGGACCCAGTTTGTATGTGACTCGGCGTCGGGAGCTATACCAGTGTTCAAGAGAAGCTTAGGACTGTGAATACATTTTGCCTGTTTGTGGAATTTTCCAATTTAAAATGTTGACTAAAAACTTGAAACCCTGAGCCAGACACATCATGTTTGTTGGGCAAATTCAAAGGACTGTCAGTTAGGTACATGCTTTCTATATCAACTGACCATATACCCAGGTGTAATTGTTAATTTTATGTGTCAACTTGGCTAGGCCACAGTACCCAGATATTTGGTGAAACACAACTGGATGTTGCTGTACATGTATTTTTTAGATGAAATTAACATTTAAATCTGTAGACTTTGAGTAAAGCAGATTTTCCTCCATAATGTGAGTGGGCCTCATCCAGTAAGTTGAAGGTCTAAGTAGAAAAAGAATGACAGCAAACAGCCTTTGGACTTGAACTGTAACATTCATTCTTTCTTGGGTCTCCAGCCTTCTGGGATACACTGCAGCCAATGGTGATGGACTTGCAGTCTCCATAATCATGACAGCCATAATCCACAAAATAAATTTCTCTCTCTCTCTCTGTCTCTGTCTCTCTCTCTCTCTCTCTTTCCTCCCTCTCATTCTCTCTATTTCTGTATGTGTATGGAAATATATTGTTAAAATTAAATATAAAATGGAGACTGGACTTGAAAATTCCCTGAGCAGACAAAACTATTTAAGCCACATAAGTGAAACTTAATTTAGCTTATTCTGCAAAACAAGTGAAACTTAACTTAGGCTATTTCTTGTACATGCCTCTGATGATCACAAAAGAAACGAAGTCATCTTCCTAAAAAATGGTAGAAGATAAGCACTTTTAACTAATTCCCCGCCATCTGGAAACCCCCGTTGTAATAACCAATCATTGCAAAGGTTAAATAACTTCCTTGTTATTACTTTATAAGGCAACCTGTAATGGCATGCCCCTTAGCTTTGTATCAGTTTTGAATTTGAAAATTCCCAGTTTGTGAACTATTCTTAGATGCATAATAAACTTACTAAATACTGTTTATTAAATTGGTGGTTTTAATTTTGCTCTTTCTGAATTTTTGACTCTCTCTCTCTCTTGCTCTCTCTCTATAGATACAGATACAGCTATCTCCTATTGGGACTGTTTCTCTGGAGAACCCTCACTAATATATTAGTTTTGCTTGCCTGGGCCAGTTTTATGCTTATTTTCTCAGCATAATTAAGTACCAAGATTTTTACTCTCAAAAGTCACCAGTTTGAATAACAAATTATTTGGGCCTTAACCCCACCACCCAAGATGACTACATGCTGACTTGACAAAGCAGAACTTTGTAAGATCATTCCGATCTTGCCCATTTCCTCCAGGCTACCTTCCTCCCTGACAGACGATAACTGGTTTCAAACCAAAGCTACAGAAGCTTCACCTTTATTCCATGATCCCTCTCACTCTCTGTCTCTCCTCTCAAAACTAATAATTGGAGACATAATCTTATTTGAATTTTTCTCGTTTTCTTTTTCATGCTTGATCTACATGTGTTTTTAAGTGGTAAGTTATTTCAGATCCTGTTTCTTTTATTCAGCTCTCAATCTCACATCGCAGGACCCTTGGCTTTTCTTTTGTGAACTGCTCTTACTCAGGACTTTCTCTTGTTTTTCCCCTCTTCCCACTTTATTTCTTGCTTATATTACTGTGTAAAAAGGGTTGTGGTGATGAGGGAAATTGTCCCTATTATCATTCAGGGTCTCAACTGCTTCTGTCTACCTCTTCCAGGACCCCTAGAGTTTCCCTGGAACCCTCTACGTTTGGCTGCCAGATAAGAGGAAAGAAAGGGCCTGAAAACTGAAACAGGCCCAGGTGCATGTTACTTCTGCCCACATCCTATTGGCCAGAACCCAGTCCGATGACCCACCTAACTAAAAGGTAGTCCCACTGTGTTCAGGAGGAAAAGGAAGTAGCGTCTGGTGAATGCACACATTGCCATGCCTGCAATGTTTCCTGAAGCTCAAAGGCATAATGATAAAATACAATTTGGTGAATTGTGTACTGTACTATGATGAGCCTACATTACACAGCACATGGACGTATCTCCTGGTGCTTCAGCCAGACAATAAAATTCAGAATCCCAAGAGGAGTAGAAGGATTGCACATCATTCACTGAAGTTTCTACCAACATCATACAGATTTGAAACTGCAAGGAGAAAACCTGTATTATAGCTGAAGAATAAGCACAAAGCAAATAGGACTGCAATTTTGATGCAAAACACAATTGACCTTTACAAAAATAGAGTGCTTTGGAATTTCTGTCCATTCCAAAAAAAGAACATATTCCAGGTATTAAGTAAAGCAGTTTAATATAATTAGCGACCACCAGTCAGAAGAGTGGGCAATGGTTTTAAGCTAACTCATTATTAATAAAATTCCGGTTTATTCTTTCAGATGAATTAGGAAAAGAAGAGTTACCGATTCTAGCCTAAAAAGAAGATAATGTCTACGAGGTTAGAAGCAATCACTTGCTTAGGATTATAAACCTGAGGAAAAAAAGCTTTCTCAATATTAATGGAAAACCAAGCTTCCTCCAATCCTCTTAATGAAATCCTATCATTGCTAATTATCTCTCAAAATCTGTCCTGATCTTTAGTTCTAAAGATCAAATCCTGAGATGCCAAAAGGCAGGATTTAAGAGTTAAATTTGTTAAGTTCTACCCAAAATAAAAATAAAACAAATTCTATGCTTCCTTATTTAATATATCTTATTAGCTTAAACAAGATTTTTGGTTTTTTTAAATTTACTTTCTCTTTTTCTGTTTGTTGCCTTTATGCTGGTTCCTTTTTATTATTCCCAGAATCTGTGTTATTCAATGAGACTGGCATCATACAAATTCAATCTATCTTTCCTGTGTTGATAGAAGAAAAGCAGTTATGTCTCTGGAAAGAAAATCAAATCAGATTCCTAGTAGATGCAAAGCACGCTGTCCTCCAACTCATCTTTCTAATTTCTTAAATTTTCTCAGTCTCATGAAGGGTGAAGTGGGTAAGGAAAGCTTCCAGCTCTCTCTGCTAACTCCCACCCCCAATTTGTTCGAAGAGGAGGGGAGAGAGGTAAGAAATGGGATAGGTTTACTGGTATTTTATTGGATTACAATTCCAAGGGACTACGGGAGATTTTGATGGTACCAAGGGAAAGTCAGACTCTACATGGCAGGCATTCTCTTCGGATGTTGTTTCGTGCATGAGGGCTAAAGAAAGAAGACTGGCGTTAGGGCCTGGTCCTCAACCAATAAGGTCCACCATCTCTGTCTTCATCTAGTTATAATGCCTTGGAAGTCCTTTTCTCGTTAGCTGTCATAGTTTAAACTTATTTTAAACACCATTAGAAGAGTAAATCTCAGGCCTGGACATGAAATTAGGGAGAAGAGACCAGAAAAAGTCTTTCTACATGGAAGTTTGAATCAAGCCCTCCCAACGGCCTCACCTAAGATGGAGTCTGAAGCTTGACAGTAATAAAATGTATGTCTGAGCCTGTTTTTATCCCTCAAGCATGGTGAGCAACAGTCACAGAATTAAATCAGCTGTTTAGAATTCTGGGTTCTTAATATCACATCATATTATATTTATAAATTTATCTACTTTAATTTTAACAAAAAATTCAAGGACTGTTTTCTAAGTATTATGATAAAAGAAAGAAAATCCTCCCTAAGGATGATGGTAAGTAGAGAAAAAGTGTGTAACACAACCTTATAATATTAACCTGTGGAAGAGATCTACCTGCAAATTTCACAAACCTCCCTGCTTCTACACAATTACATTTACAAGTTAGTCTGGTTACAATTTTACATTTAAATTTACAAAGACCTTTCCAATACCAACCTGTCTCATATTTCAGGCACATTCACCCCCACAAGTACTCAAAGTCCCTGGGAAAGTAGCTGCCACATTGTTTCAATATGAAATTGATGTAGCAGCTGATATTTTGCTCACCATTGCCTGCTTCCCAATGTCACATCAATTCCCAAGTGATAAATGTAAACTGATTTTAATCACTAGAGTCAAATGGGTACATACTTCAAGAAACTTCAAGGAAGTTATTATCTAAAACCATAAAATCAAAAGGCTGGAATTTTCCACAGAGATCATTTGTCTGCTTGGTTCCTCTAATAGGAGATGGTATAAATTTTTAACCTTCAAAATTTGAGGCTAGAGATTTTTTACCCTTTTGGCAGTTAGGAATACATTAAAAACTACAGCAAATGAAGAATTTGGGTATTGGAAGAGACAGAGACCAAAATATAGAAGGTCTGAGAAATAATTGATAATAAATAATGATATATGACAAGTACACCATTCTTTGGAGATTGACCATGGAAAGAAACGTTAGAGGCACAGGTGAGAGATTGAGATGTCTCAAAGTTGGGTGGAGAAGATAACAAAGAAAAATGGTATTTAATGTCTTATGATAAATGCTTGTAGAACATATATATCTGAAGAAGAAATTTGACTTCAGTTTTACACAAATGATTATATTTTTAACAAAAGAAACACCTAAAATCTGCTACTTTGGACTTACATATCTGTCAAACAGTTCTCGCTGGAAAACATTTCTAATAATTTAAAATCATTAAATCTCCCATGCTCATTCAGAGCCTAAGACATGAGACAAATCTTGGGCAAAACCTTCTCTGTACCATTTAAGATTCTAGAGGTGCAAATTCTTTCTGTCATTCAGGTAGAATGGAAAAAAAGCATTGTCTAAACTTAAGCAAACAAATGAAAGTATAGTAATATTCCAATCTTTCCAAATCTTAGGTTCTTCCTACTTCTATTGGCATGGAGGAACCCTGGAAGAGGATGTCATCAATCTGTCCCTTTTCTCCTTCTTGTCATCTGTGCTGCATCACTGTGCCTCTACCCTGGCAATCACCAGTGGCCAGCAAAGGCCTCTCGGGGGTTCAAAATTAATGCTTACCTGAGACGCCCTGAGTGAAAAAATGCAACCATTCATCCCTTGAAAAAGTCATTTAAGTAACCTTAGCTAACATTTAACCTTAACAAACATGATTATTATCCATGATAGCCAAGTCATATAGTAAGTTTAAATTTAAAATAGAAGACAAATATAGTAAATTTAATATAGTATACAGTAAATTTAAAATACAAGAGAAAAGGGGCCTACAGTGCCAGCTTGCCAGCAAATGCCTGTGTAATACTTGGAACAATCAAAGTGGAATACACTTTCTAAACAGACTTGCTCCTTTTGTTGCTGACATTGAGCTGATCATTTCGGTTCCACTTGCTAGTACTGTCTTGTTCTAATTTCTAGTGGTGAAGAAAGAAAAGAGTCTTAGCAAAAAAGGATATAAATCTTATTCTTAGTTTGAACACAGCCCTCGAACTGAGTTAGTATTTTTCACTCCTGAGAACTATGCCCTTTGAAAGAAATGACCATGCTTTTGTGAGATGCAATTTTTAATACCCAGTCTAGGAATCAGATGTGATAGATAAAGTGTTACAGTATAAATAAACATGAATCCCAAATTCAAAAGGACCTACGGACAAGCCACTGGGTAAGTGTAAGGAGATCAGGGACATGGCTGCAATGGTAATTCAGGTGAGAGATGATGGGGGGAGGCAATGGAGGGAGGGGTGAGAATGTTTGGATTCTGGTTATATTTCAGAAGTCAATGGGATTTCCTGATGGACTGAACGTAGGTTAAGAAAAAAAGGGCCCACATCAAGGATGACCCAGAAATGTTTGCCATTTACCAAAGTGTGTGGAATATGGTGTCTGGGTATATTCGAGGGGGAAAAATCAGGAGCTCGTTAACCTGTGTACTGCTGCTTCACCCGACTCCACAAGGCACCAGGAGTTCTACACCCATAGTTTCAGAGCTGGGGGGTGCCACGATTGCTGCAATTAGCAAACTGGCACTTGGCAGCCAGGAGGAGCAATCTTTCAGGCTCCACCACCCCTTCCACAGTGACCCTGGTGGATGCATGAGCACCCAGGAGTCACCACTTCTCACTTGGGCACAGGGACTCCAAGCTAGCAAAGCTGCGATTCAGCTACAGCTCCATGGGGCGGTGGTGTATATGTAGCAAAATGGGGCAGAGTAGGAAGAGGAAAAGCTCTTCTCTTCCTTTGGCATCATCATACATATATTTTTAAAGAGCTCTTCCGTAAAATGCTCCAAAATTCAGTTCCCAAAACAGCTCCTCAGATTTTACTTACTCTCATTCCTTTCTCTAGAATCAAGTGTTCTCAAAAGACCATACTGAACACAGATTTAAGTAAAAGAAAGCTCCAAGCTATGTTCAAAATCATGATCACCTTATTTTGGGTCACATTCAGTTATTCCCTAAGTGGCTAAACAACATATCCCACTCATGTAAATAAAAGCTCAGGGGTACCTGGGTGGCTTAGTCGGTTGAGCCTCTGCCTTCAGCTCAGGTCATGAACCCAAGATGGTGGGAACAAGACCCACGCTGGGCTCTGCTCGGCAGGGAGTCTGCTTCTCCCTCTCTCCCTGCCACTCCCCCTGCTTCTGCTGTCTCTCTCTCTGTCAAATAGATAAAATCTTTAAATAAAGTTTACTACATTTAATCATTAATCATAAGTATGTAACTGTAACTATAAATGTCCAGGTAAGGCTAAATATCAGCAGTGCAGATCAAATTCTCTCCCAGAAACACCTCCATTCCAAGATACAAACAGACTTTCAACGGGCTTGTGTCACCAGTTTTCCAGCAATGGCCAAATGTGTTTACATTCCAACAATTGACTAATGAAAGACTTGCACTAGAGTTTCCACTTTGGTGTCTTAGCAGTTTAATCCTCACTTTATAGATGAAACTGTGTCAGATCTGAGATTTAAACTCAGGGCTCTTTGACTCCAAGACTCATAAGTTTAATCACTAAACCAATTAGAAAAGCAAAGATCAAGAAAGATTGGGAACTATGTGGGCAGAAGTGACAGGATGAAGTGCCTTAGGTTTGGTATCTAATCAAAACTTATGGTATTATCCTTGAATTAGACAATTAAAGTTTCATGTGTGAATATTTGAAAAATATCATAATATTCAGTAAAACCGAGATCAAGGTCATATTATCCACATTACTGGAGAAGATTAAGAAATGTAGTGATTTATGGCATGGTCTCTGTAGACAGACACATCTGAAACAGAATCCCAATGTCTCTTCTCACTAATGGTGTGAACTTGATCATGTCATTTACTTTGTTGAGCCATTAAAAAAAAAAAAAGTGTTTCAGCTGACTTACAAAATACAACTTTAAGAAAGAACTTAGAAGAAACATACATTCAAAAAGCAAAGTAAAATCTAGGCATATGCCAATGAAGCACACTCACCAAAACGATCAGTGCCCACAAAACAAATCCAGGAGAGACATCAGGCAAAAATGAGTAAATGCACAGTAGAACTTTCCTCCTTGACCCAAAACTGACAGTTAGAACCCAAAGCTAAAGCAAAGAGACAAAAGACACACTACATTCCAAAAGACCAAAGTAAATGGTGGGAGACAGACATCTTTTTTAGGGCTGGTTATGCAAGGGAGTAAAACTGATTTGCTGTCTTCTACTATCACCCCAACCAATCTACTCCCCACTCTAGTCAGTCTGTATAAACGAAAGCCAGAGAGGAAGTGAGGAAAGAGAGTGAGGGAGGAAGAGACAAAGACAGAGACAGAGACAGAATGAGCAAGAGAAAACACTCATCTCCTGAAATCAAATAAGAGATCCTAAAAGAATCACTCTCAGAAACCAGGAATGTGTAGTGAAATAGACATCTCACTCTCCAGTTAGAAATGTGTTTTGAGCTTTCAGAGTCCCACCACTACCCCAAAGCCTATTGATTGAAAGAAAAATGGAGAAAAAGAGCAGAGAAATTCAATAGAGCAGCCTGCACATCCACCTTGTGTCAGATGAGAGAAGTGTGAATTTCAAGCAAGTCCAATGGATCCCACAGAAATTAACAGGCTTGAGCTGTCTTGCAGGTACCTCTATGAGGGCCACCTGCTGGGCTAAGGCACAAGATACAGAGCCATGTACCAACAGAGGACAGAGAGGAGGGAGATTTGGAACCGTTTGAACTAGAAACTGTTCTCCCATGTAAGTAACCTGTGCAATGGGTAGACTTTTAACTCTCACAGTGCTCAGAAAGGGTCTCTCTGAGACTACTACAGGATCTGCTTGAAAAATAATATCATAAAGTGTCATCAGGGAAAGGTAAAGGGAGAGTCAATAGAGCAAGGAAACCATTCTTTAAACATTTTTTAAAGATTTTATTTATTTATTTGACATAGAGAGAGAGATTCCCAAGTAGGCAGAGAGGCAGGCAGAGAGAGAGAGGAAGAAGCAGGCTCCCCGCTGAGCAGAGAGCCAGATGCGGGGCTCCATCCCAGGACCCCGGGATCATGACCTGAGCCAAAGGCAGAGGCTTAACCCACTGAGCCACCCAGGCGCCCCAAGGGAACCATTCTTATTTACACTTTGAGTTTAGCCTATTGAATCACCCTAAACTGGCTTGAGATACAGAGAGTAGGCTTAAATTGATTAAAGATCCCATACACAATGCAAATGGGCTAATCATGAACTTTTAGGCACTGAACGTAATAGTATCAAAATGTCATGGGCAAAAACACGGACTCTGGGGCCAAATGGCTAGGATGGAATTCTGATGACTAACACTGAGCAAGTTGTTTAAATTCTCTGTGCCTCCATTTCCTCATCCGAAAAGTGGACTTAATAATGGGTCCTTCCTCATTGGGTTTTGTAAGTATCAAATTATATAATACAGCAAGCACTACAAATGGTGCCAAGCACACAGAAAGCACTACATACATGCTAGCCGTCAGCAACAGCATTATTATTAATACTCAGAGAAATAGAAACACACCTGTGGATGGTAACTTGGCAGCTGTACTCTCAATTTTTAATAGCTGAAAAGAATCTAGATAACAAATAAATAATAAATATTTGCATGGTTAGAATAATATAATTGCCATCACAGGAAGAAATAGTAATAAAGAAATAAGAAAGTTAAAAAAAAAAATGTGATAGCAGTCAGGAGACTTCCTGTATAAAAAGCAAAACAGATAAAATAAGTAAAACATCAAAAGAAAATAAGTTGACAAAATGCAAAACTACATTATAAAAGTAAAATACATATAAAATTGTCAATTTAAATATAAGACACAAATATAAATATGAGGATAAGCAAAAACTGAATAAAGAGAAACTTTAAAAAAATCTAACAAATTACAAAAAATAATTAATCAATGTTAACTTAATCACAGGGTAAGCTCGGGGCACCCCTGTGCAATGCAGTACAAACTGATGTAAACTTTTGGAAAGCAATTGATAATATAAGTCAAAGATACTTCAAAATGTTCTTTCCTTTATTCTTAAAAATTATATTCATATAAGTTATACAAAGGAAATACAGCAAAATACAGATAATGTTGTATAGACAAATATATTTACCACAGACTTATTTAGAAGCAAAATAACATGTTTAAAATGTCCATAAATAAGGTATATTTAGGTATTGAGGTATAGAGACTTACTAGAATATCAAGCATTCACTTAAAATTATGTATTTTAATGTGATCAGAAACTTCAATGTTCAATTTTATAAATAAAAAGGATATAAAATTAGATAAAATATTATCTCTATGCACAAAACTCTGGCAAAATTATAATATAAAGTGAATGCATAAAAAAGTTAACAGTATATGAATCCTTTTTTCTTAATTCTATTTTTGGCAATTTTAGTTTTCTATACTGAGTATATACATTACTCATAACCAGAATTTTTGGTATGTAACTTGTTTCAAATAGCATCAGAGTTTGAAAGATGAAAGCAGCCCACAACCAAGCCTTCTGTATGCTGTGTATATGGTCACAGATGTGACCTACAATCCAGCACGTGTTATATTTGTATTTTATAAAGTATATTCTCTGGCTAAGTTGGTTTCATTGTGCTGTTGCATTAAAAATGTATTCTTTTAACCATTTTATTGCATTTCTTTGTAAGACAAATGTTTATCAGGGATTCATTGCTCTTCTAGGTGAGCTTGCTATGATACAGAGAAGATGTATTCTGGAAGGTCAGTGTCCATTTGCCATATTCCTTTTTCTCTTTTATTTGGTTGTGACACATGGATCGAATGTTTTCATTAGTCTGCAACTCAGATCTTTTGCCTCCTAAACCTTTTTCTTTCTCTTGCCTGTCTTGTCACAGTTTATTAAAAGCACTGTACCCCAATGTTTATAGCAGCAATGGCCACGGTCGCCAAACTGTGGAAAGAACCAAGATGCCCTTCAACGGATGAATGGATAAGGAAGATGTGGTCCATATACACTATGGAGTATTATGCCTACATCAGAAAGGACGAATACCCAACCTTTGTAGCAACATGGACAGGACTGGAAGAGATTATGCTGAGTGAAATAAGTCAAACAGAGAAAGTCAAGTATCATATGGTTTCACTTATTGGTGGAGCATAACAAATAATACAGAGGACAAGGGTAGATGGAGAGGAGAAGGGAGTTGAGGGAAATTGGAAGGGGAGGTGAACCATGAGAGACTATGGACTCTGAAAAACAACCTGAGGGTTTTGAAGGGGCGGGGTGGGAGGGTGGGGGAACCAGGTGGTGGGTATTAGGGAGGGCACAGATTGCATGGAGCACTGGGTGTGGTGAAAAAACTATGAATACTGTTACGCTGAAAATAAATAAAAAATTGGAAGGAAAAAAAAAAAAAAAAAAAAGCACATTTTGTTCTGTGGAATTAGATTCCCGTCTCCTCAGCTTGATGGGATTTTTGTCTCTTCACCTGAGAATTGTAGATTACAGGATAATTCAGCAATACTTTAAATCAAGGAATTTAAT
Organism: Martes martes; assembly: GCF_963455335.1. Taxonomy (NCBI): domain Eukaryota; kingdom Metazoa; phylum Chordata; class Mammalia; order Carnivora; family Mustelidae; genus Martes; species Martes martes. The sequence continues at coordinate 184,739,261 of NC_137889.1, read as the reverse complement.
AAAGCTGCTATGTTGAATACAATTTAAAGGTACTCTAAAGCAGATTAGTCTAAAATATATGGCTTGTCTTCCAGTTTCTATAACCTTTTATAGAAAAAGACTATGAACATTTATGTGGGATAAATTCAGATTTAAAATGTAAATTATGTGCATATATATGTATACAGACACACATATACATATGTATCTGTAGAGAGAATTCAAATCGAGAACCATGAAGTTTGAAGGAACAGATGGTACAGGTAAGTGACAAAGTCCTTAATTTATCTCCAGTTTTATTTCTGATCCTTCTTCCCTTTCTCCTTCCGTCCCCCTCTCCCTCTCTTCTCCTCACTCCCCATCCTGTGTGTGTGTGTGTGTGTGTGTGTGTGTAAGAATGTTTAAGCTGTAATTTTCTACCTTTGGATCAAATCTAAAGTAAAATGGCCTAAAACTGCCAATTACATTTATTTGGTCATTTTAAAACTACAGAAAGAAAAAGTAATCCATTTACATTCTAGCCACCATTTTTAAAAATAAACAGAAAGAACAGGAAAAATTGCAACATAAAATACTTGCCAAATATTGGTAATTCAGAGAACCACTGCGTTTTTTTTTAAGAAATTGAAATATTACACCAATTATTTTAGTTTCACTAAAAAAGTACTCAGACCAAATTTTTATGTTACCCTGACAAGTTATTTAACTTCTCTGATCCTCAATTTCTTTTTCATTAGAACAATACATTGTTTTCAAGTTATTTAACTTCTCTAATCCTCAATTTCTTTTTCATTAGAACAATACATTGTTTTATCTTACATATATAATGCTTATTATGTAAAGCAAGAAAAACATGAAGAAGAAAACAAAACAAATCATCACTAAAATTAGAGTGCAATACGATATACATGTATTCTTAGATATATACAGAAGGAACAGAGAGGTAATTTCATCCAAATTAAAACATAATATCACAGTTTTTTAAATAAAAACACCAAATCTATCTTCTTCAAGTTTAGAAATTAAAAAATCAGAAGTGAGAATAGATGAATTTCCAATAAAATATTTTTGTTTCAAGAGTTAATAAGTTCTGAATGACCCCTTTAATGTTAAAAAATATAAAGACGTTCTTGCTGGGATTTTTTTTCGGTTTCTTGTTTTGTTCTGTTTTGTTTTGTGTTTGTCTTCAGTGTTACAATATTGGAGGGGTAAAGTGATTCTCCCCTCCTCTACCTCTCATTTTCACTAAGTTTATTATCATTTTTCTTTTGACAGTGTTTAGAATTTTTTTATTCTTTTCTAGCATTGTCAATAATACCAAGTAATGTGGAAGGGAAAAATGTTTGTTTATAAAGGGCCTCTAGTTGCTATCAAAACAATAATTCATGTTGTGTCTCAGATTTAGAAACTGTTGGGACCATTTTGTCTAATTTAACCTTATCATAAGCAGCTATAGCAGACATCTGTAGCAGCTTGTAACAGACATTTCCAGAAGCAAGGGTTACATATCTGAAGTAATTAAAGACATGTACAGTTTGTGATTACCCTTATAAAATTTCAATCACAAAAGTACTCATCTCTCAGGAATATTTTCAACCCAAAAAGAAAGTGGGGGCGGGAGGCACCTGGGTGGCTCAGTCAGTTGAGCATTGGACTCTTGATTTGGGCTCAGGTCATGATCTCATCATTCTAAGATGAAGCCCAGCATAGGGCTCTGTTCGGGGTGTGGAGCCTCCTTAAGATTCTCTCTCTCCCTATCTTCCCCCACCCCTGGCTTGTACGATTGCACATGCACTCTTGCTCATTCTCAAAAAGATAAAAATGAAGTTAAATTAAAATGGAATTAAAAATAAAAATAAATGTAAAAATTTACATTTTTTTAAAAAAAGGGAACTCAGAGAGGAGAGCAGATTGGTAGTTACCAGGACTAGGGTGGGTGGGGGTTGAGGAAATGGGTGAAGGTACATGGTTAAAGGTTATAAACTTACAGTGATAAGACAAATTTTTTCTGGAAATATAAGGTACAGCATGTTGACTATAGTTAGCAATACTGTATTATATATCTGAACTGCTAAAAAAGTAGATGTTTTTGGTACATTCTTACCACAAAAAAGTAACTATTTGAAGGGACAGGTGTGTTAACTAACTCTATCACCTAATCATTTCACTAAATGGATAGATTAGATAGATAAGTGAATATACAGATATATGATATATATGAACATATATCAAATTTTTAAAAAGAAAAGTTAATCATTGACCACAAACATTCCCTATAAAGTATTGTGTGAATTACAAAGAAAAAAAAAGAATACTTTTAAGAAACTCAAGAGAGAAAATATCATATATGATAGAGAATTGATTTGCTTCATAATTTTCCTTTAATGAAAGCAAGTTCCCTTCTTAAATAAGAACTTATATTCTCTATATCACATTTTTCATTCTTAAAAGGAAGCTTATATTATTTGGTATCCACAGTACTCTATTTCCTAAGTACTTGTATAGTTGAAAATATCCGTCTTAGCAGGGTATGAAATTCTTATAACCAACTTCATTTTCTTCAAAATTTTATTCACATGTTCCCACTGTCATTTGGTATCAGATGTTGCATAACTCATTTTACCACAGCTCTGCAATCCATTGCCTGGTTGACTAGATGTGTATATGTGTTCAACAATAACTATCCATACTTTAGGATTCAATTTTTTCAAGTTTGAGAAAGCCTTGAAATAAGAAATCAAGCCATTTTCCTTGACTTTTTTTTTTTAATGAAAATATGGGTCCTACTCTCTTAGAATGAATAGGTCTTGTGCCATTGTCTCCTGGCACTAAATATTGCTATTAAGAAATGGGCTCATTGTTTTATTTCCCCTTTGTAACTTACTGAATTTTTTTATTTCCTACCTGGATGATTCAAGAATTTTTTCTTTTCCTTGAAGTTCAATAACTCATTCAGAATATACCACAATTAGGTTTTATTTCATTGGTTTCACTTTTATTTTGTAACAAAGGAAATTACCCTTTGATCTTCAGATTTATTTTATCCTTTATGTTAAGAAAAGTCCATTCAGTGATTAAATGCATTTTCTCATCTGTTTGGTGGGTTTCCCAGAACTTTCTGCTGTACAAGTTTATTTATTTATTTGAGGGAGAGAAAGGGAACTTGCACACTGGGCTTGCACACTGGGTGGTGGGGGAGGAGGAAGCAGAAGCAGAGAATCTTAAGCAGGCTCCCTGCCCAGCACAGAGCACAACATGGGGCTTGATCTCACAACCCTGAGATCATGATATGAATGGAAATCAAGAATCAGAGCTTAATTGATCTTACAATCCTGAGATAATGACCTGAGCAGAAATCAAGAATCAGGGTTTAACCGACTAAGCCACCCAGGTACCCCTCGAGATCCAGATTTTTTTTCTTTTTACCTTTTTTATTTTCTTATTTTGGGGCAACCTACATCATACTCTCAACTTATTTTAACTTTACAGTTAACAATATCTTTAAAGTGTTTTCACATGTACCACATTATACACAGGACTTTTTGTTGTCTTTTTTTTCCCACCTAAGAGAGGCACTTTATGTTCAGTTTTAGGAAACTGCATTTTCTTAGATTTAACCCCCTATTTTCCATTCCAGCTAATCAGGACCACTTACATTTTAATTCTATCATTTGACATATTAGCTCTGCCTCCCAGCCTCATCATTTGCCAATCTAATGAGTATGTCATTTTAATAAGATAATTTTAAAATATTGGCCCCAACATTTCAAAAGACACATAACTAGAGACATATTTTAGGCACTATTCGAGCACAGCCTTCAAGCCAATTTCTGTGTCTTTAATGTACTATGCTTTCAAAGTATGTTTACATTTTAGTGTAAAACCTTTAAAAGACCAAAAACTGCGAGGCCAACAGAAATTAATTTCTAACAATGAAACTTAAGAGTTGTGGGAGAAAGAGTTCTGCCAGGAGAACTCTATTGTAGTTGTCTGTCTATTCATAAGCCTGTATTAGGTAATAGCATCCTTGCCTGCATTTTTATTTTTTTATTATTTTTACTATTATTTTTTATTGTTATGTTAGTCCCCATACAGTATGTTATTAGTTTTTAATGTAGTGTTCCAAGACCTCATTGTTTATGTATAACACCCAGTGCTCCATGCAATACGTGCACTCCTTAACACTCATTACTGGGTTCACACATACCCCCACCCTCCTCCCCTCTAAAACCCTCAGTTTGTTTCTCAGAGTCCCATCTGTCATGGTTCATCTCCCACTCGGATGTCCTCCCCCTTCATTTTTCCCTTCCTTCTCCTAATGTCCACCATGCTATTCCTTATGTTCCACAAATAAGTGAAACCATATGATAATTGACTTTCTCTGTTTGACTTGTTTCACTCAGCATGATCTCCTCCAGTCCCATCCATGTTGATACAAAAGTTGGGTATTCATCCTTTCTGATGGCTGAGTAATATTCCATTGCATATATGGACCACATCTTCTTTATCCATTTGTCTGTGGAAGGGCATCTTGGCTCTTTCCACAGTTTGGCTATTGTGGACATTGCTGCTATGAACACTGGGGTGCATATGGCCCTTCTTTTCACTACCTCTGTATCTTTGGTATAAATACCCAGTAGTGCAATTGCCAGGTCATAAGGTAGCTCTATTTTTAATTTTTTGAGGAATCTCCACACTGTTTTCCAAAGTGGCTGCACCAACTTGCATTCCCACCAACAGTATAAGAGTGTTTCCCTTTTCCCACAGCCTTTCCAACATTTGTTGTTTCTTGCCTTCTTAATTTTTGCCATTCTACCTGGTGTAAGGTGGTACCTCAATGTAATTTTGATCTGCACTTCCCTGATGGCTAATGATGATGAACATTTTTTCATGTGTCTGTTAGCCCTTTGTATGTCTTCTTTGGGGAAGTGTCTGTTCATGTCTTCTGCCCATTTTTTGATTTATTTGTTTTTTGGGTGTTGAGTTTGAGAAGTTCTTTATAGATCTTGGATATCAGCCCTTTTGTCTATGTGTCATTTGCAAATATCTTCTTCCATTCCATGGATTGCCTCTTTGTTGTGTTTGACTAGTTCCTTTGCTGTGCAGAAGCTTGTTATCTTGATGAAGTCCCAAAAGTTCATTTTTGGTTTTGTTTTCTTTGTCTTTGGAGATGTGTTTTGAAAGAATTTGCTGTAGTTGATGTTGAAGATGTTACTGCCTATGTTCTCCTCTACAATTTTGATGGATTCCTGTCTCACATTGGATTCCTGTCTCACATGGATTCCCGTCTCACATCTATTTTGAGTTTACCTTTGGGTATGGTATAAGAGAATAGTTGAGTTTCATTCTTCTGTATGTAGCTGTCAAATTTTCCCAGCACCATTTATTGAAGAGACTGTCTTTTTTTCCATTGGATATTTTTTCCTGTTTTGTCGAAGATTATTTGACCACAGAGTTGAGGGTCCATATCTGAGCTCTCTACTCTGTTCCATTGGTCTATGTATCTGTTTCTGTGCCAGACACCATGCTGTCTTTGGTGATCACAGCTTTTTAATATAGCTTGGAAGAAGGTAATGTGATGCCCCCAGCTTTGCTGTTCTTTTTCAACATTTCCTTGGTGATTTGGAGTCTTTTCTGGTTCCATACAATTTTAGGATTGTTTGTTCCAGCACTTTGAAAAATGCCAATGATAATTTGATCGGGATGGCATTGAAAATATAGATTGCTCTGGGCAACACAGATATTTTAACGGTTTATTCTTCCAATCCATGAGCATGGAATGTTTTTCCACCTTTTCGAGTCTTCTTCAGTTTCTTTCATGAAAGTTCTGTTGTTCCTAGAGTATAGATCCCTTACCTCTTTGGGATAGAGCAAAGGCTGTCACAAGGGGGAATACATAGCCATCCAAGCCTCACTCAAAAAGTAGAAAAATCCTGAATAAATACAAACTATCTTTATACCTTAAAGAACTGGAGAATCAGCAACAAGTTAAGCTTAACCCATACATGGGAAGGGAAATAATTAAGATTAGAGCAGAGATCAGTGAATTAGAAATCAGAGACACAGTAGAACACATCAATGAAATGAGAAGCTGGTTCTTTGAAAGAATTAATAAGATCAATAAACCCCTGGCCAAACTAATCCAGAAGAAAAGAGAAAGGATCCAAATTAATAAAATTATGAATGAAGGGGGGGAGATCATGACTAGCACCAAGGAAATAGAAACAATCATCAGAAATTATTATCAACAGCTATATGCCAATAAGTTCAGCAACCTAGAAGAAATGGATGCATTCCTGGAAACCTATAAACTTCTAAGACTGAAACAGGAAGAAACTGACAACCTGAAAAGACCAGTAACTAGTAACAAGATTGAAGCAGTGATCAAAAACCTCCCAAAAAACAAGAGATACAGATTTTAAAGGGTAGTAGGTGCTTAAATAAATGCATCATATGTTTTCCTCTCCCATTCTAGTTTTGAAGTGCCTTTGAGAATATTTCTATATCATTTTTGCTACTGTACAAACATTTTAGTCTATATGATTTTATAACTTTATAAATGCAAATTTGTGTGAACCTATTAAACTTTTATACCATAAATTTTATACCTATTAAACTTTAAATACCATAAATTTTCAGGAAAGACAACAATTGGAAGAGAAAATATAATCACTGAATAAATTTTTCCTAACACAAAAGATGAAATAAATCTTCAAATCAAAAAGGGATTACATATTTCAAAATAAAAGTAAAGCCAACCAATCTAAATTGAGAAATATCTAGGTGCATTCAAATTCAAGGAAAATAAACATACTATGCCTTCTCCTTTATTGATTTATTGCTTGTCTTTCCCTTAACCCTCTATTATCAAAATCTTGAAGAATGCATATATTTTTGTTTGTTCTGTTCTCTAAGGTAACCCCTTCTAAACCAGTACAAAGCCTGCTGGATTGGGAGCTTAAAATACATAGTAGCTGAATGAGTAATACCTACTTATACCAGTCATTATGAGATAGACAGGGAAGTTAACATTTGTTTTGCCTCCACTATATGTTAATTACTCTACTTTTATGTTAACACATTCAGTCATGTAAAATAGACATTGAGATTTCTGTTTACAGCTGAGGAAATTGAAGCTTAGAAATTTAAGTAAATTGCATAAGGTCACAAAGACAACTGTAGACATGGTGGAAAACCATGGTCTGACTTCAAAGCCATGTTCCTCCCACTACAGAAATCTCTTTGAAGCTATAAAGCATACGGTTGGTATTATTATCATTGCTGTTCCTTTTGTTGTTGCCATCTTCCTCCCATTCTTGGTAATTTTGTTTCAAAATGTATCTTTTTTCTTGACTGCTATGGTCAAGATTCTAGGTTTTGCCTAAATAACAATGAGTCCAGTCAGTAAAGGGTATTCACATAAAGATTATATTTTCATAAATCCAAATTAAATGGAAGAAGTGGATGGTAGATTTCCTTTAATGTTAATTGTACTGTTGTCCTCATTTTCCAAAAAAGAGATCCTTGAAGTACCTCTGCCTTATAAATGAATAAAAATTTTAAGTCTACCTGGATATTTTTTAAAGAAATCTATGATAAGGGAGGGAGTGGGGGGTTGGGTGAGCCTGATGGTGGGTGTTATGGAGGGCACGTATTGCATGGAGCACTGGGTGTGGTGCATAAACTATGAATTTTGGAACACTGAAAAGAAATAAAAGAAAATAAAATTTAAAAAAAAACCTATTATAAATTATTTGCCAAGAAGATGTTTCCTTCTGTTTTTATTTATTTTTTAAAAGATTTTATTTATTTATTTGACCGAGAGAGATCACAAGCAGGCAGAGAGGCAGACGGGGCAGGGGGGGTGCAGGCTCCCTGCTGAGCAGAGAGCCCAATGAGGGGCTTAATCCCAGGACCCTGAGATCATGACCTGAGCTGAAGGCAGAGGTTTAACCCACTGAACCACCCAGGAACCCCAATTCCTTGTTTTTAATTAACTAATCCTCCATTAATTATCTTCATAAATTTATATTTATATATTGAGTTGAATTTGCTCAAACTACTCTACACCTAGTTGGCTTTTTCATTCCCAATTTTCATGTGTTCTGATATTTAATCCTTCAAGGACTAGTTAAAATGCTCTTTACAGAACTCCTTCAGTCACTCTAGTCAGATGTAATTTTGCATTTTTTCTAAACAAGCTCTGTATGTATTTTATCCAAACTATTTTGGTTCTTATTACTTTCTACCTAGCATTCCTCCTAATTTAGTGCAAGCATTTTGAAAGCAAATAAAATATATTTTACATTCTTGAATCTCCAATGTTACTTACAATGTTACAATGTTACAATGTTACTTACAGTATGCCTACTTTAACATCCAATAGGTGTTCAATAAATAAAATTGAATGCTCAAATTGGCATTTATTAGAGTTGTAATATATCCCTGAAACTAAAATATTGCTGAATACTTACATGCTATCTTAAATATTTAAATACTAACTTTTTCCAAAAGCATACTTTGTAATTGCTATTCTAATACTTCTATTCTACCAGCAAATTTCCTTAATTTACTGGACACACTAGTATAAAACATGACCTTTTTATAAGAAGATGGGAGTCTTTATTAAATATGTATTTAAACATACTTGGGGGAAAATATCTACTTAAATACAGAAAATGCACAAAATTGCTAAATGTTTATTTTCCAATGTGATCTTTAATAACGACAGATACTCAATAGCCAATTCAAGAGTAGTTGTGTTGGGGCTCCTAGGTGGCTCAGTGGGTTAAGCCTCTGCCTTCAGCTCAGGTCCTGATCCCAGGGTCCTGGGATCGAGCCCCGCCATCGGGCTCTCTGCTTAGCAGGGAGCCTGCTTCCCTCTCTCTCCGCCTACCTCTCTGCTTACTTGTAATCTCTCTCTCTGTGTCAAACAAATAAATAAAATCTTTTTTAAAAATTTAAAAAAGAGTAGTTGTGTTAAATCCTATCCTAAATTAAATGACTATTTCAGACACTCAGCTTAAAAAGGTTGATGGTAAGTCTTCAATTAGTGTTGTTCTCATGCCTGGCCTTTCAGAAATTCCTAGGGAAACACACACTCAGATGTCTGCTTCAAATTTGTGTGAATTTTATTTAATTTTAATTAAATTTTAATATTGGGATAATTGATAAATAAAATTTACTGAGTTCTACTGAGAGTTGCTTTCATGACTTAAAGACAACTTTGAATACAAACATTCAAAATACCAAATGGAATAAAAGTTGCCAAACAAACTGAAAAATTCTGACACTGCCAAGTGCTGGACCTGGAGTTTGGTATTAATGTTTTGCCAAAAACCTAATTACCTCCAACAGAGCTATGTATCTAAAATTTAGGAATGTGACTTTTCTTCCAATAAAAAATAATATAAAATATATGAGGACCCCAGATTATCACTTCTTGCTAGAGAAAAATTACTTAGAATATCTAATGTTTATAACACTGTCCTAGAATATTTTATGATGAATTAGTACCTTTTTAGCATATGTATTCTTTTTAAATGTTTTCTTACGGGGGCGCCTGGGTGGCTCAGTGGGTTGAGCCTCTGCCTTCGGCTCAGGTCATGATCCCAGGGTCCTGGGATCGAGCCCCACATCGGGCTCTCTGCTCAGCGGGGAGCCTGCTTCCTCCTCTCTCTCTGCCTGCTTCTCTGCCTACTTGTGATTTCCGTCTGTCAAATAAAAAAAAAAAAAAAAAATAAATGTTTTCTTACACTTACCAAATATTTTCACATGTTCATAAAATATTTTAAGTTAATATTAAACAACATATACTTTCAGATCTTAAACAAAGGTTTTTGTCTACATTCCTAACTGGTTTGACCACCATGCGCCCGCGAGTGCGCACACACACACACACACACCACACACACACACACAATCTTTCAAATCATTTGGCTGAAGAAAGTTAATCTTGGGGAAACAAAACAGCAGACTTGATATGCCAATTTATCACTATACATTTGTACAGAAATCCTTTATTTACAAAATAGAGCATCCCATTTCATTCTCAGCAAAACCCAGGAAAGAGTGCAAGGCAGGTCTTATCTTCATTTTACACTTGAGGATACTAAAGGTTGTAAAGATAAAAGTGAATTGCCTAAAATCACACAAAAGAAAAAAAAATTCCAGGACCAGAGCTAAAAATCAATTCTTACTTCAGTGCTTTTTCTATTGCCTCCCTTTGCCTATAAATAGAAGGTTCAAGGAACAATCATTATAGATAAGGTTTTAATCAATAAAAGCAAAGGGATACCAATGAAATATTTCAATAATTTCTTATATATTTATTGAGTGCTTATAATGCTCATGATACTGTCTATATGATGCTCTGGAAAATACAGAAATCACATTTTAATGCACTTACTTATGTATTTAATTATCTATTTAGTTATTCAATAAATATGTCTTGAACATGTACTGAGTGTCAGGCACTGAGAAAAATAACAGAAATGAATAAAATACATTATCTACCTACATGGAGATTGCATTAGGGTCATGATATCAAACATAAAAAATAATTGTAATGAATGTAATGAATGTCTTACTAGATATATTTATAAAGTTCTGGGAGATTGTAGTTGGAATAATTATCTCTGCCTTAGAGTTGAGGAAATGCTTCTGAGTAAAAATGGCTTTTAGCTGCAAGTTTAGCAAAAAAATGCACTTAAATCCTTTATTATGAAAAGTAAAGCATATTAAAAGGAAAAAAAAAATCTTAGTGAACCTAAACGAACATAGGATTTGAAACACTATAATATCTTTATTACCAAAGACATGAACTTCCCATAATAAAATGCCTTAGGTACCTGTTAGAAAAGGGAAAGAATATGTGAATAGGGAAATCTGTACATCACAATAGTGATGCACAGATTGTGAAAAAAATGACAATGAGAGTTAGTTAGGTCATGAAAACACAATATGGATACCAAGACATTTAAAATACAAATACCTCCCTCTCCCACTTTTCAACAAAAATAACTATGCTGTGAGAGACTAACCAAAATAACCGTTACTTAGTAATTTTCTTGATTATTCTTTCTTTATTCCCTGGTTTATCTGGGACCTAATGCACTCCAAGCAAATAATACTGTGATGAGACCTCCTCTGATCATCAGACCATTTTCCATAATACTTGAGCTGCAGACCACAGATGTGAAGCTGCTGAAGCAATCTGTTAAGAGTAGTTTGAATATTGCTGCTAACATTGAAATGTTAAGTGGGTAAATGACTTTTATCCCTATGTTTTCACATAAATGATGCATTTTATGAATGCCTGGCCATCATTGATCTGCTTGGATATGCCAGTGCTGATCTTGCCCTGTAACACTTAGTGCTCAGGACAGCCTAAGAGAACAGAACATTTATCTGTTCCATTCATTGGAAGACTATGCTTTCAGGGATCATTTCTATTGTTTGTTCCATTCATTTGGGATCATCAGTGAAGATCATTTACATGACTGGAGAGGAAAAGGCTGAGTATTCTGAGAACTCACGGCTGTTAACAGTCTTTATAGGAACTTCTTTACTGTCAGTTCATTGTACTTGGAAAAGTGAGACTCTCTCAATTCACCCACTGAGTCTGGGTACAATAGGAAACAGTATCACTGTCTGCTTATATACCATACATATTTTTTTTTTAAAATAATAACTATCCTGACAGGAGTGAGGTGATATTTCACTGTGGTTTTGATTTGCATCTCCCTGATGATTATTAGTAACATTGAGCATTTTTTCACATATGCGTTAGTCATTTGCATATCGTCTTTGGAGATGTGTCTATTCAGATCCTTAGCCTATTTTTTAATCAGGTTATTGGTTTCCGTTTTTGTTTTTACTAATGAGTTGTAGGAATTCCTCATACATTGTGGAAATAAAAATAAAAGACAATAAGCATTGGTGAGGATGTAGAGAAATCAGAACTCCTGCACACAGAATCTTGCACACTATTTTAAGGAATGCAAAATGTTGTAGCTTCTGTGGAAAATAGTATGGAAGTATCTCAAGAAATTAAAAACAAAACTATCATATGATCCAGCAATTCCACATCTGGGTATTTATCCAAAAGAACTGAATTCAGAATCTCAAAGAGATATTAGCAATGCCATAGTCATTGCAGCACTATTCACTACAACCAAAATGTGGAAATAATCTAAATGTCCATTAACAGATAAATGGATAAAGAAAATGTGGTATATATATACACAATAGAATACTATCCATCCTTGAAAAAGAAGAAAATTCTGCGGCATGTAACAACATGAATGAACATGGATGACACTATGCTAAGTAAAATAAGCCAATCACGGAAGGACAAATATCACATGATTTCACATATATGGAATTTCTAAACAGTCAAATCATAAAACCCAAGAGTGGAATGGGAGTTGCCAGGGTCTGGGGGGCAAGGGAATGGGAGGTTACTAATCGATGTGCTTAAAGTTTCCATTGATTAAGATGAGTAGGCTCTAGAGTATCTGCAGTATGATACTGTACCTATAGTCCACAATAATGCATTATACACTTACAAAGTTATTAAGAGGGTATATCTCATGTAGAATGTTCTTTCTACAGTAAAATAAAATAAAATTAAAATACCAAAGTATTTTACCCTATATACATAAGTGTCTCTGTGAAAAGATTCACTTACCAAGAGGTAAAAAGCATGTTCTTCTAAAGTCACCCCTGAAATGTAAAAATCAGGCCTTACTCAGATTAATACACTGGAAAAAATTCTTGTTTTAATTATGGCACCACTGGATTATTTCTGTGATCTTAATATCCAGTCTGATATCTTCTAATGTTAGCTGATATAGCAAAATAATATGAAATTTCTAATAACACTTTAATATTGAAGTATTAGAATTAATGAGTGAATTAATACATGTGTTAAAAGATAATTTAGTTATTGCCTTGCATGGCAACTGCTGAGCAAGGAGTTTTGGAGAATATAAGGATGAATAAGACAACCTAAAGACACAGTTCAGAGAAAGAGAGAAAATTTTGAACAGACTCCTAAAACGGAGTCCAATTCACACATATAATAGCACTGTGGGTGACGTATACAAGAAAGGACACGAATAACTTCGCGTGGAATCAGAGAAGCCTTCAGGAGGAAGTGATTTCAGGCAGGGTCGGAAAGAACAGAAGTTTACTAGGTGAAGAAGAAAAGGCACTGAGTCCACAAAGACAGAACAAAAGGAAGCATCAAGTCAAGGAATGGGGAGGTAACTAAGAGAGCACTAAGGCACTTCTTGCTCTGTACAAAGGAAGTATAATGGGGAAAATGGTGAGAGATGAAACTGCAAGAGTATATTTAAAGTAGATAATGAAGGACACAGTTTGTCTTGCTAAAAATAAAGTCTGACCCCATCCAACTGGCCATGGGAAGTGTTTTTAGTAACTGCAAAATGAATTGGAGAATGTAAATACAGGGACAAAGCAACTAGGTAGAAGGTTCCAGCAATGATCAGCGGCCTCCAAACCTTTCTCATCATGAAATCTTATCAGCAAAAACTGAACATTCTCTCCATATTACATGCATATCTTATAATATGTATTGACATCTGTAAAGTATAAGTTATAAAGTTCATATAGAAATTTAAAAGGATAAGAAAAAAAGGGGGGAAATAGGAATTCTAAAATGTTTTTCTCTGACTTTCATGGACCATCCTCAAGTGTGTCTGTCTCTTTGGAGATCACTGGACTAGACAATAGTTTACAGGGACAAAGACGGCAGGAAAGGAGAAAAGAGAAAGGTGATAAAAATCATCTAGAAAGCAGACTCCTGGGAAGGTGCTAACTGGACGCAGAGAGGGGAGAACAAGGAAAAGCCGAGATTTGTGTTTGGGTTGCAATTTCATCAACACAGGGCAGACAGGCTGCGGGGCAAGTATAGGGAGGTTGGGAATGGAGAGATGAGGAAGGTAGATCAATGCAATCAGTTGTGAACTTTCAGGTATAAAATGCCTTTTATATAAAGGTCTGAAGCTCAGAAGAAAGAGCTTGAAATATACATTTAAGAGTCACAGCTACTGGCTGGTAACTTAGATTCCAAAAAGGATGAAATTGTCTGGAAAGGGAGTATAAAAATAGCAGTGATTCTTAGGCATGTGGGGATGAGGTTATACTCTGTTTTGAGAAGCCGAAGAAAGTTTGGATCTTCTCTCCATAAAAATGCACAGCAAATATTTCCTAATTAATTTTAGGGCTTTCCAAATCATGCAAAGAGAGTAAAAGAGAATACTATTTAAAAAAATAAATAAATAAACAGACCCCAACATACAACTATGTTATGTGATGGAATATATTTTAAGAAATCAATTTGATTAAATAGGCTTATAGGCTAAAGATTATAATCATATAAATTTAGGTCTCAAAATGCCCAGGAAAAATTAAAGTAAGCACAGAAAATATTCCTTTAAACTCTGATTCCAGCACAATGTAAACTGGGTAAAAGCACAGAGTTGTAATTGTTTCTCTAGTGGATAGAGTAATCCAAGCAGCGAAATGCACCTTTAACCAGCTTAGGAAAGGAAGGACACATACCTCTTCTTATTATTAAATTTTTCTCCCATATGACTTGCCGAAGGTAACAAAGAATTAATAGTGAAAATGGGAAATAGCATAGCATAATGTGCTATCTTTCTTGTGAAGATAATGCCTCTGACCTACTACTGGTCAAGCATGCACTTTTGAATTATTTCCCATGGGTGCAAGAGACTTGTGTTGATCCATCCATAATTTCTGTATTTAGGAGGACTCCGTTTAGAAAAACTACCAATCCACACCTCTCCTTTTCAATTTGGAAATTCTCTGAGGCAACTTTGTAAAACTCATTCTAGGGAAAAATAAATAAATAAAAAAAGGCCCATGTTACCTGGATCCACTTTATAGGAACTTAACCTGCAGAAGAAAGAAAATTAATTAAATTCCCACTGAAACCTTAGTCCCTTATGAAATTGAAGCAACATTTTTTTTTGCCCTTTGGTTTCATCAAACCTGACTGTAATTAATACTTTGAAGTTGTATTTCAAAATCTCATAAGAAACAAGTAGGAACTAAAAACTTTCCCCTTCTGTTTGCTTGGGGCATTGACTGTGATTGACTGTGAGTCTTTGCATTATAGAGAATCTTCAGTTCTTTAAAAAACAACAACAACAAAAAGTATATAGATTTCTATTCCATAATAAGCAAACAAATATCTACAGAGGGAAAAGGAGATGAAGAAGCTA
Source organism: Martes martes (assembly GCF_963455335.1). Taxonomy (NCBI): domain Eukaryota; kingdom Metazoa; phylum Chordata; class Mammalia; order Carnivora; family Mustelidae; genus Martes; species Martes martes. The sequence continues at coordinate 184,724,007 of NC_137889.1, read as the reverse complement.
TCATCCCCAGATTCTATTTTCTCCTTCAAAACACCACCATGGTGTTTTGGACAAAATCACTTTAGCAGTGTTCTTAAGGTCTTGGACTCCATCAGCTCTGTATCTATTACCTCCAAAAGCAAACAGCCTGACAGGCTCTGTCATTAGGAGTTGAGTTCTTATTGGGCTCATCCATGCAGATAATCAAAGGAATAGTGGAGCTTCAACTCCAGTTGGCATCTGACGCCTGATTTTATTTAACTAGAAATTCCCAGACCTTGGTGCTCCCGGAAAGAGCAATTTTTGTCCTTCACTTGAGGGGCCAAATGTTTTAGATGTCTTCTTCCTGATGCTTGGAGGCCTGAGCTAATGGCATTTGATAAAAGATGTCATTGATTTTCATTCTACTAAGTAGCTTATTTGGGCTACCTTTGTTTTCTTACTGACTTCTACCAGTTGGGGATCAAATGTTAGTGGTCCCTCTTGCTCTCCAGTTTGTGAAGCTTGGCACGCATAAACAGTGCAACTACATTGCACAGAGGAGGTCAGGAGGAGAAACAGTGCATGCAAAGGAAATCTTTGTGGAAACAGCTGCTGGGCCTTCCAGAAAGAGCTCAAATATAATAAGAATGTCTAAGTTTTAGGACCAATGAACTGTGAGAGGATGGGGAGAGGAACATAGCTTTGGGAGAGAAAAATTTGTTTCTAGAAAACTCTGACTTTCAGCACTGACTCCTTACATCTTTTGGAATGTTCTAACCCTTAGGATAAAAAACAGCAAAACATTAAAATTTATTTCAATAATCTGGTGATAGTCCAACTTCTTTAGCTACTTGTCCATCACAGGCACTGAACAATCAGAACAGATCTATAATAATAGCTATATATAATAATATAGCACTTCAAGATTCAACATTTATTGAGCATCCAGTATTAACCTAGACTGTTCTAAGTGTTCTTATGTGCCTGAATACAATTGTTATTGCAGTTGTCCTGAAAATTATTATTTTATTTTTGTTTTAATAATAATAATGGTGAAAAGAGTAAAATACCACAACCAGTTAGTGATGAGGAGAGAAATTTTCAAGCCATGGTCCTGAATGTGAAATTCAATGTCATTTTTTTTTTTTTATTGAACTGTAAGTGATACAATGTTACATTACTTTCAGGTATACAACACAGTGATGCAACATCTCTGTACATTATGCTATGCTCACACAATTAGAGCTACAATCTGTCACCGCAGAATGCTATTACAATACCATTGACTACATTCCCTATGTTATATCTTTTGTCTCCGTGACTTATTTATTCTATAACTGGAAGCCCATATGTCCTGTTCCCCATCTTCCATGTTGCCCATCCCCACCATGACTCCCCTCCTCTCTGGCAACCATCAGTTTGTTCTTGCATTTATGGTCTGTTTCTGCTTTTTGTTTGTTTACTTATTCATTTGTTTTGTTTTTTAGGTTCCACATATAAGTGAAATCATGTGACATTTGTCTTTCTCAGTCTGACTTATTTCATTTATCATAATACCCTTTACATCCATTCATGTTGTTGCAAGCGGCAAGAGCTCATCCTTTTTATGGCTGAGTAATATTTCACTGTGGATGGGAAAAAAATATATATATATACATATCTCACATCTTCTTTATCCATTCATCTATCAGTGGACATTAAGGTCGCTTCCATATCCTGACTACTATAAATCATGCTGCAATAAACATAAGGGCGCATGTATCTTTTCAATTAGTGTTTTTTGTTTTCTTTGGTAAACACCTAGTCATGGAATTACTGGATCATAGGGTATTCCTATTTTTAATTTTTAAGAAACCTCCATTCTGTTTTCCATAGTGGCTGCAGCAATTTATATTCCCTCCAGCAATGCACAAGGGTTCTTTCTTCTCTGAAATTCAGTATATTCAGTATATTTTTAACTCTCACTGTTACCTTTCACTTTTCTCCCTCCCTCTCTTCCTCCCTACCTCTTTCCTCCCTTCTCGCTCTCTCTCTCTCTCTCTCTCTCAGGCACACACACACACACACACACACACACAGGTTTCGAAGTCCTTTTCATCTTAACACCTGCTGTCTCTAGTGCTGAAGTTATTAAATAGTGTCATTTTCTAAAGTGCCTTGTGAATTGCTCTGTTTATCAAATTTCTGATATGAGAATTAAGACACTGTGTGTGTCAGATCTGTGCCATGCAAAGTCAAAAAGCAGTTTCATTGAATTGGCTACTTGAATTTCAGATAATTATTCATTGATTGTGATAATTACACTGTTATATCTGACGAATTCTGCCCCACGGTTACCTGCCACAGCCTAGCTTATTCAATCTTAGCCCCATTTCTTAATGGAGACCCTGATGTGTCATCTTAAAAAATGCCTAAACCATCTTGTAGGTTACAAAATTTGAAGTCTCCAAGCAATGCTTCTTCATTTCTTTTAGGAAGCAGAAAGTCTGGGTAATAAGAATCCTAAAGGTGTTTTCATAATACTTCTTGTTCCTTGTTTGATGAAAACACCCTCATCTAAAAATGGAAATAACCACCAATATTATTGAGACCACAAGGTAGCTGTGACTATGCAACATGTTTTTCTCATTTAATCCCCACCGCAATCCTTCAGGAAAGATATTATTGTCTATTTCTTTTGGACTTCTGTAACAGAATACCATAGACCAAGTGGCTTATAAATAACAGAAATGTACTTCTCATAGTTTCAGAGCCCAAGATCAAGGCACTGGCAGATTTAATGTCTGGTAAGAGCCCACTTTCCAGTTCACAGACAGACACCAGGTGTCCTCACATGGGAAGAGATGGGAGAGCGCTCTGGGCTCTCTTTTATAAGGACACTAATCATATTCGTGGGGGTTCTCTGCCTCATCACCTCCAAAAGCCTCAACCGCTAATACCATCACCTTGGGTGTTAGGATTTCAACATATAAATTTTGGGAGGACATGTGCATTCAGTCCATGAAATTATCATTCTCACTTTTATAGGTGAGAAAATAGACTCAGAGAGGTGAAATAAATTAGGTAAGGAAGCTGCTAAGTAGAAGATAAAAAGTATTGGAATATAAGTCTATCTGATTCTAAACTACATATTCTTTCCTCACAGAGGAAAGGCTTGTTGAGGAAAGGCTTCACAGGCTTGTTGTATGTGAATATTTCCTTGTTTGTTTGTTTTTTTTTTCCAATGAAAAGCATACAAAAGAAATTACAGAAACATCGCCAACATTAACCCAACTACCATTTTGTACAAATTTTGTTGAATGGGTAGTTTCCCTATGTCAATGTTATGGAAACATATCACCTAAAGAAATAATTTTTGCTTCCAGCGGAAGAACAAATTATGAGACTATATAATTTCAAATATTATAACCAATGATAATTTGAAGTTCATAACAAATTTTCTGTAAAATCAGGTATACTCCACCTATAAAGAAAATTTAATTCAATATAATATATTCTTTTATTCTTATTGCTTTGAGAACATTTTAGAAATATAAGCTTAAGGGATGCCTGAGTGGTTCAGTGGGTTGGGCCTCTGCCTTCAACTCAGGTCATGATCTTAGGGACTTGGGATCCAGCCCTGCACTGGACTTTCTGCTCAGCAGGGAGCCTGCTTCCCCCCATCTCTCTGCCTGCCTCTCTGCCTACTTATGATCTCTCTCTGTGTGTTAAATAAATAAAATTCTTTAAAAATAAATAAATAAATAAAAACAAAAAAAAGAAATACAAGCTTAAAAAGAAAACTAGAGAAGTCAGGACTGTGAATAAAATACACAAGGAAAAAAGGTGACCTCTTTTCTTTACAAAAAATTAGCCTTAGTATTTGATCGTTGTTCGTGTTCATATTGGCATCGGGTACTAGTGTCAAACATGCTATTATTAACTTCAGATACTTCTCTCTAGACTGATAGTTATGGATAGTCACCTCTATATGAATAAGGGTAGGAAAATTTCACTCAGGATCATGTCAGTATGTCTGAGAGATCCATTATGTGAACAAAAGAGTTATATTATCAGTCAGAATCCTTGGAGCAAATTTAGAGACTACTTAGCTTGGTTATCCGACAAGGCCAGAGGCCAGAGCTCTGCAAAAGGGCCTTACATAAAGATGTCATAGACTAGACAGTCATCATTCTTTTTAGCCACTTAGCATCTCAGCCTCCTTCCTATGTGGGGTAATTCCACACTTTATAAGTCTTTATAGCAGGAGAAAGAGATTACCATCCCAGAAGTGAAAAAATATAAGACAATCACTTCACAGGATCCCCTGAAGCTAGGGTGTAAAGAGGAACTTGGACTCTGATGATTGCATGGATTTAGATCAGACTTTAACTCACACCTGGACCCTCTAGTTGGCAGCATTAGCAGTTGCTATAAGGTTGAAAAGTTGGCAGAGTGCAAACTGTGGCAGCTGGTAGTCAATGAAGACAGCAACAGTTTCATCATCAGGCCAGTGCTGAAGTGTGGCTTAGGTAGAAGTCCTACTTCCAAGTACTTAGCCCGTCTCTCTGGTCTCCTAACTATGCCGAGAGCTTCCTAATAGTCCTGTAATAAATGTCCATCCTGATACAATTAGCTGGAGTTTGTTTCTATTGCTTCCTACTGAAAAACTGTTGCTACAAAAGTGCCTCTCTTTTACAATGGATCAATAGCAGGCTTTTTGCTAACGGGCAGTAATAGGGAACAATTATTATTGAATTAGAAGAGGAACGTCAATCTGATCATTTGTGGAATGTCTATACCTATTAAGTAATATTAACTCTGGTAATTATCACTAGTAGCTGGTAGTCAGAATCTCTGAGATACTTTTCCAGGACTATTCCTGCTGAATTTCTCTCCCTTTTATCATGAGTTAGATTCAGCCCATCTGCTTCTCTCTCGTAACATTACTCTATTTTTATGATGAATTAAGTGATACAAAAATAGTTGGTTCAATATGTCCAAACCCACTGATATGTTGCTTACTGGGGAATATGGCTCCTAAGGATCACAGGTGTTAAAGTGGATCTAAGAAAATTGGTTAAGTTAATGTTGCCCTAAATCTTGCACACGGGCACCATGGAGCTCAGCTACAATCCCCGTTCTGCATTCTCAAGGAGAACATCTCTGAGTTCAGGTTATCAGGTTCAGGCAAACTGACATCTGGCTAACCTTTGCTCTTTATTATCTATATTGCCAACATCTAATAACTGTAGCTGGCTTTCCTCTTGCCACCGCAGACCTGCATTGCAGCCGTTACTTAAGTTTGATGTTATTGGCATTTAAGTATAGAAACCTGCTCTAATATAACAGGGTTTGCCCATATAAATTAGTACTCATCATCTGAGCAAAGCCAGACAAAAATTGATTTTAAATAACAATTTTATATTAATAACTTGGAGTTCTCAAATAGAGAGTAAGAACTGATTATTTTTTTTAATGCTGAGTTACCAAATGGGGAAATAATAAACACATTTTGAATTTAGAGACAGTTGTGTTTTTAATAATCCTTTTTGTGTGTGTGTGTGTGTGTGGTCTCAAGAGAAAAGGTGTATTTTTATAACAGTTTTCATTTTTTATAATCACAACCACATCTTTTTTTTTTTTTTTTTGGTCAGCATTAAGTCAAATACTACCATTTGAGGCCAGTTCTCAAATAACAAGATTCCTGCCTATAGACATTAACGTATTAGGTAAAACTGTTTTAAATAACTTTGCCTTTTGAGTTTTACATACAAATTTTAAATTTAAAGCTTCTTTTTTTTTTTTTACATGAACCCTTGTAGAATGACTTTCTACAACAGAATTTAGTTTTTAAACAGTACTTTCAATGTATCATTTTCAAAACCTGGTGAAATAGAAGGATAGTGTTTAAGATCAAAGACTGTGTCAAATTGTGTGGATTTAAATACTGTCTTCACCATTTATCAGATCTTTGATCTAGGGCAGGTAACTTAGTCCTTCTATACTCCAGTTTCCTAAAATGAAAATGGAAATAACAAGAGAACCTATGTTAGAGGTTGGTGTGAGAATTAAAGCAGTCAATACACACAAAGCATTTGGAATAATCTAGCACAAAGTGAATGTGCAATAGATGTTAGGTATTTCTATCATCATTGTTCCAGGTATAGATAGATACTAGGAACAAGTACAGTAAAATGAGAAAAGTAGGTGCCTTGAAGTAAAGACTCATAGGTTCAAATACTAGAATCCTTAAAAGATGTAAAATTTGTATGGCTAAATTTAGATCTGGGTGATATCACCTAGATGGCAAAACAGGTTCCTCCCGACTTCCCTCCCCCTCACAAGAAGAACCACTAACAACTATTCAAGAATAAGACACCATTGAGAGAATCCTAAAACACAGGAGTGAGCCTGCCCTTGTACCCCAGATCAAGGCAAACTGTCTTAGGAAGGTAAAAGAAGTGGCTACATGTTGCCACACTGCCCCTCCCCTAGGGTAGCAGAAAACCACACAGACAGGTCTCCCCTGTGGGAAAAGAGAACCCAACCAGCACCCCCACAGCATTGGGTTCAGTTTGCCAGAGCCCCTATTCTGATCTCGTACCATGGGGACTGTGGAATAAGCTGTGGAATTCAGCCACTGGGAATCCTGACTGTATGCAGAAGAGGGGAGGGACCTACAACAACCAGCACACTGGTCTTAGCAGACTGAGTCATACCTGCTGTGCCCACGTCATAATCTCAACCAGCATTCTGCTCAACTGCAGAGCCAAGTTGGGGGTTCACTCTGACCTGGGAACTCAGTGGGGTGCAGACCTGCCTGATTTGGATCCTCAAACTAGGAGTTTTGTCAGGCCTGGTGCCTGATTGGTCCATGCCCAGGCAAGGTGAGGAGTCACAGCACCATACACTGTGGGGAGTATCTACCAGCTCCATCTGACCAGAGAGGTTGGTGACAACTCCTGGAAGCTGTGAGCCCACCAGCACTACAGCAGAGAGGTAGGAAGGAAGAAAGAACTGATTACCGCAGAGCAAAACCAGTGCCAGGCATGGACAGGTCCTGTGCTAGGCACAGGCAGGAGGTTTAACTCACAGCCAAGGATGATGGTACCTCCCAGACCTTCCCAACCAGCAAGCCTGCTTGGGAAATTGAGCATAGCCTGGAGCAGCCCTTTTCCCATCCACCCAGGAAAAGGGTCTGAGATACAGCTCCACCCTTTGTGGAGGGTATCTTCAAGTCCCATCTGCTAAGAAGGGCTGGTAACAACTCCTAGAAGCTGTCCAGTCCAGTGGCACTTGAGCTCAGAGAAGGGAAGGCAGAGCTAATAGTTTCAAAGCAAAGCCAGTAGCCCTCTTCAGTCAGGGAACTTGGGGTGTAGGTCACCTTAAGTTAAGACAACAAACAAAGAATTTTACCAGCTTTAGAGCTGCTTCCCCCACTGTGCCCAGGCAGAGAATCTAATTCAAAGCCCCACTTATTACAGAATACAGCCTTCAGCCTGTCGAACCAGGGAAAGTAACCAGAGCATACAAGAAGTTGCACAGCCCAGGGACGCCTGGGTGGCTCAGTTGGTTAAGCGGCTGCCTTCGACTCAGGTCATGATCCCAGCATCCTGGGATCAAGTCCCACATTGGGGTCCTTGCTGGGCAGGGAGCCTACTTCTCCCTCTGCCTCTGCCTACCACTCTGCCTGTGCTTGCGCTCTCTCTCTCTCTCTCTCTCTAACAAACAAATAAATTTAAAAAAAAAAAGAAGAAGAAGTTGCACAGCCCATTCAATAGTCAGACATATAGTGGCATTTGCACAGAGATCATAGCATGTGGCTTCCCCATCTGTGGAGCAAATCCAGCAGCCTCACCTGACCAGGGAATTTAGAGCATATTCTGGCCTGATTTGGGTCCCCAAACAATGAACCGAGTAGGCCCTGGGTCACATCATACTGCTCTGCCAGAGCAGGGAAACTAATTCCTAGCGCCATCTAATACTGAATATAGTACCCAGTCTCAACCATTGAGTGAGACTGACCAGAGAACCCAAGCAACCATGGAACCCATCCAACAGCCTTATTTTGGTAGGCAACAAAGCCAGCCCATCACATCCAACTGTTCTCAGCCAGAGGCACCCACTCCACATCCCTGTCCTCAGAGTTTGAACAGTTGTCTCAAAAATAGACCATAATAGGGTGCCTGGGTGGCTCAGTGGGTTAAAGCCTCTGCCTTCGGCTCAGGTCATGATTCCAGGGTCCTGGGATCGAGTCCCGCATCGGGCTCTCTGCTCAGAAGGGAGTCTGCTTCCTCCTCTCTCTCTTTCTCTGCATGCCTCTCTGCCTACTTGTGATCTCTGTCAAATAAATAAATAAATAAATAAATAAATAAATAAATAAAAATAGACCATAATAATAGGACCCACCTCCCCAAGGACATTATAGTAGACACACCCAGAAACTCAAACTGAGCTGACTGGTGAAAAATGGTCTCTGCCAAAGCAAACCTGTCAAGTCTGGAAGAGGAACTAATTACTCAAGTGCATAGATACCAATATAAAGAATCAAGGGCCACACAAAATAAGGCAAATATGACACCAACTAAAAGAAACCAGTAAAGCTCCAATAACTGACCTGAAAAAAAAAATGGAGATCTGTGAACTCTCAGATAAAGAATCAGAATAATCTTCTTAAGGAAGTTTAGTCAACTACAAGAAAAGACAGACAACTAAATGAAATTAGGAAAACAATGCATGAACACCATGAGAAGTTCAACAAAGAAAGAGCAACCATCAAAAAGCAGAAATAAAAAACAAAAACCCTAGAGTTAAAAAATACAGTAATTGAAATGAAGAATTTAACCATTTCAAAGGTAAACTTGGCCATGCAGAAGAATAAGTGACCTGTAGGATAGCATATTAGAAATTACCCAAAGAAATAAAAAGCAAAAAAAAAAAAAAAAGAAGGAAAAACTATCAAGAAAGCCCATGGAAATTACAGGACACAACAAAAAAGAAACAATATTTGCATTATGGGAATTCTAGGAATTCTAGGAGAAGAGAAAGAAAAAGGGACAGAATATATATTTAAAGCAACAAGGGATGAAAACTTCCTGAACCTGGAGAGAGAAATAAACATCCAGATCCCTGAGGTGCAAAGCATCCCAATAGGTTAAACACATATAGGTCTACACTAAGACACATTATAAATAAATTACCAAAAGTTAAAGACAAAAAAAAATTTTTTTTTTTTTTAAGAGCAGCAAGAGAAAAGAAAGAAGTTATAAACAAAAGAATCCTCCCGTAAGACTACCAGTGGCTTTCTCAACAGAAACTATTCAGGCCACGAGAGAATGTGATGGTGTATTAAAAAGATTGAAAGAAAATGGCTGTCAATTAAGAACTCTGTACTCAGCAAAGGTGTCTTTCAAAAACAAAGGAGAGATGGCTTTTTCCAAATGAACAAAATCTGAGTTTATTACCACCAGACCTGCTTTCCAAGAAATGTTAAAGGGAGTTCTTTGAGTAGAAGTAAAAGAATACTAGTTAACAACATAAAAACATAAAAAGGTAGTGCAAATTTCACTGGTAATATAAATTTATAGTCATGGTTAGATTCTGCAATATGAATATAGTGGTGCATAATTCATTCACAACCCTAGTTTAAAAGTTTTAACAAGTAGCGAAAAAAACAAAAACAAACAAACAAACAAAAACAAACCATAGCAACAATCATCTGTTACTAGTTGCACAATGTAAAAAAATATATAAATTGTAACAGCATGAGGGGGAGAAGAAGTAAAAGGGACCAAATTTACAAATTTTATTAAAGCTAAGTTGTTATCAGTTTAAAATAATGTGTTACAAGTTTAAAATATTTTATGTAAGTCTCAAGGTAACTACAAGGGAAAATCCTATAGTAATTACACAAAAAAGGAGTACTTATATACAATGAAATGCTATTCATCCATTTAAGAAAGGGACATGTGGGTGCCTGGGTAGCTCAATCAGTTCAGTGTTTGCCTTTGGCTGAGGTCATGATTGTGGGGTCCTGAGATGAAGTTTCATGTTGGGCTCCCTGCTCAGCAGGGAGTCTGCTTCTTCCTCTCCCTCTGCCTCTCCTCCCCACTCATTCATTCTCTCTCTCTCTCTCTCAAGTAAATAAATAAAAATCTTAAAAAAAAAAAAAAAGGAAATCCTACCATTTACAACAATGGTTGGAACTTGAAGGCAATATGCTAAGTGAAATAAGGCAGAGAGAGACACATACTGTATGATCTCACTTATATGTGGAATCTAAAAACAAAGCAAAACACCAAAATTCACAGAAAAAGAGATCAGACTTGTGGTTATCAGAAGTGGATGATGGGAGGAGGGAAAATTGGAGGTACAAAGGACACAAATTTCCAATTATAAGATAAATAAGTACTAGGGATGTAATGTACAACATGGTGACTACAGCTAACACTGATGCATGATATACAGGAAAGTTTTTCAGAGTTCTTATTACAAGGAGAATTTTTTTTTTCATTTTTCTTCTCTTCTTTTTTTCTTTCATTGTATCTGTCTGAGAAGATGGATGTTAGCTGAACCCATTGTGGTAATCATTTCACAATATATTACATATATTTATAATCAAACCATCATGTTGTCACCTTAAACTTATATAGATACATGTCAATTATTTCTCAAAAAAACTGAAAAAATCGGATCTAAATAATAGTATTTATATGCAAGAACTCCCTATGCTAAAATCACCTGTCCATGGTAGGTGCTGGCAATGCCAAGAAAAGATATCTATTTTCTGCTTAAAAAGAGATCTGTTTCTATAAGGTTTTTCAAGAGCCCTGCTCTAGCTTTGCACACACAACCCTTTTGTAAATGTCTACACGGGTACCTCCATACATCTTTATTTATTTTTTTTAATTTTTATTTCTTATTTTTTTATTTTTCTTCTTAAAGTGACACTAACCCCTCTTGTCCACTCACATTCAAAACCTCATACCAAAAGTTTCCATTTAGAAGTTATGCTCTTCCTTCAGAAAAGAAAAATAAATTGTATCTTGCACAAGACAAATATCCTGTGAAATGGAGTTACTGTTCTTATTGTTTACTCTCTCCAAGACAAATGTGCATTCTATAGCTGAACTCAAGGTGAATCTTGCAACCTCTGTGCCCAGGCTCAGAAATGTACCATAGCAGAATCCTTCTGACAGTTCTGCATACTTAGCTCTCTTAGATGTGGATATGAGTGTTTTGGGTTTCAGTTGGATCCCCTGCCCTGAGACAGAGACTGAATGTGGCAAGGTTATTTGGGAGGAGCAGAAATGTAATAAGGAGAGTAGGAAGGTGATGTGGAGTTGGGGGAGGTGAGCATATTAGTTGAGATTCTCCAGAGAAACAGAGACAAATGAAGATATATAGATATAAAGAATATTTATGGCAGGAATTGGCTCACATAATTATAGAAGCTAAAGAGTCCCATATTCTTCCATCTGCAAGCTGGAAAACCAGGAAAGCCAGTGGTGGAGTCCACTCCAAGTTTGAAGACCTGAGAACCAGGGGAACCAATGGTGTAGTCCCAATCCAAGTCTGAAGGTCCTAGAGCCCAAGACCAGATACACGGATGTCACACGAGTACTGAATCATAATATGATTGAGGAGACAACTCTAAATTATAGTCAAGAAATTTTATAGTCCATAGCTATAGCCAAAACAAGAGCAAGGCAAAAAGTCCCTGTCCTGAAGGCAGAAGATGGATGTCTCAGTTCAGGGAGAACAAATTCACCCTTTCTTCACCTTTTGGTTCTAATCAGCGCCCTTAACAGATTGGATGATGCCCATTCATACTGGGGAGGGCAATCTGCTTTACTCAGTCTACGAATGTTCTGGAAACACTCTCACATATGCATCCAGAAATAATGTTTTAACAGCTATCCTGGCATCCCTTAGCCATAAATAAGGCTAAGTTGACACAGGAATCATCATCACAGAGGGAAAGTGACAAATTGTAGAGGAGGAGCTCCACTACAGTGCTAGGGTGACTTTGCTTGTCTCCTTATAGTCCACACAGATGAGACCCAGGTCATAGTGGGACATCCTGTGATCCACCCTGGAACAGAACAAGATAAGCAGACTTATGAGAGGCAGTCACAAGACTACTTTTCATCCATGCCTCTATCTTACCCGAGGGACCCTACTTTGTGGAAAGCTGCTATGAGCACGGGTTCTGGTGAGACACCAGAGTTTCTATCTTGCTCTCTTTGGGTACAGCTGCAGACTGTACAACTACTTGGCTATAATTTAGAGTCAGTTCCTCAATGACACTGTGACTCACTACTTGTGTGTTCTCTCACCTGGCTCCTCTGCTTCTACATTGTCCTGTGAAGTCCTGGGATGTGAGTTGCTGATACTCTGTTGATCTTGTTTTGCTCCCTGTGTAAATAATAACCTCTCTAAATCCATCTGGACTTTTTTCTCTTACCAGGTGAATCCACGGATGTGTGGCAAGCTAACCTAGCTGCTATGCCACACTGCTGTGCAGGGACTACTTGACTTCTTGATGCAACTAAGAGGTACATATTAAAGGTAGTTGCCACAGTGGAAAACTAAAGCTTTACATATGGGGAATAGTGTTAAAGGCATACCTCAGTTATCCTAGCCAAGAGACAAGAGAGCTGGAGTAGTTATACTCCCATACCCATACCATTGACTAAGGGCTGCCTTGGAGGGACATGAATAGCCAGGTGCCTCTGCCCTGTGGGTGTGAGTTAGCAAAGTGTGTTCCAGCAGCCCAAAGATAAAAATAATGGCCATTTCAGATCAAGCCAGCATGCACAGAAATGGTAAAGGGACCAAGGGAATACTGCCAGAGTAATGTAAGTATCTATTACAACCTTGTTATATTAGTGGTCATGCCAAGAGACTAGTGAGGTTTACCAAAGAATTTTAATATTAAACATCTTCTCAAAGAAGAGAGTTATCTAAGTAAAATAGTCCCAACTTACCCCATCACTCTCTTATTTTTTTTTAATTTTTTTCCTATAGTATGAGTTTATATGTTTGCTATCTTTCCCCTTCACATAGCGGGCTTTCTCAAACTTCTTCACCAATGTATTTTCAGGGCCCCAAAATGTGCTTATCACGGGAGTGCAAAGAATGTTTGTTAAATGAATGGGGGGAGCATGAATTAATGGATGAAATTATTTTTCAATATATCTTTGGCTAAGGTGATCCACAGCCTCTGCTAAAACTGTGTAATCAGAGAAGTCACTTATAATTATAGGTGATGATTCCTGATTCTAAGCACCTACAGGGTAAGAAACATATTGTCTTCATTTTATATCTCTAAGAGCCACCAATAACAGAGGCTTGCATGTTGTAGACCTTTAAATATTATCCAATTCATTAAACTGTTACTTACAAAAATGTGTTATTCCCTTTCATTTGTATGATTGATATTTTCAAACACTTTTACTCTTATTATCTCATTTATTTCTCACATCAGTACTCTGCAACAGGTTAGTAGGTGTTATAATTCCAATTTTGCATATAAGGAAATGACAGAGTAGGCAATTAGTTGGGTATGAGCTGGAGGCAAATGTGGTGATAAGTAGGTGACACATTAGAAGCCTGAGGACACAACATCCTGACTTTGTGGCTTCCAGCACCCTGGGGCTGACAGACCAAGTGCTGCAGGTACAGAACCTGCCCTTGCCTCTTCAACCTCTGCCCAATGCTAACCTATAGCTTCATTATAGTATATTTGCATTATGCTTTTGACCCCTCCCCCCACAGAGGAAGATAGCCAGGCCAGTTCTGGCAAGAACCTTGTAGGGCCAAAAACTCCTCCTTCTGGTAGGAGTCCCTTAGAGCATTGGAAACAACCCCAGTTGGAGGTCTCCCTAGCTATGACTTTTAACCTGCACAAATATAAAAAGAAAAGACACTCCTAACCCTGACGCAGTTGCCAGCTCTGGGCCTGTGCATTCTCCCTTCTCGAGAGTGTATTGTCCTTAATAAACTGTTTTGTGCTTGCTTCCTTCCTCCGGCTGTCTTCATTCGAGCAAGGAGCCTCACATAAATCTTTCATGCATATTCCAAGACCAGGACCTCCATTCACACACGGACAGAAAAACATTATTTTCAAGAGGATTGAATGAGTTTGAAGATGAAGAAACCAGTCCAGAGAAGACATGATGGGAGGATCTGAACTAAAATACCAACAGGTGAGGAGAGAGTATCAGATTCACATAATAGAACGGAAAAGATTTGGTGATGAATTGCACAGGAGATAAAGAAGAGAGAAAAATAAAGGTGATGAGACTTGGGGCTAGGTCAATAAGCTAATGATGGAATTTTTGCAAATAATGTGAATACTGAAGAAATGGAAGGGGTTTGGAAACAATGCAGTAGAAGATGGGGATAGGAGCAGGGTATAACATCAGTTTGGGACACAATCTGGTGTTCCTTTATGCTCTGCTACCTCAAAAAGGTATACATTCTTCAGGATTTTATTTTAAATGAATGAAGACAATGTAAATGTAGATACAAAGTGGTAAAAGAGCTTGTATATGGCAACAGCTGAATTCAAAATAAAGAGCCAGATAATTCCATCCCAGGGCCTAAAGAATCTTTCAATGTCATGAATCCAGCACCAGTGCCCAAGTAAACCAAATCTGACCACACACACACACACAGACACACACACACACAAACACACACACACATACATTCGTAAGTTATATGCAAATATGTACAATGTGCTTGTTTTTAACAGCCAATATTTAAAGGGCTCTACACTTCTTAAATTACTCAATAAATATTTCATTTGATGCAATTTGATGGTCATCTGCTCACATGATGTTTCATTCCTTTACCAGAAGGCTCCAAATAGAATTTTATTGTGCCTTTACTGCAGTGGAATTTAAAACTAGACTTTTTATTTTGTGCTTGTCACATTTAATGATAATAATCACCTTCGATCCATCAAAGTAATTTCATATCCACGCAAGAGACAGTTCTTCTCTTAAAATTCTGACAAATTTGTTGTGATACAATTGCATTGACTAAGCAATTAACAAGTAACAGGGCTGAGATTGCAACTGTGGCATAAACAACAAAGCAATTTAAAGTGACAGAACAGTCAGGTGAGCGAATCTCATTTGACAGTCTTACCCAGTTTTAATATCTTACTATTTGTGTTCTGGGAATAATGTAAATGAAGCATGAGAATAGGTTTGTTGAAGGATTTTTTTTTCCTTTTGCATACTTATTCATGTCATAGCTAGTCATTATGCCGAAGAATTTTAAAAGGGTACAGTGAAACGATGTTTACCTTAGCTTGTGCTTCTCAAAGTGTGTGTGTATAACATGCAAGCTGAGGTTCAGATACAGAACACAAGCTCACCTTTTCAAAACGAGTTCTTAGGCTGTAGAATGAATGTCATCATCTATGCATGATTTATTTAATACTGTGGAGCCTATTTTTGCAATAAAACAAGACTTCAGGTTTGACATTCATTTACTGAAAATATAGAAAACAATCTCACCTATCGTACGGACTTCACATTGACATGTGCCACAAAACTCACAGAGAAAAACTGCTCTCCCTTGTGTGGCATGTAAGGTATTCACTGGAGAGTTTATTCTAACTGCATTGTAGGTGTGATTTTTTTTAAATCCACCAACCAGATATTTCCTGTTGCATGCGCACTTCGTCTTCAAGCGACTGGGTTTCCCAACACGATTCTGGCCAAACTGAAGCTTTAACTTCTCTTCCACTTTACTAAAAGAGAAGATTAGGATTGCAAGTGTGATAACACCAATATAAAAATTTCTGCAGAATGAGTGTTTTGGTTTTCTTTTTGCTCCTAAGAACATAAATGGATGCCCCCAGTGAGTTATTCTCCAAAGGGCGGGAGCATACCTACTATAAACATTGGTCATATTGTTATCACTCACCTCCAGTGAACAGAAAGCAATGATCAGCATGTGCCTCAGCCACAGTTTTTTTTGTGCAAATACCTTTTCGTGAATTCTTGATTTTAAGAAGTCACCAAAAGGGGCACCTGGGTGGCTCAGTGGGTTAAGCCTCTGCCTTCGGCTCAGGTCATTATCTCAGGGTCCTGGGATCGAGCCCCGCATCAGGCTCTATGCTCAGCAAGGAGCCTGCTTCCCTCTCACTCTCTCTGCCTGTCTCTCTGCCTACTTGTAATCTCTCTCTCTGTCAAATAAATAAATAAAATCTTAAAAAAAAAAAAAGAAAAAAAAAGAAGTCATCAAAAACATTTATTATGCACTTGGGAAGAAACTGAAAGTGTCCCCTGGTAGACTCCCAACACCCGACCTTTACTGCCTACCTGCTTGTACTCACTAACTTTTGTCTTATATTTTTCCTTAAACTGTTCTTCCCGGCTTCCCTCTTAACTCAGCCAAATGAAACCCAAAACCACCCCTTGGGTGATAATGACTGCCAGGACATGACCTCCCACAGGCCCACACCACCCAGAGCTTTTGAGCTAAACCCCTCCTCAGGCGGACCACGGAATGCCCACTGGAATGATCTATAAACCCTTTACCTTATTATAACACTAGAATCTCTGCCCCAGGAGAAGCCTCTGTCTTATTTACATAACATACTATGTACGTAGAGGCAGGTTTCCTTAAGGCTCATGTGTGACCTCATGCCAGCCTCTACATAGGATGACAAGACTCTTGTCTTAGATATGCATCTAAGGATCCTAACATAGATATCCATCTATGTTAGGATATGCATCCTAACCCCAAACAAAAGGAAACCATTCACTTTCTCAGGGAGTCATGGCTTTGGAAACTATCTCCCATGATCTCCTTACTTGCTGTAAGTAAGTAGTAGTTGTGCTACCGCTCAACCTGGTGACGTTTCTGATTCACCAAGAAGTGACCTTACATTGGTTCAGGTACAGAAGGAAGTGTAAAAAAGAACAGGTCCAGGGCACCTGGGTGGCTTAGTGGGTTAAAGCCTCTGCCTTTGGCTCAGGTCATGATCCCAGTGTCCTGGGATAGAGCCCCGCATCAGGCTCTCTGCTCAGCAGGGAGCCTGCTTCCTCCTCTCTCTCTGCCTGCCTCTCTGCCTACTTGTGATCTCTGTCTGTCAAATAAATAAATTTAAAAAAAAAAAAAAACAAAAAAAGAACAAGTCCAAAGACATAAGCCATCTTTTCTTTTTCTCTTTTTGTATCTTGTGTGTACAAGGAAGATCCATAGAACTTTAGGGTAGTACAGTTTGTCCTTTAGGAACCACATGCTGGGAGCTACACTCCAGTTGATGCAACATGCAATCTACTTTTCTTATCTGTTATGAAGGATCTTTTGTTTCTGTGAGTTTGTATCTAATGTTTTATAAATATCTATACTCCTCAGATAAAAATATTAAAAAGACAATAGTCTTTATCTTGAAGAAATTTAAAGACTCTCCAAGACAGTTATTTTCCCCATGCCTTCCAAAACATATATCACATATGACGCTTTCAAAATGCCTTCTCTTTCCTTTAATGAAAGAATAATATCCTTGGGGCACCTGGGTGGCTCAGTGGGTTAAAGCCTCTGCCTTCAGCTCAGGTCATGATCCCAGGGTCCTGGGATCGAGCCCCACATTGGGCTCTATGCTCAGCGGGAAGACTGCTTCCCCCTCTCTCTCTGCCTGCCTCTCTGCCTACTTGTGATCTCTGTCTGTCAAATAAATACATAAAAATTTAAAAAAAAAGTTTAAAAAAAAAAGAATAATATCCAACAAAAGAAAATGGGGCTGCATATGTTCTTCTTTATCTGGCTTTATCACCAAAGTCTGTTTTCTGTAGAATAGCAAGACTACAGGAACATGGAACATTCCAAGTGAGTGAAGAGAGGTATGTATAGCAAACCACATCAGAATGTCAGAATTTGGCCATTCTAAAGCATTACCCCTCCTCAGAAAGCTGGAGAGTATGTCCTCCTTGCCAAAGCAGATCCTGAGACTCCCAAGAAAAACATAACTATGATCCAGCAGACTTGTGTGGATAATCCATAGCACTGCTTTATAATATAAATAATTGACAAAACCTATAGGCAGTCAGGCAAGCCCAGAAATGAATAAGAAAGAAGTTATAAATTGCCTTTTTTTCCCTTATGAAACAAACCCAGACTATAACAACTATTATGGGCAAGGATATTTACTGAAGTTATGGATATTTTGACTAATGGAGCATTCATCAGAAATATCTCCCACACAGGGGCACCTAGATAGCTCAGTCAGTAGAGCATCCAAATCTTGATCTCAGGGTCATGAGTTTGAGCCCATGCTAGGTATAGGGATCACTTAAATAAATAAAACTTAAAAGAAGAAGAAGAAGAAGAAGAAGAAGAAGAAGAAGAAGAAGAAGAAGAAGAAGAAGAAGAAGAAGAAGAAGAAATATCTCCCACACAGATAGATGGAAGGCTTTCAGAAATATCATAGCAAAGGCTAATGCAATCCATACTCTAAAGAGGCTATAAAGACATAGATAGGTCTGATTGTGATATCTTTCCTAGTGTTGTCATAATTCCCTCCTATTCTGTCAAGATCCAGATGAGTAAATAAACATAAGAAGAAAGAGACACTAATATTTAAATGTCCAAAAAGGAAATCTTCTCAGCCCAGCAAGTAACTATTTTTTGGCTCTTCTCTCCTCAGTTTCAACAGGTATACAATAAGCGGGTATTGAATTGAACTGAATACATTATCTCAGGGACAGCTTGAAGGTAATCATCTACTTCTGCAAACATCTCAATTTGCTCCATGTAAAATTTTGTGTGTGTGAGGAATATATGTACTGTCTTTTACAGTATGTGGTAACTTGATTGGTCAGGAGGAAATACCTTCACTCTCCTGTTGGTATGACTATTACAACTGTACTTAAAAATGAGAATGATAACCTCTAAGTGGGAGACTCAAACTCATTATTTTAATCAGTCAATAAAGCACAAAAATTGCCTATGATGTAGATTTTAGAGCATGCATAAACATATTTTAACAAATGTATTTTAATGAATAATAAGCAGAAATCAACTCAAGCAAGCACTTGAATGGCAGATACCAGGGTCTATTCCAAAGAAACAATCTTAGCAGCTTGTGCTAAAAGGTTGTGGCCTGGCTGAGAATTCTTGTGACTAAATCTGAAAGGTGTTGGCACTAGTTCTTCACAAATATCAACAACTTTGGAAACACAAAATGGGAAAATGTAATCTCCAAATTAACTACGATTTAAGAAAAATATTAAACCATGACCATGAGATTAGCAATTAGAGCAGCAAACTTAAGTTTCTAGGGATCATAGTCTTAAATATTTGGTTATTTAATGTTGGCTTCATGTCCTTGAAGAAGGAGCATGCAAAGAGCATCCTGGAGACCGTACATATAAGTTTAATATACAACACTGATGAGACTGCCTGGAAAATTCAGTGGTTGGCGAAGTTTGCCTTTATTTCCTCCTCCCTCTAATGCAATGACCTCTAAAACTTTCAAAGGTCCAAGGGCTCCCCAGGGCTCATATCCTGTTGTATAGGAGAAAATACCAAATGCAAGATCTCATTCTTGTTAAAAATAAGGATTAAGCAATTTTTCCTGGAGTGTTTGTATTTTAAAGGAGCTCTTCAGGAAAAAGGAAACTTTGGAGTAAAGGAGCAAATTACAAATGGGAGTTTAGTCATCACCCAGGGAGATTTGGTAGGTGCTAATCCAAGTGTTCACCAAATGGGACAAGAGTTTTTGCTGATCTGTGTAGGATTTGAACCTAAATACATGTTCTTCTTGACTGGGAATAGTATATAATAAAAACGCTCCCTCACCCTCTTTCTCTCATAACCCGATTTCTAGCCCTTCTCTCTAAGTGTGTTAGACAATGAAGAATTAATAGGAATGTAACAGCAGAAAACATTGCATTCATTTAATTTTTTTAATTCATCCAAGAAATATTTGAGTTTCCACTCTGATCGATGTTCTAACTCAGTGGTTCTCCATGAAGGCAATTTTGTACCCCACACAACATATGACAGTGTCTGAACACATTTTTGTTTATCATAATGGAGAGGATACCACTGGCATCCAGCATAGCAAGACCAGGCTAATAATCTGTTAACAATTCACAGAACAGTCTCCCACAATAAAGAATTATCCAGCTCTAACAGCATTCTTGTTGAGAAGCTCTGCTCTAGGGATATAGTAAAAAAGACGAATAATTCTTTTCTCTATTTGTTATCTCTCAGTATCACTACAGGAAAATATTTTAAAAGATTGTCTAGCTTCTATCTTGTACCCTATGCACATCCAAAATTGGTAGGTACATTAATACTTGACTTAATAGAAAATTAAAGAAACTAATCACAATTGATTCCTATTTTAGCCAAATGCTACACAATGTTACATATTATGAGGCATATTCATACCTCTTTTAGTGCAGTATATACATTTCTTTCAAGAAGATCAGCACCTGAAAGGTCATTATGGTAGAGTTCTTGTGAAGTTAAAACCCCAGCATTTTATCCTGGCAATAGCTTTTACATTTTCTTCTAACTCGCTGGATGCATAGCATGACTCTAGCTATCACTGTTCCTACTACCTTTTACACAACTGTTGGCCAAATCCCTCTAAACTACGGATGTTTATGACATACTCTTTATTGTCAAAGGACTTTTACCAACCTTAATGTCTGACAGTTTTACTCTTGTTTCCACAATCACTGCCTAGAAGGAAATTTAAAGTTCATACAATTTGTCCTTTTTTTTTTTTTTAAAGATTTTCTTTATTTATTTGAGAGAGAGAGTGTGAGAGAGAGCATGAGAGGGGAGAAGGTCAGAGGGAGAAGCAGACTCCCCGTGGAGCTGGGACCCTGACGTGGGACTTGATCCCGGGACTCAAGGATCGTGACCTGGGCTGAAGGCAGTCGCTTAACCAACTGAGCCACCCAGGCGCCCTACAATTTGCCTTTTAACAACCAGTTCAACTGGCGTCATTTGTTTCATTCTAGGAGATCCAGGAAACATTCTGCCAGTCATCATGGGCCAAAAGTTTTTACTAGAATATGAAATAAAGGGTAGAAAGGGATGCCACAGACATTGCGCATTTAACCCGAGATAGAGTAAAATTTTCATCAGCTGATGGCTTTCAGAACATGTGAACAGATGATGAATGATACATCATTTCTAAATAGATTGATGATTGACTGATAGATGATAGATGGATAGATAGATAGATAGATAGACTACTTTAATAAATTGTTTTTTTATTTATGGAAGACATGAACTTGTTAGGGATATTGAATGTATTGGATGACACAGTCAGGACAAAAAGAATCTTGACAGAATGGAAAAATCAGAGTAAATCTTATGACATGAAAGTTCACAGGGATAATTAAAGGTCTTGTTCTTGACTGCAACAGAATTATGAGTATTAGAACCTCATGGTTCACAGCACAAACTCCGGGACAGGGATGTCAGGGTTCAGGTTCTGGAACCATCACTTGTCAATAGCTGTATGACTTCTGACAGGTCATTTGACCTCACTGTGACTTGCTTTCTTTATCTATAAAATGGGGTTAATTACAGTTCCAATTTCATAAGGTTGTTGAAGAATTAAGTGAGTTAATATACTTAAAGCACTTAGGAAAAGTACCTGACATAAAGTTGGTGCTATGTAAGTGAAGTGATAGAAGGGACATGATTTCATTATGGCAAATGTGCAGGGAAACCTAATTAGGGAAGAAGAGGTTAGCCAAACTCAATTTGAGTTTTTAAAAAATGAGATTAATATTCAAAACTAAAGAAACAAAAAGCCCCTGTATATGTATGCTGCATCATAGATGAATAGTAATTAGATCAAGAAGAGGTAATAATCCTACTTTGTTCTCCATTATTCAAACCATAGCTGGAGTAATGGTTAAAGACAAAGTAAAGGGCAAATGAAGGAGAGAAAGCAAAAGAGACAATAGATTCAAAGGCATATCCGATAAGGAACGACTGATTCAAAGGCAACAGGAAAGATTTGCCTAAGAAAGGAGAATCTCAAAGGAGATATAAAGGACAGGGCAGGCGGTTGTTATCAAATATCTGAAGAGTCATCCTTTGTAGAGGATTAGATTAGATTTGTATTACCCCAATGGGTACAATTAGGAGAAAAAAAACAACAGGAAAACTAAGTTCAGCTCATTATATTTTTAAGTTATTTTTAAGATTTCAGAGATGGAAAGACCTGATTAAAAAAATAAATATATATGTATATATATTTATAGCATATATAAATATATATATTTATGTAAGACCTGATTAAAAAATGTATATATATTTCCTTTTTAGGCACTGTTCAAGAACAGTTGGTGAAGTAGACAGTTTATCTTATTCCCTCTTGCTAGTAAAGTCAAAGAGTTGGAGCAAGAGCTGAGAACTGCTGAGAAGAGAATGGCCAGGAGTGACACAGCTTATGGAGTAGAGGTCCTCTGGGGTAGAAGCATCTCTGATCCATTGCCCTAAGCAAAGCAGTAATGCTGTGAGAAGGTAATGCAAAGAGCATCAAAGTCAAAAGAAACAGTGGGGCTGACAGTAAAATCACCACTGCAGACACTAGGTGGCCAAATCCAAAGGAGAATAATATTAAAAAGATGAGCCACTTAGGATTCAGCTCAGATGCTCCCTCCTCGGAGTAGCCATTTTCTGACCACAGTATCTGTAAGTCCCTCATAGACATTCTCTCTGGCATCACCATGTTTTGTTTTTGTTTGTTTTGTTTGTTTGATTCATCACTGTCTGAAATTTTCCTGTTTATTTATGTGATTACTTGTTTATTTTGTTTCCCCTCCTCAAACCTAAGCTCCATGAGAGTATCTACCTGTAACTGTTTTGTTTCCTACTGTAAGCCCAACATCTCAGAGAGTCCCCAGCCTATAGGATGTACCCAGCAAGCTTTCATTCAAAAAGTAAATGAGTGAATATCCAGATTGATAAACAATTAAAGAACTTAGGCACCCAGAGGCAGTAAATGAAGGTCATCGAGAGAGCAAACTGTTGTTCTTCCAAGAAATAAGTCCACAGCTAATGAGTGACTACCTGGTATATTCGATCCTAGTGGTTTGTGGATAAGTGATATGTTCTAGACAATTAAGGATACTTGAGGAAATTGAAAGCAAAAAATATCTCAGCAAGTTTCAAATATTGGAAGGTGGGGGGAAATATGGTGGACTATATCAAACCACTCTATCAGTAGTTTTCAAAGGATCACCCCGGACCAGCAACACTGGAATCACCTAGGAACTTGTTACAATCCAAATTTCCAGTTTCCTATTCAAACCTACTGAGCCAAAAACTGCAGGCATGCAGCCCAGCAATCTGTATTTTAACATACCTGCCATAGGTGGTTTTCATGCATGCTACAGCTTGAAAACCACTAGGCAATATGATCTACTGGGGTCCTTTCAAATGTTCCATGATTCCATAAGAATCAGAGAGCACAGTAAGTCCCAGGTGTTAAGAGAGTTCCTACAGCACCCCTAGCCAAATTGTACTCAATGAAATGTGAAGACAACACTAACAATAGCAACTAGAATAATTCCCCAGGGTGTTGTATGTTTGCTTGTTCTGAATAGAAAAATTTTTCTTTCAGTAAAATGCTAAATTTAACAATGTAACATATTTCTTTCCTGCAGGAGTTCTCAGAGCCTTCATATTAATAGAAATTGGCACTCTCCAAGAAAAATGGAGGTATAATATACTGTGCTTTCCATATGTATTTGATCAAGAATCCCCATTCCTACAGTCCTTCTTTCAGAAGTATTTTGCTGAACACTGTCTAGGAAACACAACTTGAGGATAGTAATTTTTTTTTTTTTTTTGAGAGCCAAGTGCCCCAAAAGCAGAAGAGGTGCTGGTAGAATACAAGGGTCAATTTTTTAAAAATATTTTTATTTATTTATTTGACAGAGAGACAGCGAGAGAGGGAACACAAGCAGGGGGAGTGGGAGAGGGAGAAGCAGTTTCCATGGTGGAGCAGGAAGCCCAATGTAGGGCTCGATCCCAGGACCCCGGGAACATGACCTGAGCCAAAGGCAGACACTTAAGGACTGAGCCACACAGGTGCCCCAAGGGCCAAATTTTTGTCCATGACTGGCCATGTCTGTATATTTAAATATTCCTTTCTATCAGTTGGACATTGGAAGATGGGATCGATATTTATGTTTCTAGAGAATTGTATGCCCTACTAATGGTAATGTGAAGAACAGGTGTGCCAGTAAGTCTCGGGTTGCTTTTTAGATTGTGAGCAGCTTGCATATCTCCACATTTTTTGTACTCATAGAAGTGAGGAATGGAAGAGAGGTGTGTTTTTCTTTTTTCCCAGTTTAAAGGAGCTAAAAGTGAACTCAGCTGTGATTCATTAAACAGCATTACCTGTGTCAAGCATTAGAAAATTGCATTTCAGCTGAGGACATGAAAATACATATATGAGTTACAGTGATAGTAAACAACTTTTCAATTAATTTATTTAAGCATTTTCAATTTTCATTTCAAAGCAGAAGGAACAATATGTAATGTTGAACAAAAAATTAATCTGTGTATATAATGCTCATTAAAATACAGGAAAAATTCAATGCTGTCTCCCCAAAAATACCATTCAAGCTGTGTTAGAGCAGACACTAGAAGCTTCACAGGTTCTATAAAGTACACCAAGGAAATTTAATAAATACTAATTAATCAAAGTAATATTTAGTTCCATTTCCAATTAACTCCTGCAATGAATGTTTGTAAGAGAGGATATGGATGCCTAAAGACAAGTCTATTATTTATTTAGGCATTACTTATTTAGGCCTCCAACTACATCCAAAAATAATTGATTCAAACCACAATGCAAGTAATCAATATAGTAGAACTGTTTTCAAAAGCACAGAAAAAAAAAAAAAAAGAGTCAGGCAATAAGTGGGAAGGGAGAGGGAAAGAAAAGTGATTATAGAATAAAAGCCAAGATAAAGGAATCTAAGCAAAAGACTTAGCTTTTAACTCCCAGGCTATCATAGACATATGTATGTATGTATATTTGTGACACATATATGTATAATATGTGTTGCAGATATATATATATATATATATATATATACACACACACACATATACATATACATAAAATGACTTGAAAATCTTCCATTAACTACTGAAAGGAAGCACAGTGGTGGGCAAAGTTTATCTTAACCCTAAATTCTGGAAAAAAATAAATACATGAGGACATGGATCCTCATATAGAAACACTGAATAAATTTATGAATAATAAATTGCTTTATTGCTGTTTTATTTTAATATGTGGAAATGTTCTACATTGGACCATCTCTTATATGACTCCAATAAAAGCCCAAAACAGATTTTTACAATGTTGTTCTATAGTAATAGCCCAGGATATGCTGACCTACCAGATGCAGTTTTAAAGCTTTAAAAAATCAGGAAGATTTATGAATAATGTGCCTCTTAGCGTAACCCACTTGAATATTAAGAATTTCATCTGAACTTCGGGTAGGACTCTGAGACAGATCATCTAAATACAGGGGTGCTGTCAAGCATCTAAAGTTGATACGTTCTGTATTGTCCACTGAATCTTGAACGGTGGATTCATGTTCCCTGACAGTATTCACATGGGGTTCTATCTACTACCCTGAAGAAATGGCTGCAGGTATCTGATAAATGGTGTAAATTAAAAGAGTCAAATAGGTCTTATAGGCAAGGCAGACTATATTTTTTTTTACTAGGAATGTAGGTGAGGCTTTGAGACATTCTGTGATTCCTTTATGGACCAGCTAGTGCAGGCAGCATCACTAAAACCAAAGTGGATGGCTAACTACATTTTGCCAATTGGTTAGATTTAATAAAGGTTTTTTTTTCATTTGACATGAAGGAATTCTTTCTCAATTTTTGTTTCCTAAGCCCCAGCAATGTACTCGATACAGCAAGCACAAATTAAATACCCCTGAATGAATAGCTCTTATTCAGGTGTTTCAAAAAACAGATTATGTTAGGAGACTAATTCATTCATTCAATTAATATTTATTAAGCAGCTTCCAAGTTCCAGGTACTGTGTTAGTTCTGAGGATATGCTGATGGGCTACGCAGACTTACTCTCGGATCTTACAAAGACCAACAATAGATAATTATACAAATTAAGACTTTAATTCCACTTGGGATGATTTTTCAGGAGAAAGAATGAGGGTGCTGGAAGACAAGTAGGGTACAAGAAAAATTGTGGAGGATTTTAGGATTTAGGACTTCGTGGATAATATTCTCAGGAATGGTGGGAGCCAGGATATATGAGTGCAACCAATATTTTCTGACCAGTTACTATGATACGGCCCTAAGGCTAGTCACTATGGGGTACACGGATGACCAAGAGGTAGCCTCTGAATTTCATAACCTCAAAATCCAGTAACGAAGATGTACTACAGCTATAATCTAAAGAAAAATTTGTTTGCTGTATAGATGAGAGATCAAAAATCCAGTCATAGAGCTCAGCACTGGTACACTCGTGATGAGCACCGGGTGTTGTATGGAAGTGTTGAATCACCAAATTGTATACTTAAAATTAATATGACACTGTAAGTTACCTAACTGGAATTTAAATAAAAACTTTTAAAAACTCTACTCATAAAGTTCAGAAGACAAAAAGTTCCTCACTGTAATAAAATGTCCGAGAGTTTGACAAAGAAGAGACATTTGTAATGGACATTAAATGATACATGTGTGAAGCAACAGCAATGTCCATTGGCAGATGAAGGGATTTCAAAAAATGTAGCGTATACACACAATGGAATATTACTCAGTCTTTAAGAAGAAGGAAACCTGGTCATTTGATGACAACATGAATGGGCCTGGAGGACAATGAGCTAAGTAAAATAAGCCAGACACAGAAAGGTAAATACTGGGTGACCTCCCGTATATATGGAACCTAAAATACTCAAACTCAGAATGGCTGCCAGGCCCTGAGGAGAAGAGGAACTGGGAATGTAATGGTTAAAGGATACCAAGTTTCTGCCATATGAGATTAAAAAAATCTGGAGATCTGCTATATAGCATAGGATCTAGAACTAACAATTGTATGCATTAAATATGTACAGCTTTTTACATGTAAACAATACCTCATTAAGTAGTTTAAGGAAAAAAAAAAAGAGTGGCCTATGTAGATGGCACTAATGGAACAAAGAGAGGAGAAGGGTACTTTAGTTAACAGAAGAGCAAAAGTAAAGGGAATAGCACACAGAAACGGGTCACAGGCAGCTGTTGATAAGCACAGATGAAGGACACACGTAAGTTAATAGGGGGGGATAAGGCAGAACAGGTGGGTTACAGCCAGTTCTAGAGACAGATGCCAGGCTACAAAGTCTGCTCTTCATTCAGGAGGTGATGGCAACCCACTGGAAACTTTTGATCATGAGAGTGACATGATAAAAAAACGGGGCTTCAAGAACCTTAAACTCTGTAGGGTGACTTTGAGAGATGTGAGACCAAAGGTAATCAGACCAGCTGGTACTCCAGACAAGAGGTAATAAGGGTCTGAACTATGACAGTGGGAATGGAAATGAGAAATTAGCGAAGAACGCTGGGCTCTGAAGCTATTAGGAATCACCCGCAGGAACTGATCTGCTCACAGCAGCCGTGACCCCTCCATTAGGTCTATTGCATCGCGTCGTCAAGAGCGTGAGAACTGATTGGTCCTGAGAGACGTCCCTGAAGCAAATGCAAGCTTATACTGTGGCCGTTTGCATGGATGAATTCAACTACAGGGGACCACCCATGCAGTCTTTGACTTAATTTTAGAATCACACACTACATCAATATTGCATCATTTATTCCACTGTGCTCCTTTCATAATCTTGAAATTATTAAAATACATTTTTCCCCACCTCTCTCCTTGTTTTATTCCAAAAATCCTTCACTTTCTTCTTAACCAACATAAGCTTTTCTATCTCCTTACCTGAAATTATTCCTCACCTCCCAAAACCTTAGATACAAATACAAGTTACAGTATCATATCTTGGAAGAGAAGAAAATAGGAGGAAACTTTATATTCAAACAGTAACTAGTAACAGTAAGTGTTCAAAAAACTTGGGACATCTCTGCCACAGAGATGCCTCCATTTAATAAAGAGGGGACCTGTCAATGACATACTTTGTTACTAGGAATAGTATTACTGATGCTAAAACATTTCACAGAAGGCAAACCTCTAGTGTTTAGAAACATGGGCTTGGAAGTCAGATATCCTGTTCATATGTCCCTTGGTTCATTCACATTTTAGAGGTGAGATGGGAGGAAAATATGCAACTTCTCCAGGCCTCACTTACCTTATCTAACATTGGGAATAGGAATTATACTGACTTTATTTGGGCTCTTTATGAAATGATCCATACAAAGCACTTTAGCACAGCACTAAGCACACAATCACTATTATTACTTTCTATGTTACCACCAATCAACTACATGCTGGAGGTCTTCCTCCTTTTTTTTTTTTTTTAAAGATTTAATTTCTTTATTTGACAGAGAACACAAACAGAGGGAGTGGGAAAAGGTGAAGCAGGCTCCCTGCTGAGCAGGAGGCCAGACGCAGGGCTCAATCCCAGCACCCTGGGATCATGGCCTGAACTGAAGGCAGACACTTAACCGCCTTAGCCACCCAGGTGCCTCTGTGTGGAGATCTTCTATCTTCTCTTTAATCTATGGGAAAATCATGTTGGTATGGTCTCAGTCTCGCTCGTGATAGCCCCATCTTTGCAAGATCATCTGCAGCCCAATGATTCAGAGGTCATGGACCTCAACACATAGAATCCAAAAGTACAGCTTTTCCCTTAGTACCCAATACAAGTCCCCTTTCCCATGGTCATTCAAGACCCTAAACCATTTAAGATTTTCTCAGAGCAGGGCGCCTGGATGGTTCAGTTGGTTGACAGCATCCACTCTTGAGTTTGGCTCAGGTCAAGATCTAAGGGTTGTGGGATTGAGGCCCGCCTCTGCCTCAGGCTCCTCGCTCAGCAGGGTGTCGGCTTTGGATTCTCTCCCTCTCCCTCTGCCCCTCCCCCTCACTCTCTCTCTCTAAAATGAATAAATCAATCTTAAAAAAAAAAAAAAGATTTTCCTCAGAGTTAAAATGATCATAGTTTCCATTTTCCTTCTCCATACTAAGTAAAGTGCCTACAAAGGAACTTTATTTAAAGATGATCTGTTAATCACCTCACAAGCTAACAGAAAACTGAGAGCTTAGATTTTGTTTTTGTTTTAAATTTGGAAATATCTCACATTCCATCCACTTCACATGAGATTGCCTCACCCTAAGATAACACATTTTTTTATAACCTAACAAAAATTTGACACTTTTTCTATACTCCATGACTATGTCCTTGAATGTGTAAACAGAAACTCAAACATGCTCTCTATCAGCTTTTGCCAAAACATGTTCTATATAATTGTCCCCTGAGGTGCCTTTTCTCATAACTAGTCAAATAAATGTTGAAAATGCCACATTCTGGTCCCCCTCCCTAAGAGAGTCACAATGAATACCAGCATCTTAAAGGCTCTTAGAAAGCTCGTCAAAAAGAAACACAATGAAACTATGTTTCATTCAGAGGTGTTTTTAATAAAAAAAAGTTTTTAGTATTACAAATAAAAAATACCATGCTAAAGAAACAATGTTTCAGAAATTTTGATTCATCTAAATTTTAATCAAGGCATAGAGAACTCTTGCATTATTTTTCAGATTAAGAAAGGTACTGAGAAGTTGTTGAAGAGATAAAAGCAGTCATTTAGATCTTAAATGCTGTTCACCAATGATCTTTTTAAGGGATTGCTACTCCTAAAATTATTGAGACAAATTATCATAGGTGATCAGAATTTATTTAAAAAGTTAATATATGAATATTTCATGGTATTAATATGCAAACTGTTGGGGTAACTATTTTTAATAGCTATCTTGAAGTCTCAGTGTGACAGTGGGAAGCATTCAATTTATTTTGAAAACTTGCTCTGATCATTGCAGAGGACATTTTATACCTACTGTGTGCCCGGCTGTTTGACATTTAAAATGCCTCATAAAGAGATGCTAAGATCCTTTAATTATCACACAACTCCATGCCATTAAAAGTCAATCATGAATGGGCATGAAAATGCATAAAAGGCCTACCTAAGACATACTAGCTTTTTTGATCTTCTCTTAAACCTGGGGGAAAGACAAACACAAAATAGTTTCTCTTTCAGGTTGATCTAAGCATAGTTCTTAAGATATATGTGCTAAGAACTCACAATGATATGTTTTTGTAAAAGATTCCCAAATTCTCTATGGCCAGTAACATGAAATGGGGGGGGGGGGGTGGGGAAGAGCCATATGTGTTGACTTCACAGTGTCGGTTACTATGAAGCCCTGCAGCCCAACGCTGGGTGAGAGGACTTCTTAAAGTTTTCAACACTTTCTAAATTAGGTCCTGCCTGAAATTGGGACACAAGCACTTAAAGGGGAAGAAAAAAAAGAGTAACAGAACTAAGTATGGAATAAGGGAAAAGAACTTAGGATGGAGATAAAAATACTTTGAGGGGAGCCTGGGTGGCTCAGTGGGTTAATCCTCTGCCTTCGGCTCAGATAATGATCTCAGGGTTCTGGGATCAAGCCACCCATCGGGCTCTCTGCTCGGCAGGGAGCCTGCTCCCCGCCTCCCCCCCAACCCCCGCCTGCCTCTCTGCCTACTTGTGATATCTCTCTCTGTTAAATAAATAAATAAAATCTTAAAAAAATACTTTGAAATTTTCAAATCTGACAGAAGCTTATGCCTTTTTAAAAGTTCTTAAATTAATAAATGAATGCCATTATAATACAGAATTATATCTGGAAGCCTCATAAGGAACTATTAACATTCATTTACATTTTTTGAAGTGCTATTCCCTCATGGGTTCACTGGATAGGATCAAACACTGTGCGTTTCAATAATAAATAACAACACAGGATGATATTTTGGTTGACTATTTTTTAAATTTCATTCACTTTTCTGCACTTCCCTTGACTTCTGTTAAGAATAAAGAGATGGGAGAGGAGGAGTCAAGATGGCAGAGAAGTAGCAGGCTGAGACGACATCAGGTAGCAGGAGATCAGCTAGATAGCTTATCAAACCATTGCAAACACCTACAAATCCAACGGGAAATCAAAGAGAAGAAGAGCAACAATTCTAGAAACAGAAAATCGACCACTTTCTGAAAGGTAGGACCGGCGGAGAAGTGAATCCAAAGCGACAGGAAGATAGACCACAGGGGGAGGGGCCGGCTCCCGGCAAGCGGCGGAGCAACAGAGCACAAAATCAGGACTTTTAAAAGTCCGCTCCGCGGAGGGACATCGCTCCAGAGGCTAAACCGGGGTGAAGCCCACGCGGGTCCAGCGTGGTCCTAGGTCCCACAGGGTCACAGAAGGATCAGGGGTGTCTGAGTGTCACAGAGCTCGCAGGTATTAGAATGCGGAAGCCGGCTACAGAGACAGAGCTGAGGAGTGAGCTCTCAGCTCAGGGTTACCTTGAACTGGTCGCAGGCTGGGTGAGTTCCGAGCGCTGCCACAGGCCAGGGAGATGGGAGTGACTGGGCTCTTTTCTCTGAGGGCACACTGAGGAGTGGGGCCCCGAGCTCTAGGCTCCTCCGGGCCAGAGACGGGGAGGCCACCATCTTCATTCCCGTCCTCCGGAACTCTACGGAAAGCGTTCAGGGGACAAAAGCTCCCGAAAGCGAACCCGAGCAGATTACATAGCCTGGCCCCTTGTAAGGGCAATGCAATTCTGCCTCGGGCAAAGACACTTAAGAATCACTACAACAGGCCCCTCCCCCAGAAGATCAACAAGAAATCCAACCAAGACCAAGTTCACCTACCAAGGAGAGCAACAGAATTCCAGAGGAAGAGAAAGCAAAGCCCGGAACTCATGGCTCTCTCCCCATGATTCTTTAGTCTTGTGGTTAATTTAATTTTTTTTTAATTTTATTTTTTTTTCTTCTGCTAAATTTTTTTTAACTTTTACCCTTTTCTTTTTTAACGTTCTTTAACTAGTTTATCTAATATATATATATTTTTTTCTTTTTTATATTTTTTCTTTACTTGTTTCCTTTTTTTTAAATTTTTTTTTTTTCTGAACTTCTTTTTATCCCCTTTCTCCGCCCCACGATTTGGGGTCTTTTCTGATTTGGTTGAAGTGCATTTTCCTAGGGTCTTTGCCACCTTTTCAGTCTTTTATTTTCTCCTTCATACACTCTTATCTGGACAAAATGACAAGGTGGAAAAACTCACCACAAAAAAAAGAACGAGAGGCAGTACCGAAGGCTAGGGACCTAATCAATACAGACATTGGTAATATGTCAGATCTAGAGTTCAGAATGACGATTCTCAAGGTTCTAGCTGGGCTCGAAAAAGGCATGGAAGATATTAGAGAAACCCTCTCTGGAGAGATAAAAGCCCTTTCTGGAGAAATAAAAGAACTAAAATCTAACCAAGTTGAAATCAAAAAAGCTATTCATGAGGTGCAATCAAAAATGGAGGCTCTTACTGCTAGGATAAATGAAGCAGAAGGAAGAATTAGTGATATAGAAGACCAAATGACAGAGAATAAAGAAGCTGAGCAAAAGAGGGACAAACAGCTACTGGACCATGAGGGGAGAATTAGAGAGATAAGTGACACCATAAGACGAAACAACATTAGAATAATTGGGATTCCAGAAGAAGAAGAAAGAGAGAGGGGAGCAGAAGGTATATTGGAGAGAATTATTGGAGAGAAATTCCCTAATATGGCAAAGGGAACAAGCATCAAAATCCAGGAGGTGCAGAGAACCCCCCTCAAAATCAACAAGAATAGGTCTACACCTCGTCACCTAATAGTAAAATTTACAAGTCTTAGCGACAAAGATAACATCCTGAAAGCAGCCCGGGAAAAGAAGTCTGTAACATACAAGGGTAAAAATATTAGATTGGCAGCGGACTTATCCACAGAGACCTGGCAGGCCAGAAAGAACTGGCATGATATATTCAGAGCACTAAATGAGAAAAACATGCAGTCAAGAATACTATATCCAGCTAGGCTATCATCGAAAATAGAAGGAGAGATAAAAAGCTTCCAGGGTAAACAAAAACTGAAAGAATTTGAAAACACCAAACCAGCTCTACAGGAAATATTGAAAGGGGTCTTCTAAGCAAAGAGAGACCCTAAGAGTAGTAGATCAGGAAGGAACAGACAATATACAGTAACAGTCACCTTACAGGCAACACAATGGCAATAAATTCATATCTCTCAATAGTTACCCTGAATGTTAATGGGCTAAATGCCCCAATCAAAAGACACAGGGTATCAGAATGGATAAAAAAACAAAACCCATCAATATGTTTCCTACAAGAAACTCATTTTAGACCCAAAGACACCTCCAGATTTAAAGTGAGGTGGTGGAAAACAATGTACCATGCTAATGGACATCAGAAGAAAGCTGGGGTGGCCAACCTTATATCAGATTAATTAGATTTTAAGCCAAAGACTATAATAGAGGAAGATGAGGAAGATGAGGAAGGACACTATATCATACTCAAAGGGTCTGTCCAACAAGAAGATCTAACAATTTTAAATATCTATGCCCCTAACGTGGGAGCAGCCAACTATATAAACTAATAAATAACAAAATCAAAGAAATATATCAACAATAATACAATAATAGTAGGGGACTTTAACACTCCCCTCACTGAAATGGACAGATCATCCAAGCAAAAGATCAACAAGGAAATAAAGGCCTTAAATGACACCCTTGAGGAGATGGACATCACAGATATATTCAGAACATTTCATCCCAAAGCAACAGAATACACATTCTTCTCTAGTGCACATGGAACATTCTCCAGAATAGATCACATCCTGGGTCATAAATCAGGTCTCAACCGGTATCAAAAGATTGGGATCATTCCCTGCATATTTTCAGATCACAATGCTCTGAAGCTAGAACTCAATCACAAGAGGAAATTTTGAAAGAACACAAATCATGGAGACTAAACAGCATCCTTCTAAAGAATGAATAGGTCAACCAGGAAATTAAAAAAGAATTGAAAAAATTCATGGAAACAAATGATAATGAAAACAAAACAGTTCAAAATCTGTGGGACACAGCAAAGGCAGTCCTGAGAGGAAAATACATAGTGGTACAAGCCTTTCTCAAGAAACAAGAAAGGTCTCAAATATACAACCTAACCCTACACCTAAAGGAGCTGGAGAAAGAACAAGAAAGAAAGCCTAAACCCAGCAGGAGAAGAGAAATCATAAAGATCAGAGCAGAAATCAATGAAATAGAAACTAAAAAAAACAACAGAACAAATCAACGAAACTAGGAGCTGGTTCTTTGAAAGAATTAATAAGATTGATAAACCCCTGGCCAGACTTATCAAAAAGAAAAGAGAAAGGATGCAAATAAATAAAATCATGAATGAAAGAGGAGAGATCACAACCAACACCAAAGAAATACAAACAATTATAAGAACATACTATGAGCAACTCTACACCAACAAATTTGACAACCTGGAAGAAATGGATGCATTTCTAGAGACATATAAACTATCACAACTGAACCAGGAAGAAATAGAAAGCCTGAACAGACCCATAAGCAGTAAGGAGATTGAAGCAGTCATCAAAAATCTCCAAACAAACAAGAGCCCAGGGCCAGATGGCTTCCCAGGGGAATTCTACCAAACATTTAAAGAAGAATTAATACCTATTCTCCTGAAACTGTTCCAAAAAATAGAAATGGAAGGAAAACTTCCAAACTCATTTTATGAGGCCAGCATCACCTTGATCCCAAAACCAGACAAGGATCCCATCAAAAAAGAGAATTACAGACCAATACCCTTAATGAACACAGATGCGAAAATTCTCACCAAAATACTAGCCAATAGGATTCAACAGTACATTAAAAGGATTATTCACCACGACCAAGAGGGATTTATTCCAGGGCTGCAAGGTTGGTTCAACATCTGCAAATTAATCAATGTGCTACAACACATTAATAAAAGAAAGAACAAGAACCATATGATACTCTCACTAGATACTGAAAAAGCATTTGACAAAGTACAGCATCCCTTCCTGATCAAAACTCTTCAAAGTATAGGGATAGAGGGCACATACCTCAATATTATCAAAGCCATCTATGAAAAACCCACTGCAAATATCATTCTCAATGGAGAAAAACTGAAAGCTTTTCCGCTAAGGTCAGGAACACGGCAGGGATGTCCTTTATCACCACTGCTATTCAACATAGTACTAGAAGTCCTAGCCTCAACAATCAGACAACAAAAAGAAATTAAAGGCACCCAAGTCAGCAAAGAAGAAGTCAAACTATCATTCTTTATAAGTGATATGATACTATATGTGGAAAACCCAAAAGACTCCACTCCAAAACTGCTAGAACTTGCACAGGAATTCAGTAAAGTGTCAGGATATAAAATCAATGCACAGAAATCAGTTGCATTTCTCTACACCAACAAGACAGAAGAAAGAGAAATTAAGGAGTCAATCCCATTTAAAATTGCACCCAAAACTATAAGATACCTAGGAACAAACCTAACCAAAGAGGCTAAGAATCTATACTCAGAAAACTATAAAGTACTCATGAAAGAAATTGAGGAATACACAAAGAAATGGAAAAATGTTCCATGCTCCTGGATTGGAAGAACAAATATTGTGAAAATGTCTATGCTACCTAAAGCAATCTACACATATCAAAATCCCACCTATTTTTTTTCAAAGAAATGGAACAAATAATCCTAAAATTTATATGGAACCAGAAAAGACCTCGAATAGCTAAAGGAATATTGAAAAAGAAAGCCAAAGTTGGTGGCATCACAATTCCGGACTTCAAGCTCTATTACAAATCTGTCATCATCAAGACAACATGGTACTAGCACAAAAACAGACATATAGATCAATGGAACAGAATAGAGAGCCCAGAAATAGACCCTCAACTCTATGGTCAACTAATCTTCGACAAAGCAGTAAAGAATGTCCAATGGAAAAAAGACAGCCTCTTCAATAAATGGTGTTGGGAAAATTGGGTGGCCACATGCAGAAAAATGAAATTGGACCATTTCCTTATACCACACACGAAAATAGACTCAAAATGGATGAAGGACCTCAATGTGAGAAAGGAATCCATCAAAATCCTTGAGGAGAACACAGGTAGCAACCTCTTCAACCTCAGCCGCAGCAACGTCTTCCTAGGAACATCGCCAAAGGCAAGGGAAGCAAGGGCAAAAATGAACTATTGGGATTTCATCAAGATCAAAAGCTTTTGCACAGCAAAGGAAACAGTTAACAAAACCAAAAGACAACTGACAGAATGGGAGAAGATATTTGCAAACGACATATCAGATAAAGGGCTAGTGTCCAAAATCTATAAAGAACTTAGAAAAGTCAACACCCAAAGAACAAATAATCCAATCAAGAAATGGGCAGAAGACATGAACAGACATTTCTGCAAAGAAGACATCCAGATGGCCGACAGATGCATGAAAAAGTGCTCTACATCACTCGGCATCAGGGAAATACAAATCAAAACCACAATGAGATATCACCTCACACCAATCAGAATGGCTAAAATTAACAAGTCAGTAAATGACAGATGCTGGCAAGCATGCGGAGAAAGGGGAACCCTCCTACACTGTTGGTGGGAATGCAAGCTGGTGCAACCACTCTGGAAAACAGCATGGAGGTTCCTCAAAAAGTTTAAAATAGAACTACCCTATGACCCAGCAATTGCACTACTAGGTATTTACCCTGAAGATACAAACGTAGTGATCCAAAGGGGCACATGCACCCAAATGTTTATAGCAGCAATGTCTACAATAGCCAAACTATGGAAAGAACCTAGATGTCCATTAACAGATGAATGGATAAAGAAGAGGTGGTATATATACACAATGGAATACTATGCAGCCATCAAAAGAAATGAAATCTTGCCATTTGTGACGACGTGGATGGAACCAGCAGGTATCATGCTTAGTGAAATAAGTCAGTCGGAGAAAGACAACTATCATATGATCTCCCTGATATGAGGAAGTGGAGTTGCAACATGGGGGGTTAGGGGGGTAGGAGAAGAATAAATGAAACAAGATGGGATCAGGAGGGAGACAAACCATAAGTGACTCTTAATCTCACAAAACATACTGAGGGTTGCTGGGGGTAGGGGGGTCAGGAGAGGGGGGTGGGGTTATGGACATTGGGGAGGGTATGTGCTATGATAAGTGCTGTGAAGGGTGTAAATCTGGCGATTCACAGACCTGTACCCCTGGGGATAAAAATACATTATATGTTTATAAAAAAATTTAAAAATTTTTTTAAAAAATCTTAAAAAAAAAAAAAGAATAAAGAGATGGATTAAAGAAACCCAAAAAGACACAGGCATCCCCATATTCACTGCAGCATTATCTCTAATAGCCAAGACATGGAAGCAATCTAAGTGCCCAGTGATGAATGCAAAAAGAAATTGCGAATTTTATGGAATTCACATATTTAATTCCATTCCTAATATTCAATGAAAATATTAAGCCATAAAAAAGAAGGAAATCCTTGCATTTGCAACAACATGGATGGACCTTGAGGTCCCTATGCCAAATGTAGTAAGTCAGACAGAGAAAGACAAATACCTTATGAATTCACTTATATTTGGAATCTTAACAAACAAAAACAAAACTGAACTCATAGATGCAAAGAACAGATTGGTGGTTGCCAGACATAGGGGATGGGGAGTGGGTGAAATGTGCAAAAGAAGCCAAAAGGTATGAACTTTCAGTTGTAAAATAAGGAAGTCCTGGGAATGTAATGTGCAGCATGGTGACTATAGTTGATAATGCTGTATTGCAGATTTGAAAATGGCTAAGAAAGTGGATCTGAAAAGTTCTCATCACAAGAAAATAAATGTGTAACTCTGTGGAGGTTAACTAGGCCTACTGTGGTAATTATTTTGCAATATATACAAATATTGAGTCACTTCACTGTACACCTGAAACTAATATAATATAATATAATATTGTATGTTAATTGTATCTCAATAAAAAATAAGCCAAGAAATAAGCTTTAATTTGTATTGCCCATTTAATCCCTGACATACAACCTAGACCTAAACACAGAACTATTTGATATACTTCCCTGACAAACACACAAAAATATTGTAGATTCAGATTGGGGACTATTTTAAACAGCCCATTTTAACTGGCTCAGATTCACTTTTGCTCTAAAACAATCTGGATTCTGCCTAATAATCATTAAATTTATTATTAACTTTTATACCACATTTATTATTGTAATTCAATAATGTATCTTACTAAATTTATTTGGGTAGACAAATATAGAACTTTGAATACATTATTTAACTTTTTCTTGTTGAGTATCCTTTGTAGAAAACCATGATCTCTCAGTCTGTTTAGACTCCCCTGGTAGCTTTCCTAAACCTATTCTGTTTACCTTCCTATGCACCATCCTTACTGCGTAATGACCCTGGATGTCATTTCTGTGTAGAAATAAAAACCATGGACACATTTCTTCTTCCGTATACACTTAGAATGTCCTATGTACAAGTTATCCTCTCATCTTCCCCTTCAGGCTCAGAAAAATAAGTTTCCCTTCCTCTCTAAACATAACCTCTCTATTTTACTCCCCCATCTCTCTTCTCAGTCTCTACTAGACAGTACTGGTCCCTATATATTTTTTTTTTATGATTTTCTTCCTTGACCCAGAATCTGAAACTTATGTTAATTCTTTCTTTCTTTCTCTTAATTACCTTAGAACAATGACAATACTACACAGTAGTAGTTGGCGGTTCAAAAATCCTCAAAGGTGGGGGTGGGGAGGAAGGAAGGGAGGAAGGGTCAGTCATTATTACTCTTACCAATTCATTAAAATAGACTAAGTGATATTAGAAACAATTTCAACAACGTCTGAATCAAAGTTAAACTTAAAAAAAAAAAGAGTTGGAATCAGAAGAGGGGGAGAACTCACAAAAAACCAGAAAATTCATAACTCTAATATCTGATCACAAGAGTAATCATTCTAAGTTTAGTGGTAAGAGCACCGGGGAAAAAGTCAGAGAATTTCCATTCTATTGCACTTAATTATTTTTCCTCTTGATTCACTAAACTTCAGTTGGCCTTTGCATCTGTAAAATGAGAGAGTTGTTCTAGAGCTGTGTTTTTTTTTTTAATTAAAAAAATTTTTTTTAATTTTAGTATAGTTGATATACAGTGTTACATGAGTTTCAGGTGTATAACGTAGTGATTCAACAAGTCCATACCTTATACTATGCTCACCATCTGTCACCAAACAGTGCAACTACAATATTTTTTACTATATTCCCTATACTGTGTCTTTTATTTCCATGGCTTATTCATTCCATGACTGGAAGCCAGTATCTCCCATCCCTTCCCCCATTTTGCCCATTACACACTTCACTATGGTACCCATCAGTTTGTTCTCTGTATTTATAAGTCTGAATCTGCTTTTTTTTTTTATTAACATATAATGTATTATTTGTTTCAGGGGTACAGTTCTGTGAATCATGAGTCTTACACAATTCATAGCACTCACCATAGCACATACCCTCCTCAATGTCCATAACCCAGCCACCCTATCCCTCCCCCACTCCCCAGTAACCCTGTTTGTTTCCTGAGATTTAGAGTCTCTTATGGTTTGTCTCCCTCCTCTGTCCCATCTTGTTTCATTTTTTCCCTCTGGAGCTGTGTTTCGTAACTGCTGGCCACAACCCATTTGTAAGTGGCGAGCAGAGATGCTTTCACTGGTGTAAAACCTGGGCATCCTCACAGGCCCCAAGCTCAGAAAAGCCCCACTTTGGATTCATAATTTGCTATTGCTATCTTGTAATTTTTATTACATAGTTTCATTTTGCTTTGAGCCCCACAAAGTATAGAGTTGGTGCTGGTGGGTTGAGATCAGCAATTTTTTTCTGAATGAAGTAGTTGAGAAGAAAAAATGCCAAGGTTTATCACTCAAAGCGTAAGTATTTTTTCACAAAAGTCCTGTTTCAGTTTTTTTTTTTATTTATCTATTTATTTATTTATGCCTATTATTTGTGGGTAGAGCAGCGAGGGAGTATTAATACAAGTACATTTGGTTGCAAAATAAAATGTATTTTTTTATGTGAGTTGTGCTCAGTCATTAGACAATTACTAATATCCTTACCAGTTCTAACATTCTAGGATTCTGTGTCTCTTTATTAACCGAGCTAGCACAATTAAAGAACCCTTCTATTCAGTAGAAGAAAAACCAATCATCCAATGGGAAAACCTAATGATTCCAACAAAGGATTCAAATTCAAAGGCTGCTAGTGTCACTTTCCTTTCGAAATGTTCCTATCCATAAAGAAAAGAAATATTAACTTAAACATTCTAAATAAAGAACTATAATATAAAGATACTTTTTAAAATAAATCAAGATCAGCACCACATACGGGCGCCTGGGTGGCTCAGTGGGTTAAAGCCTCTGCCTTCGGCTCAGGTCATGATCTCAGGCTCCTGGGATTGAGCGCTGCATCAGGCTCTCTGCTCATCTGGGAGGCTGCTTCCCCGGCCTCCCTGCCTGTGTCTCTGCCTACTTGTGATCTCTGTCAAATAAATAAATAAAATCTTAAAAAAAAAAAAATCAGTACCACACAGTATTTAACCAAAAAACATGAAAGGTAAAATTATCCTTCATTTGCAACATTTCAAGCATGTATTCTCCAAAGATCATAACATGTTTAAACTGGTTCTCATTTTAAGTTGCACCCACCAACACTACCACAATAAACTTTAATTATTTTGAACACCCGAATATTTAGAACTTCTACTAGGGCCTTTTTAAAAAAGATAGCATTCAGTATGATTGTACACACACTCTGATACCTGTTTCTTGAACCTACACATTGAACCTGGGATAAGACACAATATTCACGCAGTAATAAACACTTTCCAGAGATGGGCGTGTTGATATAAAACTGCCAAATGTACCTAAGCCATACAATTATTTTTCATATTTAGAAAGCAGTGACATTTCTTTTTCTTAAAGAAACTACTTTTACTACACCCGTTTACAAAATGTGAGCCTTCTAGAGATTAAAAGCTTTCTCTAGCCAAGCAGAAATATGATGGAGTTAAAACATTTTCCCGAACAACTCAAGGCTTACCAGAGTTCAACAGGCAAACTGGTAAGAAAACCCATTCAGCAGTAATACTCTTCTGAGAAAATGTTTGAAAGATAAAATCATGACCCCAAGGTGAACAGAAAACCAGGGAGGCCCCTGTTTATAATCATAGTTCCAAAACCATTTCAGACAAAGTATATTTTAGAAGCTTTGTATAGATGAATTATACGTCAAATTGCTACATGTGCCATAATAGGTACTTTGGGTGCTCATCATAAGCACCTTGCAGGTAAAACAGAATTTGGGTACACAGATTCTGAGTCTGACAAATAGCTACCATTTTTCTTCTGTGGTTAAGGAAGCCATATTCACATCCTGCCTGACAATACAGTGCAAGTGGCATTCCTAACTATGTCCCAGCACTAGACAAAAGATCAGAGAGGAATAGCTCTGCAGTAATAGAACCAGCCAGCGCTATGTGTGTGCCAGGAAACTAGCTATAGAGTTATGCAAAAAGAAGCCACAGATAAAGTTGACAGCTCACAAGCTGAGAAGCGGAAAGACCTGCATTTGTCTCTTATTTCAAATCCAGCCACTATTTTGTTTTCTCTTGCGCTTCAGCTCCCTTATTAGCAAAGAAAGGAGGTGAACATTCTCCCTCCTCATCTTCTAAACGTACTGTTAGACTTACAGAGAGGCAGTATGACAAAGAGAAAGACTCCAGACTCCGAATTCAGTCTTCTATTCATGGCTCAGCCTGCTGTATGAACTGGGGCCACCCAGTCGCAGAGAAGCTCGATTTTTTCTCATCTTTAAGATAAAAATTCTTATATTGCCTAGTTCACAGAGTTGACGTGCAAATGAAATAAATCTTGAGTGAGAAAACTAACTTGAAAACACTAAATTGCTATTATAAATGTTAGATTTCTGCCTTGGAGTTACACGAGAAATATTTCAGAGAGGATATTTTTGGATAGCTGGATCTTCCTAACTTCACAATACTGTCAGATTACTAGAAGAACTTGCAGTAATTATAACATGAATAGCAATATGGTGCGAAAAAAAAAAAAAAACCACAGTTTGGTGGTCTATCCACACTTAGCCACCTGAAGCAAAATGAACCCACAATCCTGAAAGACAGTGGGAAAAAAGTAGGAAAACTCTTACTTGCTTAGAACCTAGAACCATCACTAGCCAGGAATTAGAGAGATTTGTTTATTCTGTAGGACTTCTTTTTTTTTTTTTTTTGAGCCATTATTAGCAGATAGTAGTTTCCTTCCATCTTCCCCAGCTCAATCATCACTGTTCCACATACTGTATACATGCACCGTAGTAATCGCTATCACTGTAAGGATTTAGGAGATTGAAGGTGGCAGTGGGGGTGGGGGGAAGACCTAAAGAAAGGACCAGCTGTGATCAGCTGCATGAAATGTTTTTAACAGTCTGGTCTGCATAGTATGCCTGAATTGGGAGTAGACCCCACATCAACCCAACCACACATAGAGAAAATAAAGGAGTGCTGGGGACTCCAAAACTAAATGACAGTGCTAGTTCTAGAAAAAGAATAAATGGGTGTCATTTGGCATATAAGCAGATGAAACAGCAGAGCATTTCAAGCATTACTTTTCTATCACACTATAATAAGTACAAGACGAGCCCATGTTTTTCACTGTAGCATACAGAGTTTTCATTATCTGACCTCTGCCTTCCTCAGCATCATTTCTTGCCTTTTTACATTGCATATGACATC
This sequence comes from Martes martes, assembly GCF_963455335.1. Lineage (NCBI taxonomy): Eukaryota > Metazoa > Chordata > Mammalia > Carnivora > Mustelidae > Martes > Martes martes. Next base: position 184,681,154 of record NC_137889.1, on the reverse strand, counting down.
CTGGCAATAGCCAAACACTTGTATTTCTTTATTAATACTATGTTGTTTCTGTGTCCCATGATCTGCTTTCAAATAAAAACAGTCCTTTTTAGACACATGTTCTACCTAGCTACTGCCTTCACATCATTAAGCCTCATTTCAACTGACGAGCCTTTCAAATGATCTTCCTTAACTGTGACGCTTGATTCCGTGGCCCTCTCCTTTGTTCCTACAAAATTTTGTGCATGGACTCATACTACATTGACCACATCAAAAGAGTCTATATATCTCTATACCCCTCACTGCAAGAGGTGAAAAGTTTCTTGGGACAAAGATTGTGTTCCTTTTGCTCTTCGTGGCACCAGTGCCAAACGCAGTACCTGTCTGCTTCCCTCCTAGATAAGCAGCTCCTGAGATTTCAGATCGTCAGCCAGGTTCTAAGAACCTGGGCAGAGTATGGGTGCTTTGGAACAAATCTATAAAGATCCAAAGGTTAAAAAAAAAAAAATGCAGAGCCAAAGGGGAGCATCAGAGAAAATCCAAAACTGAATCCTTAAGCAGACGGTCCAGAGTTATCCAGTAGACAGTTAAATTCAAGAATCTTAGCACAGGGGCAAGTGAAAGCCAGGCACAGACAGGAGAAAAGGGAGAAGAGAGGCAAGGATATAGCAAAGGGATTATGTCAGAAAACTGGAATAGAATCTGGAACTCTTTCTCCTCACTAGGAATCGAGCTTCAAGAGCCTTGAACGAGCACAGGCTTTATTTCAAGGCTGAGGGGTAAAAGGAGCTGTTAAAGATACAAAGATGGTCAGACAATTTTGATGGTAACTTCACATGCAATATCTTATTTCAGCCCTACTATATTTCTACTAAAACTAAAGACAAAATGTGACCTAACGTTCCACATACATAAACTAAAAGGGACAAATAAACTAAAACCTTAGGCTTCTCTGAATCCATCCACGAAAAAATTTCAATCAATAGCACCCTAAGGGTATATTACACTAGTTCCCATATTATGAGAGATGGTAAACCATCAAAACACGTCCAAAAAATGTTATGTGTGTTGTTTATAATGCTTTGGAAACTGCCTTTAGATGAATTATTATATGTACTTTCAATGTACATCAACAAATGGCAGGTTAAACTCTGAAATGTATTAAACGAAAGAATGGCAAACATGCACATATGTAATATTTACAGTACCTGAAACCACCTGATTTGTGTTTGTAATAAACATGTGAATTTATTAAAGAGCTGAGGAAAAAAGTTAACATTGAATATTCAGAACAAGAAGTAGTTTTATCCAAGGGAATATTTCATAAGCAGATGGAAGTGAATATGCAAAATTGTTCCAGTTAGGCAAATGTTCCAGATAAATTTTCAAGATAAAACATGTTTGCAGTCCTATGCAATTTGCACTATTTTTAATAGTCTGTTACTGGATGGGTTTTTTTTATATGGCTTAAGTTATTTTATCATCCTACTCCTTTGAAGCAACACTGAGTAAGAGAAGTTTCTGGCCAGGCAGTGGGTAGGAGTAGAAGTAGAATAATGATGTTTTAACAAGACTGTGAAAGGATGACAGATGTACAAGGGAAAGTTCTTAAACATGTTGGAGATGAAGCCCATTAAGCCCCCAAACCTCGTGATATCTGTCTCATCACTCAGTGTGGAATTCATTATACAAATGGTTCAGTACTTCCAAGATGCATTAGAGTTAGTGCCCTAGTCTTAGAGCCTCATTCCTGGAACCATCCTACTGAATTTATGGATAGAATTTCTGGAAAAAAAATTTTGTCTGTGATCCCAAGATTAGAAAGGAATGCATACTGCAGGGGTTAAAAGAGAAACTCTGAAATAAAAATTGATTCCCAGCTCTCCCAAGTGTAAGATATGTGACCTTGGGCAACTTGTTTATCTCTGCATGCTTCAGTTTCCTTACCTATAAAATGGAGGTAATAATGTCACCTACCTCATAGAGCTGCTGTGAGAAATAAATCATTTGATGACTAATAAATGCTAGCACATAGTAAATCCATAGACAAGGACAGAAACAAATGGCTGAAATAACCAAATAGTGCAATATTCACATGAATGTGTTTCTATTGCCATGATCTATATGCTTTACCTAAAAGTTTCTATCACCTGCACAAGCCTTTAGAATGTTTCTTTTTCTAAATGTAAACTCAGTTTGCAAATGAAAGCAAGGATTCTGATTTTTAGTTTGAAAAATCAATGTGTTCCACACATAGTAGTAACAATTTAAAAGAACAAACTCTCAAATTAATTAAACATTAGCTAGAAATAATTGACTGCCAAATCTTAATGGGAAAAAAGAATATTTTGAATACTTCTGTGATTTTACCTAAAACAGAAACAAGAAGTGGGTAACTGTTTCGAATTGAATTACTAAACAAACTCTCTTAAGTAGTCGTCAGAAATTCTTAACATTCAGCAAATTTCCCTGAAAACATAAATAATATTAACTTAGAATATTAACTTTGCTATCAACAAGTTCAAAGCACTCACACAAGGGGAAACTGAGCCCCAAAGACATAGGACTTGCTCATGTTAACACAGGATAGTGATCAGAGACAATGTACTAGAATCAGGTCCCCAACTATGGTGTTGTTCATTTCAAGACATCACATTAACAGTAGGATGTATTTACTAATACAAACTAGAGAGAGATTCTATCCTTTGTATTTGCTTAATATTTATCAATTCCTATTGAGAGTCAAGTAGCTCATATAATATACTGATTGAAAAGATACAAAGAAATTGGCCATCTTCCAAAACTAGAAAAGAACAAGTTTAAGTTGTAATACAAGATTTGATCAAACATTACTGGAAGGACCAAGTTGAAAGAGAAGATAAAAGATAAAGATAATTTTCTTCTTGACTTTCTTCAAGAATGTGAAAGGTCATTATCAAGAGGAAATGTCACCTGCCTTCAAATTTAAGGCTAAAAAGAAGCAAAATACCAAGAGATTTAAGACCAGTGTACTTGATTATGGTTCCAAAGATGGCCACAACAATATCTACCATTCAATGTGTTCTTTTACAATACGGCCATTTCCTCTCTCCTTGAATATACATGGGTCCTGTGATCTTTTTGAACTACAAAATGTGCTGGACTATGGACTGTGTTACTGTGTATCTTCTGAGGCTAGGCCTTCCAAAGTCTGCACAGTTTCCAGCTTTACTGCTTATAATGCTGTCTATGGAAATCCAACACCATGCTGTGAGGAAGCACAAGTAAACATAGGGAAAGGTCCACTTGGAAAACGCAGCTTCCTGGCTGAGAGCCCCCGCGAGCTTCCAGCTGACAGTGAGCACCAATTGTTAGCATGGGGGTGAATCATTTTAGACCTGCAGCCAGCCCATCACCTCATCGAATGCCCCATAAAGCAGAACTGTTCAAAAGCACCCTGCTCAAATTCCTGACCCAGAAAACACAGAGCAGATTAAATGGTTGCTATTGTAAGTCACTGAATTAAGCTTCCAAAGGTCACCTTCAGTTTATTCTTCCGGCTAGATGCCTATCCTATGTGCTTCTGTAACTCACTGCTGTTGGTCCCCTACCATAGCACTTAGCTCCATCTTCATTACCTCTTACTTATCTCTACCTCTTACTGTGCTGCATGCAAAAATACTTTTTTATCAGTGATAGGTAAATGCAACAACTAGAAATAATATTAGGATCCTAAATATTTATGTAAATCTTGGACAATACTTAGTCCTACAGATATGATACAGTTTCTAGAGTACATTAGTCTAGATTGAATAAAAAAATTTAAGTGAAATAATAGCTCTAGGTCTGTGCCCTATAGTCACATTTTTCTTCAATTCCTTTCAAGTAGTTCTGGGAATCCACAGAGAGTGATTTGCAGCAGATCAGTCTTTTTTACAATTCTACAGAACATACTCATTTTCTCATTTTCATGCTTCAGGTTGCTAAAGTACTATTTCATACTGTTACCAATGCTGAGATCAGCAGCTTTGTCATTGAGAACACCACAGGGTGCTACCGATACCTGTTCATGTCTCCATATTTAGGGTGCTAAGATCTTAAATTGTGTTGATTAAGTCAAGTTCAAAGTCTTTGGCACTTTTTCATGCCAGTACACAGGGTGTGGTGCTAACTCCCCTGTCACAGATACTGATAAGTCATACTTTCAATACTTCACATAATTTAAACAAAACAGTCATACTCTAGACTGAATGACATTTTCTCATTCATCCCTTCAACAAATATGTATTTGGTAGCACTATTCTCAGCACTGGGGTGCAATGGAAAACAATACAGACAAGGATTTTGCTCTCATAAAACTTGCAAGAAGATCGAAAACAAAGACACAAAGGAAATAACTACAAATGTGATAAGCTATAAAACAACAGAATACTGGTCCAGAACTACAGAACAAGATGAGGAAGGTCTACATTCATCCCTACTTAAAGGCCTCCAAAGGCAGACTGGCCTTTTGTGGATATGATACTTTAGCTGACTTCAAAAGTTGAGACAGAAGAAGAAGAAGAAGAAGAAGAAGAAGAAGAAGAAGAAGAAGAAGAAGAGGAGGAGGAGGAGGAGGAGGAAGAAAAAGAAGAAGAAAAAGAAGAAGAAGAAGAAGAAGAAGAAGAAGAAGAAGAAGAAGAAGCAGAAGAAGAAGAAGAAGAAGAAGAAGAAGAAGAAGAAGAAGAAGAAGAAGAAGAAGCAGAAGAAGAAGAAGCAGAAGAAGAAGAAGTAGTAGTAGTAGTAGTAGTAGTAGTAGTAGTAGTGAAAATCTAGGAGAAAATATTTCTAGGCAAAGGAAACAAAATGTCCATAATCCCTGAGGTTAAAAAGAACTTAGTCTGAAGCTCATAAAAGAACAGATTGTTGGGCACCTGGGTGGCTCAGTGGGCTGAGCCTCTGCCTTCAGCTCAGGTCATGATCTCGGGGTCCTGGGATCGAGTCCCGCATCGGGCTCTCTGCTCCGCAGGGAGCCTGCTTCCTCCTCTCTCTCTCTTTCTCTCTCTGCCTGCCTCTCTGCCTACTTGTGATCTCTCTCTGTCAAATAAATAAATAAAAATCTTTAAAAAAAAAAAAAAGAACAGATTGTTGTTTGGGAAAGGGGAAAGGAGCAAAATGGATAAAGGGGCCATAAGGTATAAATAAATTCAAAGCCACAAAATAAAAAGTTATAGGGATAAAATGGACAGCATGGTGACTATAATTAATAATACTGTATTGCTGAGAAAGTAAATCTTAAAACGTGTGATCACAAGGAAAAAAAATTGTAACTATGTAAAGGGGTGGGCAGTAAGACTTATTTTGGTGATTATTTCATAGTGTATACAAATACCAAATCTTTCTACACCAGAAACTAATTTAATATTATATGTCAACTATACCTCAATAAAAAAAAATTTTTTAAAGAATTTGGCCTGTCTTAGAAGCTGAAAGGAGGCCAAAGAACTTGGAGCCATGAGTTCTGGGATGAATGAATTCAATGAAGTTAGACAATAAGTAGGGAACAGATCATACAGGGACTCATAGACCAGAGGAAACAAAAAATTGCTCTAGATGTTTGATGAGTAGCAAATGGCAGCTAGCAAGAGAATGATGTGATACTATTCAACTTCTAGAAATATCAACCTGGCTACAGTGGTGAGAATGAAGAATAGCCTGAAGAAAGACAAAGATTATTTTGTAAATTATAAGTAAATCATTAGTCCAAGGGGTTACTGGCCTAGACTAAAGAGAATGGAAGGAGAAAAACTAAAGATACTGAGACATGTATTCTATAACTGACCCACTTCCTTGAAGCAAATAGTGAACCTCAACTGTCCATTCCATTACTTAGTCTTTCATATCAATGGACCCCTACTGAACATTTTATCAGTCCTTTAGTTCTGCCTGAAACTTTGATGGAGACAGCTTCTGCATCAGCTGACCCTATACTATAAAGGCTCACATTCCTAAGCAAAGCCTAAGGTACTAAATTAATGAGATTTTGTGGCCAATACTAAGGCTTATCAGATAAATCCAATTATTGGTGACCAAATCAAAGATGTTGTTGGGTACACTGAATTTGTCCAGGATATCTAATATAATCTACCACATGGAATTTTGTCATTCTTCTACCCCTATGTTATGAGGCAGTAATCCAGGTTTCTCAAAAAATCTTTGATAAATTTCATCCTTCTTTCTAGATGAAAAGAAAATGGCACCAGCAGCTTTGGTGTTACCCATCATTGAGCCTACTGCTCTACATACATCTCAATAGCTGGATTTCTTAAGGTAAAAAGAGAAAGGAAAAAGCCATACCAGGCAGCAGAAGCAACTCTACCAAATTCACCAAAGTCCAGAGGCATAGCCGGGCTTCTACAGTTCTTATATAAGAAGTGATATGAATTCAAACAAATAGATCTTAAATTAAAGGCACTATTTTTAACAGTATAAGTTGTGGTAAGAAAGGTATTTTAAAGTATAAAATATTGATTACAGGTGATATATACAAACAGAATGAAAGTTATTAAGAAAGGGAATTTCTTTGCTAAGCCCTGAAAAAGGAGGCTACTTAAAGTGATGACATTTTGTTTCTTCTCTTAGGGAAGCTCCTTGAAGGTATCCAGTAGCAATGATGGCACAAAATATGGGCACTGCAGATGCCATTTAGAAAAACTTCTTCAATCCAGTGTGGATCACGGTGGCTTAATGAAGTTCAAGTAAGATTAGAATACCTTGTCTGAAACATCTAAAATTCAGAAAGAGGTCAGGACCCTTTTGTGATTCCATGGCACCACACGACCGAATACAATTAGCATGAAGAGAAAAAGATTTGAACCCACAAGGCTTTGTGGAAGGCTGAACAATAGAAAGCAGGCTTAAGGGCACCTGGGTGGCTCAGTCGGCTGGGCATCTGCCTTCGGCTCAGGTCATGATCTCAGGATCCTGGGATCGAGTCCCACTTCAGGCTTCCTGCTCAGTGGGGTGGGGGGTTCTGCTTCTCCCTCTCCCTCTGCTTCTCACCCTGCTTATGCTCTCTCTCTCTCCCTCTCAAATAAATTAAAAATAATAATAATAAAATAAAAGAAAGAAGGGTTAATAGACTGAAAATCCAGTCATCAAAACTAGGTAAATGCCTTTCAACTCCCAATTTGAGTTGATAAGAGACATCACTGCTGTGATAGCTCTTTTGTATAAAAATATTTGTAATAATCATCATAGGTGAGTTTCAAGAGTAGGCATGTACATCTGTAAGATGTTCGTGTATGTCCAAACCTAAATAATAGTTTCATTAACATGCCACAAAATTGTAAAATAGGACATACTCAACTCCTAACACAAGGTCATATTATGTGTTATCAGCATTGCCTTTGACGGAAGCTCTGCTGGTTTCTTCCAAATGTTAGTAATGTTAGTATAATTTTTAATGTTAAAAAAGCATGACACAAATATTCTTTATCCTATGTATACATTCAATAAATAACTCTCTTTTTCCTCTCTTAGATAACGTTCTCTCTGAATTTCCAGGTGGATAAGAAGAGTTGACATACATTCATCCAAAGCAAATGTAATTTTTTGCTTTCTCCTGTTCTAGCATTATTCTCTTTTTTTTTTTTAATTTTTTATTTATTTTCAGCGTAACAGTATTCATTGTTTTTTCACCACACCCAGTGCTCCATGCAATCTGTGCCCTCCCTAATACCCACCACCTGGTTCCCCCACCCTCCCACCCCGCCCCTTCAAAACCCTCAGGTTGTTTTTCAGAGTCCATAGTCTCTCATGGTTCACCTCCCCTTCCAATTTCCCTCAACTCCCTTCTCCTCTCCATCTACACTTGTCCTCTATATTATTTGTTATGCTCCACCAATAAGTGAAACCATATGATACTTGACTTTCTCTGCTTGACTTATTTCACTCAACATAATCTCTTCCAGTCCTGTCCATGTTGCTACAAAAGTTGGGTATTCGTCCTTTCTGATGGAGGCATAATACTCCATAGTGTATATGGACCACATCTTCCTTATCCATTCATCCGTTGAAGGGCATCTTGGTTCTTTCCACAGTTTGGCGACCGTGGCCATTGCTGCTATAAACATTGGGGTACAGATGGCCCTTCTTTTCACTACATCTGTATCTTTGGGGTAAATACCCAGCAGTGCAATTGCAGGGTCATAGGGAAGATCTATTTTTAATTTCCTGAGGAATCTCCACACTGTTCTCCAAAGTGGCTGCACCAGTTTGCATTCCCACCAACAGTGTAAGAGGGTTCCCCTTTCTCCACATCCTCTCCAACACACGTTGTTTCCTGTCTTGCTAATTTTGGCCATTCTAACTGGTGTAAGGTGGTATCTCAATGTGGTTTTGATTTGAATCTCCCTGATGGCTAGTGATGATGAACATTTTTTCATGTGTCTGGTAGCCATTTGTATGTCTTCATTGGAGAAGTGTCTGTTCATATCTTCTGCCCATTTTTTGATATGATTATCTGTTTTGTGTGTGTTGAGTTTGAGGAGTTCTTTATAGATCCTGGATATCAACCTTTTATCTGTACTGTCATTTGCAAATATCTTCTCCCATTCCGTGGGTTGCCTCTTTGTTTTGATGACTGTTTCTTTTGCTGTGCAGAAGCTTTTTATCTTGATGAAGTCCCAGAAGTTCATCTTTGCCTTTATTTCCTTCGCCTTTGGAGACATATCTTGAAAGAAGTTGCTATGGCTGATATCAAAGAGGTTACTCCTTATGTTCTCCTCGAGGATTCTGATGGATTCCTGTCTCACGTTGAGGTCTTTTATCCATTTCGAGTTTATCTTTGTGTACGGTGTAAGAGAATGGTCAAGTTTCATTCTTCTACATATGGCTGTCCAGTTTTCCCAGCACCATTTATTGAAGAGACTGTCTTTTTTCCACTGGATATTTTTTCCTGTTTTGTCAAAGATTATTTGACCATAGAGTTGAGGGTCCATATCTGGGCTCTCTACTCTGTTCCACTGGTCCATGTGTCTGTTTTTATGCCAGTACCATGCTGTCTTGGTGATCACAGCTTTGTAGTAAAGCTTGAAATCAGGTAACGTGATGCCACCAGTTTTATTTTTGTTTTTCAACATTTCCTTAGCAATTCGGGGTCTCTTCTGATTCCATACAAATTTTAGTATTATTTGCTCCAGCTCTTTGAAAAATACTGGCACATTAAAAAGATTATCCACCATGACCAGGTAGGATTCATCCCTGGGTTACAAGGATGGTTCAACATTCGCAAATCAATCAATGTGATAGAACAAATCAATAAGAGAAGAGAGAAGAACCACATGATCCTCTCCATTGATGCAGAAAAAGCTTTTGACAAAATCCAGCATCCGTTCCTGATTAAAACGCTTCAAAGTATAGGGATAGAGGGAACATTCCTGAACTTCATCAAATCTATCTATGAAAAACCCACAGCAAATATCATCCTCAATGGGAAAAAGCTTGCAGCCTTCCCATTGAGATCAGGAACACGACAAGGATGCCCACTCTCACCACTCTTGTTCAACATAGTATTAGAAGTCCTAGCAACAGCAATCAGACAACAAAGAGAAATAAAAGGTATCCAAATTGGCAAGGAAGAAGTCAAACTCTCTCTCTTCGCAGATGACATGATTCTTTATATGGAAAACCCGAAAGACTCCACCTCCAAACTACTAGAACTCATACAGCAATTCAGTAATGTAGCAGGATATAAAGTCAATGTCCAGAAATCAGTGGCTTTCTTATACACTAACAATGAAAATACAGAAAGGCAAATTAGAGAATCGATTCCATTTACTATAGCACCAAAAACCATAAGATACCTCGGAATAAACCTAACCAAAGAGGTTAAAGATCTGTACTCGAGGAACTACAGAACACTCCTAAAAGAAATTGAAGAAGACACAAAAAGATGGAAGACCATTCCATGCTCTTGGATGGGAAGAATAAACATCGTTAAAATGTCTATACTGCCCAGAGCAATCTATACTTTTAATGCCATTCCAATCAAAATTCCACCAGCATTATTCTCTTTTTTTCTCTCTCTCTCCCTCCCTCTCTCTCTCCATCTCTCTGTGTCTCAATCCCTTCTTCCCTCCCTCTCCCTCCCCCCTCTCACACAAAGAGCACATCCAAACATGATACAGGCAGAGAGAAATACCATTCATTAATGGATGCATTGCTAGAACAGAAATCACAGTGAGAGCTCATAAAGAAAAGAGAAGATAAAATGCTCCTGACAGTATACAAAGAAGAAGGTGGCTAGAGGCCAACTCAGAAAATAATTCTTTAGGTTATTATTTTCAAATTGTATGCCATAATTTTTACTACTGGACTAAGAAAATGAAGGTGCAGAAGCTTGGAGCAAACTGAAGTCTTTCACACTGTTTCTGGCATTCTCTAAAACTTCAAATTGCTCTCTCCCTCCCACTCAAGCCAATCACACATGTATATAAACAGCAAGTGCCACAAAACAGCAGGTCCCTTTCCTTTAATATAGTTGGATGCATCACTTATGAGCTCTCTTAAAAAATAAAATGGTTGGGGTGCCTGAGTGGCTCAGTCATTAAGCGTCTGCCTTCGGCTCAGGTCATGATCCCAGGGTCCTCAGATAGAGCCCCGCATGGGCTCCCTGCTCAGCGGGGAGCCTGCTTCTCCCACTCTCACTCCCCCTGCTTGTGTTCCCTCTCCCACTGTCTCTATTTCTCTCTCTGTCAAACAAATAGATAAAATCTTTAAAAATAAATAAACGAACGAATGAATAATTTTTTTAAATGGGATTTATTTGTTGCAGGTGAGTGTTCAGATTTTAATGAATACTTTTGGTGAAAATGACTATTATGGGCTGAGTTGTATTTCCCAAAAATTCACACCCGGAAGTCCTAATCCCTCATACCTCTGAATGGGACTATATTTGGAGACAATATCTTTAAAGAGGTAACTGAATTAAAATGAAGTAGCCAGGGTAAGCCCTAACCCAATATGACTGGTGTCATAAGAAGATGAAATTTGGACATACACATGAGGGAAGACCAGGTGAAGACAGAGGGCAAAGTCTACAAGCGTGGTCTGTGGTACTTTGTAATGTCCAGCCAGAGCAAACTAGCATGGCTGCTACCTTCTTACATTTATGGCAATAAGCACTCCCTAAACACAAATACTGGCATTACTCACAAAGATCACTTTTCCATAAATATCACCTGTAACAAAATGAAAATATAACTGAAATCATTTCTTACAAGATGAAAATACACATTCCATACTTGTGTGTGTGTCTTCTTCATAAGTCTGGCCAAGTGCTCCTTACCTTTTAAGTTTTAAAAGGCTCACGGAGAAGAGCTTCTAGAGTGAAGAACCCCAGGCACGGTGCCACGTGAGAGACAAGCCCAGGACTGGGATATAGAAATGATCAAAGAAGTGGCTATAGTGTTAGCTCCCTGGGGCTACAACAAATTTTCTTAGGCGGGCGAGACTCTGCCTCAGATCAAACAAGTTGTTCTAGGTTAAAGTCACCTCAAACACTTGTCTCTGCTCCTCGGTCCCCTATAAAACTTCTAGCCGATGTAACAGTTTGTTCTAGTTACTTCTTTACATGTCTGCTTCACTTAACGGGACCAGAATTTCCTGTATGGGAAAGACCACATGTCTGGCACATCAAAGGCACACATGTTTGAGAAGTTGATGAATAAGTAAATGGGTGATTACAGAAATAAACGAATGAAATAAATCAAAAGATTCATGGCATCTGAGAAAATTCCAAACACCAGGCAATCAGCAGCGCAGGCAGATGAACTGTCTAACGGCAGAGATCAGTATAATGAAGTCATTGGACAATACATTTTATTCAGTCCCTGGAGTCATTATTCAATCTCATTGTAATTTAGTCCCAAAAAGATTAGACCTGGTTACATTCAAGTTTGTTTATATGTTTATAACGGATTTAACAACCAGTGTGAGTCAACGCCAAATCAATGAACTTTAGTCTCTCCTTCCAAGGAAAAGATTGATCTCAGAGTCCCTGAAGATGAGGAGACCTGCACTTGCAAAGTTATTTAGGAACAGAACATTAAGCTCCATAAAGACAAGTTATGTGTCCATGTTGTATGCCTAGCCATGATACATATTGGGTTCTCAGTACATATTTATTGACTGAATCAACTACATTGATTCACTTTCAAAATATATTCAAGTCAGCTCAAACATATAATACTTGAAAATTAATAAGAGCTGTGCTACAAAGCAAATTTCAATAGTTAACTGATCCAGAAATACCATGCAGAATGGGTGGCATTTAGTGAAACCAGGCCCTCTGGTATCATTCCCCTCTGAGTCATGCAGAGCCTGTCAGTCAGCCCCACGCAGCTCCACTCAGCATTTGGTCTGCAGCCAGTGAAAAAGCATGTGGGTCAAACCGCTTAATCAAGATGTGTTCTGGTGCACTCACCATGCCTGTTATTTTAATGTGAGCTGAGCATTCATCATTTTAATTACACATTCACAACACCTTAGCCATCTATGTGGCAATCAAATTATTCAAAAGGTTGACTATTTGCTTTTTGGGCCCAGGGGAAAAAGTTGTAGGGAGGGAAGGGGTGAAAAGGGGGGTGGAGATGATAAAAGGGGTATAAAGGGAACTGACCCTAATTAAACATTTGCTATGGGCCAGCCATGAGGAGGGGCTCATAATATTTCTCATACCATACAGCTCTCATAACAACCTTTCAGGGAAGGTGTAATTATCTCCATTTTACAGGTGAGATAAGTGAACCTGAGAGTCACCAAATCACCCTAGCTTAAAACAATAACCGTCTAGACTTGGATGGAACTAGAGGGTATTATGCTGAGCGAAATAAGTCAATCGGGGAAAGACAACTATGATATGATCTCCCTGATACGAGGAACGTCTGGGGTTTGGGGAGTAGGAAAAGAATAAATGAAACAAGATGGGATCGGGAGGGAAACAAACCATGATTGACTCTTAATCTCACAAAACAAACTGAGGGTTGCTGGGGGGAAGGCGGTCGGGAGAGGGTGGTGGGGTTATGGACATTGGGAAGGGTATGTGCAATGGTGAGGGCTGTGAAGGGTGTAAACCTGGCAATTCACAGACCTGTACCCCTGGGGCTAATAATACATTATATGTTTATAAAAAAATTTAAAAATTAAAAAAAAACAATAATCGTCTATTCATTTCAGGATTCTACAAATCAGTGATGGAGGTGGAGTTCAGCTGAGAGATCCTCTGATCTTTGCTGAGTTCCCTCAAGCACAGGTAGTCACTGTAGGTCAGCTAGGAGGCTCTGATCTGGGGGGTAGCCAGTTGTCATCAGGGGACTCCTTCTCATGGTCTCATGGTCTCTTTTTGGAGCCACACAGCCACTTATTCTGTTGGCCGCCTTGTAACTGGCCAAAGAAATTACAAGGCCAAATCCAAAATCCAAGGCTGAAGAAGTAGATACCACCTTTTAATGAGTAGGAGGAGCTGCAAAGTTGCATGGATAGAATGAGAAGTAAAGAACTGGAAACATTTTGCAATCAATCACAGATAACAAGTAGTTTTTCCAAGATCACCCAGCTGGTAATCACTGAGACAGACTGTGAACTCAAGCCTTGAGTTTTGAACTCACACCCTTTATCCTCTCTTTCTTGTCATTGTTCTCCCTATGAACAAGGTAAATGGAGAAGAAATGCCAGGTTTCAATTAAACTGAGATTACTCTCTATATCTTTCCATACTGTGGAAACCTAATCCTCACCTAGAGGTCATTTTGAAATAAACTAGCTTTCCATCTACAGAAGGATTCTCTTAGGCTGAACTGCTTTTCTGATTAGTACCAAGCTATTTTCCACATGCATCAAACTGAGCAATCACTTTTGAATCATTATACCTGGAAATCACTATACACAGAATTATGTAACATCAAATTCTAAAAAACAGAGCTCAAGCCAAGAAGAATCTTCATTTCATAACAATAGTAGACTCTGTAAAGCTGCTGTTATAAAATACCACTCTGGTTATCACTGTGACTTCATTTTATAATGCTTCCTATATACATAAAGAAGAGATTAAGATTAGAAGATTGTCTACCTTGCCTCGATGCCCTACGGTCAATTTTTAATCTGTCTTCTTCCTTTGTCAGATCTTATTCAGAATTTTCCAGACCTTTCCATATTTTTCTTCTTAAATATCTTCCTTCAAAATGTGTTATTCCACGTTGAACTGTACTGTTAAGAGTGCAACTGCTTCACTCATTGAGTACTGGTACGAATAGCAGCTGTCTACCTAAGCAAAATATATGCGCTCCCAGAATAAAAACTGCAGATCAAACAATTTTTTTAAAAATACTAAAATAAAGAGCCAAGTTTTGCTGACCCACCAGTACCTTCACAGCCTGAGGAGGGAACAAAGACAAGTAAGATTCTACTTGCTCTGTATTACAAACACAGATATAATGCAAAACCAAAGCTCCACATGCTGGCCTGTTGCCCATGCATGATATTCTATCTCACCAACTATGGGGTTTTCTTTCATTACTGCCAGTTTTTGGAAACAAATTCTGTTTTCTTTTAGGATGATTCTCAGCAACTGCCACAATGCTACATAAATAGTGGATGTCCAAGAATGTTTTTTGAACAGTGAAAATAATTCCATTAACTATAATGTATACTTATTAGAAGCTCGAAGTCCCAAGTTATTTTTGCTCTTCATCTGATTAATTGCTACCAGACTTAATTTAGTTTAAAGGTCAGAAAAATGTTTCCCCAAAAATAGAAAACACAATTAATAAATGTTTATGATTCTTAATAGTCTTTCCTTTTCTGGCAAGAACCTGGTAGAAATACTGTATATTAACTGCTTTTTTCAGTCTATTTGTTTTGTCTAATTATCTATAAATGTTTATGGAAGGGACAAATTCCTTTAAAAAAATGACAATTCTAAAATGCATGTTCCAATAAAACTAACCAAGTAACAACTGACCATCCTGCAAAGGACCAGCACACAATTTTCCTCTAATTTGAGAAAAATACACCAGCAGAGAAGTTTTTCAGAGAGTTGGTACTTTCTAGAAGTCATACCCTTAAGTGGTTACAACCAACAACTGCACTAGGCAGGGAAGCCATCCGGAATTAGGGTTAGCTTCAGAAACAAATTGATTCAAGCTGTACATGTACATGTGCTACCAGCATCACCTTGGCCTCACTCCTCACCACAGTAGTACCAATAGGACCTGAGGCTTGACTTAATCATGGTTATCTTATAAGGGCAGGAAACTTCAACCACTAGGATAAAAGTGACCTACACAGGGGGAACTAAGGATGACTCTCTTGACAGGAAATAAGAACTCCCATAAGACTCAGAAAATAACAGCAAATTAGTCTTTCTCTGAATGACTTAGCATAATACTCTGTAGCTGCATCCATGTCATTACAAATGGCAAGATTTCATTCTCTTTTATGGCTGAGTAACACACACACACACACACACACACACACACACACCCCACATCTTCTTTATCCATTCATTACCATTCATTAGCTGATGGACACTTGGGCTCTTGCCATAATTTGGCTATTGTAGAGAATGCTGCTATAAACATTGGGCTGCATGTACCTCTTGTAATTAGTATTTTTCTATTCTTTGAGTGAATACCTAATAGTGCAATCCCTGGGTCACAGGGTAGTTCTATTTTTAACTTTTTGAGAAACCCCCATGCTGTTTTCCAGAGTGACTGCATCAGTTTGCATTCCCACAAATAGTACAAGAGGGTTCCTCTTTCTCTACATCCTCACCAACACCTGCTGTTTCTTGTGTTGGTGATTTTAGCCATTCTGACAAGCGTGAGGTAATATCTCATTGCGATTTTAATTTGTATTCCTCTGATGATCTGTGATGTTGAGCATCTTGTCCGGTGTGTGTTGGCCATCTGTATATCTTCTTTGGGAAAATGCCTATTCATATCCTTTGCCCATTTTTTTATTGCATTATCTGTTTCTCTAGTGTTGAGTTTTATAAGTTTTTCATATATTTTGGATACTAACCCTTTATCAGATGTCATTTGCAAATATCTTCTCCCATTCTGTAGGCTGCCTTTCAGCTGTGTTGATTGTTTCCTTCCTTGTGCAGAAGCTTTTTATTTTGATGAAGTCCCTAAGTTTATTTTTGCTTTTGTTTCCTTTGCCTGAGGAGGCATATCTAGAAAGAAATTGCTATGGCTGATGTCAAAGACATTACTACCTGTGTTTTGCTCTAGGATTTTTATGGTTTCAGGTCTCACATTTAGATCTTTAATCCATTTTGAGTTTATTTTTGTATTTGATATAAGAAAGTGGTCCAATTTCATTCTTTTGCATGTTGCTAACCAGTTTTTCCAACACCATTTGTTGAAGAAACTATCTTTTTCTTATTGGATATTCTCTACTGCTTTGTCAAAGAGGAAGACAAATACCGTATGAATTCAGTCATATGTGGAATTTAAGAAAAAACAGATGAGCAAAGGGGAAAAAAAGGAGAGAGAGACTCCAATCAAAAACACCAGGCTCCTAACTATAGAGAACAAACCAATAGTTACCAGAGGGGAGATGGGTGGGAGATAGGTGAAATAGGTGAGGAGGGTTAAGGAATGAACTTGTGATGAGCACCAGGTGTTGTATGGAAGTGCTGAATTATTGTATTGTACACCTGAGACTAATATAACACTGTATGTTAACTGGAATTTAAATAAAAACTTAAAAAAAGAAAAGAATAACAAATTACCAAAAAATATCATGTATTTTTTAAAGAATTGCAAGATGGAACTACTAACTTTGATCCCTACCTTGTACCATATACTATAGTATATGTTTATTATCATTTTATTTAATCCTCACACTAACTCTAAGAGGTAGATACTATTTAACCCCTATTTACAGGCGAGAAAACTGAGCAAGAGATTAAAGAAAGCTCCTTAGGTGATACAGCTAGCACACAACAGTCTGATTTTGAACGTACAGCTCTTTAATCTCAGAGCCCGTACCTTCAACCAGTACACTCACTGCCTACATGTAGCCTACGGTTCCATTTATATGATGATAAGATGAGCATAACTGTATTCTCTTAACATGAAGGGAATTTAAGTTATTGGTATACAACTAAATATAACCATATATATGGATATATATGGATATCTTACATTAAATAATTATTCTCAGCAAACTGTGATGTTACGTGTAAGGATAAATTATCATTTGCAGATAGAAGAGTATTGGGTACTCCTTTCTTTTTGTACCCATTCTCTCAACTCTCAAAATAAAGCATCAGCTTTTCTATTATCATATCTGTTATTCAAAGCATAAAAAGTGTCCTTAAGTCATCAGCTCAAAATTCCAAATTATCATGTCTGCACTTGAGGGTATGACCTCGAACCAAGTCAAAACTTAATGCCAAAAGTCATTCAAATTCTCACCCGAAAGGGTTAATATACTATATTATAACCACTGTTTCTTGAGTATTAATTATGTGTCAGATGTATTACATGTATTAGTCCCAATTATTATATAGTAGGGTAATACTTTGATATTGATAAGTTATTTGTTGTTCTGATCTTTTGTTTTGTTTTGTTTTCATTCTTTTTACCCATAACTTTCCCCTACCACTCAACCAGCAGCAATGGCTGTCTCTATATACTGTTCTTAGCTTAGCATTTAATATAGAGAGACAAACAAGTCTAATTCATGGCTTTCTTTTTTTTTTTAAGATTTTTATTTATTTATTTGACAGAGATAGAGAGCACAAGTAGGCAGAACGGCAGGCAAGGGATGAGGGAGAAGCAGACTCCCCACTGAGCAGGGAGCCCAAAACGGGGCTCAGTCCCAGGACCCTGGGATCATGACCTGAGCTGAGAGCAGTGGCTTAACCAACTGAGCCACCTGGGCACCCCCAAATTCATGGCTTTCAAGTACATCTACAGACATAGTTAGATGATAGATAGATAGATAGATAGATAGATAGATAGACAATAGATAGATAGATAATAGATTGATTGATTGACAGGTAATAGAGATAATATCAAAAGCCACAGTTTAGAATTACAGAAGCTAAGTGAAGTACTTGAGAAAAAAAATTTTTTTCTTCCTCTCCTTCCTTCTCTCACTCCTCTCTTTTTAAATTCTAACCATTTGGCTTTATTTATCAAGAGCTAAATCCAAGAGAATTCACAACTGAGAATTTACTCACTGGGTGACTCAAAGGAAAATAAAATATAGGATGACAGAAAAGCCTTGTTTGACTAGGTTCATATGCCTAGGATTAAGATGAAATAATAATTTTAAAATATATAATAAATATAATAATAAAATATATAATAAATATAAATAAAAATATATAATAAATATAATAAATGCTGGTGAAGATGTAGAAAAAGGGGAACCATTTGGCACTATTGGTGGGAATGGAAATTGGTGCAGCTACTATGAAAAACAGTATAGATTTTCCTCAACATATTAAAAATAGAGCAACTATGTGATCTAGCAATTCCACTTCTGGGTATTTAGCCAAAGGAATCGAAATCAGGATCTCAATGATATATTTGCACTCCTATTTATTTCAACATTACTCATAATACCTAAAGCATGGAAGCAACCCAAATCTCTATCAAAGGATGAATAAACAAAATGTGGTGTGTGTGTGTGTGTGTATGTTTGTATATATTTTATTTTATGATATGTATATCATATATATAATAATATAGTATTGTATAGACATAAAATGTATGTATGTGTGTGTATATATATATACACATTACATATGTAATTATATGCACCATATTTTCTTTATCTATTCAATGAAATGTAATTCAGTCTTTAAAAGTAAGGAAATTCTGTATACCTTAAACTTACACCATGTTATATGTTATTTATATTTTAATAAAGCCAGGAGGAAGGAAAGGAGGGAGGGAGGGAGAAAGAGAAAAAAGGAGGAAGGGAGGAAGAGGGAGGAGGGAGGCAGGCAGGCAGGCCTGATGAGAACTTGATATGAAAAAAAAAAAAAAAAAAAAAACACGAAGGAGGACACAGAATTGGAAAAAAGGGATGGTAGACCAGAACGATCTTCATTAGTTAACATAAAAGGAAAGTGAACTTCAAAACTAGAGGCTACAGAATTTCCAAAGCTATTAGAGGCAGATGCAGTAAGACCAGAAGGCAATATCTACATCTTATTAGGACAAGCTACACCTCAATAGATGCCAGCAAGGCCACCAACCAGACTGTTCCTTTACCAACAACAGCACGTTTTCATATTACATAAGCGTCTCTCAAACACAGGATCCCCCAGGAAGATGAGAAAAAAGAGGGAAGGAAAGGGGAGAAAAATCTTCAGCCGACACGAATATAAAATTTAAAGTGCAAGTTGCTGAGTTTTGTGAATTGATAACATTGATTTTATTTCTCACTGATGTGTGGGACAGACATACTCCTAACTTACATTCAGATATAAAGAAATAAAGAACAATTTTTTTTCCTTTCCCTGTATTGCAAAGGTGCAATGTTTTACCTACTATATTTACAACATGCTTCCAAGGAAAACAGTGTTATTTTCACTGTAGAAGAAACCAAGTTTCCAAACAATGAAGTAACTTACCCAACTTACAATTTCTGTGATTTAATATTAATGCTCAACTGTTTCTTTTTCCAAAGTTCATGTGCTGAATCATAGTAATTTTCTCAACGTGTTCTCAGTTCCATCCTTGCATCAGGTTGGATCCCTAGAGAGGCTATTCTCATGAGTATCTTACTCTTACATACACACAACCCTGAACATACACTATCAACGGTCCTATTCTTGGCTTCTTCCTCAGCCTTAACTCACAATTTCTGCCTCCTCACTCTTCCTTATACACTGTTGTTGTCCTCCAAGTCTAGCCCAGATCCGGAAGATGCCCTGAACTGTTAGTTTTCTGCAGCTGGGCCTGTTCCCCCAAGAACCTTAACCTACCTTTGTCAAGTGGTCCTTTCTTCTCTCTTCTCTTTTCTGTTTCTAGAGACCACCGTACCTTACATCACATTTCTGATCTCAGACATTAAAATTTTGGAAGCAAACACACACACCCGCCCTATATATGAATAATGTTGGTTGACTGTGTTAATCCAGTAAAATCTGTATGTGTTATTAAGCCATAGTGGCTTATTTAATAAAAATGTATATCCAAGGATGGTTATAGTTTTCTGTGCTTCTTAAATTTTTGTAATCGTTCAACACTTTTTTTTTTTTAAGAAATATCTCATGGGACTAGTCTCTAGTGTACATGTTTTGAAAATAATGCTATTAAAAATTATACTAATAAAGGAGAGATTTTGAGTTTTATCTCTGAGGTTTTCAATTACCTTTGCTGAAAAGAAATGTAAATCCTGAAATCATGCTAACTACTATGAATATCAGTTATTTCTGCCTTTACAACTGCCACTCCTCTTTCTTGAAAAAATCCTTGATTTTCCTTTTGGGAATCATTCCTACCCATTAAATGAATCCATCCAGTTTGGATATAGTTGATCCTATTCTCAGTTTCAAGAGCAGTCCCATGAACCAACCCAGCCAATCAACATATTTTATCCTACTAGACATAGAAATTGCCCCAGGGGTGAGCACATGATTCAAGTCAGGATGACTCTTAAATTTTTTTGCTGGAACTCTTGGGAAAGAGAAGCTCTTTTAACAAGGGCTGTTCAATTTGTAGGATATAAGCCTGAAGCTGCTGGGGGCACAGATGGAAAAGGCCAGCCTAAAAATGAAATCCCTCCAGGAAGGCAGAGCCAAGAGGTAAAAATCTTCATGAATATATTTTGAGTGACTGAGTCTAGCTGAGGGCAGACAATGGTTTGATTTTTAATTACATCAGTCAATTTTTTTTTTCCTTTCATTGAGGCCATTTGTAGTTGGGTTTCAGTCACTTATGACCCAAAAAGTCCTGATTAATGCACTGTTCTATACAGGCAGTACTGTTCACCTGGTAATAAATAGCACAGGTAGAGTGCTTAGGAGAAGTTAATTCATAATGCTTGGAAGAAGTTAATTCACTTCAAATGAATCTGGCTTTGCATCCTTTATCCTAATTCTAGAGCCAAAAAAAAAAAGAGTCACAGGATTACCAAGAAGGAAATCTCTTTCTTCTACAATCAAGCAAATGAACCCCAACTTTAGGTTTTCTGCTTCTATTTCTTTAATTTATCAAGGCCTCACAACTTTCAAAATGCTTAAATTAAGATCCATTTTCTGAGCCTCGTGAATCGTAATTAATCTTTGCAAAGCATCTAGAGATTCTTGGGTAAGAGACCAGATAAAAGACAAAGCAACATTATTAAATAATTTAATCATGATTATTCTTTCAAGGGAAAATATAAGAATGAAAATCTTCGGGGAACATGATAATCGGGGAGACAGTAATGAAGAGCTGATTAGAAAGAACCCTCCTTGTCCCTGTAAATGAGAGAATTTGCCCAGAGCTCTGGATAGATGCATAGTTCCGTGCTTCATAGCCCTTTGCTCCCCTTGGACCCACTTCCTCCACCTCCTCAGCACAAACAAACACACAAGGAGACCCCAGGGAGGAAGAGTCTTTGTGCAAATCTGAATTCAGGCTTCTGAGGAGAACATGTAATAGTTCTCCCACAATGATGGAAACGTAATGCCATGAGATGCTTCAAAACAAGGAGCTGCCTGGAAGAGATGAACATTTTTAAAAGCAGTAATCAAACAGTAGAGGAATCCCATAGATGTCAGTTCTGGCCACTCGTTAGGAGCTAGGAAAAAAAAAAATAAATGATTCGAGACAGACTGCTTACGGGATATAGACAGATTTAGAACATGACCTGCTATTTGGCGCACAGGTAAATGGCCGCTTTCCTATGAACAAGTTTAGGTGGGAAAAAGCTTCCACCTTGGCAGGTGCGTCTTTCGTAGCCCCCGTGTCAGAATTAATTCGTATGGTGCCACATCACTCCATATAAAGGTCAGGCTCTAGCGATAATGATGAAAGGACAGGTCATCTCCTAAGAATTAATGACTGGAGGGAAGGAATTGATGGTCTTTGGCTCTACCTCCAGCCATTAACCCCAGCTGGCCATTAATCCTCAGGAAATGCCCTGCACTGAGGATGTTATTGCTGTTATAAACTCTAAATGAAGGAAACTGCACAGGCGCAAACATTGGCACAAGAAATTTAACTTAATGAATGATGCATTTTGGAAAAGCATATTCAAGATAGGTCAGAGAAGTAGTTGAGCTATCCGGGACTCGGCCGGCTCGCATCCATCGGCTCCTTTTAGTTAGGTTACAACTGAAACTACAAATGATGCCAGAACTAGGCTCTGAAACTGACTGGGTTTGCATACGAGCGCCGTGATTGATATTCCGTTATTGTCAGTGTTCCTGATTAGTGCGATATAATTACAAGGTTTATTGCTTATGTCAGTGAAATTACAGAGAGAAGATTAGCAGCTAGCAGAGGGTTTTGCAGACATTTCCAAAGGTCTGTCCGCCCACTGACTAGTTGATGGAGTTGGTATTTTGCTCCCCACCAAACTATTTGTAAAAGGGAGCTGTACTATTCCACATGCCTTTCTGACTGACATTTCCAGAACTATCATCCTTATGCCTAAGGTGATAATTCCCCAAATTGGGTTTGCGTGCTGAAAAAAAAAAATCTAATCCTCATAGGCTGTTTGAAATGCCATCTCTGCAGGGACTCATCTTGAGGCAGTACTTCCAGAGTGACATGAAAGGATTAAGAGGTAAATAAAGGAATTGGGCAAACTCCAAAGTCAATTCATTCAAACAGCTACTTACAGGAAAAACAAAAACTAAAAGTAATACCACATTGGGATTAACAGTGAGAAGTAAAATTAGTTGAGGCATAATAAGAAGAGTATTAAGCAACAGAAAGAAACATCCTGGGCAAAAATGTGAGATGGTAGCTGGAATTGGGAAACAACTCAAAAATAATTCTGTTTCCTAATGGACACCATTAGATAATCTCTAGTATGTGCTAATCCCTGATATGATTCATTTGCAATCAATCAATTGGACCAGCTCTGCCCTCTCAGATAAAGTAATGAATCTGTGTGTGGAAGAAGTCTCAGATAGGTAATGTCTAAATGTCATAACATATTTTATCTGGTGTTTTCTAAATTGCTATCATCTCTAAACTTTATAGCAAGATTCAAGGAAGGCATTTTTACCCCAATTTTAAAAATAAGAAGAACTGTGACTCCGTAATTGCCCAAGACTCCATAGATAGAAAAAGAAAAAACAAAAAGTTGAACCTAGGTCTTTCTGATGCCAAAGCCCATGCCCTTCCCACTGCCTTTCTTTAGAAATGAAATGGATACATGATATATTTCATCTTAGTCTAGCCTATGATTCTCATAACACAGCTCTAAAACACATCTTTTGTCTCATTGTCCAGAGCTCCTTGAACAAGCTCCTGCCAAAACGACTTAATACCATTCCTTAACTGTGTCCCCATGATTCCTCCCATACTCACCATCATTGCCTATAGAGACTTGAGTCACCGTTCAGTGCCTATAAGCCTCCTTCAAAACAAAGCTTTTATTTGCCAATATCCAGACAAATGTCATCTTTTCATCATCTGACCACTCATGTAATATTACTTAGGTACTGACTTTTGACAGATTTTCTTCTATCACACTAATCTGTATATAGAACATATTCACCATTAAACTCTAAGTTTTTAAAATACAGATTAATTATATTTCAGCTTAGTTCTCCATCATTATAATACCTTTAAAAAGTTTGATGAGAGGTGCTTGGGTGGCTCAGTGGGTTAAGCCTCTGCCTTTGGCTCAGGTCATGATCTCAGGGTCCTGGGATCGAGCCCTGCATCGGATTCTCTGCTCAGTAGGGAGCCTGCTTCCCTCTCTCTCTTCTCTGCCTGCCTCTCTGCCTACTTGTGATCTCTGTCTGTCAAATAAATAAATAAAATCTTTAAAAAAAAGTTTGATGAACGAATGAATGCTGCTATCTCTTATCTGTAACTTTTTGATTTTCTGATCAGTATCTGTAAGACAAAGAAAGGCTCAGCATATGACCGTTCCCAGAATATTTTTTTAAGGATTTATCTATTTATTTCAGAGAGACAAAGAAAGAGAGAGAAAGCATGCACACAAGTGGAGAATGGGCAGAGGAGAAGGAAGAGAATCTCCAGCAGACCCCCCACTGAGTGCAGAGCCCAACATGGGGCTCGATCTCATGACCCCGAGATCATGACCTGAGTTGAAATCAAGAGTCAGATGTTCAACACTCAACCAACTGAGCCACCCAGACTCCCCCAGAAAATATTTTTCGAAATATTTTCTCATAGATTATTTGGCCTGTACCCTCCAAGATAAATCCTCGCATTCTGAGAAGCCCCTGAGTTCTCTGAGACTTAATAGCAATGTAAACACTGGTGTAGTCAATGATCTATATAAAAACAGTACCACAAAAATGACAAGAGGTAAAGAAGCATTTAAAGAAGCACTTGCAAAACAAAAACAAACAAACAAACAAAAAAAAACTCTTGCAAACCTAACTCAGATGATATAAGAATAAAATGATGAAGTTTTCTTTGAGGAGAACAGCAGCTGCCTTATGGAGCTCCTTGAACATATAAGAGACCCAATAAGAGGCCCCATCTTTTGATTTTGGGCCTTCTGACTCTCCAACCTATAAACATGCACCTCCAAAATGAACTCTTTGAGAAGGTATATAGGAAACACAAGAGACATCTATTTCTCTCTCAGGTAGAAAAGAGAAGTTTTAACTGTTCTTTCTTCAACCTCATTGTATGCATTTGTGTGGGTTTGTCCAGCCTTTGTCACTTTTGCCTAATGCTACATGCGTGTGACTCTCCTAATGTTTATTCTATAAGTTATGTTCTCTCTTTTATCTATAATGCTACAGAAGGATCTTTTGTTAGCAAGATTATTTTTTTCCCCAGTAGTGTCTACCCAAGGAAAATAGAATGTTCACAGAAGCACTTACCTAAGAGCATAGCAGTTTTGCCATACTAACATTTCTTTACCAATAGGTACGTAATTTCTAACATGTATGAGCGTCCCATTGATCCAGAGAATTTAAATCAAGCATCAACAATTTGGGGTGGGGGGGAAGCAGCTAATGTGGGAGAGGAGAATGAGGAAGAAAAAGAGGAGGAAAAGCAGAAAATGAAAGAGAGAGGAAGAAGGAAAACAAGTAAAGTGAGCTACTTAGAAAGAGATCAGTTTCTAGCAACAAGATTGATTTAACAGCACGAACAAAGCAATTCAGGTTCCAAGTGACCATCTTACACAGCCTACCTGTATAAGATCATAATTGCAGTATCAAATTACAGGCAAAGATGCCAATAGGCAGGGAAAGTAATTTGTCTTATTGTAATAGACTGACAAAATTATTTGAAAATTTTAGTAACAAACATTAAATAAAGGACATGGACATTTCTGTGTATGGTTTGGTAAGCTAAGTATTTTCATGTTCCCATTAATTAAAAAAAGTAAAGATAACAAGAAGTATACTGATGGTAAATTTAAATATATTTCTGTGAGGGATTTACTAAAGCCGGCATGGTCATCTGGTTAGTCATCCATTCTTAAAAGAAGATATTTTCAAAAACACTTGTGTGCTCCGACGAAGAGTCCCGTGTCACCTTTTCAGACTTGCTGATTCACTTCGGTAACTTAGTTAGAGTTGGTTCTCTTTTGGTAATAAAAAGATCCTTTTTGATGTCACGTCTCCCTTCAAATCTCCTCGGCGAAAACCTCAAAAATAATTCTTTATTCGCAAATATTTTTATAGGGCAGGCACTGTGCTAACCCTGAAATTTATGAAATTGTAGCCACTGATGTCTTCCAGAGAAATAGCAAAAGAGCTTCGTGTTCCCACCCTGTCTGGTTCAGTCTTCCTGTACGAGGAACTCCAGTCTTTCAGTAAAATGCGAGTCAGCACTATCCCACCTCTAGCAAAGAACTCCATCACTTAAAGGCTGGTCCCTAGGGAAATAAGTTCTATTTCCTCCCTTATCACACTTCAGAGAAGGAAAGCCCAGGGATGTTTCTACTGAGGTTCTCTTAGCCCCTGCCTCTCCTAGCAAACAGTGAGCGCGGTATGGTTCACTGCTTAACAAATAAAGACTCTGAAGTTCAACTCCATTTTCCTGTGAGTCTGTGTAAATCAAAATTGGGTCATAAGTGCTGCCTCCA
This sequence comes from Martes martes, assembly GCF_963455335.1. Lineage (NCBI taxonomy): Eukaryota > Metazoa > Chordata > Mammalia > Carnivora > Mustelidae > Martes > Martes martes. The sequence continues at coordinate 184,654,947 of NC_137889.1, read as the reverse complement.
ATAAAAAGCAGTAGGTCAAGAAAACCATTTCATAACTTAGTGCGAGGAAACAGTCAGACCCCCGTTACCATGGTATTTATGAGAAAAGGGAACAGAAAACAGCACAAAAAGTGTAAGACAAGATTCTTGTTAAACCAGAGGATATATTTTTTAAGATTCTGTATTTATTCATTTGAGAGAGATTGAGCATGGGGGAGGGGAGGTTCAGAGGCCGAGGAAGAAGCAGACTCCCCGCTGAGCAGGAAGCCTGATTCTGGCTGGATCCCACGACCCCAGGATTGTGACCTGAACAGAAGGCAGATGCTTACTCACTGAGCCACCCAGGCGCCCCTAAACCAGAGAGATTCTTGTGCCAACATGTTTTCGGAAGGAAAGATGTGGTATTCAGTCATGTTAATGCCTCGGAAAAGAAAGTGCTAGAACTCTTCCATGTGAGTACCCCCTGGAGGGAGGAAATGGAGCTACCTGAGGCCAGTCACATTTTGTAGGGGCAAAATTCTTGCCCTACAACATTTTATCTGGGAGGAAATCAGGTTAAAGTGAGTATATGCGGCAGCCTTCAACAGTAAAGGGTGTAAAAACAGACCTTTACCTGGCAGTTTGCAGAAGCAAACGTGTATCACGTGATTTGACAGGGCCAAGTCTGCAAATTGATTAGATGTTTCCAGGAACCAGGCAGGAGCTATAAAGGAGTCATGTAAGCTGGGTGGGAGTGGTGTAGACTATGGCCTAAAAGGCAGCCCATGTGCCCAAATTCAATTTTATAAACCCATATAGAAGACAGATGTCTCCCCTGAGGCACTGGTTTAGGATCACTGGAGTACATGATTTTCTGCAGAGAGGATAAATGGGTTTGAACTTAGGATCTCTATAGAACAAGTCCAAAAGTAACCTACTTCCCTCTTAACGGCACACCTTTTCAGAGTGGTTCTCCATAAGCTCCAGCGCCTTTAAAGTCCTAGACCCTAAGAACTCTTTGCACTGATTTGCTTTCCCTTAAAGAGAGAAGGCTCTAGAGCAGTATGGCCCATGCCACCCTATGAGTGCTACAAATACCTGATTCTTAAATACTGCTGGGTACCAGTACTTTGTGGCCCCGTCTACAAGGGCTGAGCCATTGCCTCACTGTGCTCTCAGGGAACCTCCTCTCACAGGACTATTTAAATGCATTCTCTGCTGTGAACAAGATTTCTCTGGCATCAGCCAACGGGCACATACAGGTGTGCAACGGATCTCAAAATGCTTGGGCAGGAAAGCATCTAAGGATCTGAGTAAAGGGTCTTCTTTTAGTCCCCATTCTAGACCTTTAGGCTACATTTTCCTCTCTTTTTAAAGTTTTCATTTAAATTCTAAGTAAGTTAACAGACAGTGTAATATTAGTTTCAGATGTAGAATTTAGTGATTCAACACTTCCATATAATACCCAGTGCTCTTCACAACCAGTGCCCTCCTTAATCCCCATCATTCATTCTCCTCTTTATTAAAACCTCCGCCTTGAAACTCTAGGGGCTTTTTCCTGGATTTCTTCTTACTTCTTGGTCCTTCTCTGAATCCTTCATGAGATGTTTTCCTCTTCTACCTCTTAAACATTACGGCTCCCCAGGGTTCTTTGTCCATAGCTATTCTGCAGACTCTCCTTGCATGAGAGAAAGGAGAAAAGTGATGAATCTGTATAAGAAAGGGAGAAAAACAGTTTCTGGGAGGGCTAATAAGAACCAAAGCTCATAACAGGAAATGCACCAAATGGTATTAAGAAGGAAAGGAATGAGCTTCCTGAAAAGTTGCATGGAAGATAACTGGGAATATGAAGGTTGTACATGCCAACATCTATCATTAAGCTGAAGTTATAATGTTACCATGGATTGAGTTACTACCCTGTGCCAAGCATTTCATGTTCATTATCATATATGTAATTATCAACTCAATTCTACCAGATGCTATCCCTGCTTCACTTTACAGAGGATCCGGAGAATTTGAGAGCTTAAGAAACTCTACCAAACCCCACAGGTAGAGTAGATGATGAGGATTCGTATCAGGGCCTAGCTAAAAGCAAAGCTGATTCTCTATACTACATGATAACAATGTGTCTAATAGTCAGAATTAATCTTTTTGCTTCAGTAGGTGAAACGTCTAGCAAGTGATAGCTCTGTGATTGTAGGAGGCTTCAGCACTCACATTTTTGGGAGCCTCATTAATAATCATGAAAGGAGACAAGTCTTTTCCTTCCCACACCTTTACCCTTAGATCCTCTATCTATACCAAAATTCCCTTATTCTACCCCAGTGAAGAGAGTTGGTAATATTATTGATCAAAACACAAAATTTTCATGGGAGCAGGTTTTAGAAGTGACCTGGTTAACTTTGCTTTGCAATTTTATGAATTCTGATTATCTTTCTCATCAGTCCTGCTTCCATGTGATCAACTTATCTGAGAATGGCTTGCTATTTAAATTTGGGGAAAAGTTATGAAAAGCTTGAGCCTAAGCCAGCAATGTTGGTCAACACAACGGAGAACTTTGTCTGGACTTGGGTATTATTTCTCACACGTAGTACATTTTTGATAGAAAACCCCCAAGAGAAATGAGAGGTGGTAAGATTTCCAAGTCCTACGAATGCCTCAGAATGTTGATGCTGTGTTAACGTATTTTAAAATGGCAGCATGAGTTTATATACAAGGTAAGAAAGCCAGCTAAAGTCAATAGTAGAGAGCAATTCTAAGCTGTTTCATTATGGATTTTCATATTTTAGGCCCGATGCTGAGATTGGGAATCAGTCACGCTATTTAAGACACCTCCTGCCTACAATTCTTCTACTTTCCCTGAGCTCCTTCTCCTGTGGTGCCTCTCCTCACAGGAAACTGCTGTCTCCTTCCCCTGCCAATAGAGAAGAAAGAAAGCATGGCAGGTAGTAGCAGCTTTTACTATCTTCCACCAGCTGCCCTAGAGCCAGCAAGGACCTGCTGAGTTTCCTGCACAACACAAATTAGAATTACCCAGCCTCGAGGAAGGCTGAGATGTAGGTGGAACTTGGGAAGGAAGGCCTAAGTGCTTCTGCTGGAGGAGGCAAGAGTTGTAGTTTAACCGGGAGAAAGGCTCTCTGAAGGAAAAGGTTTAGGGCAAGAGTTCAAATCGCCATGAACACTGGGCCATCGAAACTCAGAGCTTCTGTGCTGCTCTGTAAAGACCAGACCCCCACCAAAGAGCAGCTCCTTTGAAGTCTTGTTATATGTATAACAAAAGAAAAAGGCCTCTTGGAAATAGAATTCTGTAAGAACTCTTGTGACCTGGTTTTATCTGCTGTAACACCATGGTTCTGATGGGTAGGTAGGATTCCTACTGTTCCAGGTATCTACATGTATGTAACCCACATTGTTAAACTGGTGGTTTTCAAAGTCAGTGTCCAAAACAGATTTGATGATTCTAGATGTCATCTCAAAGAAAAAAATGAAAAAATCATGAATAAATGGTTAAGAAAGGAAAAATGGAGAAAAGATTTGGAGAGGATTTCTTTGGATATAACTGTGCCGTAAGCTCCACTCCAAGACCCCCAGGAAACGGATTGGGTAAGGAGGGCTGTCTCTCCTTTCACCTCAAGTCAAGTGAGAGGATGTCCAAAGGAAATCAAACTTGGAGAGTTTGAGATATGCTCCCTGGAATCTGGGGTGTGCATTAGGGTGTCAGATACAAGCCTGGGGAATCGCCAGAGGAGAGGCTGGCTAAAGCAGCCTATGTTAGCAGAGTAGAAAGCTGTGTCTAAGTAGGAACTGCACAAGACCCGACAATGTCCAGCAAAAATGTGTCTATTAGTTTCCTAGTTTCCAAGTTACCACATATTTGGTAGTTTTAGGCAATAGGAATTTTTTTCTCACATTTCTGGAAGCCAGAAGTCCAAACTCAAGGTGTCAGCAGTACTGTACTCCCTCCAAGGTCCTTCCTGTCCTCTTCCATTCTCCAGTGACTCCAGGCCTTCCTTGGCATGTGGCTGGCTAAGTCCAGTCTCTGCCTCAGTCTTCACATGACAGTCTCCTCTATGTCTCTTCTCCCTCTACCTTTCCTTATAAGGACACTTGTCATTGAAATTATGACATACTTGGATAACCCAGAATGATCACTTCTTAAGATCTTTAATTACATCTGCAAAGACAACTTTTCCAAATAAGGTCACATTCACAGGCTCCAAGGGTCAAGATACGGACATGTATTTTTCAGGGTCACCATTCAACACTGGCCCACATAGAGCTCTGCAGAAGCAAAATCTAGTTTGATTTTAAAAGGGATCTTGACAGGAGAGCTTCAGCCAGAGTGTGAAGAACAACGGAGGGTCTTTATAGAAACGTAGCCAGAAAAGCAGAGTGGATGGAAAATCAAAAGCAGGAAACATGAGAGGAGATGCTGATAGGAGTGGTCAGTGGCTGGCTTAGATGGACAGCTTCCAAAAAAATCTCATAGAATCGCCCAGAAAAAAAGTGTCAGCCTAAAGCTAGTCCAGCAAGAATAAGCACAAAACCAGCTTACTAATATCCTAGTCAATGAGACTTTTCTGCATGCCCTTTCTGCCTCTCCTTCCCCTGCTCTGAACCTAGACTGAAATCCTCAGCTAACAAATTGGGAGAAGAGAACTGGGAGTGAGACAAAGGACCACACACACCACCTTCTCCAAAGGCAAAAGCATAATCTGCAGCTGCCTCTTCCTGCGAAAGGGACTCAGGAATCTTACCTTTGAATAAATATTGAAGACTAACTCACTATATAGAGTTATAAATCCTAATTTCAAAGCCATGGCTAAATTGAACACAAGATATTATCCTATCTAAGAAGATTCAGAAAAATGCTACGACTGCCTAAAATCTCATCCAGAGGCCTAGAAAGACCTTTCTGTACTGAATACATTATAAAGAAGCAGGAGAAATTAAAATGAAACAAACAAGCAACTGAGTTTCAACTACCTTCTACAAGTCTTCATTGGTTAAGGTACCAGTTACACTCAAAAAACATTATCTGAAAGGGTTCCTTGATTCATAACTTTAAGATAACAAATGGGATTGATCTGCTCTTAGTGGAGAATTACTGCCCCATAGTTAGGAAAAGGAAAATGAGAATTAGATTCAGTTTACTCTACAGACCAATATACCCCCAATCCATTCTCCTAGGGAAGTTCCACCCTATTAGATCTGTGGAGAGATCTAGTTTGGCTTCATCCTTGTCCTGTCCCCTGAGTCATAGACTGACACCATCTGGTAGTAAGAAGGACCAGTGATTTCTATACTGGAAGCTCTGCTTCTTGCTTCTATTTCCCTGCCTTCCCTTATACACTTGATTGAACAGATTTTTAAATAATCTTGGTCAAACAATTTCAAAAGAATGCATTTTCCCCCTCTGATGTTCTGCAAAAAAATAAATTAGGGCTGCTGCTCCAGTAGCCGTGGGCAATCTGTGCTGAGCTGTATGTGCATTTCTTTGTAGCCACTTTTCCAGGGCAGTTCTCTCTGTGGGGAGTCAGTATTCTTCTGCACAAAGAGAAAGTGCTATGAGAAAGTGGGCGAAAACCCCCCCCTTTTTTTTTCTGAAAAATAATCCCTTCTTGTTTTGAATAAAATAGTAAAATATATCTTCTGTTATGCTGAAATATGGCTACCATGATCATTTCTATCCATTAAATATACCCCTGGGAGGAGCTCCACCCAAAAGAAACTCAAGGCAATGTTCACATAGTAACTTTCTTCACAGTATCATTAGATTACCTTTTTTTAAATAACTGAAAATTCAAATGGCAGACCACTACACATATGCTCATGGGCACATACAAAACAAAAGATAAGAACTTATTTCACAGAATACTCGATATCAAAAAATCACTAGAAGTTCAAAGCTGGGGAATATGGAAAATTTGGAATATCAACACCTGAGAAGCTTAACTTCAATAAATTCTTAAAAATATATTAAGAGCATTCTCTGAATATTAAAACATGGGCTCCTGGGAAGATTGCATTCAATGCTGTTAGTCAGTGACATGCTGTATGCTGCCATCCAGAAAGAAGAGGGATATCCAACTATTTCCCAACTGATTTACTATACCACGAAACAAGGAGAATCATTTGGTCATTAACCAATAATTAATTTAAGAAATACCACCTATGTGAACGGATCCTATATACCAGAATTTTATGGCACTCTATGTGCTATAATCTGACAAGACTCTCAGTGTTCCTACAAAGTCAACAAGACCAATTAATGATGTCCCTTTTCTAACTCTAGTAATTATATTGGGTAATAGTTCCACAGTCTCACTCTACATGAGGCACCTGCTAAGTGCCTAAAACACTCTGTTTTATTTAATCTTCCCAAAAAGCCAAGGAAGCGAAGTTTTCAGACAGGGGCAGAATCACAAAAAATTTCTCCTTTCCCCCTAAATCCTGGTCAAGGGCAGCTGAGTTCATTCCTCAATTTACTAAACCATTACCTCTTAGAAAAAGATGGAAGCATTAATTTATTTTTAAGGAAAGCGATTATTTCTCCAAAGGAAAATTAATTACCCTCCAAGTACCACCATCTGTTTTAATGTTTTCTAGCCTAAACTTTGAAGAGAGAGACACAGTAGCTTGAAAATGTCCCCAGTGGCAGGGCCCAAATGACCTTTGCCATTAAGAAGGCACAGCAGAATCACCCTTTCTTTAAGAAACTGAATATCAAAATGATGTTATACATGGGGTTCAGGAAGCTGCCTGTAGAGTCTACGAACACAGCACAGCTGACTTATATCTAGAGGAGGTCAAAATACTGCAGAGTTGAATGGCCCACATATACCATGATACTACAGAGATGTTACAATCAGAAGAGAACTGTCATAACAACAACAGATTCCAGAAAAGTAAGATGTTTTCATTTCATAGGAAAAATGTTTATTGACCAACAAACTTTCATTATATACTTGCTACATGCAGTCATGCTACTTAGAGAGATACAATGGTGAACAAGAAAATACGCCTGGCCCCAGGAAGCTCATAGGTTACTAAGGGAGATGGGCAATTAAACAACAAACTGTGATAAATCCTGGGATAGAAATGCGTGTGTGACACGTGCAGCACCTTCCTGTCAATATTAATAATGTTAGCTACTATTTACTGAACAGGTGCTATGTATCCAATTCTTTACCAAGCATTCTACGTAGATTCTCTCCATTTAACCCCTAATCGATCCTACAAAATAAGGGTTATTACTGTATTTCACAGAAGTGAAGGCAATAGTTCAGGTTAATACATTCAAGATTGTCCCAGTTTATACATGTTCTGCTATGTTTGATTTAAAATTGCTATTGTGGGCGCCTGGGTGGCTCAGTTGTTAAGCAACTGCCTTCAGCTCAGGTCATGATCCTGGAGTTCCGGGACCGAGACCCCCATTGGGTTCCCTGCTCGGCAGGGAGTCTGCTTCTCCCTCTGACTTATCCCCTCTCATTCTCTCTCTCCCTCTCATTCCCTCTCATTCTCTCTCTCTCTCTCTCTCAATCTCTCTCTCTCTCAAATAAATAAATAAAATCTTTAAGCAAAATAAAATTGCTATTGCTACTTAAAAAGGTGCAGAGAGATATTTGAAAACACGATTATGGCTTTAGTCAAAATCAGCTCCAATTATGTTTGCAAGCCTCAGAGCTGATATTTGACCTTAGATGTGGCTGACTTAGATCCTGGGCTCTTAACCTCCAAAATCTATATGAGCATTTTATGTGACCAGTGTTTTGGATAATTTTAATAAACCTTTTATTTAAAATAATTTTAGATTTACAAAAAAGTTGCAAAGGTAGCAGAAAGAATTCCAATATACTTCTTACCCAGTTTCAGTTTTTCCCAATGTTCTCATTTTATACTTGATAAATCTAAGGAACCAACATTTGTACGTTACTATTAACTAAACTCTAGACTTGATTCAGATTTCACCAATTTCTCCATTAATGTCTTTTTTCTGTTTGAGGATCCCACCCAGGGTACTATATTGCATTCATTTTACTTTGTTTTTTTTAGAATGGGGTTTATATATTTATTTATTTATTTGAGAGAGAGAGTGAAAGAGCGAGCGAGCAGGGGGAGGGTCAGAGGGAGAAGCAGACCCCCGATAAGCAAGAAGCCGGAGGCAAGGCTTGATCCTGGGACTCTGGATCATGACCTGAGCTGAAGGCAGCCACAACCAACTGAGCCACCCAGGCACCCCACTATACTGCATTTAGTTGTCGTGTCTCTTTAGTCTCCTCTGGGCTATGGCACTTTTTCAGACTTTCCTTATTGTTCATTATCCTGACAGTTTTAAAGAGTACTCATCAGGTATTTTGTAGGATATCCCTCAATTTTGAAGGTCCTTTTGATCTAAAATCCTGCATTAGCTCAATGTGAAGTATGTCGGTGCATATATATTACTTAGATTCAAAGAACCTTGAAAACATGTGCTGAAATATACTAAGAAATAATACGTTTATGGAGGAGAAGCACAGTGGAACTTTCTGGGGTGATGAAAGTGTTCTGTATCTTGATAGTGAGTACATGTGTACGGGCACAGTTTTGCTTCTCCAGTGCTCTGGGGTAGCAATTCCAAAACTATATGCTTTTCATTCCAGGCTTGAACAAATGAGGAAATATATTAAGGAAAATTGAACTCAGGTTTCTTGCTGTTGGGGAAGGGAGTTATAAATAAAAAGGAGGGAAAGAGGACCAGAGTGCATAAAGCAGTTTCCAAAGTTCAAATAGAAAGTGGAGATCCAACAGTCCTGACCTTCAGGTCAGATTCCACCTTAGCTCTGCATTGCTTGACGCTCACAGTGCTGATCTCAGCATATTTTGTTTGTTTGCCTTGATTAGTTGTAATACATTTTAAAAGCTGACTCTTGGTTTTGCCTGAGCAACAGGGTGGGTTTTGCTATGCAAAGGAAGGCCTGGAAGCCCACACCTACGTGCTACACTCATATTTGGCATTTGCTTAGCAACACTTGCTGCCTTTTCTAGACAGGCCATGAGCTCTCTTGTTGACCTCAGTTCTCCACTTTCACCGAACTCCTTTCTGTATTTGGCTTGTCTCCTGTCCTGGGTAAGTCATTTGGTTGGTAATCCCTAGGAAAGGCTTTAAAACTACCAGTTCAACCTTAGCTAAATGAGAAAATTTCCCTTAAAATGAGTACTGATGAGAGAATAATCACTCTAGGGGAAGGAAGGAGTAAGCCAGCGTAAGACATGCCCAGAGAGGCACTACCAATGTTTCCATAGATAGAACGTATTTGAGTCTTTGCTGGTTATATGCCTTCATTCTCCTCCGCCCTTGCCTGAATACTTCAGGTCAGAGAAGTCCTCACCAAAGAACTGGCATAAAGATAAAACGAACAGGGCGCCTGGGTGGCTCAGTCAGTTAAGTATCTGCCTTCATCTCAGTTCATGATCCTGGGTTCTGGGATCGAGCCCTGTGTTGGGCTCTCTGCTCAGAGGGGAGCCTGCTTCTCCTTCTCCCTCCGCCTGCCTCTCTGCCTGCTTGTGCTCTCTGTCTGTCTGCCTCTCTCTCCTCCTCTCTCAAATAAATAAATAAAATCTTTAAAAGAATAAATAAAACAAACAAGATTTTGTATGTCATCTGTCCTTGCTCAGGAAGGTGAATACCACAAGAAAAAAATTTTCCTCACTCAAGTGACTCTAAATTTGCAGAGTAAAAATGATTTACAGTGAAGTCATATTTCTTCTGCTGCTCTGTAAGGATCAATAGGGATGGATTCGGTGACATCTCACTGTTAAACCACCCCACCCCTCACCCCAGAGATAGGCCAATTGCTTATGAGGAAGTCTAATTAGAGTTTCCACTTCTCAGCTGACAACCTAGAAACTCCCTTCTCTATGCCCACTTCAGAATAAATGTGCTACATAAAATAGAAGAAAGGATCATTTCAGACCCCAAGCGTTCTAATGCGGAGGAATCCTGATAAAGGAAAAATGACAAGGCAGGCTGTCCTTCATGTTTCTAAATGAGTCTATGTCTGTTTCTTATGGCTATCTAGGTAGGTTTCAGATAGGCAAAGGAGGTAGATTTGGGACGAGAGACCGGAGAGAGCTGGGCTGTGCTGCCCAATTGACTGAGAATTCCAAATGCCCAGAAGACAGTCCAGTAGAAGGGGGTGAGAGAAGCATCACAAAACGATAGAGGCGAGACCCTCAGCAGGCAGTGCGGCCAGTGAGAAAGCCCCACAGTGAATCAAGAGCAAGAATGACTAATATGGGATTCCAACTTCCAATAATACGCTTTCAATAACTTGGTTCTGCTATGTGCAACTGTCTGGTATCCATGGCTGCCTTGTTAAGGAATCAATAAGAGGTGGTGTGTCTATTGCGGTCAGTGGCAACAATGGCAGGTCAGAGATAAAGGAACAACTGTAAGATAGAGCCAATGTCAAGAAGTCAGTAGACGCAGGACATTGGAGTCAGGTCGCCATCCAGCCAGAAGCCTTTTGGGAACTGACAGGAATCTTAGAAAAAGCAATAGACTTGCCACACGACAAAGAATGAGAGTTGAGCTGGTCTTACCTAAATCCTAAAGGGCAAGGTGACCCCAGTTCACATCTCAGTTACAAATTTATTATTCATTCTGTGCAACTGGTATAACCAAAGACTTATGAGCCTTATCAAGAGTTGAGATTTTCTACAGTTCTAACCATCTGCTTTCAAACATCTCTGTGCACCTTCTTATTTTTAAGCCTGAGTAGTTTGAAATCAAGCACAACAGTAAATCTCTAATGATCTACCACATTTATATTATCATCCAGGCCATCCAATCACTGCAATATGAACACAGCACTGGGCCTCCAGAGGCTCGTATTAATGCAATTAAGTAGTTAATTTTTCTCAGATGTGCACAGCTGTAGCTGTTAATATTTGAATAGTCCTCATACTGCAGTGTCCGGGAAAAATCAAAGCAGCAGTATCTAAAAAAATGTCAGGGAATGAAAAACTGAAGACACAGAGAAAAATGCCACCAGCTGAAGACAGTAAAATCTATTCTACCTGACTAGCTACAGAATCAATGCCTGTCCTGAGAGATGAACATGAATTAGTGTGTGAAGAGCTCCGTATTCAAGATTATTAAGATTACCAAGTGATAATTCATGAAACACTGAACCCAGAGTTACAGTCTTGCTCTCCTCCCAATATTAAGTTCATGCAAAGGAACTTGGTCCTTGACTTACAAGTTCAAAGATCTGCTTCTGTGCTCTGTACTTCTATCCAGCAGCAGAGGACTCTTCTACCAAACATGCAGTAAATATTTACAGAATGCCCATCATGAGAGAGACAGACCGCATGTTAAGATACAACACTAATGGGACACCTGGGTGGCTCAGTGGGTTAAAGCCTCTGCCTTCGGCTCAGGTCATGATATCGGGGTCCTGGGATCGAGCCCCGCATCAGGCTCTCTGCTCAGCGGCGAGCCTGCTTCCCTCTCTCCCTCTCGCCTACTTGTGATCTCTGTCTGTCAAATAAATAAATAAAATTTAAAAAAAAAAAGATACAACACTAATGCCGTGCAGAAAATCATCTCTGCCTTTAAGGAGCTTACAGACTTGTGGGGAAAAGACAATTACAGTTCAGGGTGCTCTCATGCGGCTAGAAGAAGGAAGGTAAGGAACCATATGCATTTCAGCGTGATTCATGCAGACTGGACCATATGAACAAAGGGAGTAATAGGAGATAAAGCTGGAGAGGCAGCCATAAACTTGATCGCGAAGAGTTCTGAAGATGAAGCTAAAGATATTGGGCTTTATTGGAAAGCCAAAGAAAGACATTGCTCGGGAGTAAGAACTCACTGGAAGGTGACAGGGCTAGAACAGGAAGACAAGGTGATCAAACAAGAAATTGTGGGAGGGACTAATGTGGTAGAATGGCAACGGAAATAAATGGACAGATAAATAACAGGATTTACCTGGGTAGATGGGAGGGCATGATATTATAGGAGGAGTCAAAAATAATGACCAGTGGCTTGAACTCAGTGGTTTGAATAAGTCATGCTACTTCCTGAGCTACAGAAAGAAAAGCAGGCTTGAACCTGAGGGTGCTGTAGAGGGGGTGAGAGAGAATTAGAGGTGCATGACATTGAAGAAGAAATGTCCATGAGGCAGCAGGGTGTTTCATTAACTAGGATCTTTATGGTTAAAAGTGACAGATTTTAATCAAGCTAGCTTTAACAAAGAGCATGCTTTATTATAAATGTGCAGGGATAGGGATGTAACTGTACCTCGGTAACCAGAAGATGCAGGGAACTAATGCCTTGAGGACACTATTGTCATTTCTCAACCTGTCCCTCTCTATTTCTTACTTAAAAAAATTTTTTTTAAGAATTATTATTATTGATAAAAAAAAGAATTATTATTGAGATAAAATTCACATAAAAGAAAGTTCACCATCTCCAATTTACAGACTGGCCTTCTCTGCTTATTTGGTCTACAGAAGAGTACACATGGCGGCCTGCAACTCCTAGGCAAGGAGAGGTACCTGCAAGGAGAGGTTATTCAGAACTGAGGGAACCTAAGATAACACTGATGCATGTGACCTGTGCAGGATCTCAAAGAGAGGTTGTCCTCGCCCCAAGTCTCAAACCCAGATATCCCCGGGCACAAATTTATTGGCCAAACTTGGAACAAGCATTCATTCCTAGATAAAACATGTCACAGGGAAGGATCCCACAATAACCCAACTTCAGCATATGAATAGAAAGGGTGGGCCATTCCTTTAAAAAAAAAATGGGTGCTTATCAGATAACCCCCCTTAGAGCTTTATTACAGACATCTAAGTCTAATATCTGGAGAGAGGTCAGCTTTGGGATCCACCAACATAAGGATGGTAATGGTGTCATGAGAGGAGCTAGAGATCATTTAAGAGGAAAACATACACCTACAGAGGGAATAGAAGGCCAAATTTCTTTAAGGCCAAACCTTGAAGGTCTAACATTAATGACAACGGGCAGAATAAAAATTGCCTTGACAGAGACTGAAAAAGAATTACCAAAGGCACAAGAGGTAGACAAAAAAAAAGTATGCAGAAGGTATATTGTCATAAAGCCAGGGAAGAAAAGGGTTCAAGATAAGACTCTGCAAATATATGTTGCAGACAAGTCAAACATCCTCTGGCGTGAACAAGAAGAGATCTTTGGGAGCTAAAACAAGAGCAATTTCAACAGAGCTGCAGGCCATGAGCAAGACTGGTAAGTGTGGAGGCGGGAGTGGAAGGTGAGAATATGGTGCCCACGTGTCGCTGTCATACACCAGAGGAAACTGGAAGCTTCTTGAATGCACAGAAAATTATTTTCTTGTATGCAGAAATGTGATTAGCGAGATTTGCCACAGCTCTGTGATTGTTTTTATTTACAGTTTTTGACACTTTGAATCATGAATTCTGGTTCTGTACCATGTTTTATGCAAATAAGAACTTCCCAGGCTTATGTTCATCATGAATATAGATTGTTTTCTACCAAGGCAGGATGAACTATAGAAAAAGCACTATGTGTAGGAAAATCATAAAATGTCATTAAAAGAAATCATAATACTTCATATTACTCTAATGTGTTATAATTCTCAATGCATTTTTCTTTTATATCTAATTTCATAAGCTGTTTCTAAGTGAACAAGCACTCCTTCCTTCTAAGCAACTAAATTGCCCTAAATACCATGAGTTATTCCTGTGACATCAACCCACTGACAAGACAGGACCCCTCACCACATGACAGCTACTGAGGGGTAGAGTTTGCTAGAAACAGTTTATTCAGAGAAGGCTCACATTTTCTCCAGTAACAAACTTCTGTCTCTATGCAACAAGTACAATAAACCAAAATGCTGAATTAGAGTTTGGGTTTTTTTTTTTTCTTTCTTTTTTCTCTTTTTTAAATTTTGTATTTATTTATTTGAGAGAAAGAGTGAGCTAGAGAGAGAGCCCAAGCCAGGAGAGAGGCAGAGGGAGAGAGAGAAGCAGGCTCCCCACTGAGCACAGAGCCTGACGTGGGGCTTGATCCCGGGGTTCTGGGATGACGCCCCAGCCAAAGGCAGACGCCAACCAACCGAGCCACCCACGCACCCCTGATTTGGGGCTTATAAAATTCAGAGTTTGACTCCTCAAAATTGTTTTATGACCTAATAATTTTAAATGTCATAACACTATCACTTTCTGGTGACTGCAGGATTAAGTTTCTCAGACAGTCTTGGCTACGATGATAAAGGATAAGTAGAAAGCAAGTTGAAAAATAAAAATGTTCCCCAGCACAAAGTCCAGTTTACCCAAACCTAGAATATCCAAATTCCCTAATGGGATCCTCAAGACCTTCTAAGACTGGTAGACTAGAAGTGATGAATAACTGGGGAAAAAAAATCCTCTCTCAAGAGTCACACAAAAATCCTATCAACCCAGTACAATTCATTTACCCTTTTAGTGCAAGCCTAATATGCAAATGCTCAGAGGCTCAATTTTCTACCACTTCAAAGGTGATGGCATCCACAGTAATAGAAATTTCTGCCTAGATCAAGTTATTTCAGTAGTAGCTAATTTTTCTCCATCACCAAAGTTAACCCTAATGCAGGAGGTTAAATACGTTTTATTTGAAATTAAAAATTTCATTGTCTTATATACAGTCTCATATTAAGAAATAAATGAGTTCAAGTCAGATTATTAACTATCCTGAGACCAATTTTGTCTGAGATATTAAATCTGTCAGAGAATTCTGTCTTCAACCTAGTCAAGTCCCTTGAAGTAAACAGGATTAGTAGTGCATCACTGAGGTAGCAGAGAGGTATTTCCAGTCGTCATATAAAGAGTTTAAGTATATACTTAACAGGTAACATGAGGCCTTGGGCATAAGTCAAATTATTGTACTTTGTGCAAAGTCAAGTATTTTGCCCTTTGAGAAACAGTAACAATAAAAATGCAGTTGAACACAAAGACTGCTGTACTTTTGTGGATTTGAAGTTAATGTAACATTGAATCCAGGCCATACGATGCCTTGAAGTAAACAGACTCATTTTTGCTTTTTTTTTTTTTTTTCTGAATGGTGTACATGCTTCCAATCCTACAGATGTCCAATATCCCTCTGTTCTCCAGACTGTGTCCCAGAGGCATAAACAATTCAGAGAAATTAGTTCATTCATGTCCAAGATAATGACCACGGTAGATTTATTATCTTAGCAGCGATGATAATTGCCTCTCAATTTATTTTAAGGCTAGTATCCCTGAGAACTTGTATAATTGGCAGCAGAGAATTTCCATCGCTGCAGTCCTTTGGCATTACTAATAATGTGAGTACTTAACATTTGACACATACCCAGAGGGTTCTGAACAATGCGGGGAAAGTGTAGACAATCCTGTAGGGAAGAACTTGTGACATGAGTGCAAGGTTAGTTGAGTTTTTCCTTGTGAATACAAGGAGTTTTAAATACAGGCAGAAGCCCTGAGTCCCTTTATGAAAAACTGGGCTATGGTATGGCCTGATGGTGTGGGTAAAATGGAGAAAAGGAGAGAAAGGGGGGGAAAAAAAAAAAAAAGGAGAAGAGGTTCTCTCCAAGAGTGGCCTGGAGAGGCTCTACAAATACACAAAATGGGAGTGTGTACTGAGGTAAGTATCAGGATGCTCCATAGAAGACCTGCATTTGCATCTATTGGACCAGGTAAGCAAAGACATAAAGGTAGGGTAATTTTGGAGAAAAACAAGTAGTCTAAATGGATTGCTGTGGAAGAGACATTGTCTTCTTTCTTCTTAGTGGATGATAAGCAAATCACCACCAGATTTCAAAGATCCTTAAATTACTTTGATTCACAAGCAGTGGGGAGGCAAGGAGTACTTTTGAGCAGAAGAGCAACGGAATCACAGCTCAGTTCCACCAAGAGAGGCATAGATGGTAAAAGACTGCTGAAGAAGATTTGAAAGTGAACAGAAGCTCATTTTAGGATATGCTAAATTGAGGGTGGTTTTTAAGGAATTTTTCACACCCTTAAAAATATGGCTTTATGAAAAAAGTTCTGATCAAGAGCTTATAAAGCTTTCAGCAATTTGCTTTCACCTGAGCAAAATGTAAATTCTGGTTCTGGTCTACTAGAAGTTTCCTTCTTCAGTCTGCTCAAGCAAAAATCAACTCAACTGAAAAGAAGACAAAGAAGAAGAGGAAGAGGAAGAGAAAAGAGAAGGAAGAGGAGGAAATTGGCTACTTGGCTGAACTGACCAATCAATTAATTCAAAACAGTCAAACAAGCAGTACCATTCAATCTAGAGACATCTCTTCAGGTCCATAAAAAAAGTAGGGTCAAGACCTCTTCTCCCAAGGTTACTATTCTAAAAGATGAAATAATGCTTTTATCAAACAATTAGATATCTCAGCACAATCAACTACTGATTGTATCCCAGATTCCTGAGAGAACCGCATCATAAAAAGTGGCCCTTTGTAAGTTGTCAAAGGCAAGGACATGGTGGCTTAATATCTTTTTTGATAACCATAGTGGTCATTAATGCATGCTTTACAAAATGAAATGCTTTCATCTTTCTTATTTTCTAAGGAAATAAAAATTTATAGCAAAGAGATGGTCGAATCTTTTTTTTAGGATAAATGCATCCATTTAATGATTCAGGAAGAGATTTTGATATTATTTCTTTTTTTTTTCCCAAAGATTTTATTTATTTATTTATTTGACAGACAGAGATCACAAGTAGGGAGAGAGGCGGGCAGAGAGAGAGGAGGAAGCAGGCTCCCTGCTGAGCAGAGAGCCTGATGCGGGGCTCGATCCCAGGATCCTGGGATCATGACCTGAGCTGAAGGCAGAGGCTTAACCCACTGAGCCACCCAGGCACCCTTGATATTATTTCTTAAAAGGGTTGGTAGTATGAGGGATTCTTCCATCACATATTTCCTGATTCCTATAAGCAACAAGGTTTTAAAATATCACACTTCCAAAAGCAAAATCCTTAATGCCAGGTTGAGGAGGCAAATTCTTCTCTGATTTTAAAAAGACTGTGGGAACTTGAAGTAGGGACATAAAACCCTCACTTCCTTAATAGTAAGAAAATATTTCTTTCCCAGAAATACTAAAGCCATGCTCAGACCTTGTGTTTGTTCTTCTTTATGTCAATTTTATTTTTTAAGATGTAACAGATTATCTTTCCTTTTCTTTTTTCCAGGTAATTGGAAGTGTGAGGTATGTTTTAATTGAATAAGTGATACCCAGTAGGAAGAAAACCTTGTTCTGGTGAAGCTTGTTATGGATTTAGTGTCAAACGCTACAGTTCTGGAGTAAAACTGCTCCTTTAATTAATGGTTTCCATCTCAAAATCAGAAAATACTAGTAATTTTTTTAAAGTCACAACTACTCTTTAGAAACTGATGCTTTAGAAAGGCAGTAGAGAGAATTAGGTTTCAACAATGTAACCAGAGTTTCAGTTCAGGGCTTTGTTTTAGCCAGCAGAAAACTTACTTATTGAAAAAGGAATATGGATGTCTTTAAGCAATTCTTAGATTCCACTGTTTGCCAAGACCTTACCAGCCCCAACATTCCCCATTATGTTCTATTCAGCCACGTCACAAATATTTTTATTTACTGCCTATTACTAAGGCATTTTAGCTTTTGGCTTCTAATGTTGTTCAATTTTAGAACCAACTGAATCCAGATGATCTGATCTCCAAAAATTTATTTCATAAGTCTGATTTTCTGAGTACAGAAAGAGAAGTACTACAAGAAAAGATTAAGCTGTCTTTTAAGTTACTTTATTAGGAGCATATTATTTTATATGCATGTGTGTGTGTGAATTGAAAACTACATTTTTCTTCATTGCTTCTCCATTGCCAGAAGATATTTTGTCAACCCATAGACAAAGTTGTAGACATAATCATTACTGTACTAGCTTGATTTTAGGTAAAGTTAACACATACATATTTGAGTTATTTCTTTAAGTAGGTATAGATTACTAGGATATCCAGTTTATGAATCTGTAGAACATGAACAGAGTTATACAAAACCTCTAGGAATTAATTCCAAAAATTCTCAGAACATGAATTAGTAGAATTAATCCTGAACCATCTGAGCCAAGAGATAAGAGTCCCTTGGAACAGGGCCATTTCTTTAGGGTCAATGTTGAATACTCCTTGGCTGGACCAAAGTTTTGTTTAGAGTAGGTACAAAATAAATAAGTGTTAAAAAGAAAATTGAATGAGTCAATGAATGAGCAGGGCCTCCTTTTGCTCTGTCTCTGATCAGCCGCATTGCAATTCACTGCACCTCTTCGGGGGTGCAAACTAGACTCCTTGGGTAAATATCCCATGGTCAGATTTTGTTTGGCAAAGCAATATTTTTGGTTTTAACACCTTTAGAGGAGACGTGAATTCTTTGGTTCTCTATAGAATTCACCACTCCCTGCTGTTGCAAAACTCAATGGTTTCCCCAATTAGTTTACCTGCCTGGTCCCAGAATTCATCTGGGTTGGAAAGCTAAGTTTACCTAATACTCTTATTTTTGAAAAGCAAAATGAAATTGAACTACATTGTTATTGAGAAAGGAAGAATATTTAATATTTCTTGGCATTGCATCAAAAAAATAAAATCCCGATACTAATAATTGAATTACTTTATGAATTGAACCGTACAAGTAGCAGAAATAAAGTATCTTTTTTTTCTTTAACAAAAAACTACATCCAGAATTGCCTTGTTACATGATGGAGTTTTATCTCTTACTCATGAAACTGTACGTAGCTTTATTAACAATTTTTGTGTATAAACCATAGATGGCAGTATTTCAACTATAGAGTTTAAGATAGTCTATGTGTGGTATACTTTGAGGGTATGCCCATGGATAACTTCTAAATATTTTGTCATTTTGGAGGCACATGGCAAAATTCTTGTAGCTGAAATGAACTGCTAGGAAATTATAACTTATTGTGAATTTCTACCAATAAAAAAATGTAAGTTGCATTCCCATAGCAACAAAGAGATCATCAAGTAGTTACTAATATTTTTAATACATGACATCAAAGAATTATAAATAGTATTTCATACTATTTTATTAAAGGCACAACAACAAAAAATTCCCATCATCTTTACCTACATATTCATGTATAAACACTACTAATATTTCAAGCCTTGCTTACCTTATTTGTTAACTATTTATATTTAAGCAGAGCAAGTAAAAAATTTTCCATAAAAAGTATATATTTCATATTTATGCACATCAATAAAATTTTTCAGATAAAGAGACACAGTGCTGAAGTTTTAAAATCTGTTTATATTTAATAAACCATTTAATTTTCTTACCATTCACATTAACTGACTTCATGTATTTGACCCTGGTAAATTATATGAAAAAAATTACTATCTTAAAACGGATCACACATGGATTTGAATATCCACAGTTACAAAGAAAACATGGAACAGACTCATCGGCATGAGTCTCCTTAGTTGATACAGTGTCCCTTACCAAAAAAATGCATTATTAATGCTGAAACAATTAAATTTCAGAAACATCAACCAAATTGCAGCTATAAAACACTTAGCATGAAAGCCTCTAATTACTTATTTTCTTTGTAACAACATCTAGAACAATACAGGAGTACACAAAGCAGGGGATGGGCTGGGGATGAACCCATTGTCTCTATAATTAAAGTTCCAGGCAGAGCACTGTCAGGAACATATTTATGACACAAGCCTACTGGTCCACAGACTTTGAGTACAATGAACCACACTGCACACCCTGTTGTTCTCTTTTGGCATTGACTTAGCTCTTACTTCTCGGTTTGATAAAGGGGTTCATGGTCTCCTGGCTGAGCGTGGTGGAAGCTGAATGCTGTAAGACAACTGGAACCCATTTATCACGGGGCAGAAGCGTCTCCTGCTAATGGAAATGGCAGATGTCCAGGCCTACCCTTCCAGTAATAGGAGTAACTAATTTTTGTCAGCTACAAGGTGTTGAGCATGATAGTATTGTTTAGACTTGTTTGTTTTAATAGTGGCTCCTTCTCTGTTGTGCTAATATACTGCAGCAAGTCTTCCCGAAAAAGATAATTGTGAAAAGTTTCTGGATTTCAAAAAAAAAAAAAAAGATGAGCACGTCACTTAAAATAATGCAGGGAGAAAAATGTGTAAAGGGAATTCAGAGAGAGAGAAATCTTGTAAATAGGAAGGAGATATAAATATTTTCAATATATTAGAGTGAAAAAAATGAGTGGGCTCTGTAGTCTCATTGGTCAGAGTTTGAAATCCCATCCATTTTTCTAACTATATCAACTTTGGCTAGCTAATTTTTGTGTGCTTGTTTTGGTTTGGTTTGGTTTTGGTCTTGGTTTCGTAACATAAACTGTAAAAACAAAAGCAGATTGCTGCGAGAATTAAACTAGGTATCAGAGAGCACAGCGCCTGACACATAGTTGGCATAGCTGGTACTTTTTGAGACAGCCCTCCCTGCCACCACTTCAAATAGTTATCTTCTGTCTGCCTCAACTTAATATATTATTTTAAGCTTCCCAGGTGTCACAGAGAGAGGGAGGAAGCACTATCCTACTTTCTCCATTGAAAAATGGTGTATAAATGAATAGCAATAGGAAATTCTCTGGCCCATACAAACTACCTGGCTTGAGCCTAGGTTGTGTCCACTGCTGAGAGTCAGATATGTCTGGCCATGTCTAATGGAGCATACAGGTGGACCAATCACCCAAAAAACAAATAATCAAGTCAAAAAATGGGCAGAAGACATGAACAGACACTTCTCCAAAGAAGACATACAAATGGCTAACAGACACACGAAAAAATGTTCATCATCATTAGCCATCAGGGAAATTCAAATCAAAACCACACTGAGATACCACCTTACACCAGTTAGAATGGCAAAAATTGACAAGACAAGAAACAACAAATGTTGGAGAAGCTGTGGAGAAAGGGAAACCCTCTTACACTGTTGGTGGAAACACAAGCTGGTACAGCCACTCTGGAAAACAGTGTGGAGTTTCCTTAAAAAGTTAAAAATAGGGCTACCCTATGGCCCAGGAATTGCACTACTGAGAATTTACCCCAAAGATATAGATATAGTGAAAAGAAGAGCTATATGCGTCCCAATGTTCATAGCAGCAATGTCCACACTCACCAAACTGTGGAAGAAGGAGAAATGTCCTTCAAAAGCTGAATGGGTAAAGAAGATATGGTCCATATATACAATAGAATATCACTCAGCCTTCAGAAAGGATGAATACCCAGCTTTCTATCAACATGCATGAGACTGGAGGAGATTATGCTGAGTGAAATAAGTCAAGCAGAGAAAGTCAATTATCATATGGTTTCACTTATTTGTAGAACATAAGGAATAGCATGGAGGACACTAGGAGACAGAAGGAAAAATGAAGGGGGGTTGCAATCAGAGGGGGAGACGACCCATAACAGACTGTGGACTCTGAGAAACAAATGAGGGGTTTAGAGGCGAGGGAGAGTAGGGGGATGGGTTGGCCTGATGATGGTTATTAAGAAGGGCACAGATTACATGGAGCATTGGGTGTTATATGCAAACAATGAATCTTTGAACACTACATCACAAACTAATGATGTACTGTATGGTGACTAACATAACATTATATATATTTTATATATATTTATATATATAATATATATATAATAGATATAATAGGTATAAATATATAATATATAATATATTATATATTATATATATCATATATATAATATAAATATAAATATTTATATAATATATATAATATATATATATTTGTATGGGAGTTAGAAGCCTCATTGCTGAGGCTACGGTGAGTCTGGAGATGAATAGTCACTGTGACTTGGTAAAGGAGGTTTGTCAAGTCAACCTGCATGGGGGCTGAAAAAACTCATGGATGGTCAATCATTTATTGCAGGGGAACAGAGAGGAAGGCATGACGAACTGACTTGCTAACAGAGCCAGGGATAGGAACGTTGATTCATTGTAGCTTCGATGACACCTGTCTGTGTTCTGGACCCAGGAACACGTTTGGGTTCTAATTTAGAGAGAAAAAAATATGTAAGTAAAAATTGCAAGGGTTTTTCACATTGCAAAATTCTGATGAACAAGAACAACCTGCCAAAAACTCTGAAACAATCTAACAGAGAGAACAGAGACATTCCCTCCCAACTCACTAAGGATTCTGCGCAATTTGGGCACTCCGAGGCCTGGAGGACGTCAGTCACAGAGCCTGACCACGCAGGGGCAGCAGCCTTCTGAGACCCTGGGGTCTGGCAGAAAAGCACAGAGCGGCACAAGAGGGCAGTGGCGTCAGGTTGAAGACTTCGCCTTTGCCTGGAGCTTAAGTAGTAAAGGCTAGAGCAAGAAATGATTAATTCTGCCTGATCGTTGTTGTTATTGTGGCCCCAATTCCAGCCCCCGGTTGGTGAAGGCTGGGCAAACTGGAGTTATAACTGCACATAATAATCATGTGCTTCAAGCTTGATATTATATCCCTTGTCAGTTCGCCCTTTCTTTACTCACTCTAATTCTCCCCCTTCCCCAAAAAAGGGAGCAAAAGCAAAGTGAAATAATTGAGGGTTTCTATGTTTTTAATTTTCTGTTTATATGACTAATTAAACTTCAAACTGTTCATCTCAAGTAACCCAAACACTGTTGGGGTTGTTATTTATCATCATAGAATTGTGTTTGTTTTTTGCTTTTTTTTTTTTCAAGTCAGGTATTCAGTCTATTTTATTCAGCAAAGAATCTGAATTACCAAGAAAAACAGAGTGGCTTGCAAAGTATTTTACTAGTGAGAAGAGTATAACCCACACTTTTCTGATCATCATCCAGCAAGCTGTCAACCGAACAATACAGCTTTTCAAAATGAGTAATTTTAAGCAGGAGCTTAAAACTCAGCAATTAGTTCTTTCTGGTAGGGTTTTGTTTATTAACGTTGAAGGTGCAAACTCTGGTAACATATTACCTTTTACATTACACTTATTTTTACAGTCTCCCTCATTCACTCTAACAAATCTTGCATGTGAAGGATATAAGAACACAAGTACTTCAGCTGCCTTCGGATTTCTCCTGCCTTATGTTTTATTCAGTCAATCAACTTGGCTGACATTCTGTATTCCTAAAATACAAAGATGTACAGTGATCTCGCAGGCAGCTAAGAAGGGCACACACACCCTCTAAGCCCCAGAATATATCAAGGAAGAACTGACTTGCACCAAAAAGCCTCACATCCTTTACGTCCTTTAAAGTCATAGGGTGACATTTCTCATAGTATCAAAAGCCCTTAGAAGATGCTGAATTAGCAGCACAACTTAATGAGGATTAGGCTAATTTGACAGAAGATGTAGGATATCTTCTCCATACCTCCTCACTTTAATTTTAATCTGATATCCGGTAGCTAAAGGTAAAGGAGTGAGTGACCTTTACCAGCAGCTCTGAGTCACCAAGCTGACAGAGCAGAATTGCTCTTTTTCAGACATCAGAGTAACCACAATGCATGATGTTGATAGGGGTCAGATTGCCCAAGATATATATTTTCATTCACCTCCTTGGAGACTGGACCTGACAAAACTCTAATAGCTTATTGAGTTCTAAAAGACAATGACATACTGGGTATTTTCAAGCACTTTTATTTTTCTTCCTTTCCATGACTGTCTAGAAAAGAAAGCCCATTATCGCACAAAATAATAATGCTGCCACATTTCAAAATAATTTTTTCATAGCACATAATTTTATAATACGGTGTGTCCCTTCCTCTATGTTGCAAATACATATAAAGGATACAGTTGCTTTTCCGCAAGTTTAACTAGAATCTATCTGGAGCTCATTCTATAGAAACAGGCATCATGAATCTAGATCAGGATCCAGCAAACTTTTTCTGTAAAGGACCAGAGAGTAGATAGTTTTAGCTGTGTAGGCCATAATGTCTCTATCCAACTACTCAACTCTGTTCTTGGAGCATGAAAGCAACCATACACATTATATTAACAAATAGGTTCAGCTTTCTTCCAACAAGACTGTATTTTGGACACTAAAACTTGATTTTATGTAATATTCACATATCATGTAATATTCTTTTATTTTTTCTCAGCATTTTGATATTATGAAAACCATTCTTAACTCAGTACAAAAACAGGGGGTTGGCCAGATTTAGTCTACGGATATAACCTAGCTATCAAGTTTTAAAAAAGATATTCTGAACCTTCATCTTTCAAATTCTCTAAGCTTTTGATAACATTTAATGATTCAACATTTGAGTATTTGTAGAACTTTTCAACCTACTGACACTTAGGGCCTAGAAGAACACCAGGTCTGTCTCAACTTTAAGGTGCTTATGAATCACCCAGAACTCCTAAAAATGCAGATTCTCATGCAGCGAGTCTGGGGTAGGACCCAGATCCTGCATTCCTTAGAAGTTCCCCAAAAGCAAATGCCCAAACTTTTGGTCCCTGATCCATACATTGAGTGCTAAGACTTAATTCAACCAAATGCTCTAAGGAAAGGCAATTCAATCAAATAAGGACTTACTGAAAACCAACTATGTGCTAGATGCCAAAAGAGCTTCAGAAAAATATAAGACAGCTTACAATTTAGATAAATACACATGAAACAGCAATAAATAAAGAAGGCTAAATTGAGGAGATTTTTAAGGGACAAGGGAGCTCAGAGAAACAGAATGATGAATAAAATCCAGGAAAGCACAAGAGAATAGATAACCACAAAGAATGACCTGAACCACAAAGAATGAGTAGTAAAAGAGAGAAAGGGAAAGCTTAAGACAACATTAGCAAAGGTAACTGGTGGGTCTAGAGTGTCTGGCAAAGAAATAGTTGTGGGAAGCCAACTGGTTGGAAGGGGTGGTATCTGAAGTCATTACTTGGATTATATGTTTATTTTGGGAGGCTTGGGGAACTGTTAATGGAAATGGAGAGGAGGTTTGCCAACCCCCCCAATAAGACATCTCTTGGTGCTTCTCTAGAGGCACCTCACAGCTAATCTCCTAAAGGTTTGGCCTCTTGCAGAGTATTCCTTTAGGAACATGATTAGTTATCCTATATTATTACGGTTGAGTTACAGTAGAAGCCAAGACTTCAGCCATTTACTGTGGGAAATGACATACTTCAACTTTTCAGTGCTAAGTATATTTATCAGGGCTGCCTCTCCTAATAGGAAGGGATTTAAGTATTGCTCTCTGTCATTTAAGCAAATTTTTGCCTGACATCCCACTTTTAGAAACTGCTTATTTTAAATTAAGACCATGTCTTTCAAATTTGGAATACACAGCAGTATACAGAAAGTACAGAAAGTTACATGGGAAAAAAAAAATGGTGCCTCTTCCTGGCATGTCAATTGCATTGATTTAGTGAAAGTAAAAGTTTAAACAATTTTTTTTTAAAGTTTAAACAATTTAACTACAACCCAAAATGTTATTTTTATAGTAAACAAACATGGATATGTTAGGAAATAGAATGCAAAAGCCATATGATTTCTTTTTAAATGATAAATCAAAGTCTTTTAAAGAAATGTGGGGCTTGAACATAAAGCTTTAGGCTCCACTTTGAGACACTGTGAGGGTGTAAATTCACTCCCTCAACCTTCAGGAGTTTTTTGGTAAAAAAACCTCTGAAAAGGTTTGGATTGATGTCCACCTCTGAGTACTACATAAGCAGCTGAAGATAAGGAACAAGAACACAGATAACAATTTAGCTAGATCTCAAAAAAAATCCTGTGAGTGAAAAAGGCGTGAAGTGAAAGTGAATGAAATTAGTACATAGTGTATCATTTACATAAATTAAAATATATTCAAATAAAAAATACATAATCTACAAAAATGCAAATGAAAGGACACATGTTTAATACACTAAAGTGGGTACTACTGAAGTACGGGAAATGGAAATGTTAAAAGACTAAACAAATAAGTAACAGAAAAAGACCTTGCATGTGTAATGAATTAAATATTACAATTAAATCAAACCTCTGCACTTGAGGCTCAAAAACTAGTGGGCTACGTCATCTGCAATTATGAAGCTTTTCTTTTTAATTGAAGGTAGTTTTAGATATCTGCCATTAAATATTCATTAAAAGCTAGGTAAGTATTATCAGAGAAAGTTGTGAGAATCTGAAAAGATAGCACCAGGAAAAAAGAAAAAGAGAAGAAAGAGGAAAAGAGAGGACACAACAAAATTACTAGAACTTATTTTGAACCTAAATTTTTCCATGTATATGGCTAAGTCTTTCCTGTGCATGATCTGAGATAAATTCTGTTATTATCTCCAGTTGACAGATGAGGAAACTGAGGCTTAGTTAGAGAGGCCACAGAGGAAACTGAAGATCACCCAGTGCAAGGGGAAGTTTTAAAACTCCAATCTGGGCGCCTAGGTGGCTCAGTGGGTTAAGCCTCTGCCTTCGGCTCAGGTCATGATCCCAGGGTCCTAGGATCAAGCCCCACATCGGGTTCTCTGCTCTGCAGGGAGCCTGCTTCCTCCTCTCTCTCTGCCTGCCTCTCTGCCTACTTGTGATCTCTGTCTGTCAAATAAATAAATAAAATCTTAAAAAAAAAAAAAAAAAAAAAACCTCCAATCTGTCTGCCCCATGATCCAAACTCCTAAACACTGCTGAACACTGATTAGTGCGGGAATTATCTCCAAGGTCTCCACCAGGGTGGATATATGGACCCAGAATAGGGAGAGGATTGCTAAAGGAGGGCACATAGAAGGGATATGGAGGGAGACAGTGGGAAGGCACTGAGAAAATAACGCGTCTCACACCTTTGTCCTTAGCCAGTCTTGAAGTTTATGATGGCTTTTCAAGTTCAGCTATAATTCATATACAGTTACTTATCATTATTATTTCTTCAGTGCATTCATACCAAACATTTTTACAGCAACCCCTCTTTAAAAAAGAAAATTGAGGGGTGCCTAGGTGGTCCTATCGGTTAAGTTCTGCCTTCAGCTCAGGTCCTGATCCTGGAGTCCTGGGATCCAGTCCCCTGTCAGGGTCCCTACTCGGCAGGGAGTCTGCTTCTCCCTCTCCCTCTGCCCCTCCAACCTGCTTGTGCTCTCTATTGCTCTCCCACTGTCAAATAAATAAATAAATAAAATCTTTTTAACAAATGAATTTGAGACCATGTGAGAAAAACCTTGGTTATTTAATTGAGAAAATAGGTTGTTTTTGCTGTTTTCATGGGTATTTTTTAAGAACAAGGGCTTGAGGCTAATAGTCAAAGTTCGGGGTGCCTAGCCTATAGTTTCACTGTTTATAATCGCTCCTTAAGCTTGGAAAAATAGCTTAGTGTCTATACTTCCATTCCTTAAAATTCTTAAGCAGAGAAATTATAATCACTTGTTAAGAGAAGGAAAGGATCAAAGAGTAAGTGTTTGTATGGTGCTTTGAGGAAGAAAGCGTTGTGTATTAACACTCTCTGCCCAGAGCTCCGGCAGTGCTTACTTCTCTCCCATTCTAACTATGCCAACCTCAACCCCTGATGCGGAATTTCAATTCCTTGTTCATAACGACAGCCACTTCCGAGAATCTACCTGAAAGACCACCATGAGGTCTCTCCGTATTTCAAGAGAATCGGTAGTGTTTTCACTGGTTGTGATGTAGCTTCGGTCACAGGGCAGTGGCATAGGATTCAGCAGAGCACTTAATTAAGTCAGGCATGCGTCTCCATTTAAATTCAGTTTGTGGGTTTCTGCTTTATCTATGTTAATAATCACATCAGTTGGTCCTTATAAAGAATGCTTTATTGAAACCTCTCCAGCATGCTCATCAAACAATTTTGGCTTGAATGTGGGGTGGTGTTTTTTTGGAAAGGAGAGTCATTCTTCTGTTTCTGTTTTTGTTGCTAATGAGCACCATTTGATATCCAAATGCCACATGTGTTTTTTAATTCTTTTGGGAAAAAAAAATTTACATTGCCTAGAATAAATGGTATAGAACTCCTTAGGATTTGAGAACTGCTAAAAAATATCTGATTTAGAAAGCCTAACTTTCTAAACTTGAAGAAGAACAGTATCTAGCAATGAACAAAGGAAGGGTAGCAAAATACTGTTTTTTCAAGTTGTTTAAAATCTTTGACACAAATCTTAAAAAATCATATTTTTTTATATTTCTATGCTAGAAAGAAATATAAGGCACATTTAAAATTCTTTAATTGATGGTGACATTTTATTCACGGTGTGTCTATGATTTACTTAAAAAATTTCAGACTTCTTAGAGTAAAAACATGAACTAAAGGCCAGCATATACTCAAAACAAAATAAGTTCTATTTTTTAACAATATGTAAGGCCAAAAATAATACTTAATGAATTGAATTGCATGAGAATATTAACATTCAGTATTTCACAGGAAAAAAACAAGGCAAGCAGATTTTGAATTGACACTTCTGAAGCATTTGTTACTTCTGTCAAATGTGAAGTGAACAGGGCTAATCATAATTAAAGTTGCACATTTAGCTAATCCAAGAACATCATTCTGAAATAACAAATCAGTAGTTCATCTGTCTATCTCCTGTTTCCCCAACATCTTATACTTAACATCACAAGTGCTTCAAGTTGAGCAGAATGGAAAGCTTTTGGCAATGACTGACATTTATGCATTAAACATCTACACACATAAAATAATTCTCCCATTATTTCTTTAGTGACTCAACCTTTCATGTCAATTTGCTTTCCTTAATTGCCTTTTTGTTTAGTTTCCAGGATTTTTTCAAGCTATTCATAGTATAAAGCAATGTTTGAAGATGTTTGTCATCTTAAATGCTCCTCTTTCACTTGTTTAACACTTAAAAGCAGAAAGAAATTTGGACATATTAACTAAACTGTGTGGTTTTAATAGATTTAATTAAAAGGATATTGCTTGGGGACTTAACCATTCACTCATCCATTCATCCATCCAACAAATTTTTTTTGAGCACTCACTATGGCATTATACTAAGACAATAAAACGTGATTCCTACGCTTAAGGATTTCCATATCTAGGAGAAAAAAAACATGTGAACAATAATTACAATGAAGTCTGTTTGTGTCATACTAGACTTGTACATAGCATAGGAAATAGGAATGAAAATTCCACCAGTTTTAGGAGAAATGGTTAAGAGGTTTTTGAATGTAATAACTCAACCAATATATGTAGTGTTTTTTCCTAGGATATAAAAATACTGTTTTTCATCCTCTCACTTAAGATTCAACTCTGACTTCAGAAAATGAGATTCTAGAAGAGAAGATTATAAGGGGTTGTAGCACTCACGAAGAACCCTCCCAAGGAGGTTATTGCAACTGACCTTTCTACTTTACCTTTTTGACATCCCCAAATAGTTTTTTTTCCCATTAATTTGAAGATAAAGAAAATGGCCCTACCTTCGAGATCCTCAGTTTAGCTGGAGATTCCTACACAGCTATTCATAATATATTTATGAATGCCAAGAAATATAAAAACACAAGGGAGAAACACACTTTTTCAGGATGAAAAGACAAATGTGAGTACTAGAATATAGATTACATGAGAAGTAAAAATGTGAGATGAACTCAGGAAAGCAGATCAGAACCAAATATAGGATCTTGATTGCCAGGGTAAGCGATTTCTACTTTATTCCATAGTCATCTAGGAACAATCAAATATTTTTAATGACTGGAGTGATGTCATGGTATGCTTTAAAAAGATAATTTAAGTGGAAAAGTATAGGATAAATGGAGGAATTAAGAGTGTATGAAAGCACAACGAAGCTCTTGTGATAAGGCACTAAAAAAGATCAATACAGTAAGGACGGAAGAGTAGAGAATTTGAGAGACATTCCTAAAGGAGTGAGGGTATCTGGTGGTGTTCAAAGATGTTGATGCATCCTTCAAATTCAGGTTTAGAGATCATTCAGGTAGACCAGAAGTCTCTGTAGCTGAGCCAGTTCCTGGTGAAGTAGGATTAATATAGCATCCAAAGTAGAAATGATAGGAATCTACTGTACAGAAATGGCCAGCACTTCATGGTTTTGAGGAAGCACATAAAAAATTGTAGTAGTAACAACTACTCTCCTGAATGCTTGTGATGTCCTGGATACTATGTTAACTGCCTCAGGTACATTATCTCATAGAATCCTTAGAATAACAGCAAAGAAGGAATGACTCACCCCCTCATTCTATTGATAAGAAAACCTATGTTCAGATAAAGAAATGACCTGTTAAAATCCCATGCTAGCACACACCACAGCTGAACTTGAAAACCTAGATATGTCTGACTCTAACACACGGGTTGTCCGTGGACCAAATCTGGCTTCCTGCTTATTTTTGTAAATAAAGTTTATAGAAGCATAGCCATGCCCATTCATTTACGTGTTGTCTATGTCTGCTTTCATACTACCTCCGCGGAGTTGAATAGTTGCAACAAAAACCATATGGCCCACAAAGCCTAAATTATTTACCATCTGACCCTTGACAGAAAAAGTTTGCCCACCTCTGCTCAAACACACTCACTCATAACCATTAAACAAATATGTATTGAGCACCTTTTATGTTCCAGACACTAGGCCAAACACTATTCCCTATAGCCACTCAGGCAAATTACAGAAGTGACAACAGGAATGCTCCAGACCCTAAATACTTGCATGTTGATAAATTGCCCATCTCGACACTCCTCATCATGAATGCCACTGCTAGGCAGACCAGACCATAGAGAAGAGAGAGAGCAGTGGTTTCACTATGGCTCCTGTACTTGGCCCAATACACGCAGAAAGCCCTTGAGATTTGCAAGAGATGCCACCCAAGTCCTTCACAGATCCTCGACTGTCGAACAGAATTCTGGTAAAAATTAAATTGCATCATGTATGATTGAACAAGGAAAATGACTCCTGTAGATCAATAATGGTCCTACAAAAACAAGGTTACCAATGAATTTGGTAAGTAAAATAAAATTAACAAATTATATTCTGCTTTAATAGGATATTGCCATGGGACTCTCGATTTCAATAGATCAGAAGTGCCTGTACTTAGACAGCAAAGTGAGCATGAGTGGATTCTGTCAAGGATCCAATTTACAAGGAAATGTTCAGAGCCTATTTCCTGACTCTTAACACCCTTCACTCATGAACTGTTCACCCATTCCAAGACACGGTGCAGGAGAGGGAAGTGGGGGAGAGGGGCTTTAGTGAGGGAGAATGCTTCAGACAGCCCTGTAGTCCCACCGTCTTCTCACATCACATGAGTTGCCTCTACCAGGGACATAAAAGGAGCCTCTAAAAATGACTTGAGGGAAAGAGTCAAATCTAAACACTGACCATACCCAGAGACCACAAAAATAATATATTAGGTACCAAGTTCAAGCTCAGTACAAGAAAATTCCTGCCCTCTGTTCTATATGTAATAAGTCACTCTAACCTAACACAACAGCAACTTTATTATGCTCATGGATTCTGCAGGTCATGAAATCAGAAAGGGCACAGTGTAGATCACTTACTTCTGCTCCATGATATCTGGACCCTCAGCTGGAAAGACTTGAATAACTGGGGGGTATTTCAAACATTATTTCTGCTACACTTGAACAAGACAGTCACAAACCTTCCAAGATCCAAAGGTACTGCAACTGTACCCTACCCCTGAATGGGAAGATTAGTAAAGAATTTGTGGCCATGTTTTTAAAACTCCCACACCCTTTCCTTCCCTCTCTCCCCCTGCACGCATCCCAGATGGGCCTGAAACTTTCTTTACTTAGCTGGGATAGGAGTGGGGAAAGAGAAAGAGAAAAGGGCTGCCCTCCTCTTCTATTGTAGAGGACCTGTTCCCATGCGTCTGGCTGGGGGAATATAAAAGGTTTGACTTCAAACAGGTTCAGGGTTTTGATTATTATCAAGAGCAGGATGTTCTAACTTCTGAAGTGAAATGGTCAATTAGCCTAGAAAAACAAGAAAAGCTGGGGAACATCACCAAGTTTTCATCCAGAAATAAAATTTAAAGCAGAAGTGAGAGATAAAAATAAACTCATGCTTTGGTCATATTTCAACAAGACTTTTTCATCAATTTGGTTACATACATCATTACTAAGGTAATATGAACCATAAGCTTACCTGAAACTATAAAACTGCAGAGTGATTATGATGTATCATGATGGTACTTGTTTAGTACATGCAGTCTGGGAACAAAGAAGACCACACTGAAATCCATCTACCTTTATAGCAAGATGAAATCAGGACATCGAATTTCAGCAGGGCCCCCGACCCTGTGGCAAGTCATTGGTATAAAAAAGTGGTGAAATAAAGAACACAGAAGTTAAAGGAGACCTTTGAGAGGCAGAGATTGAGGGATGAGCCAAGGAAGCACTAGCGAGAGGGAAGAACATGACGACTGGCAGCCTTTCTCTCCTTGTATATAAGTCTCTAAGACCCCCCAGCAGTTTTGATTGGAGAAGTGACATGATGTGATTAAGGTTTCAGAACTGTTATCCTGGCCCTGTGTGGAGAGAAGTGGTGGTGGAGGGGATGGGGGGAGTTATCGAGGTGAGCAAAGATGGAAAAAGTGAAGGAGTCGTGGGAATGGTTCAGGGGAAAAATGATGGTGGTTGGCAATAAGGTGGTAGCAATGGGCATAATGAGAAGTGATGATAACGAAAATACTGTGATGTCGTCAGAATATGGATATACATTGAAGAGAAAGCTAAAGGACATAGTGATTGGTCAGATGAATGGTGTGATGTGTGAGACACTCTTTAAGAAAGAATTGAGTGTGGGATGAGCAATTGTATTGCTCCTCGGTGGGTGAAGTCAGTCTAAGCTTTGGCACATGTGAAAATCCTTAGGTAAACCAGTTTAATTAATAATAATATTCATAGCAATTAATATTTCCCTAGTAGTTTTACAGGTTAGAGCACCATTCCAAAATCCCTTCACTTGGTCCCTGAAATAATTCTGACTATACTCATTAAGTTCATGCCAAATAAATAAATTTTCGTCTTCAATAGAGAACATAGAGCCAGAAAAATGATTAGAAAGTTTTGCTTTCTCTCTGCCCTCTTGCAACATGATATTATTTTCCCTGAGTTTGAATCTCTCTCTCTCTCTCTCTTTTTTTTTTTTTTCCAGTTTATTCCAAACATCCCTTTCAGGACTTTTGTAGTTATTAGCATTTCTCACAAAGTCTTGCTGGACTCCAGCCTTCCTGACCCTGTTCTTTAGATGTGGGCCACTCTTTTGTGTTTGTCCTTGGCATGTGCCTCTTTTGTACATGATCATTTCATGTCTAAGCTCAAAGAGCTCTCTATACAGACACATTGATCTCTTTCAATGTTTCCTCAACTTCCTTCCTGAGATCAACTATGATTGTACAGTCAAAAAATCTTGTCTTAGAACCTTTCATTTCTATTTATTATATCTGC
The DNA here is from genome assembly GCF_963455335.1 of Martes martes. NCBI lineage: Eukaryota > Metazoa > Chordata > Mammalia > Carnivora > Mustelidae > Martes > Martes martes. The sequence continues at coordinate 184,621,628 of NC_137889.1, read as the reverse complement.
CCATAGACACCTTCAATATTTTCTCCAAGGTTTCAGACACTGCTTTCTTAAAGTTGTGGGGTATTTTTTAATCTTGTTAATTCATTGTTGAATTAGGTAACATATCATTAACTTTTCTCTAAATCACATTTCTTTAAGAAGATAACAAGAGCACATTTTACTATGTATACAAATATTTCTGTTACTTGTTATTTCATTTTGTTATAGTTTCTAACAAACGATTACATTTGCTCTAAAAGACTATAATTGGATTCTATTGATAACTGGTGAACAGCTGTCAGATTCCAAGTTTGCTACTTATACTGACATAATAATACATACACACCGTTAAAAGCAAAGACTTTAGAGAAATCAAACTGATTTTCCAAAACTAGCAACGTTATTAATCAGGATAGAATTCAAATAACTGTAATATTTCTTCTCCCAGGTTTTCTTTCTACATAACAAAGTTTTTGTTTTGTTTTTTTAAGATAAGCCATTTTGAAATAATGGTCTACCCCTAGTAGAGTGTTAACAAGGATGTCTGCTCTTGCATTCCAATCTCGTTTCAACTTTCATCAAACTGATTCAACACTCAGTATTTAAGGTTTTCTTGTTATCAGCTTTCATATCCCAAAACTCTAGGAAATTCTGTGACCAATGTTAATGATCACATGTTCCAAAATTACATTATATGCCTAAATTTTCTTTATCCTTTATTCAAATAAACCACTTAAAAATATTTTCATCCCTAGGTATTTTATTGCCAGGTTACCTCTTATATTTTTTTTTTCTCCTATTCTTTCTAGATTTTAATTCTTTCCTATGCTCTGGGAGACTCACAAATGTTCATACTCATCCTTTATCCACAAATAAAAAAAATTTCTAATTAGTCCTTTGAGTTTAAGAACTTGAGATGCCATGTCAATAAAGCAACTGAGATACATTAATTTTTCAAATCCTCCCTTTTCTATTTTCTCAAAAATACTAAAAAAGGTAGTTTTGAGTTCCTGTACTTTCCTCAAGCAGATCTCCAAAAGAAAACAATGTCACCTAAAAGATGCGTATTTTCAAAGTTACAATTTGATATTCCCTAGGTACACATATATGTGTATATATACATATATCTTGAATATTATGGCTTTGAGTTTCCAATACCTAGGAGTAACAAATTTTTGCGAGATTTTCCTTCCATTTATTTTAAAATACAGTAAAAATAATTTGACAGAGAAACTAAATGATCTTTTTTAAAAATACCTTCTACTTTTACAGTTCCCTTGAAAAAGGGCAAGTTATAGATAGGCAAAACTTAATAACCAATAACTCAGGATTTCTGCTCTCTTCCTGAAGCACAACTGTCATAAAAATATACTCTGCACTTACAGATACTGTGAGTAATCGATTATAAATGACAAAGAGGAAAATGGATATACTCCCTAGCCAAGCATTTTCATCATTAACAATAATAGAAATGTTTCCAACAAGCCCTTGGGAATTGCTAGTACTCAAAACGTGAAAATAATGTCTCATAGATGGGGCTTACCTGGCAGGAAAAGGGCTAGGACTTTTTTTTTCCTTCTTAAATGATGATTACATAAAAATGGCTCAAATATTCCTCAATGAAACATTTGTGAAAAAAACAGGTATATTTCCTGCTCATAGAAACTACATTGGGAGACAAGCTGCTGTTCCAGGAATAAATAAATAAATAAATAAAGTAAGTAAGTAAGTAAGTACTTTGCTATAGACATTCATGGTATAAACCCTTTTGGGCTAAGTAACTGTCCTAAAAAGGTAATGCCTTAGACTGAATTATGATAGCGTTCTCTCTGCTCTAGGTCAGTTACTAGATAATTTGACTCCCATTCAGTGTTTTGAAACGAAACCCATTCATCATCTCTGTGGCAAGAGAGAGTCTGGGGGCAGAGGAAGAAATTGCACATTCCAAATTGCAAGGCTAGTTTCCAGGAAGTTCTCTACCTATTGCCCTCCTCTTCCAACTCTTCCATGTGACCTCAGTGACCTGCACTATCTAAGACTCAAATACAGCAATAAGGGCCATGTTATTTCTCCTCTAAACGACAGCATGAGTAAGATGAAGGTTTAGGGTAGAAATGTTGCTCTTACTCAACTGTAGATCCTCCACAACAACATCTTTTAGTTCAGGACCTCATCGTACTCAAACTATTGAGAACCCAAAGAACTTTTGATTATGTGGGTTATAGCTTTGGAGATTTACTGTGTTTATAATTAAAACTGATATTTTTAAATATTTATTAATGTATTAAAGCAATAAATACATTGCTTATCAATATAAATTACACATTTTTATGAAAAATAACTATATTTTCCTCAAAAGAATTAGTCAAATGAGTAGCATTAGTTTACATTTCTGCAAATAACCTCAACATCTAGCTTGCTAAAAGACAGTAGGATCCTTATATTTGAATTCCATCAGTTGTAATTTCAGCTTCTATCAGATACTCATGAGAAATTGAGAGTGAAAATGGGCAAATAAGATCTTAAGATTATTATGAAGATAGTTTGAGCTCACAAACTCCCATAGAGATCTTTGGAACTCTCAAGGGTCAGTGGGTCACATTATGAGCACTACTACTCTACAGAAAGTCTAATACTATGGAAATAAGTTTGAGAATTCAAACTGCCTGTGGTAGAACCAGGAAATCAGAGACAAACTATCTCTTCAGTTGAAGGAACATGGGAGAAATTTAAAAATTATCTGCAGGAATACAAGTTGACAAATGGCATAACTTTTTAAAGTGTGGTAGGTAATGATCTACAGCTCATAACAGACCTGAAGTTGAACTTCACTTAACTGTGGAGACTTGCTTCCAACTAACAGACACAAGGTTCTACAAGCTTACCGACAGCCCAGTGACTCAGATTGTAGAACATAAGAACATTCAAGTTACAAGGGCCTACAGAGATCATCTTTTATCATCTTTAATTTTTTCATTTTATTTTTTTATTTTAATTATAATAATATTGAGACCCAATCAGAGTACAGACTTTAACTTCAAGATAGGAGAACTCAAGTTTCCTAGTCCCCAATGAAGCATTTCTTTATTCTGTACCATGCTTCAGTACTGAAAATTAACATTTCAAATACGGCCATCAGTGGCTAATCCAATTGTTCTTAACACTTGAAGGAGGGGTAGTTAGTGACTTCAGACATTTAATAAAATCTAAGAATTCATTCCCCAGAAAAATATACTCAAGTACATACACAGAGATCCCTAAAGTCCAAGTATGAACTAACTAGGGCTCAATGAAGCCCTAGTTAAGAACCTCTAGGCCACTTTAAAAACATACAATTCTGGGATCCATACATTTGGGAAGTGAAAAATTAGAAAGCAATTAGAAAATTAGAAAAATTAGAAAGCAAAATGTAATGAAAGTTATAGGAGCTAATCTTATTTATTTAGTGGCCAAATGCTCTTAATTTCACATGGATTAATACAGTATCAAAATGACAAATGATAATGATAAACCTCTTCCAAAGTAGGACTTATTCATTCATTCACAAATATTTTATTTTGCCAAATATTTTGCCAAGCCTTTTTCCTAGGTCCTAAAGATAAATGGTGAGAATAACAGACATATTCTGTACCATGATGGAGTTTTCAGCCTAGTGAGAGAGATAGACATTAAATAAGAACACAATAATATCTCAAGAATAAAATTATTAAACCTTTCCCACCTAAACTCTCAGTTTCTAAAGCTTCTCCCGCATTGCATCCTAAGAAGCTCAGACCATACCAGCATGACCTCAAACACCATCCACCCACCATTTCAGAAGCTAATTAAGACAGTACTTTAGTCACTATGTGGTCAGTGATACAAACTAAGAAAGTAAAAATATTTTTTTTTCTTTCAAGTATAATGATTTATTTGCCCATCGAACACTTCTTTAGAATGTTTCTCATCGAGACAGGCCTACGGCTGTGTCTTCCTTTATGACAAAAACCCTTTCCAAAAGAAATCTTTGAACTACAGCCTAACGCAGAAGAAGCTGACTTCCCTGACTCTCTTTTCCTAAGACTGGGGTCTCTCCATGCTTCATCTGGTAGCAGAGTGATGCGATCTGAAAGGCCAAGATCAAGATGTGAGTCCAGAACAGTACTGTCCAATAGAACATTCTGTGATGATGGAAATGCTCTGTACAGTAGCCACCAGACATATGTGGCTATAAAGCATTTTAGATATGGCTAATGTGGCTAAGAAAATGAATTTTAAATTTATTTAATCAAAAAATTAAATCTTAGTTAATTAAAAAATAAATTTTATTTAATTTTTTAAAAATAAATTGTAGTTGGGACGCCTGGGTGGCTTAGTTGGTTAAGCGGCTGCCTTCAGCTCAGGTCATGATCCCAGGGTCCTGGGATCGAGTCCCACATCGGGCTCCTTGCTCAGCAGGGAGCCTGCTTCTCTCTCTGCCTCTGCCTGCCTCTCTGTCTGCCTGTGTTCACTCTCTCTGACAAATAAATAAATAAAATCTTTAATAAATAAATAAATTGTAGTTAAGTTTTAAAAATTAAATAGCTACCTCTGGCTAGTGGCTACCATGTTGAATAATGCAGAGAAAGGGGAACATCGAGGCCTAATTTCAGTCTGTTTTAGGCTATAAACATAAAAGGAGTCCTTTTGGTTCATAATATTCCTTCCCAGCTCACAAAATCTATATTCAATTTCACTATGGAACATTCACTACACAGATCATATTCTGGGCCATAAAACAATCCACAATCTATTTTAAAAATTGAAATAATACAAGGTATATTCTCTGACCATAAGAGAATTAAACTAGTAATGAGTAATAGAAAAATATTTGTAAAATATTCAAGTATCTATAAATTAATATACTGCTAAATAACTCATGGATCACAGAATAATCAGAAAATACCTTAAAGTGAATAAAAATGAAAACACAACATATGCAAATGTAGAGCTAAGGGGGGCTTAGAGTGAAATTTATAGCATTAAATGCTTATATTAGAAAATGAGGTTTTTAAATCAGTAAGTTAAGCTTCTACTTTAAGAAGACAAAAATAATAAGAGTAAATTAAACCCAAGCATGGAAAAGGAAGAAAGTAAAAAGTAACAAAAGTCTCTAAAATTGAAAACAGTAGGGGCACCTGGGTGGCTCAGTGGATTAAAGCCTCTGCCTTGGGCTCAGGTCATGATCCCAGGGTCCTGGGATCAAGCCCTGCGTCTGGCTCTCCTCTCAGCGGGAAGCCTGCTTCCCCCTCTCTCTGCCTGCCTCTGCCTATTTGTGATCTCTGTCAAATTAAAAAAAAAATAAAAAATTTTAAAATTTTAAAAAAAGAAAGAATGACGGGATCACCAGCATCATAACCAGTTCAAAAGTTAGTTGGAAGCTGGATTACCCTCCTTTGCAATTGCCTGAGATATGTGAACAACGTTATTATCTTTTCAGGACAGGGCAAGGAAAAGGTAAACAAAAGAATCATGAACCTTCACTGCATAAGAATTAGGAAAAGCATGGTCAGAGAGGGAAGGTAAATAGAACCATTCCTGATCCATCGCCTTGGGATGAAGCCGTCTACCCTGATACTGGCTACTTCTCTTCCTGGTCAATTTGACTTTGAGGTCTCCAGCATTAACACGTGACTGCAGACCACATGTATGGTTCTTCAGCGTTCTTCAGTTGTGAGATATGCACCCAAGGCTTGACACCTTGTCATCTGACTGTGGTCACTGGTCAAGAGTACTTAATCTCACTTTTGCAAAAGCATCAGAAGAAAACACTATCTATAAATAACAAAAGATTTTTTACAAAAGCATCAGAGAAAAACACTGTCTATAAATGACAAAAGACTTACAAATGTCCATGGTTAAAGTTCTGATAAGTGTTCAAGATAAGGGAATGGAGAAGGAAATTTGGTTATTTCTGTGGCATTCAGTATTTTAAGATAATAACTGGAAATATGACTGATAGCATTATACCAGGACATATCAGATGTTCAGGAATTTCATACAATTTCTAGAACACTGATATTAATTACATGCACCCATACAAATATAAGCTAAGAAGATTTAGCATCACTTCTTATTTGATAATGCTTCCCATGTAATATAACATACTAAATAAAAATAATTAGTTTAACACCTTAATGAGTGAAAAATAAATCCCTTAAGATTTTCCAGGGATTTCCTTCTGGGAAATCTTAAAGTTAGTTTCAGGCTAAAAACAACAACAACAACAACAACAAACTCCCTTTAGAATTTGATTTGGGGAAAACATCAAAAGGTTTGAACATATATACGGTGTTAAATAGGATCACAGGTCATTATGAAATAATATTTATTTAAGTAAAGTGATAAAAGAAATTTTAAAGGCAAATACAGAAGGTTACATAGTTGTGAACAAAACTTAGCTCTTGGAACATTGACAAGACTGGGTTTTCTTAAGTAATCAAATATCTGATAATGACAACCCAAAGCATAGTAAATTATTTTGATAAGATACAAAATCATTGCTTTCCAGGTAGATTACTCAAAAGGTAAAAAAGCATTTCACAATCCCTTATCAAGAACAAACCCAAAGTAAAAAAAAAAAAAAAACCTTTGTCCTTTTAACACAGAGAAAACCAAATTCTAATTTTGTACAGTGTACTTTTGACATTAAAACTTAAAAAAAAAAAAAGACTTAAATTCATTCCAATCTTAGCCAGCTTAAATACGCATAAAATTCCTTTCCCAAGATTCTTTTCCACAAACTGCTACAACTGTTTATATCCATTCAAATTCTGTCCTATGTTTTTCTTCCTTCTCCTTCTGGAACAATTAGTTGTTTTATTTTAAGACAAAATTACTCTCTTTTTTCTTCACAAAAAATACATCTCCACACCTCATACCTTTTCTTACCAAAAACACATCCTACTTTCCTTGTATAGAGATGTTTCCCTTTTTATTTCTAGTAGTTTTAATTGTATTAATTAGATTCTTAATCTTTAGAATCTTTGATTCCTAGTAAAAACTAAGAAATAGTCACACTAGCAGTCTGTAAATTGTGGACCGTCACATTAGCAGGTTGTAGACTAGCAAACTTACAAATGTATTTCATAATTTCTAAAAGTGTGTTTTTCCTCACAGTAAATTTTTCAGTGTGGCACTAACCATGTTTAGTAGTAGACCCAAGAATCCTTAGTTTCTCTATCAAAGGAAGTCAAAATGGTAAACCTAGGTTCAGTAATTAATGGTTCAGTATTTTATCTTATTCAGAAATGATCTAGATATTCAATAAATATTTAGCATTTAACTTACTTCAGTATAACTATAAGGTCCCAAGTTACCAAAAAGATTTTGGAACCTATTTTTAAGTAGACACACCAAAAAGTACAATTATTGTTGAAAAGATCACTTATAAACTTCTATCTTTACTTACGTCTATTAAATTTACTTGTTCTTAACAATTATGTTTAGATTACTCATGAAAATTTCATGGGACATTAACAACTAACCATCATCTTTATTTTTCTTGCTCTTAGATTCTGTAACAGGGATAACATAACCTTATTTGACTTTTAGTAAACCTAAGTATAATGAAAGTATTATATTTAATAATGATAACTGTAAAAACATGCCTGCTTTAACTAAATCAATAAACTAGGTTTCATTCACCAAAGGCTATCCTAGATAATGTGAATTTGAAAAACATCTGTTAGTTTCTCTGTTTCTGAGAGCATACTTGATCTATATAAATGTTCAATTTTCTTTCAGCCAATTAAATAGAGGTCTTTACAAATCAATTTTGTCAGTACCATCCAGAGATAGAAAAAAAATCCCACAACTGTAACACGTATTTAGACATTCATAAACATACAGATGCAAATAGAGATCTTACAGCTTTTGCTTTAAAATTTTAGCTGTGAGACGTGTACGATCATGTAAAACTCACTCGTTTAAAAAAAGTTGGGTCCAAATCATGCTTATGGATATAATCAGGAAAATTAGCAGTCTGTCCTGGCAGCATTCCACAAACAAGACCACAAGAAGCCAGATCAAACCAGACATTCCCAAGATAAAGAACACCAGAGACTCTGACCAATTAAAGGAGAAAAGGTACGAAACCCTGCTCCCAAAGAAACCCCCTTGCCAACAACTATCAGTAAAAGACACAGACCCAAACCCCAGGGCACAGCTCTCCTTTGAGCTCACAGGTTCTCACATATCGAGAGTATACTCTCTCCAATAAAACCTTCACTTGCACCACTCAACCACTGTCTGGCCCATCCTTGAATTTTTTACTTGCAAGGAGACTAACAACCTCTGGTAACATCCCAGGAGGGGCTAGGCTGAGGCCTCAGGGTCAGGAGGTCTCCCCAGTCCACCAGGCAACAAGGTTACCTGTTCACATGGATTAAAGTTTTTACCAGTATTTATAAAAAAGCCTTTTAAGTATTCTCATTTGCCTAGTTTTCAAATAGCCTTTCCCCTTTCTTTCCTTTTTACAAAAAAGATTTATTTACCTATTTTAGAGAGAGAGAGAAAATGCATGAGCAGAGGAAGGGGCAGAAGGAGAGAGAGACTCTTCAAGCAAACTCCCTGCTAAGGCAGAGCCTGACTCAGGGCTCAAGCCCATGACCCTGAGATCGTGACCTGATTTGAAATCAAGAGCCAGATGCTCAACTGACTGAGCCAGGCATCCCTCTTTTTTCCTTCTGATAAGAATTACCTCCTTAAAGTTTATGTTTCAAAGAGATGGCCCTCAGTTCCTAGAGAAAACAGAGTAGAATATTTACAACCCAAAGGCACAGAAAAAAAAAAGCCTTTTCCTCCAAGAAGGACTTTTGCTGCCTAAATCCATAATTTTTATAATATTACAAGACATTTGAGATGAATAGGGCATGTTTTGTCATTGGTAAAAACAATAGGTGGGCTTTTTCTGTTCTTGTAAAAACTCACTTTGTAAGACACGTTGTAGAAGTTATCCTCAATGCGTTAAACAGCTGTACTGTACTTCTTAAAGAATTGGGTTGCAACCTGAATGATGTCAAGGTTGCTGACCCACCCATCTTACTACATTATCCTCAATTAAGACAGAAATCAGGGGCGCCTGGGTGGCTCAGTGGGTTAAAGCCTCTGCCTTTGGCTCAGGTCATGACCCCAGGGTCCTGGGATCGAGCCCCGAGTTGGGCCCTCTGCTCAGCAGGGACCCTGTTTCCTCCCCTCTCTCTGCCTGCCTCTCTGCCTACTTGTGATCTCTGCCTGTCAAATAAGTAAATAAAATCTTTAAAAAAAAAAAAAAAGACAGAAAGCAAAAGATTCCTATGTTCTAGATTTAAAACTATTTGTCTCAAAAAGTTTTTCTTTCCCTCTGGGTACACAGTATCATTTAGCTTAAGGAAGAAGGCCTGAAGAGTATTTTCTCTCAGGCTCTGAATATCAGCTTCCAATCTGGCCAACTTCTGACCTTAAAACAACAACAAAAAAAACCTTTCAAATACCTTGTCAAGTTTCAGCTCATATAAATAGCAAACATTCCCAGCAGTACTGAATGACCCCATGGACAGAGGAGACATCCCCAAACAGGGTGCAAAAGATACTATTCTCCCAATATCCACAGCGACTCCCAAAGATAACCAAAAGAAAGACTTGGACAATTCCTTGAGAGCTGGCAAGAGTCAGTGAGACCTTCGCCACGAATGAAATGGAACCCACATTTCTGTCCAGCTGTATCTTTGAGCCCCTAACCTACTGTGGAGCTGCCTACCCACATGAGAACCAACAACCTGTGTGCCCCAGTTTGACAAAAAGCCAAGCCAAGTTCTAGGGCAAATTCAAGGCACACAAGAAGGCAATGGCTAGCTGTTCCTGGGAGAGAAAAGACTGATAACCACCGGGCATGCCAAAACCAAATTTTCAAGAGTCTGGATTTGGAAAAGAAGCAACAACATAGATTTTACCGTTCCTTCTCAACCAGGCACTGCAGAGAGCTGGGAGAGCTGACTCTGGTTGGAATTCTCACGCTTCTCCAGCTTCTGTAGATGCAGGTGGATGGCCTGTGCACATGCGTATCCCACGGGCCATCAGCAGTCAGCTTGGAACCCCATTCGTCTTCACCAAAAACTGTTAAAAAATTGATTAAAGAAAACAATTCAGGTAATAAAACAAACTTTGTTTAATACTTCATAAAGGAGACCATCTCTCAGAGAACTACAAAATGGCATGGAGACAAGAAAACCTTTGTAAGATAAATAATAAAGAACCAGACGGAGGAAAATAGAAAATAACAGACTGTCTAGAGCCACACAGCCCACTTTGTCTGGGTGAAAAGGAACAAAGAAGGACATTTAAAGCCTAGAGTTGGCTGGGCATTTGGGGATTAGTGGACTGGATACACTACATTTCTGGTCAAGCAAAGCATTCTCAGGGACACGAAAGATGTCTAAGTTTTGGTGTGCTGATGTGGCACCCCAGGCAGAAGTGACTCCGTCTTGGCCCTAGAAAGTTATTACAACACAGGTGAATTCCATTAGTGTGTTGTACTCTAGTGTACACCAGCTATGTAAGATAATGTAAGAATAAGTTTGCACACAGATGATGGTTTCAGCTGTAGCAGTACTGTCCTCTGGATGCATTCCCTCCGTTTCAAAGCAATTCACTTCAGTAGATGTTTCTTGAGTCTACATTGTGTGCAAAACACATGCACTAGAGAAAGAATTCATTTTAAATCGCAATATTTAAGATGAGATGTCATCTAATCTAACCTTCCTTTTATGGATTTAAAAACCAGAAACAAGTGAGTTCGGCAATGTTTTGCAGGAGGTCAGCTGAATTTACTAAAATTTCATGGCAACACCAAAAAGAGAACTAGGTCAAGCGTTCTCACCGTGGTGCAAGCCTGCCAATATTGTTCACCTTTTCTGGGAAACCTTCCCTGACTGTTCAAGTAAATCTGATCGTTTATCCTCTGTGCCACAATTGGGCTAAGTGCTTACATCTAATATTGTAATTAATCATAGTATTAAAATTATTTATATCCATCTTCATTTATCTGGTATAGAAATTTAAAGTATGGGCACTAGAGCTCTAATCTCAACCACCGACAACCTGTTTATTACCTAGAGCAAATCTCTTCACCTCTCCATGATGCAGTTTCCTTACCTGCAATAGGGGAATAATATTGGTATCCAACTCAGAGGTCTATCAATGATATTTAAATGAGAAAATCCATATAAAGTGTTAGTACAGTGTCTGTCACATAGTAAGTGCTGAAAAAATACTAACCATTGTTATTCATAGGGTGCCAACATTATTTCTAGCGCCAGATATACCTTGATTGTTCCATAAAAAATTTTATTGAGTACCTAATATACCTCAAGTGCTCTTGTCAGGCACTAGAATTTCAGATATTGGTAAAATACAGTAATCAGTGTGATCATAATTATAACCGAAATAGAGTGAAGTCATAATGGCAAATACAAACAGAAGAGTGGCTAACAAGGCTAGGGGCATAGTAGAGGGTGAGGACAAGCTTTAGGGGTGCCTGGGTGGCTCCATCTTTAAGCATCTGCCTTTGGCTCAGGTCATGATCCCAGGGTCCTGGGATTGAGCCCCGTATGGGGCTCCCTGCTCAGCAGGAAGCCTGCTTCTCCCTCTCCCACTCCCTCTGTTTGTGCTCTCTCTCACTGTGTCTCTCTCTATCAAATAAATAAATAAAATCTTTAAAAAAAAAAAAACAAGCTTTATAGGAAAGAAGAAATTTTCAATAATAACCTCCCCTTTCTTCCTCATTTATTTTATCATTTCAGAGAAAATGAAAATTTTCCCTATACCTCTATAAAGGTCGAGAGAAATCCGAAGCAAAGAAAAATTATTTGGGCATCATAGCGCATGTTGTCAGCTAATGTCTATGAGCTAGGTAATGTGATACAGAGCAAGAAAGGGAAAATTTGCTATTAACTTAAGGACAGGAATATTGTTTTGTAAGAAAAACATTCTAGGTCAGATGAATTACTCATGCAGATGAGACAGAAAGGTCTTTGGAGAAAAAAATGGATCTCCCCACAAACAACATATGTCCTATTTCAGAAGGAAACTAAATAAAACCCACTATCAAAGCCCACCCTTTTCCTTCCCTCCTGATACACCTCCTTCCCTGTACAGATCAGGCAGCTCCCTTCTCTTGTGGTCCGGATACTCCATCTCCCAGAGCCATTGGATGGTGCCACTGTAAGTATACCTTCCCTCAGCCACCTGGGTTATATTACTTTTAAAACATAACTTCTATGATCTACTAAAATTGTGTCTACTTTTATTCTCTTAACATGCCCAAAGTAAAATTATGGCACAAAGAATACTTGGGGAAGTTATGCCAAATAACCGCATGCCAATATGAATATCACAGTAATCACTGGTGATGACATTGGAACGTAAGTCACACAGAATTTTTAACTGAGATAACTTGAACCTTGAATGCTGGAAAAAACATAGTGCTGGATTTTATATGTGTATCTGCTCAGTTGAAGATGAGAAAATGCAATTAACTCCTTTTTTATAGGCCAGCGTATTATTCCCATGATCATTACTTAGCTAAGCTACTTAAGGATAACTGTCCTTTAAAGAAAGGACTCTGATTCTCATTAACTAGATTTCTGACCCATAGAGGAGTTTTAGCATTTATTTTCAGGTCCTTCAATTTTTTTTTCCAATTAAACACTACATTGAAATTTTAAGTAGTAGTGTGATTTAATATTGTTTTGTCAAAGGTTCTTACTTAATAAATCTAATCAGACCATTGACTTAAGTCCAAAAAATAAAGGTCAAGCTCCTTAACACAACGGTTCTCTAAAAACTTACAGATATAAAGACTATAAGCTGAGTAGGTACTTTGAAATTTAGAAAACCAAAAGAAGCAATAATCATCCTAATCTCTGAGAGATAAGAAAAAAAAATTAGTTGAATTCATATATGCATGTCATAAAGATGGTCAATAATCCAATTTGAAGGAGAACTATGAGAGAGTACGTATCGATTATCCTAGATAATGGAACCAAGGGTACTGTATATGAGATACCAAAGAGTGGGTTAATAAGGAATAACTAGCCTTTACAGACAGCAGAAAGAATATAGCAATTGTAGTTTGGCTGAAATCCTTAAGAGAGTGGCTCTAGGTTTATTAACACAATATTTTTGAAATAAAAAATACAGACCTAAAGCATGGCTTGTATTTTTCCTATAGCTTAAAATTTAGGGGTCCCTGGGTGACTCTGTGGGTTCATTGTCTGTCTTCGGCTCAGGTCATGATCCCAGGGTCCTGGGATGGAGCCAGTAGTCACTGGGCTCTGTGCTCAGCGTGGAGTCTGCTTGTCCCTCTCCCTCTGACTGCCTCTCTCTCTCTCCCTCACTGTCAAATGAACAAATAAATAAGCACACAAACAGGTAAAGATTTAAAAATTTAATAAACTAAAATTCTGTATTTTCATAGCTCTTCCATATTTACTTTAAAATTTATTATCACTTATAAAAGAAGATGTGGTATATGTGTGTGTGTGTGTGCATATATATATATATATATATATATATATATATATGCACACACACAACGGAATACTATGCAGCCATCAAAAGAAATGAAATCTTGCCATTTGCAATGATGTGGATGGAACTAGAGGGTATTATGCTTGGCGAAATAAGTCAATCAGAGAAAGACAACTATCATATGATCTCCCTGATATGAGGAAGTGGAGATGCAACATGGGGGGTTTGGGGGTTAGGAAAAGAATGAATGAAACAAGATGGGATCGGGAGGGAGACAAACCATAAGAGACTCTTAATCTCACAAAACAAACTGAGGGTTGCTGGGGGGAGGGTGGTCGGGAGAGGGGGGTGGGGTTATGGACATTGGGGAGGGTATGTGCTATGGTGAGTGCTGTGAAGTGTGTAAACCTGGCGATTCACAGACCTGAACCCCTGGGGCTAATAATACATTATATGTTTATTAAAAAATAAAAAAAAATTTTTTAATTTATTATCACTTATAAACTTCAAATTTGACTACTCGGGTAACTGAATCCCCACCCCCATACCAAAAGGAAACGAGTATAGGGTGGGGAAAGGATGAGGAGGAAAATAGTCTCTCATAGATGTTCTTTGGAAATGAAAATGCTACAGTAAGTTACTGCATTTTGCCTTTTCCTCAGGTTCCCAGGTCTTCAGTAAGGAAGTCACCACTAAGTCGCTACCAAAGCAGGAAGAAAGAGATGGAAGGCGCATCTGCCAAGGCTGAGCAGTGACAGAGGCAGAGCGTAGCCACATCCATGGATGCCGCACAGTTCAGAGGGAGACGGGTCGTTCGGCAAGCAGGGCTGCTGCGATATGAGGCGAGACTGAGAAGCCATGTGTGTAAAGAACATCGTGTGCTGCCTCTGGAGCTCGGACTTTATACTAAAGCAATTGGGAGTCATTTAAGAGTTTTCATTAGGGGACTAATACTATCAGCTCTGTGCTCCAAAAAGATCCCTGGGGCTGCCCTGCGTAGACAACAAGGTAGACGGAGCAATATTGGAGGAAGGAAAACCAATTGGGAGGCAACTGCAGTAATGGAAGGGAAGATGAAGTTGTTATGAACTAAGTTTATGACAGGGAGGACGGAGAGAAGCGGCTGGCCGAGAGAGATATTAGGGAGGTCGAAGCTGCCAGACTTGGTGATTGATTGGGCAGCAATGAGGTTGAGGCATTAAAATGACATGCAAGTTTCTCCCTCAGGCAACAGGATAAATAATGGTGCCTGAGTTTCCTTTGGAACATCCAGGGGTGATATCCACTAAGCAGACTGATACCCAGGTCGAGAGCTCAGCAGAATGACCCGGGTTGGAGATGAAGACCCCTGTAGTAGACGCATTTCTATAGCAAGCTGGATCTATTTCTGTGGTATTATTAATCACCTTATTGCAATTATATATTTACTCTCCTTTCCTCTAACAGGCTGTAACACTCACTGACAGCAGGGATCATCTGTATTCACCTATCTCTAGTGCTCAGCAAGCATTTAAAAGGATATTTATCAGGAACTATTTTTATTACATGCATAAATTTATTTAATTCTCACAACAACCAAGAGGTAGTAGCATTATTACACATATTACAGATGAGGAAACTGAAGCAGAGAATCAATAAATAAATTTACTAAAGCCCTGCTGCTAGTAAAACAGACCCTAAACATGGATGGTTACTTTAGGGTACATAGTACACATACTTAGTATCTGTTTGTTTAAATAGACTGACCTATTTAAATTTTAATTTTAATTTTAATAGACTGACCATTCCCATATATGGAAAATGTTTTACCTAAAGAAACAGAGGACAGGGAATACAGAAGCATTCAGGAACCAGTTAAAATGCTACTTATTGTTAATATCTTCTCTAGCCCACTTGACGAAGTCAAATTCTCCTATAAGTCCCCAGATATTTTCCTTTATAGCATTTTGTAGTTGTATGTTTCTTTACAGAGGCTTCTTATTTCTCTTTCTCCCACTGCTTTTCCCATAGTAATTTTCTCATCTTCATATCCCTAGTGCCTGGTGGTGAGTCTGGTACATGGAAAGTCCTGAAAAACAAATTCTGTCTGACTTGTGCTCGGTGTTCTTTCTTGGTTAGACTTTGGGGATTTCACAGGGCCAGGCCATACCCGTTACATCTCAGGGCAAGATTTCTCAACCTCGGCACTACTGACATTCTGAGCTGGGTAACTCTTTGTTGTGGGAGGCTGTCTTTGTGCGTCCTAGGATGTTCAGCTGCATCGCTGGCCTCTGCACACTTGTGTGCCTGTAGCACTGATCCCCCCAAGTCAAGAGAATCAAAAATGTCTCCGGTCACTGCCAGACGCCTCCTGCGGGTGGAGGTGGAGGGCCAAATCACCGCAGGAGAACAACTATCTCAGGGGCTGAAGTGAGAGAGGACAGGAAAGGCGGAGAAGATCCACCTTAGGAGGGACAGAATCCTTCTCCTCCGGCAACTCCTGCTGCCCAGGTCACGCAACAGATCGGTGACGGGTTATTTTCCTTGATCTCAAATTCTCCCGACTCTTTTATTCCAGATGCATTCATGTTTCTACTCTTCATGTGCCAAGCCTTGGACTTTCCTCGGGGTTTTCACTTCAACCTCAAAACAATCGTGTTCTCTTGCACGGAGGCACCGAGTTACACACTGATCCAATGTCAAGCTCTCCCCACTCCTGCCTCTCTCTTTCTCTCTCTTTCTCCCTCCCTCTCTCTCTCTGTCAGTCTCTCCCTCTCTCAATCTCTCTCTCAATCTCTCTCTTTCTCTCTTAATCTCTCTCTCCTTTATCCCTTGGTTGCTGGTTACTAGCATTAGCTAGGGTCCTTTTGTTGAGTTTGCAACTCCCTGTAGTAGTTAACTAATGCCCCATAATCACTGCTCATAAACCACACAAAAACCCAGGGGCTGAAAACGGCGATCGCTTGTCTTCATAGAACTGAGGGTCAACAGAAAGTTGGCTGCTCTGTCTGTGTTTGTCAGGAGTCATTTGGCCCTGCTCCATAACTCGTCTTCCCAGGAGTACAAGACCAACCAAGATACGTTCCTTGTCATAGAGCTGAGCAAAGCCAGTGGAATAAACTTTTCAAGTCTTCGGTTATGTCACACCTGCCAGCATGCCAGTGACCAAAGCAAACTGTACGGGCAAAAAGTCACCTAAGGAAGAGAAGAAACTGTAAATTCACATAGCAAAGGGTGTGGTTACAAAGAGGGAGGTAGAACTGGGGCCACTGTGACTGTCGTTATTTCCAATCTTTTTATCAATCCCCTGAGTCTCACAAATGTACTTTTAAGAGTAGGCCGGCTTGTGCCAGTAAATGTGGTAATAAAATAATGACCCAGTACTCAGACACTAGACCTTACTTATTAATATTCGATGCAGGTGCTAAAGATCTACCAATCAACTTTTAATTTATAAATAGGACAGATTTGTTCCTGATACTGCTGTGTAATTTCACTCAATTTTCAGAATAGATAGTGCTTTACTCCTACACAAGAGATATAATTATCACCATTTTTTTAAAACTTTGATTGCACATTTTGCCTTCTCAAATTAGTCACTTCCTACAAATGGAAAGATTAGGAATGGCCAGAATATGTAATACTAATGAAACACATAAGGACCAGAGTAGAGTGTTTCATATAAAATATTCCTTTATTAAATATAGGATTGGACAATACACATAGCAATGAAAGGGGGCAGACAATGAAATACCTTTTGAAAGACTGGTAAGACAGAGTTATGCCATATAATTATGGTTGTGACACAATGTGACTAAATATTAAATATATTAAGATAATTAAAATAGAATGGCTTATTTCTTTCTAGACTTAGACTCTTTTGTTACTGGGACTCTGGATTACCCAAGTTGAAATACTCATCTGTTGTCCTGAATTTTGAAGTTGGAAAGAAACAGCTGGTTGGGCCCACTCCCAGTCTAGTGGTCCCTCTGAGCAATCAGGCATGCACCTGGGACCACGGCTGCCCATCTGCCCAAACAAGAGCAATGGAATGACTGTAATCAGCAACCTATGGGGCTCCAGCCCCCCTGCATTTACCTGGTTTTTATTAAGCTTTACCCAGTTCATAAAGCTGTCCATAAAATACTCCTAGCTCTATGGCAACCTGGAATATTATAGAGTTAATCCACTTAAATCCTGCTTCTTTAACATCTCCACTTCCAGGCATCCCCGACACATAAAACTGATTCTATTCAAACAATTAACTCATGATCTTCCCAGTCAACTTGCTCTTCCTGCTGTGTTGTCTGTTTCAATAACCAGGTCTACCTACCTTCCTATTGCTCAAGAGTGACGTTGGTCAAGGACTCCTTTTCCCTTAGCCTCTACCTACACCCAAGCTATCCCAAATATATTTGGTTACATTTTCTAAATATTTTGTGATCACCCTTTCCTCTCCATCCCACTGCCATCATCTTAGTCCAAATCACTATAAACTCTCACAAGGGAACTACAGTACCTTGCATTAAATCTTTTCCACTCACCATTTCAGCTGAGGGGTCAAAGGTGAATGTGGGCTTAATACTCTACAAAGCCTTCCCATTACTCATAGGATACCATTCAAAATCTTCCATCTCAACTTTTGGATTTTCTCACAATGTAACTGTGGTGATATGGAAAGACAGCAGTTTACTAAAGCAATTTATGATGACATAAATGGCTTCACTGATCCCTATCAATTGAAAGTTCACTGTCCCAAGACGTCCACCTCTCCTCAGAGGAAAAGGCTACTTTTTATGCTATCTTCCCAATAGGTACTGATTGGCAGAAAAAGCATTTGGAGTTCCCCAGGAAATTGTAAGAGACGGATACTCAAGTCCATGTGCCATTACAGTGCCTGACACATAACTGGATCTACTAAATACTTGTTTAGTTAATTTAAAGCCCTGTAACAAAGATACTATCATCTTTACCTTATGGGAAAGGAAAGTAAGACCAATTAAGACACTTGCCAAAGACTAGAGAGTTTGCAAATCACTGAACCAGGTTTGTATCTTGCACTTTGTCTGCAGATCTCAGGCAGCATCTTCAAGGTTCAGTGAGTCCATACAAATAACATCCAGCTCTATGCTCCTTTGCAATACCCCAGAGGAAGTTGGAAGGTGGAATTAACAAGAGGGTTGTACGCAGACATCATGGAGCTAATAGTATTTGAAGTTAGGTAATACCAGGGAATTTAAAAAGTAACTTCAAAGAAACAAATCTGAAGATAATTCAATTCAACAAGCATCTGCTAGAAGTTGGTAATACCAAGTTGAGGAAGACAGTGGTCTGGACCCTCCAAAGTTCACAGTGTTGTAGAGAAAACAGGCATGCAAACAAATGACTATGATAAAATACCATGAGGCCATTAATTACCATGAGGCCACCCACTCATCCAATCCTGGGTAAGTTGTGAGGTTCTGAAGAGCGGTGACTAACTCATCACTTCCATCACAACCTCACAAGATAACTTGGTAATTCAGCACACAGGCTCTGTTCTACTACTTACTAGATATACAACTTTGAGTAAGGAGCACTTTTTAAGCCTTAGCTTTCTCATCTCTTAGTAATGGGAAAAAATAATGATAAATAACTCATAGAATATTTTTAAGACTTAGACTACAATAATAATTAACTTTTATAGAGCTTTGCAGTGTGCCAGACAGATTTTGGTACATTATCTCACTTAAATTTTGTAAAACCCCTCTATGAAAAATACTATTAGTCCCATTTTACAGATGAGAAAACTGAGGTACAGTAAATTAAGTGATCTGCCCAAAGTCATATAACTAGTAGGTGGAATGGCCAAGTAGTGTGGCTCCAAAGCCTGCATTCTTTCATTATTTCTCCATTTTTAATTTACCTCTCAAATTACATGATGCTTCTAAAACTTAAGCATAGGCCTTGTCACATGAATTGAATCAGCTTAGCTTTATAACAGAAATTATATTTAAAATATTGAGCTCACGTATCTTTAACTCTCCTCCTACAGCCATTTGTCCATTAGATGACAAGGAAGGATAAAGGAAGAAGAGCATCCTGGAAGGAAAAAGGTGAATTCTCTCCAGGACAGAAGACAAAATGAGTATCAGTGGGAGATTTGAGACAAAGGCGGGAAGAGAAGTCACATACCCAATGCAAAGCAAAACCCAGGCTGGGAAGAGGAGCAAGGGAAGAATCAGAATCTAAAACCCCAAAGTGATGTGAGACTTGCCATTGAAAAGAAATGGTTAACAGTTCTGGTTAGGCTGAAGAACAGCCCAAGTTCATGTCCTAAGCCCATCTTGCCTTCTACAAGGTATAGAAGGAATCCTAAATTCTACAAGCCCCATGGGCAAGTGAAATTCAAATTTAACTAGGCATCCCATAACTTATCTGGCACCCCAGTCTTCGTGTAAATTTTTTTTAGGGGAATCTATGCCTCAGACAAAGCAAGTCACAGCTCTGTAATGGAACCTTTGAAGCAAAAATAATCCCACATTGAGTCTTTTGTCTCTTCACACATGGAGACAAAATAGAGGACAAGAAACAGATAGTAGCTTCAGATTAGGGAGGGAAATGGTTAGATCAGTCATGCTATACAATTTTCAAAGAATTACAAACAAATATTATAAATATATGACAAACCCTGAGAAAAATTTCAGATGAAAATCACAGCCTCCCTAGCAATGTAAAAGATAAAAAGAAGAAATATGGCATCATATAAAAGACTATATAAACTTTTTAGCAAAAAGTCAAAAATCTTCAGATAAGCTATATGGATGTTGCTTCTATTACTGCCATTTTCCATAAAAGTCAGATACTCAGTAATAGGCTTTCCTTGAATTTATTATCCTAAAGCACAAGTTACTATTAATATAACCGATATTAAAGGCAATACAATATAATGGTGAAGAGCACAGATTTTTGGAGTCAGAACTCGATTTTTATCCTGCTTATTCCATATTGCTATATTTGGAAAGCTACTGAACTTCTTCAAACTTGGTTTTAAATTTGGATTAAATAATTCCTAACTCATGCAGTTATTCTGAGGAATAAATTAGCTACTGTAGGTATATTGTAGGTATACTGGAATA